>NC_137138.1:8165560-8840560 GCF_949319135.1 Squalius cephalus | reverse complement strand
TCCCATAGACCAGGGGTGTCAAACTCAGTTCCTGGAGGGCCACAGCCCTGCAGAGTTTAGCTTTAACCCTAATTAAACACACCTGATCAGCTAATCAAGTCCTTCAGGCTTATTTGAAAACTGCAGGTGTGTGTGTGTTGAAGCAGGGTTGGAACAAAACTGTGTAGGGCTGTGGCCCTCCAGGAACTGAGTTTGACACCTGTGCCATAGACAGATAAAAGGATATCTGAAAAAAGGATATTACTCTATCAATCTAATCAGTCAAGCAATCAATCTTTCTGTCTATCTATCGATCGATCTAACGATCTATCCATCTCATTTTTATATTTAAGAATTTGTTACAGATTCAGATGTCCTGAGAGCTGCAGTTGTGGTCAAGTTTGTGGTAATACTCTGCACGTTTGTTTTTCCTCAGGTTCAACAGATCCGTCTGCATTGGGTTTCATCATTTCTCCATGGTCGCTGCTGCTCATGCCTTCCGGAAACATCTCTTTCACGGATGAGAACGTGACACAGAAGGACCTGCGGGCTTTCACTCCTCCAGAGGTGCTGGACGGTCTCAACCTCTCCTCGCTCTCTGATATGGAAAAGGTACCTTATGTAGTTTGAATGATTTTTGTTGGGCTTGTTGTTTCCTGTTTAAAATCTCTTGTTTACTTTTCTCGTTTATGACTTCTGGTGTCAATTTAAATTTGCTAGGAAATAGTGAATTGTTTTTAATTCTAAAAAGCTCTTTTTCATTTCTTTTGTTTTATGTATACATTTTAGCTCTTAAACTATTTTGACAGTACTCTTCTGTGTACACATGACATTCTTCGAGAGAGACCGATACACCACCGCAGAGTCAAGGCATGATTATTTGCAGAGAAGTTAAAGGATCTTTTGCATTCTTTGGCAGACTTTGGGATATTCTGTGCTCAAAGCTATTCTTTAGTAAGAGGAAAAGACAGAAGTACTAGACGGGGAAGAAACACAAAACTATGCAGATGTGCTATATGTAAAGTTTGATGCGGATTAAGTCCTGAAACATACTGTGGGCTAGCAAATGCTTTTGGCAACACAAGCTCATTCGCACTTGCCTTTGCTTCCTGAAATGTATCAGAATGACACTGTCTGTTGTTTCTCCATTTTGTTATGTGGACTACAACATCAAATGCAATTATAAACTGCTCCATTGCCACATGACATTTCGGTTTTCTTTTTACCTTGTAGATGCACATGTATTCGCTTGGCATGACGTTGTTTTGGGGTGCAGACTATGAGATTCCTCAGAGCCAGGTGAGGCTTTCAAGGCATTTAATGTTTATAATTCTTCAATTTACTTTTACTTTTCATTTAATATAGAAAAGGAGTGATTTAGAATGGTTAGTACAAATACATATTGGGTTAATATAATTTAATTTGATTCTATGTAATTTTTAGTGCTTTATAGAGCATCACATTGTTAGCTTAGCAATATGCTAATATCTATTAAGAATCAAGTCTGCTGTTTCATTCTGCTGTACATAGAAACATCATGTTAAATTATGGAACTAAATTCAGTACAAAAGGAGTGGTTAAAATCAAATGAAATTGAATATATTAATCCAATATTTGTTTGTACTATGTATTTTATAGTGCTTTGTAGAGTATTACGTTGTTAGCTTAGCAACATGCTAACGTCAATTGGAATCAATGGAGAATCCCACCCTGCAAAAACTCATTTCCGGGAGTTGGCACAACACCAACCATATTATTAAACAATTATATTATACTATTATATTAATTTGCGTAAGCCGCCTAACACGGGTTCGTTCGTTCAATAGTATTTGTGCGCTGAAAGTGATAGATATTTTAATCACTTACAAATAGGTGAGTGTCTCCACAAAATCCGAACTCAAGTGGTCACAGAAGATGCATTTGAAACGTATGATACCAGGTGTAACACTAAGGCTGGGCTGACCACTTGTGATCAGATGACTGAAAACACATCTTAATACCAGGTGGAAACAGGCTTTTTCGCGCGCTCGATTTCCGGGATATTGTATATAATTTTCAGGCGTCAGGGAGCCGCTATCTATATGTGTGAGACTCCCGGACCCTCCGGAAGAGGTGGGATGTCTGCCAATGCAGCATCAAGTTAATTTATGGAAATAAATTCAATTGGCCCAGACAAATAATAGATTCTAGATGACTCAGCATCTTCTTGTATCTTTTCACTGACCTCTTCATGTGTGTTTTAGCCAATGAAACTGGGAGAACACCTGAACAGAGTCTTGCTCAACATGTGTGATGACTCCACACTCAGCCGACTGTCTGCACGATCGGTTCTGGACACCTGCAGCGCTCACATCCGTAACTCCAACTGTGACCCTTCGTTTTCATATGTCAGGAGGCTGGTGAGACTCGTTCTTGGCAGTCTCTCTCAGGTACGTGCCTATGTATTTTTTTCAACATGCTTGTTTTTGTTGTGTAGATTAAATATGACAAAAGGAATGACTTGCGGATCAGCAAGTACATAAAGAGCCACTCTGACTCAGTGAATGAATTAATCAAACCTAAACGTGTTTTTTTTTTAACCAATTCGTTGAATGACTCATTGGAGTAATTTACTTGCGAATCAGACTGCAAAGGCAAGTTTCTATTAGCAACAGTATTTTACTTCAAGTTTTGAATATAATGCTTATTATTAAAGGAGAACTCCAGTCAATTTTAACATTGAGCTCATTTTTTTGTAAATTTGGAGTGCTGTCAATACAGAGAACAACGACAAAAATCAGTGTTGCCTACACCGTGTTATCCTCTTTTTAAAATTTGCACCCTGTTGACTTCAATGGGGCAAGTTTTAAACCTGCTTTTAGCCTCTTAACATCCTTGATGTGTCATTACAAGTGCCCAGCTAATGTGAGTGATTCCTTCAGAGTCAACACGCAGTGGATCTGACTGCAGTAGATGTGCAAGATATGAATAAAAATGATGTTAATTCAGCCAGCCCTCATACCTGTATTTACATCCTGTTTTCGGTTGAAGTCCAGAGTAGTCGATTGTCGAGTTCACGCGCATAGGTTTAGTACGTACGATCATGCGCCCGAACTCGACAATCGACTACTGTGGACTTCAACCGAAAACAGGATGTAAATACAGGTATTTGCGCTGGCTGAATAAACATAATTTTTATTCATATCTTTCACATCTACTGCAGTCAGATTCACCCGCATTCACTCTAAAGGAATCACTCACATTGGCTGGGCACTTGTAATGACACATCAAGGATGTTAAGAGGCTAAAAGCAGGTTTAAAACTTGCCCCATTGAAGTCAACAGGGTGCAAATTTTAAAAAGAGGATAACACGGTGTAGGCAACACCGATTTTTGTCGTTGTTCTCTGTACTGACAGCACTCCAAATTTACAAAAAAATGAGCTCAATGTTAAAATTGACCGGAGTTCTCCTTTAAAATGACATTTATATAGAATAAAAATTATATATTTTTAATCTGCTTTAATTTAGCACTGGTTTTTGGTTCCCAACTCTAATTTTTTGTTAGTTGATCACATCCAAGCAATAATGATTCAGCACAAAGTGTGTGAACCATACTGTTCCTATTAACTGAACTGCCTGCACAGTCCAGCCCTATAAAACAGCTTTCAATTAAAAAGGTAGTTAACAGTCTTTCCTGTGCTTGTTTTCTCATGTTTGATGTCACATCCTGTTTCTCAGCTACACTCTCCCCAGTGGTTTAATTGCTCAGCGATACAGAAACAGTGTATTGCCAGGAACAGACATGTTTCTGCTCTTATTTTCTGCACTGTGTATCTTTTTCCACACTGGGGAGGTAAATGTGATGAGCAACCCTCATCTTTATGTCTTCCACCATGAGTGTTTCTTCTTCCTCCAGCAACCCTGATTTAGAGTTAAAAATTTGACCATTTTATTCAAAAGGTGTTTTGACTTTGTTTAGCAATCTTCACCCTCTAAGGCCCGATGAAATCCATTCACTCTTATGCTTGCCAAGGCTGCATATTTATTTATTTAAAAAATCTGTAAAACAGGAATATTGTGAAGTATTATTACAATTACAAATAACTGTTTTCTATTTGAATGTTTTAAATTTTAATTAATTCCTGTGATGCAGCCATTTTCTTTTCTTGTAATCCCTTTCCCATAAGAGTGAATGATTATGTCTTTCTCATTCTGGGCATGTGTGTTTGTTTAGCTGGACGGTCTGTTGTCTGAAAGCGAAAGGGAGTCACTTCCAGAAAGAAGTAAAGAGATTCGTGAACGTCTGCGAGGAAAAGGCCTCCCCGCAGGTAATACACAAATCTAGATGTAAAATAATATATAATTAATGCTTAATATATAGGAAATTGAAGCTGGGGATTTCACTTTTTAGTAGTATGGGAGTCCTTTAGTTTTCATCCCAACATGAATAAACATGTATGCTTTTGATTTCTACTTTTCTCTTTCTCCCACACACACATGCACACCCAAACACAGGCATGCCAGTACACGTTCATACCTCAACCTTCTAGTCGTCTTCCGCACCAACCACTCGTTTGAAGTTGCTGTTAATATCTGATGATATTTTGATTGTAATCACAGCTCACACGTTCTCCTCTTTCTAATAATCTCAGACTGATTATTCTAATACCATGAAGCGCTAAGCTTCACGCTGACTCATCACACACCATTTGTCCAGTTCTAGAGGAAGTGATTCAGAATGTAAACAAAGCAGGGCTTGGTACTGACATGACACGACTTTGGCCCTGGGGTGCTTATCAGAACAGAGGGATAATAGATCCTCCCTGCCACAAGAGACAAGCCAGAACACAGCCAGCACCAGTGTCTGGAAGTGCCAAACTGAAACTAAAGATTGATGGAGAAATTTCCAGATAATCATAAGATTGCAGATAGAAGGTTCTGGGGAATTTTGTGAAATGTATTTTATACATTGATTTTTTTATATAAATAGTGGTTCTGAAAAAAAGTGTTTTCCAAATAACATTAAGATAGTCTGATGGGATGTCACAATGCACAGATTGTTTATGCAGTATTTTACATGAAATACTAATATACTGCTTATTGCATACTGCATAGTATTCCTAAATAAATGAATGCTTTTATTCAGCTAGGATGCATTAATTTAATCAAAAATGACAGTAAAGACATTTATAATGTTACAAAAGATTTCTATTTCAAATAAGTGTTTTTTTTTAATTTTTTTTTTAGAACTTTCTATTCATCAAAGAATCCTTAAAATCAATGTATCACGTTTTCAACAAAAATATGAAGCAGCACAACTGTCTTCAAAATTGATAAACATAAGAAATGTTTCTTGATCATGTGACACTGAAGACTGGAGTGATGACACTAAAATTCAGCTTTGCCATCACAGGAATAAATTACTTTTAAAATATATGAAAATAAAAACAGTTATTTGAAATAATAGTAATAATATTTCAGTTTTACTGTATTTTGATCAAAGAATTACAGCCTTGGTGAGCATACTTTTTTTTTTCTTCCAAAAACATTAAAAAAACATAAAAAAGAAACGACCCCAAATTTTGAATGGTAGTGTACAGTTTGTCATCCATGGAATTTTATGCATACACAATATGTGAATAGTATGCACAGTATACACAGTGCAGATACAATAAGAGTAGTATGTTATTCTGAACATAGTATTTTGACGTTTTATAAAATGTGTGGAAAATGGTCTCCAGAATGCCACTCTTCCATGGATATTCTGTTGTATGCAGTAGGCAGTATGTTATCATTCTGAAGATACAGTTTTGTTCTAGTTGTGTTTTAAGACTCCACGAACATCCCTTGGCCTTCTCCTTTATTCTCTCAATCTGTTTTTCTCGTCTCTCCGTCTGACTTCTCATGCTTTATAGTTTAATGATGTGCCAAACAAAGAACCTTTCTCTCCCCTTCTTCTCTGTTCTTCTCCCAACTTTCCAGCTCCCTCATTTCTTTCGCTCTCCATCTATCTTCAGTTAGTCTCTCTCTCTCTCTCCCTCTTGTCTACTCACTGTGTGCATAGACAAGAGTTTGAACCGAAACTAGACAAGCACATCACCACAAACCAAAACCAGAGCGTTTCATTTTGGAAAATATGACCATATTTTCCCAGTGGTTTCAGTGGTGCTTTAGCACAAACACGACCGACCGGTTATGTAACTGAGGCATGGCATCGATCACTAATAAATATTTCCCAGGGTTTTTTACTGCGTGTTCTGTAGGAAGTTTTGTTTTCATGCTGTTGCATCTGGCCACGCATTGGGGTCATGATGTGACTCACTTCACTCTAGTTTATTTTTGGCTTTACAGATGTCACGAAACCTCAGCAACAAAGTAATAACTGTGGTCTCAGACTGTGTCATTCTTCTCATTTTGTAGATCGAATGTTTGTTGACTTTTTCTAAGTATTCGTGCTCTGCGCACTAGCATTAGCCTCAGGCTATGCTAGCACTGCTTAGCTTGACTTGAAAAATACATAGCAGTATTATATCTGTTTCAGGGCTGTCAAAACAATAGTATAAATGTTTTAATTTCACAGTGGTTGTCCTTATGTGACTTCTGAGAGCTTCAGGTACTATATGGCAATATTTTATTTGCATTAGCATCTCCTTTTTATGCAAGCGCTACTGGCCTGTAGCAGTCAACATTTGCTGCAAACATTTTTGGGATACATTTTGTATACTTTTTCTAGTGTGTAAACTGTGTTTAGTGGCACACAAATCCTAGTGTTTGGGCAAATTATTAGGTGATGTTGAGCACGTTTATGCCTTTACCCGAAGCACGTTTTCTTTAGCATATTGTGTGCTACAACAAATCAGTCAGTCTTTACAATTAAACGGCTATATCTTTCTTAACTAGCTTAACAGTTAGTGCTCCAGCAAATTGAGCCATGATGTTCAAACATTATAACTGCTAAGTTCAAAACAGACCCATAACATTTCCTAATCCATGTCCACCGTCTTCTCCCCATCATTCTTGATCATCTGTCCACTGTTGTTTCAAAAAAGTGGCAAAAAGGCCAATAATAAAATAAAAACCGCTTCAATATAAATAAATATTTTTCTTTATTTGTTTATTTTATATTATATTATTTTATTAATCTATATAAATTTATATTATTTATATTTTAAATATATTGTGTATTAATTATATTATTAATTATAATTAATTATTAATTATATTATGAATCTATTTGATAAATGCATGTTATAGATCTTATTATGAACAATCCATTTGTGAAAGAATTTTTTTTTTTTTGACCTTGCAATGTTTAACCAATATGCCACAACTGGCTCTTCCAGTGAAAATGACAGACTTCTGTCTGGTGATGTATGCAGGACCTCTCCAATCATTTAGCTCGCATTCATCTTCCTCCACTTTTGAATGCAACACCCACCAAAATCTCAAAATCAAATAAATAACCAATGCATATAACCAAGTCCCCGCCCTACAATTTCTTCTTTTTCGATAATCCATTACACTTGGATGTGCATCACAATACGGAAGAAAAGATCTGTCGCTATTCCCAATTCATTGTGACTTTGAGGCATTTAGTTTTACATCTTGTTGGTCTACGATATGGCAAGACTCTTGTATCTAATTTCCGAACTCTTATATTCTATTTTGTGACACTGGTATCCTTCCAGCATTAAGGGTTTTGAAGTGTCTGGGTCAGTGTGTGTAATGACTTTAGCATGCCTCTTTTTGTTAACTGTTTGAAATCAGCCCAGATCCATCTTTGCCCCCTATGATATAGTAAGCTTTTTATGAAACATGAGAGAAAAGGCCTCTTGTTGAGCCATTTAATGCTCGAACAGTTTCCTAAGAGAGAACCATCTGGAACATCCATGTCTTCCTGATTGACAGTGCTGGAATTGGCGTGGCTAAAGAGCGTGTCGCTGGAAGCTCAGGGTGAAATCAGAGAGGCTTTAGTGGGGCTGGTAACCACTAGAAGGCCACTATTGTCCCTTCTGTTCTTTTAGCCAATTATGACCCATTCTAATCGCGCCTTGACAAACGTGATCCAATAAAAATGCTCCCTGAAGATAGAAAGGGTCCCACATTTAGTTTATGTCCTTCAATGGATTCTTATTTGTCTTTTAAACCTTTATAAGTTCTTGTATGTTTAACCTTTTTGTGTACTTTTTTTTTTTGTGCCCCATTAGGGCGTAGTGCCGCCCATCGTGTGCTGGAGCGTTATAGAGCCCGAACACAGGAGCAGGCCAACCTGAACCGCGGACTCAGCCGCTCTATGGGCTCTCTTCCCATACAGGACCTTGTCAGAGCAGACGAGGGTCTTGTTCAGTATGCCCCTTCAGAGTACCCCGCTGGGTCCGGATCCACTGCCGAACTTTACCACCAACGCCAACAACAACAACAACAACAACAACAACTGCAACAACAGCGCGGGCGACCCGTGGAGGTGAACCAGCGTTCACACCCTCATCAGAGAAACAAAAGCTGGGCCTCCTCAGCAGACCTGGCCTGCCTGGATCCGGATATGCTCCGCTTTGGGGCCCTTGAGGACGCCCGACGGGGCAGCAGCGCTCTGAGCACCCGCTCAGCCAGTAAACACAAATCAGCTTCCAAAGCCAGAGACTCCCGTTATTCGGACTTTGGGAGCTTGGATGTCAAGAAGACCCATCACCATTCGAGTCAGTCTGTCGGCTCGGCGTTCAACAGCGCTTACGACCGGATCAGAGAGAAGCATAAGAAACTGCAAGCGCTCAAACAGGCCATAGATGGTGAGTACTGATTCTAAAGTTACTTGTTCGCTTACCACAATAATAAACGGTCTGTGAATCTCTCAAAACCTAAAAACCTTTTTCTCTCAAAAAAGAAAAAATGTTTCACAAAAAAACTTGCATACCTAACCCTAACAAAGTTAACAAAGTTAAGCCAATTGTATTATATTTCTTAATACTATTTCTATGCTGATGTTCGTTTTAAAAAATGATTAAACATATAACATTAAAGTTAAACTGACAATGGTAAAATTAAAATTCCTAGACACAAAACAGGAAAGATAATTAAAGTGTAAAATATGTCTGAAAATATTGTCACAATACAAAAAATATTGATTTTTTTAAATATCGGCTATTCAAAAGCTTTGGGTCAGTAAGCTTTTTTTTTTTTTTTGAAAGAAATTTATACTTTTATTTTGCAAGGATTCATTAAATTGAAGTGACAGTAAATACATTTATAATGTTAGATTTCTATTTCAAATAAATGCTGTTCTTTTGAATTTTCTATTTCTCAAAAAATCTTATCAAACAATATATATATTATGATTTCCACCAAAAATATTCAGCAGCAACTGTTTTCAACATCATTATTAGAAATGTTTCTTTCAAAACATCATATTAGAAAGATTTTTGATGGATCATGTGACAATGAAGACATTTCAGATTTGCCATCAAAGGAATAAATAATATTTTTAAATGTATTTAAACAGTTCTTTTAAATGTGTAATAATATTTCACAACATTACTGTTTTTACTGTTTCTTTGATCTAGTAAATGTGGGCTTTTTGAGCAGACTTTTCAAAAACATAAAAATAAGACGCATGGACCTGTAGTGTACTTGTAGGCTCGTTTTTTGCATGCAATATATATGTTTTTCTGATGATCTTAGAGTTAAATTACCCTGCCATTTCTTGATTGACCACTTGATGTGGAAAATTACATATAATGCCTATGGCTCTGCAAGATTTTGTCAGAAAATCCAAATCCAGGATTCGTTTTCCCCTCGAGCTCATTGTATCAACAACACTTTGTTCGCTGTGAGTTGTGCAGAGCTAATTGTCAGAATGATATTGACTATCTGATGGAAACTGCACACAAAAATGGCTGATATCACCAGTGAATGGACTGTGGGTGTGCTGTCTGAGACTGAGACTAATGGTGATGTAGTCTAAGATCTGGGATTGTAATCAAAAGGTTGCAGTAAAACATTTAACCCTGTGTTGCTCAATGAGAAATTGTGCCTGTAGCTTATCATTGCATCATGGTCACATCACGAAATGCTTTTGTGGCAAGGGTTTTATTCTACAGGCTTCATTCAATGCAGTTGAAGTGACAGCATTAACCAGGCTGGTTAAAACCACTTTGCTACTGACTTTGACTCATAACTAAAATGCAATAACCATCAGAAGATTCAACGGCAACCATGAATTGTATTTGTGTTACAGAGGATGATGCTTTGAGTTCCTGTGAAACTAAAGTCCCGCCGAGCTGAGGTGTCTCTGTGTGTTTGTGTGTGGTGGAAGTGAACGCAGGGTTATGAATGGGTTTTGCGTGGCTTTTGCGCGTGCGGCATGTTGCCAGGTTCTTTATGACTCAGTCTGGCTGAGGGCTCAAGATTCCAGGAACTAATTAGAGAGATGGATAATTCTAGGCCTTCAAAGCTCACTTATGCAAGCTTTTTACTCTCTCTCTTTCAGTCGTTCACTCTCTCTGGGTCTCTCTCGCCATTTTCCGCTAGCTTTTCATTCAAAACTTTCCGCACTGTTGGTGAAACTAATTTAAAGTAGTTAAACATCAGTCAAGCTACCCTTTTGAAAAAGTTCAGTGCATGTAACTAACTATGCAGCTTTGGGGAGGGCTTTTTTATTTTATTTTATTTTATTTTAATACTGATTAATCATAATATTTTAGTTGTATATCGACACAAAAAATATGCATATACTTGGAGCAGAGAGACTGAATTGATTTTTGAACTGGTTAATTTAAATGATCTGTCTGAACGAACCTATTCATTAAAATGAATCAAACTTCTCTGTGCTTATATAAAAGAGGACATTTTAGGCGATGATGTTTATTATCTCATGTTCCTTGGCCGTAAATCTGTAAGACAAAAAGTAATGTAATTAATTCTCCCATATATGTTTTTTCTTCATTCTTGTCTTATTGCCACCTTGCAGTCTCCATAAGAGATATTGAATTCTTCATATGAGCCATTTTTATGTACACATCCTTCGCCTGGCCTCCATCTGGACATTTTCTCGATGGAGAGAAGCTTTGCTTCATAATAATAAACCTCAGGCTTTCCAACCCGACCTGGCCCTGAACTGAGCCCAGAAGCTGTTTGGCTGCTATTTTTACCACGGTTGAGCTCAGAACCAAAGACATTCTCTTCCCAGCCCGTGTGGTTTTACTCTGGCTCATGGATCCATGAAGCTGATCTGTCTGAGGCTGTCTAATACTCTGCACTTTTTTAGTAGCATTCTTTCCAGTTATAGTGTTAGTTTTTTTTTTTTTTACACCAAAAACAGTCGATTTAATGTTTCATGAGCTCTTTCGATCCTCTTAGACTCTTAGAATTAAATGACCTTTTTACTACTGTACCTTTAAGACTTGTGTAAATTGCCTGGTTGTCTAAATTTGTGCGTTTTGTATGGTGTGGTTCGTCATAAGTTGAGGTATTCATGGTTGTGATGGAATAACTTTGACATTTTCTGAATAAATCTTATATTGTACTCTTTTTTTCAAAAGAGCAGGAAAAAAATACTGTTTTCAATCATATGTTCTCCAAAGTGTATTATAAGAGGAATCTTTGCCATCATATTGCTTTTGTTAGGGAAAACACGATTCTGTGTGTCAAGCTGCCGTCTGTCCATCCGCTTGTGTAAACATGAGCCAGGCTCATTTTCCTGACAATAATGGGCCGCATTACCCACGATCCTGAAGAGAAGGAATGTCCAGCCCCATTAGAGCATGATGGGAAAGAGCACATATTTTGGTTGTTTTGGTGCCTGTATTTGCTGTGAATGAATGTAATGGTGCACAGATCATTTGTTGAGGCTCAAAAAAGAAAACGTAGCATAGCAAACAATCTATCTATCTATCTATCTATCTATCTATCTATCTATCTATCTATCTATCTATCTATCTATCTATCTATCTATCTATCTATCTATCTATCTATCTATCTATCTATCTATCTATCTATCAATATTATTATTATTTTTTATTTTTTTATATATACATATAACTTTTGTACTGAGTTTCACACTTTACATTCAAATTGTATTTAATTTAAAATTATTTAAATTCTGTATTTTGATTTGATTTTGCAAAATCCATGTTTGCACTTCCATCTCGACCTACTTGGTGTTTGTGATCCGTCATTAGAGAAACTCTGCCCTAAATACATCCACTTTCAAGTCAAGGTACATCCGTGTTTTTGGAGTGTGCTGACCTTGGAGACAGTAATTTGAGTCATGTGTTTTTGGCACGAGGAATTGTCCATTACTTGTCATCCGGTCATGTGTGCTGTTTTGTTGTTTTATAGGAGACATTTGTGAGTAGAATTGATCAGGATTCTTGAGCAGACAGAAGGGTCCGACTCCGATTGTCACTACATAGATCTTGATAATAAAAGACAGGGATGAGAACAGAAAGAGATTATTTCATGTTAAAGCTCAGTCCATCTGTGTGGATTACATTTTATGGAAGATCTCTCACCCGTGGGTCGAAGGTCGTTTGGATCTAAAAGCTTTTTAAAGACTTCTCCCACACTCAACTAGAGCTTCAGGAAACTCTGAGCTGTGGAGACACTTCCCAGATCACACGCTCTATAAACTCCACCACTTCTTCATTCCACAGGTCTTCCTACTATGTAACATTTATTCTGTGTGTTGCTGTGTTTCTGCTTGGCGACCTGTCATGATCTTATCTACTTGCAGTTTCGCAGAGAGATCAGATCTTATCTCTCTCACACTCTGCATATCTTCAGGTCACTGAGAAATGTAACTTTTTTTTTTTTTTTTTTTCCTTACCTGTATGACCCTACAGTTGATCAATGTATATATTATTTTAGACATATTGTTTGAGAGAGACTTTCTTAATTGTACACGAGAGTCATTGAGGGTCCCCAGAAAGATTTATTTATTTGTTTACTTGCAAGTTTGTTTATTACATATTCATTTATTTACACTTATTTATTTTCACATTTATTTACATTTTTATTTGTTTACATATATTTTTTTAAACATCTATGTATTTATTTAGACATTTAGTGTAATTAATTTACTTAGACATATGTTTGTTTGTTTACAAATTAGTTTATTTATTTACACTATTTATTTATATACATGTTTATACGTTATAAATTTACGTATTTGTTTTTAAAATTTATTTATAACATTCTGAGCATAGCACACTCTATATTGTGTTTGTAGGATTTATTCTGTGTGTGTTATGTAACAATATGTCTTGGGGAAAAAATATTTGTCAGAGATTTAAAGAGCAACTCCAAATACGTTATTGCTACAAAACCACGTGCATATTTTTATGGTTTAATCTTCAATTATCAAAAGAAAAAAATATCATAAAAGCACAAGAGGATATGCAAGTCTGACAGAACTTTGACTCGACAGAATGAAAGCTTTTTCCACTTTGCTAGTAAATCTCTGACCTTCCTCTTAAAATCAGTGCTTTACAGGACAGAAACAAAGCCACTCTAATGAACAGACCTCTTCAGTGTTCAGCACTTTAATGAAAACAGCCTCTCTCCCGAAACCCTTTTGTGTTTTCTGTCCTCATCAGGCTCTAATTACCCCATTAATCCCTTGTTCTTTTTCTCTTCCTTTGTTTTTATTTAATTATTTTGTTGAATCCATTTGCATGTAAGACTTTCAATGGCAATAATCACTAGTATATGAGTCCAAACTGCCCCGGGCCTCTAAAACATTAAGATCAGAGGAGACCGTTGAGAAAGAAATTACTGGAAAAAGGTAAGGAACATGAGGAAGTGATGAAGAGCATACAGGATTGGGAAAAGGTAGAGTAGGGAAAAGAATAAGTCTAAATGTGGGTGTTTTCCTCTCTGAAAAGAGATTTAGCAGAAGATACTGAGGTGGCGTTGATATGTATGACCTGTCCACCTACACGGCTTGATCCTCTGAGCTTCTGATGGCTGACTCACAAGATCTGAGGTCATGACAGGCCGTCCACTCTTGGCGGACCCAGAAAATTTGGACCCAAGATTTGAGATCCAACATCCATTGGGATACCATCTGTTCTGCCCTTCATTTCCAGTTGTTTCTTTGTCCACTTTCAAGAACTATTTTTGTTTTGCAAAAAAGTTCATTAACATTATAAGTGAACCTAGAGGAAAATGTATTTAAAAAAAATCTGTCATGACCCCTTTAAAGTCTTTGGTCATGTTTAATCAATGTGATTTTTTTTTTTTCTGTACTCTTTTTGCCCACTGAATATTTTTTCATAAATATGCATTTCTTGTATTTTTTTTGTCTGAACAGTCCAAATTACATAATAGAACAACATATTAGGCCATTCATGAAACTTGAGCTGAACAAATTTCCATGAAAATCGTTTTTAACACCATTCTTGCGTATTTTGTCATATTTGAATGAATGGATTTACACAGAATTTTTCATAAACAAGGCAATTAAGATAAATATGGCCTAATAATGACACATGAAACTACACAGAGCTTTATGTCATGCATCAATAAAACGATCACACATTTGTTTGGCAGATGTTGTGCATCACTATCGTTCAGCTTGTGGTTGGCATTGATCCAGAGGCATTTTCTCTTGAATTATCTCACATCTGCAAAGTGGCATGAAACGTGGCAGAAAATTGATTTGTATGACATTACGTGATGCGTGCAGCCTGTGGCAGAACACGCCGTCCTGCTCTCATTCTTTCCTCTGTTCGTTTCAAAGATTTTCGCTCTACAGAAAGAGTTGTAAAATAAATGATGAGCCGAGAGAAAGCACACACTCGAGGGAGTTAATGTGACTGCTCTGAACTTGTCTTCAGAGGCTTTTAGCAGACGTGCTCTCACACCTACAGTGATGTGAGTGTTATCATGGGCCAGTTTGATGATACGGTGTGTGTTTGTGTGCGAGTGACTCACTTCACAGCCCGCCAAACTCCCACCAGGCTCTGAGAACTACACTCTGTGGGCAGCATTTCCCATAGTCAAAGTAGAAATGTGTATGGGTGTCTGTTTTTGTTTTTTGTTGGTGTGAGTGTCTTGGTTTGTGTTTATGTGTGTGTACAGTGTTTTTTTTAACGCCCTTTTCAGTGGTTGCCAGATCATCCTCCCTTTTCGTATTGTGGGTTGAAACTCACAAAAGAACATGCCCAGGTTATACGTTACATAAAAAATAAATAAAAAAAAGGAATTATTTCAAATTGATTTCAAAGCAAATCATTTTCAATTATTTGCAGCTGGTTTTAAGTTTATAGAATTGTTTTTTTTTAAGCTCCTTTTAATGCAACCCCCCATTAAATATGAAGTATGCATCATATTGATGTGTTGCACTGTTATATAAATAAATCATTGTACAAAAATATAGTGAAATTTGTCCACTGTTGAGAAAAATGGGAAGTACTATAATAAAAACAACAAAATAAATACAAATAAATAAATACATTTTGTAAAAAACAAAAACAAACATTTTATATGATTTGATTTTATGTTTTAGTTTGTATAATTATTTTTTGGTATTATATATTTTTATTTATTTATTTATTAATGATGAATTTTGACATTGTGACTTTATCTGTGGATTCTCCCCTGTTACAACACGATGTTCTTCAGAGCTCACAAACACCCAGTGATAGTCTGGGTCAAGAATGCTGTTTATTAGTCTCTATTTCCTCCATGAGCAGGTGCTTTCATTTAAAGGGATAGTTCACCCAAAAATGGAAATTCTGTCATCATTTACTCACCCTCATGTTGTTCCAAACCTGTATGAGTTTCTTTCTTCTGCTGAACCCAAAAGAAGATAGTGTGAACTATCCCTTGAAGTCAGTGGACTGACTGGTTCACTGAATTTATGGAACTGTTTACACATTTTTCAGTGTTTAGGCGAAAGACGATCAGTAGCATTTTTGCCAGTCTCTTTACGTGGAACTGTTGGATTGCTTTACATAATTGTCATTGTTTCAAAGTTTCACTCAAGGTTGAGCTGATTGTTTACTGTGGAGAGCGTTCAGTCGGGCATGAGACTAAAGCTTCATTGTTTTGCCTTTCCGAAACTCCTGGCTTGAGAAATCCTTCAGGAATTCTGTCAATGCTAAATATGCAGCTTTAAGAAACTGAAGTGCATGGACTTGATTTTCAGGTTCTGACAGACTTGTCAAGCTATGCACAGAGGCAGCACGCCACACACAGGGAATGCTGTCAAGTTTCAGTCATAGTTTAGATAGTGACGTAATGTACACACACATACAGAGTAAAGCTGAGTCAGTGATTCAGAGTTTCCTACCTGAGCTTAGTCTGGAAATGCAAACTGAAGAATAATTTGACTGAGAACATACTGACAAGGGATTTAGTATTTCGTAAGGTCAAACTAATACAAATAATTGAACAAATAAAACATATAAATATAAATGCATATAAGTATAATAAATACAAATAGAGTATTATTTTAAAAAACAATTGGTGACTTAAGTGCATAGACTAATGATTAACAACCTCGGAAAGTTACAGTAGGTCTACTTACAGTAGGGTCTTTAACAGTTTATAAGCTTTCGTGCAAAGAAGGTGAAAGTGACGTGTGTAGCCAAGTATTGTGTCCCATACTCAAAATTTGTGCTTTATATTTCACCCATCCAAGTGCGCACACACACAGTAGTGAGTATTGAACCCATTAGGCCACAACTGCCCCTAAAAAAAAATCTCCCTATGGAGAAAGTCAAATATTATGATTTTCATTGATCAAGATCTGGCAGCACATTTTTCCTCTTGGGCGAGCGATTCGCAGATAGCTTTTCCTGTGCATGAAATCCCCCAAATGCCAGCAAACCAATGAGAAAGCGGGATAATGATGTCGAATCATTGCGACAGAGCGTATGCGCCAAAGCTGCTGTGGATCTGCTTACCCAAACCCTCCTTAACTGGCAGATTTGAAGGAAATTACCGTAGTTTGCCAGATAAATAAATGTGTTACGTACGCATTGATAAAATCTTATCGTACGCTTTATTGCATACCTCAAACAAGTGGATTTATAATACAATCCCCCAGTTTCACAGATAAGGTTTAAGTCTAGTCCTAGACTTTTTTAACTAAAAGCAACTTCCACTGACATATCTTAAAATGTCAGTGCCATTGTTTTGTCTCAAGATGCACACCAGTAATGTTTTTTTATAAGGCACGTTTATAAAAGCTACTTAAGTGCCCTAATTAAACTAAGGCCTAATCCTGGCTTAATCTAAGCCCTGTCTGTGAAACCAGGCCATATTGTTAATATTAATTAGCGAGTCCACAAATGGCTTGGGTAATCGCCCCTGCAATAAAGTTAAATTAAAAATTTAATTTAAATAAAACAAACTTATTTTAGATGTTTAATAAGTTTGTTTTTTACAGGCTGATCAATATTAAACAGATTCCTCAGTTCTGACACTTCTTAGTCTAGGGCCATGTTAACAGTTATTGGGTCAGCCTAGAGTGGTTTTCTCAGGTTTGAGGCCTTGGGTCTTTAATTGTAAAAGTCTCCTGCTTGAAAACTGAGCTTTCTGAAATTCTGACAGATGAGCTGACTGCCATATGGTGTTCATTCATACAATTCCTCAGTGCTTTTGAGGAGCTGCAGTGGAGTATAAGTAGTTTTGCTGTAGACTCAATGTACTTTACTGGATTAGTGATCAGATATTATGCTGTGTGTTGTAAACCCTTTTCGGTGTTTTCCGATCTCGCTTCTAAACCACACTGTAATCCAGGTCATATTGAAAGAAGTAAGGTGTGATTTGCTGATGTTATTTAATTAATTTACCCGAAGGCCTTCAACTTCACTGCTGGTCACATACCTTCCTTTGAGATCATAAAACATGACACGTGGAAGAACATGATTTACACTCGTGTTCATACCAAAAGCCTACACTGTTAGTTACTGTATGAATGTTTGAAAGCTTTTTAGACGCTCCCTCATCACATTTCTGAACTCCCGTCAGTGCTTAAAATGATGGAAATAATCTGTAACAGTTTCCAGCTGCATCTGCATTTACTATTATAATATCAGTCCATGATTGAGAATATTAGGGTATTCATTTGGTTATGGGGATAGAATTTCTCTGGACATGACTATAAGTGTGACAGGATTTTTTTGTAGAACAAAACTGCTTTGAAACGATGTGTATTGTGAAAAGCGCTAATACAAATAAATGTGAATTGAATTGAATTGAACAATAAGTGCTCTTTTTAATAATAAAATACAGGTTGAGGGCAGGGCTGTCCCTGATTTTCTCAAGAAATAAACTAGAATTGACAGGCTAACTTTAGTATTTGAATGTGCTGTGCTACATTCTTACATAATGGAATTTACAAATGAATTTACAAATGGAATTTCCATTTTCAGATCCCCTACATACTCACAGAAGATACCACAGCGACTACAGTTCCTCCAGCGAAAGCCCCTCAGTGGCATCATCAGACCCCGACTACAGACAAGGTTGTAGTAATGACCTCATCAATCTGCATTTTTTTTTTTTTTTTTTTTTAACAGACCAGGCGTATTAAGAATTTCTGGCTTGAATCAATAAAAAAAATATATATATATATATATTTGTTTTATTTTCTTGTTTATTTATAAGAGAAGGAAGTCAATTTTGTAGCGTTTTGTTTTTGTTGTCATATTATGAGATTATTTTTCATGACAATTGAAGCCCCTCCCACATTCTTATTACCGTAATGTGTACAGATGTTTTACTTTGTTGTTTTTCTCAAGGCACTACAATTATATATATATATATAATAATATAGTATATCATTTTAGATATTATTTTATATATTGTATACATATTATATAAAATATATAAAATAATATAGTATATCATTTTATATATCTTATATAATATGTATAATTATTGCTTTATGTATATTGTGTTGCTTTATGATATTTACAGTAAGGACCTTTAATTAATGTTACGGTGTTAAAAATACCAAAATAAGATTAATTTTCAAGATAATTTTTTTCCTGTTCAACATGTTTATCCATAAGATCATCTGGGCCATACGACCATAGTTATGAATGCAGTGTGAGTCATCACATCTTGTAGTACTGTGAGCATTTCAACAGTTTTTAGATGAATGTGGGTGGATGTAATTAGAATCAAACTCATTGATGGCCCTGCGCTTCATTTAGGGGACATAAAAATGTTTTGATTTGCATATTACTGCACTGTGCAAGGCACATACCTCACATGCATTAGTTTCACAACTTTCTTTACACAAACAGCTAAGCCAGAAGATTTGAGGCGGTTCAGCTCTCAGGTCGGCCTCACAGAGCATGACGCCGTTTCGCTCAGCAGTGCACAGAGACACAGGTATTCTCTCTCTTTTTTTCTCTCTGATGTTTGTGTTGATCAATCATCTGTACTGAACCCTTCTTGAGTTCTTTTGTGGTTGTGGACCCAGGCCCAAGTTAATGATAATCTAAACCCTTCCTGAGTTCATTTCCTCTCATCCTGTTCAAGTTTAGCTCTGGTTACAAGAACTGCAGCACTGAGTGTGTGTGTGTGGCTTCAGCTACCAAAATTGTCCCCAGAAATGATCTAAACATCACAAAACCTCCCTATGGGGACATCCCCAGATATGTGATGTTAATATTTTCCATCATTTTTTTAAACAAGTTTTGGATTAGTGTTTAGTTTTGTAATTAGCTCTATGTAAACAAGCACGTCTATGTGTCACCATGTGTATAGTGTGCTCAATAGCAAGTCAAAGGTGTGTTCAAGCCATAAAGTTTTAAAATTGTCCTCACAAATATTGTAAGAAATGTCATAAACTGATTTTAAGTTGCTCTCACAATTTGAAAGGCTCATAAATCAGCCAAATGATGCTTTACATTAAATCTAGTTATGTCAACAGGTTTCTGTAAGATAAAGTACGCGTCTTAACTTGAAAATCATTGCGCCTGGCTCACTAATATAACTTCTTATGTGTGTCTGTGTGTTCAGATTATAGATAAAGTGTGCTGCTTTAAAAAGTAGTGTTTTTCTGGCATTGAAGGCGTGAGCATTTACATATGTCATCATCACTGTCATAATCGTAAGGCCCATCTACGCTAGATACTTTGCACTTTGATATCCCACTGTTTTTCCTTGTTCTCTGCCTATTAACAGCTTTTCCAGTGATCTTCCAGCAGCTTTTGTTGCATTTTATCCTTATTATCCCAGGCAAAGCGCCAAAAGTCAGTGTAAATACCGTGAATACTTCCATCTAATGTGTTTCTCATTGAGGCAGTGATTCTACTCCTCCCCCTGCTGGTTAACCAGATGAACTACCCACCTCTGTTCTTCCCTGAAGTAGATGTTGGTGGTTGGCGATGGTTGCCAGGTGCTGCTGTTGTGTAGAGCAGGTTTTGGACAGTGTTCAGTAATTGATTCCCTGAGGATGCCCAGGGCTCAGAGCCCCACCATAGGTCACCCATGGCAACCAGCTGGCTCTGCCATTGGCATAACGCTTCACAGTCATTTAACTAACAGTCTTAGTTATCTTATCCATCATATTATCTTAAATTCTAAAGGATTCCTTTTCACAACTTGTTCTGATTTGGAAATTGAAATGTGCTGATATTATAATTACATAAATAAATACACACACTCATGTTGGGTTTCCATGTTTTATGAGGACTTTCCATAGATACAATGATTTTTATGAGATGTTGGTGTATATAAAATATATGTATTAGTGTATATAAGCAGAATGAAAATGCACTGAATTACAACACCATCCTGGTTTTGCCTTGTGTCCAGACTTTTTGAGGCAGGTCAGGATGAGCTGTTGGGAACAGAACTCCTGATCCAGCGTCAGGAAGAATTGCACAGGCTCCAGGCCCGGCTGTCTAGAGCCTCCATCTACCCCGGCGAAGACCCGCGCACCTCCATACTGGACCTGGTGGAGCCCCTTCATAGCAGTCCTTTGGAGACCGGCCTCCATCCACGCAAATCTAAAGTAAAACAGTGCTGCAGAATTCAGATTAAATTCACATTGTACAAGTTAGTGTTAATGACGAAAGATGATTTAATTGAATTTTACATTGTGAATAATCCAAAGATGTCGTAATCCAGTTCATCTGGATTCAGATTGACTTTACTTTTGCTTCATGTTGTTCACACCATAACTTTTATGAATAAATCACATTTAACTGAGTTCTTATTTTTTAATTTTTCTGGTTTTAGCATGAATACTGCAAAGGTAAATAAATCAAGGTCAACTGAACTCTAATTGAATTCAGTTTATGCAAGTTACAGAATTAACAACGAAGGATGAAGTATTTGATTAAATATGCTTAAAGCAAATTCAATTCAGAATTCATTTTATGCATATAGCTTTTTGAATAGGATAACATAATCCAGTTCATCTGAATTCATATTGAATTCACTTTAGCTTTGCAGCATTCACACTATAACAGGCATGAAGTGATCATGCTCAACTGAGTTCATATTTATCTAATTAAAGTTTTATACAAAGCTGAAGAAATCAAGGTCAATAAAATTCAGATTGAATTCAGATTATGCAAGTTATAGTGTGAATGATGCAAACATGAAAGAATTCAATTTGACTTCAGATACACTGCGTATGTTCGTATGTGAACGCACAATCACTTTGATTTGTTCAACTTAAGGTCTCTGTGGGACGTTTGAAAAAAAAGCTTTTTTTTGTGTTGTAGAATCTGTTTGGCCCCGAGTTTGTGAGGATGAGCAGTGAGCCAACTGTGGTTTTAAGCGTGCCTTCGTCCATTATGGTAAGACAGCGAAACTGCTCCGATTTTTGCTGCTACATGTATAAATGTATATATGTATGCATTTATAATTTTTGCATGTTTTGACAGAACAAGTCAAAGGAGGAGAGTCTGAGAAAAGTGGGGGTGGTCTTACTGAACGGTCAGAAGTTGGAGCTGTGTTGCGATGTGAAGGCGGTCTGTAAGGACGTTTTGGACATGGTTGTAGCTCACATTGGACTGGTGGAGCACCATCTCTTCAGCCTCGCCTACCTTAAAGGTGCATAAAACATCTTTCTTTTAAACATCAAATTCCTTTCTGCCTCCATTCATTTCTTGTATACCTTTCTGTCTAAAACAAAAATGCGGACACTTTGTAGAGAAGAAATGTCTTTGGTTTTGTTTGTGAGAAATGCAATATCTTTCACAGTTTTGTGTTTTTGTTGAGTCTAAATGAAAGCACCATGCTGCATTTATATATATCTAATCAATCCTGCAGCATTACATTTAAAGTGATATTTAAGTCGATTTTTCCTGTAATGTCAACAGGACAGCTTATGTTATTGGTATATGTTCAGGTGAACAGAGTTATTTGATTATGAAGTGTGTAAATACATCAGAATAAATAATTCTGTTGTTGTCTTCCTGACACGCTGCCCCTGCATGACTCCTCTAGTTACGTCTCTAATGGACACGGGTGGTTTGTGTCCACAGATGGTTCATTAAGTCCTCTGACTCATGCCTCCCAAGCCAAAGGCTTTTGCTTGTTATGCTGCATTGAACACTTTTAGCATAATCTGTTTGTTTTTCTTATTTTCTTTTTCCTTTTTTTAGATGACGAGTTCTACTTCGTCGAACCTGACTCCAAACTTTCAAAGGTGGCACCTGATGGTTGGAAGGATGACCCTAAGAAAAAGAAAACAAACGTCAATTTTAATCTGTTTCTGCGTATCAAGTTCTTTCAGGATGATGTCAGTCTGATACAGTAAGAGCTCAGACAGCAACTCCAATCAGGCTCCAAAATATTGTAACTTGCTAGCTATTTTATGAATTGCAAAATAAAGCATGCAGTCTGTAATATCAGAAGTGAATCTAGAAAGCCAAATGCTTTTTCCTCCTATTTTCATTTTATTTTTGCAACCCCAGAAATTAATGTGGTGCCACGTTCCTCACGTTCTGGCCACTACAAAGAAAATATAAAGCAATGATTTATTTGATCAAATAAACAGTAAATATTGTGAATAATTATTACCATTTAAAATTCTTTATTGAATTTTAATACATCATATATTTTGTTCTATTTAATGTATGCTTGCTGAATAAAAGTAATAATTTATTTAAAAACGTTCTTACTGACCCTAATCTTTTGATTGTTTCTGCATCAATTAATGTATTATCCAGTAATGCTAAATTAATCAAGCTATTTTTTTTAATAGACACACGATGACGAAGCACCAGTACTACTTGCAGCTGCGGAAGGATATCCTAGAGGAGCGGGTACGCTGTGACCTGGAAAATTCCATGATCTTGGCGTCCTTGGCACTGCAGGCGGAGTTCGGGGACTATCAGACAGAGGTACAAACGACATGGGGGAAAAATAGAAAAGTTTTGTTCTCAAGATTAAGAATAATTTTTAGTACATCAGTGTTTTTTGAGAGATTGTTGTTACCAACTGAAATCCCCCTTACCATAGTTTTATTTAACTCTCCATATTCCATTAGTACCACTCTAGTGTTTTATAACAAAAAAATGTGATTTAAACCAGGAATCTTAAATACTATTTTAAAGCAGAGATTGTTTTGACCATCTGAACATCATATTAACTCTCAAAAATAAAGGTTCTTTATTGACATCAATGGTTCCATGAAGAACCTTTCCATTGCATGAATTTTTTATTTATAGTGGATTGCATTGCCGCTTTTGAGACCTTTATATTTAAGAGTGTTCATTGCATGTTTTCTCCTTCATGCTCCATCAGCTCCATGGAAAGACATATTTCCGGTCGGAACACTACCTCCCCGCTTCGGTTCTGGACAAGATCGATCTGACCACCGTTAAAGAAGAGCTACCCAAACTCCACAGCTCGTACTTCAACGCTTCAGAGCAGGAAGCCGAGCTTGAGTTCCTCAAGGTCAGGAACTAAATGAAACGCATCAGTCCTGCAGAGTGATTCTAGGCAGAGCTTCCTGATTGGCCAAACTTCTGTAATTGACTGGAATAAACATAGATTGCTGCAATCTGTTTTCCCTCAAATACTTTTGATCACAGCCAGACCAAAAGTTGTACTTGGAGCCTGGTTGTACTCATTCACATACATGAATTGTTTTTTTTGTTTTTTTTTTACAAGATAAGTACAGCAAAGTCAATAATTGTGAATAAACTGACTTGTTTTGATTGTGCTCGATTTCTTTTCCTAAAAGTTGTTGTTGTAGTCTGCTTGTGATTAGATCGGTCTCGTCATTTCTCTCTAATTTAAAGGTGTGCCAGAGACTGCCGGAATATGGAGTTCACTTCCATCGTGTGCTTCCTGAGAAGAGATCCCTGACTGGCATCATGCTGGGCATTTACTCGAAGGGTGTCCTCATCTTCGAGGTCCTGAATGGAAATCGAACCCCTGTGCTAAGGTTCCCCTGGAGGGATACCAAGAAGATCTCTTTCTCGGTAAGATGTTTAAATGTGCATGTTTACGTTTGGTGGAAATCACACAGCTGTGAGTTCCCAGAAAAAAAGCTAAAGAAGTTCAGCTTCAGGCTGTTTGACATGGAATCATTTATTTGGTGTGTATGTGTTTCTCTATGGCAGAAAAAGAAGATTTGCTTGCAGAACACTTCGGATGGGATCAAACATCTGTTTCAGACAGACAGTCAGAAGACCTGCCAGTATCTGCTGCAACAGTGCTCGGCCCAGTACAAATTCCACCTGCACATGAAAGCCAGACAGAACAACCAAGAACTGCAGGACCTGGGTGAGAAAGAAAGAAAGAAAGAAAGAGCAAACAAAAATGGAAGCAGAAAGCAAGCATTTATTTAATTTTTAATTTAATACTCTTTATATGTATGGAGGACCAGGATTGCCACTTAAAAATAAAATGAAGAATCAATTTATCAATTTAATAATTCAAACATAAAAATGTATATAAATAAACCACTTTTAAATGGACAAATTAATAGACATTTTTAAAGTTGTTCATTTGATTCGTGTTTTTAAATGTATTTTAATAAAACCATAAAACAATAAATAAAATCAAAACATTTTAAATGTATGAATAAATAGACAAATTTAAAATTGTTTATTCATGTTTTTAAACGTAGATTAATAAAAAGTACATTAATAAATTATTTTAAATGCACGTTAAATCGCTTTAAAAAAAAAGCATTTGACAAACCTTTTCTCTCTCTATTTGCCAGATGCTTTTCTTTGTCATTTTGCCAAATGCTTTTTTTTTATCCATTTATCAATCGAGTTCAAAAATGCCATTGGACAGTTCACACGTGGGATCAGGACTTCTGATATTTATTTCAATATTTACTTCTGGCATTAGGGTTGAACTCCTAGTGATTAAACAAAATGAGAAAACGGCAAGGAAAAGTTCCTTTGAGATATGAAACCTTGGGAAAATAAGGAAGTGTTCCAAAAGGCCCATCCTCCTCAATTTGCTCTTCAAGAACTGGCATTAAACTCAGGGTTTCAGGGTTGAAAATAAACTTTAGAGTCAATACAAGCTATAATGTAGAACCTTTCTTGGTTGTGTAGAAGCCAAAAATGGCATGCAAGCTGAAGCATGGCTTTTTTAACTGTTGCACTTTGCATGTTCTTCACCATCTTCTGTTGTTTCTTCCCTGCAGAGAACTCTCCTCTGAGCAGTCTGCAGTACTCTGATGGGATGGGTGCAGTTAGTCTGTCCCCCAGCACTGACCCCGAACTCTACAAGAGGATGTCCTACTCTGAGATGTCCGTCAGCAAGAGTTCATTGGGTCGGGTCTCTGTCCCAACAGAACCGCCCTATCCGGGGTTCAGCAGCTCCAACCCCAGGATGAAGAGTCGTTCCCATCATAACCTGGGTCAGCTGCCTGAGTCGCCAGAGCACAGGATGCTGCCTTTCAGTAGCCAATCACAGAGCGGCATGGCCCGATCACAAGTGCTTGCATCATCACACCAGCGTGCAAGCTCCGACACGGACTCCATCTCTGTCGCCAGACAGCAGGAAAGGTGAGCGACACATGCAAACATATATTTACAAAACAAATGATGGTTGCAATCTTATCTTATTCACTGGCTGTCTCATAGATAATGTTTTTACACTGATCTCGCTCACCTGCAGTTTGTCATATGATGTCTGCTGCTTTGCTATGCTTTGTTTTTACACCCATCTCCTTCTCCTGATCAATTGTAACTTGTCTTGAAAATAATGTCTCTTTACACCTGTCTCACTCTCCTACTCATGTACAACTTATAAAATGTCTAATAGAGGATAACTCATTTTTACACCCATATTACAATGTTTTTGTATCCCGTCTCACTCTCCGGTTCTTCTGCTTAGTTGCAGTTTGTCTTATAATGTTTCACACCTGTATTACCCTCTTGATTAGCATTGTGTGCCTTTTAATTCCTTTATACCCGTCTCACTCTCCTTCTCTAAATTTTTTTTTTTTTTTTACAATACCTTTATACCTTTCTTGCTCTCTAGCTCTGACGTGGTTTCTCTTATGTCTTTCAAACTTTCTCAATCTCCTGCTCTGCTTATGTCTTCACACTCGTATCGCTCTCCTGTTTGGCAGTTATTATATCTTTACACCAGTCTCCTTCTCCTGCTTGGTTGTAGTTTGTCTTGTAACTTCTTTACGCTTGTCTGACTCTCCTGTAGTTTATCTGATAAGATTTTTGCACCGGTCTCACTCTCACTTTCTGCTGAAGATTGTTTTTTGATGTCTTTGTACCCGTCTCACTCTCCTGATATGATTCAGCTTGTCTTATTGCTTCACACCTGTCTCACTCTCCTCTTCTGCTGTGTTTTTGCTTTACAGTGTTTTACTCCCGTCTTACTCTCCTCTTCTGCTGTGTTTTTGCTTTATAATGTTTTACTCCCGTCTCACTCTTCTGCATCGTGTGCCTTTTGAATGCCCTTTACACACGTCTCACTCTCTAGCTTTGTTTTATGATGTCTTTACACCCTTCTCATTCTGTTGATCAATTGTAGTTTGTCTTATAATGTCTTTACTCCTGTCTCACTCACCTAATCGTGTAGTCTAATAGATAATAACTCATCGTTTTATTTTTTTATCTTTACACACATTTTACACTCAATTTACAATGTCTTTACACCCGTCTCACTCTCCTAATCTGCTGTAGTTTGTCTTATGTCTCAAAACAGTGTCATTTTCCTTGTCTACTGTGGTTTATCTTACGTCTTTATACTCGTCTCACTCTCCTTCTCTGCTTCTTTTAGTTTGTTATACCCGTCTCACACTCCTGCAGTTTTTTCCCGAAAGTTTTTTACGCCTGTCGCACTCTCCTGTTCTGCATTTGCGTGTTGCTGTGTCAGCTTGCCGCTGAGCTGCCTGGGGCCAACAGCATTAATCAGCTCTCAAGGGAGACAGACAGTCTCTGTGCCTGTGAGACTGATATTCTTCAAACCGTGTTTGCACTTGTTTGCAACCATTTTATAGTCTTGTGAAGATAATTGTAATATTTTACACTCAGTGGTGTAACACATGCTCACAGGAACAGTGCTCTTGTGAGTGAAGTCTTGATTTAGGTGATTGTGATCAAGTACATCTTTATGATTGTAATTTGTGTGTAACTTCAGTTTATAAATATCATATGCAGTTTCACTCTCTGGCAATATTATGAATTGATCAGAAAATGAAAATAACTGCGTTTATTCCACTGGATGTAATTGCCTTTGCACTGATTTTCTTTGACTTTATTCTCAGTATGTTCAGCACCACGGTCGATGACAGTCCCCGCTGGAGCCCCAAAAGCTTGAAGAAAGAGTCTGACTCTTCCTCCTGTGAGGACACGGGACAGGCGTATGTCGTAGGTGAGGACGATGAGACACGACCAGTTGCTTCTTTCTTATCTCCACTTGCACCTGCCTGGAAAATGGCTCATCACCCTCAAAGAACATGTCTTTCAGCTTTTGAACTTTTATTTCGCCGTCTCTAACTTCCTTACTTTGTAGTCTCTCTTCTGATGGTCTGTCAGGATAGTGGGTGGAATTATTTTCTCTCTGCGTCTCTCTGTGGAGTCAGGGGCTGTCTGCCTCTTTCGTTTTATCTTTTTAACAGCTCTCTCCCTCGGTTCCCTCACTGATCTTTTCATTTTACTTCTCCATTTCATCCCATCATCCGCTGTTAGATCAGAGAGAGCAGCAGCCCAAATCCTCTCAACATCTTCCTCCGCATGTAGAATAGATGCCATAAAGAGATTACAGTCTGAATTGATGTGCTTTTACATTCGTCATCATATATGCCAGAGAATAATGCAAGGCTTTATATATACAAGTGATTTTACCATGGCGAAGAATTGTTTTTAGGCAACATGACAGCAAAGTTCACCCTATTTACTTTCTTCATGCATGTTTCTGGTTCTATTGTGCAAAGACAATTTGGTGCTCAATAATCCAAAAAAAGAAATTTTCCTTTTTAGGTGACATACAAAACTCTTCAACCTCTACATTATGGCATGTAACACATGGATGTAAAATGCTAAGACTGTTTCGTGTTATCTTTAACCATGATAAAATCATTATTATTGTTTTTAAATGACATTATAAGACACCAATATTCAATTAGCACTTTATTTTATTAATAGTTATAATAATTAATTGGCATTACTGTGTTGTATTCTAGCTACACTACTGTTTAAAAGATTTGTGGTAGTTTTTTTTTTTTTTAAATGGTCTTGAAAGAAGTCTCTTATGCTCACCAAAAACAGTAAAAACAGTAATATTTTAAAATATTATAACAATTTAAAAGAAATGTTTTCTATTTGAATACATTTTAAAATGTAATTTATTCCTGTGACGCAAAGTTGAATTTTCAGCATCATTACTTCAGTGTCACATGATCCTTCATAATTAATTATAATATAATAATTTGCTGCTCAAGAAACATTTCTTATTATTATCAATGTTAAAAAAAATCAGTTGTGCTGCTTAATATTTTTGTTGAAATATTTTCTTTCAGGATTGTTTGCATAGAAAGTGTAGAATGACAGTGTGTATTTGAAATAAAAATCTTTTGCAACATTATTAATGTTGCTTAATAAAATAATTAATTTCTTTAAAAAAAAAAAAATCTTACTGACCTCAAACTTTTAAATGGTAGAATATATTTTGAGGCATTACTATGAAATTTAGTTTGTGCGGTCACAGGTATATTGGATATATTTTACTCATCCAATCAGAGTCATACTATCAATTTTTTAAAATATAACAATAGCAAATGAAATGCATAAAATGGCTAAAATTAACAACATTATGAGTACATTAATGTATTTAAATATCTTTAAATATCTTTTTTATTAAGGTTATGGGTCAAAAACAACGAAGACCATAACTAGGCCTATTTTATTACTTTTACAGTTATTGTCCTTGTTGTTTTTCGCTGTGATGCAAAGTTAAATTTTCAGCATCATTACTCCAGCCTTTAGTGTCACATAATACAAAATACATCCCCTTGAATACATGCATTTAATTATTATGTAGTTATGACGGTCTAGTACCTTGACCTGTTTTTAATATTCCGCAGGTGTGAGCATGCACAGCTCTGGAGTGCCCTCGACTCCTGCCGCCTCCATAGGAATCACTGGTACGATATACAATCTGTGTTTCGTTTAGCTCTGTGGAGCACAGCACAGCTCTATGTACTTTTTTTTCCTGCCAGTCATCTGTTTCTTTTCAGTGGTCAAATTTAGTAAGTCCTGAAAGTTGCTAGGAAATGTCATGTCCTCTCTGGCCCTGAAACACAAACATCTGCTTAAATTGCAGTGAACTTTTACTGAAGGAAAACAGTCCCGATTTTAATGTCAATAATAACAGTCGTTTGCCTCACGTTGACAACGGCGTCGGTTTAATCAGAGTTTAGAATCCCAAAGTCTGATGAGAACTTGCCAAATCCAACATGCTCCGGATTGCTGTTTTCTCGGGTGTTTTGCATGGCATGGAGAACATCTTTTGTTATGCACTTTCCTCTCTCGCACACTTGGCTCAAGTTTCATTGGCGTCTTTCTCTGGCTCAGAAGCACTGTTTTGCTAAGCCGCGTGTTTTTAGCAGCTCTGATATATGGCCGTGGTGTGGGCTAATCTCCCTCATCCTCGAGTATGAGTTGCTGGCCACGGCTGTTACTAGTATAGCACATCAGAGTTGGGCCAAACATAATGTTGTCCCTTAGCACCAAGACCCTAGTTATGAAAGATTAGCCCAGTTTATGGAAAGCTGTGCATGCATTTAAGACTTTTTATACTTAGCTTTTTGATACTTTATATTAGGGCTGTCAAACGATTAATCGCGATTAATCGCATCCAAAATAAAAGTTTGTGTTTACATAATTTATGTCTGTGTACGGAGTATAATTATTTTCTATATATAAATACACACACATGCATATATAGATTTAAGAAAATGTGTTATTTATATATAAAATATTTATATATAATATAAATTATATATAATATAAATATAAATACACAGTATATACATGCAAATATTTCTTAAATATATACATGCATGTGTGTGTTTTTATATATAGAAAATAATTATACACCGTACACACACATGTATTATGTAAAAACAAACTTTTATTTTGGATGCGATTAATCGTTTGACAGCCCTACTTTATATACAATGAACAAGTGTTACATAAAGTATATGTGTATGTATGTATGAATGCATGTATGTATGTATGCATGTGTATGTATATATGTGTATATATAATAAAAAAAAAAATATATATATATATAAAATAGAGACTGTTGCAGGATTCTCAATTTTATATATAAAATGTTTTTTTCATTAAGAAAATATACAATTGTCAATAGGTCTTTTGGATTGTGTTCTCTGAACTAACCTTAAAGGGATAGTTCACCCAAAAATTCTGTCAGTAATTACTCACCCTCATGTTGTTCCAACCGCGTAAGACCTTCGTTCATCTTCGGAACACAAATTAAGATATTTTTGATTAAATCTGAGAGCTGATCACTCCTCCATAGGCTGCTAGGTGGCCCAAACTTGCTGGCCCAGAAAAGTTATTAAAGAGATTGTTAATATAGCCCAAGTGACTACAGTGGTTCAATCTTAAGTATATCAAGCGATGAGAATACTTTTTGTGTGCAAAAACAAACAAAAATAACGACTTTATTCCACTATTCATTTCCTTCTCTCTGGACCTCGTAGTGTTTTTGCGCTGCGCGTCTGTGTTATACGTCATCACGCATCACACACATGACCAGCGTCGGCCAATAGTGAGCCTACGTGGTGACGTGTAACACAGACGCGCTATGCAAAAACACTACGTGAACCAACTAGAGGCCCAGAGAGAAGGAAATGAATAGTGGAATAAAGTCGTTATTTTTGTTTGTTTTGCACACAAAAAGTATTCTCGTCGCTTGATATACTTAAGATTGAACCACTGTAGTCACTTGGACTATATTAACGATCTCTTTAATAACTTTTCTGGGCCAGCAAGTTTGGGCCACCTAGCAGCCTATGGAGGAGTGATCAGCTCTCAGATTTCATCAAAAATATCTTAATTTGTGTTCCGAAGATGAACGAAGGTCTTACGCGGTTGGAACAACATGATGGTGAGTAATTACTGACAGAATTTTCATTTTTGGGTGAACTATCCCTTTAATAACACTGGTTATTAGTTCTCAAAGTGTGTTTGTGTGTAAATGGACACACACTGTTTTAAAACCTAAACCTCTTCCCCCTCTGTTATTTCCCACCCACAGACTCCCTGAAGAAGAAGGTGCATGCCTTACCCTCCCCAGAGCGAGAGATACAGACCGTAAATCTGAAGAAAGACGTCAAATATGGGCTGGGTGAGTGAGAGGGGTTCACACATCCAGTCAGAATGGAGCTCCTTTGACACAGAAATGCTGCTAAACACACACACACACACACACACACACACACACACACACACACACACACACACACACACACACACACACACACACACACACACACACACACACACACACACACACATGCACGCACACACAAACACAGACATTGAGTTTTCATGTTTTATGATGACTTTTCATAGACATAATAATTGTTATACTGTATAACTGTGTATTCTATCCCCTTACCCTAACCCTACCCCTAAAATTACACATTACAGAAAACGTTCTGCATCTGTAAATTTTTAAAAAACATCGGTCTGTATGATTTTTAAGCGGTTTTCCTCATGGGAACCAAACCATGTCCACACAAGGACAAGGATTTCAGATACTGCCATCTTTGTGGGTACATTTTGTCCTCATAATGTAGGGTTTACCAGGCCCCACACACACACACACACACACTAGTGTGATAGAGTGCAGAGGTCTGGCAGTCCTCACCTCTCACACAGTGATTAATGAATCCCACTCCGGGAGGGAAATGTGCTGTTTTACATCCACCTCAGATAGGGACTTGCACTGAAATATCTTATCAGGATTTAGCCTGAATGAGAGGTTGTCTATCATTGATAAGAGAAATACATTTAGTATATGCACAAGTGACAGTCTCAATAATACATGTTTGAATCTTTAGACTTTTGTCTTTTTGTAGTCTGAGAGACATAGTAGGATGAACTGTGTGTTTGTGGCGCTCAACAGGCTTTCAGGTCGTAGGCGGAGAGAATTCTGGCCGTCAGGACCTGGGCTCCCTCATCAGCTCCATCACACCGGGGGGACCAGCAGATATCAACGGCTGTCTGAAACCAGGTATCAGAGGAGTGATCTTGTTTCTATATTTAGAAGTAGTTTGAATTTTCTGATTGAAAGCATCACATTTTAGTTGAGAAATTTACAGAATTCCTAGAATCTTGTTCCACAATTTTTTAGATTAAAAAAAAATCTAATATCAAGTAAAAATCAATCTAATGCAAAATTCTTAAAACTTATGGAATCACACAAATGAATCATGGTCTATTCATTTTAATATTTCAAGTATATGTTAATAAAAAACCTTTAAAACAAGCAGCTTTGTCATAATTACAGCAGAAAACAAAATATATTTTGTAGATACTGGGGAGCCTTTGCATATTGTGTTGAATAACAGGAGGCCTAAGGTTGAAGCACTGCTGTTAATGATTGTTGAATGCTTTAAATAATTCTAGAATACTTTTAAATGATTCTAGAATGCTTTAATAGAATGCTTAGAGTGGTTCCAAAATGCTTTGAACGATTTCTGAATGCTCTGAAAGATTCCAGAACACTTCGAACTGATTCCAGAACACTTGAAATGATTATTTCACTTTGAACGATTCTAGAATATTCACTAAAAGGTTGTTAACTCCTTATTTAGTATGCTTTAAATGATTCTACAGTGCTTTAAATTATTCTAGAATGTTTTAAAAGATCATTGAATACTTTGAATAGTTGTAGAATACTTACATTATTCTAGAATGATTTAAATGTATGGAATGCTTTGAGTGGTTGCAGAATCCTCTGAACAATTCCAGAATTCTCCAAAAGAATTTGGAACACTTTGAACTGGTTCTAGAAGTCTTTGAATGATTACAGAACACTTTGAACGATTTGAATTTTCAGTAGAAGGTTGTTAACTACTGTATAACTTAAATGATCTTTAATGCTTTAAATAATTCTAGAATGCCTTTAATGGCACCTAGAATCCTTTGGAAGGCCCAAAAATTACATTGAAAGATATCAGAACACTTTAACAGTTCCATAACAGTTCCATAACTCTGTATATTATTCTAGAATCCTGACTGGAAATGTTCTGGAATCATTCATAGTGATCTAAATGATTCTAGAGCTCACTGATCAATTCCAGAACAGTGTAATTTTAGTATTATTGAGATACTAGTATAGTTTTTATTAATATTTTAAATGTTTTTATTTTTATATCTTCCATTTTCATAGTTTTTGTCATTTTTATTCTTAATGTCTAATTTTTTTTTAAATACATTTTTATTTCAATTTTAGTTTATTTTAATACATCAAGTTAAACTAAATAAGAAACGTTGTCTTGCAAACTACCTGAAATGGTTTTTTTTTTCACTTTTTTATTTTATTTTATTTCAGTTTATGTTTATTTTGTTTCAAACAACATGCTTTTTTATGCTTTTAGATAACTATATTTAACCTTGTTATACATAACCCTGTTCCAGAACGCTTAAAACATTTTTATTTGTTCAGTGTAAGGTTGTTAACTCCACATTTTTGTCTTTTCCTGCAGGTGACAGGCTGTTGAGCGTGAATGATGTCAGTCTGGAAGACCTATCACATGACACTGTGGTGGAGATTCTGCAGAGCACCCCTGATGATGTCACACTGGTGGTCTCTCAACCTAAAGAGAGACTGTTTCCAGGTAAAGGATTTCGTATGGACATTTTGGAAGAACGAATATAAATGTAGCATTTCACCAGAATCGTTCTGAGAAAAGGCTTTTCTGAAGGCTTGATGACAGTACCATAAACAAGCCTCTTTTTCCCTCCTGTTAGACTCTCATTCAGGAATCCATCACTTTAAATCAGACACTCAAAATCAGGAAGAAGATGTCGATTCTTCCTCTGAAGATCATACACCCTCCCCCAGCCTGCCTCTTATCTCCAGCAAAACGTCTCCGCCTCAGTCCGTTCGACAGGGCAGCGTCAGTTCGCAGGACTCCAGGACAGAGAGCGCCGGCCTCCTGCAAACAAATCTCAATGGATTCCATCGCAACATTCCCACCGAGGGTCCCGTGGCGGCGCAGTCACTGACGGCTGACAGTAAACCCTCGGTTGAAGCTACTCCACCAGCTTTGCCCCCTAAAACCAGAAAACCCAAAGTGCCAGATGTTCCTAAAGAGCTGGAATTCTCAGACAGAGGGGATTCCGACATGGATGAAGACACACACTCAAGTAGCCAAGAGAAACAAAAGACTAAAAAGGTAGAATCAGTCTCTGTAGTGATTTGAATGAACTTTGACTCAGCCCTCAAGGTTTCCTATCGAGATTCTAGTCAGCATCTGTTTGATATGTACTTTGACGTGTGCTTTTTAAGATGTTACTTCAGTGTTTAAACCTCACAACAAATATTAAATTGCTTTTTTTTAAAATAATAGGACAGTTCTCGCTCACTCATTGCATCCCTCCTTGGAGTTCCCTACATTCCAGCGGATTTTCACTTAATCAAATGCAGAACATAATTTAAGATTTTTAAACATATTTCACATTTACACCATGTTCTAACCATGGCCGTTTGACAGGTTTAAATCAATGAAATCATCATGTTTCATCATCAAGTGAAATCATCAAGTGCCACTCACTTGCTAAGGAAAACGTCCCTTAAACTATTGGTCATTCTAGTGTTAGAGATTTTACCAAAGTCATTGCATTGAAGAGGGGATTTAAGTTTGGGGTCAGCAAGATTTTTTAAATGCTCAACAAGACTGCATATATTTGATAAAATATAGTAAAAACAATAATATTGTGGAATATTATTACAATTTATAAAGTGTATTCTTTTTGAATATATTTCATTCTTTTTTTTTTTTCTTTTTTTTTTTTTTCTTGGCAAAGCTGATTTTTCAGCAACATTACTTCAGTCTTCAGTGTCACATGATCATTCAGAAATCATTCTAATATGCTGATCAGTTTTGTTCAGGATTCTTCGATAAATAGAAAGTTCAAAAGAACAATATTTATTAGAAATCTGTCTCGTTTTATCAATTTAAAGCATCCTTTCTGAAGAAAAGTATTCATTTCTTTAAAAATTTCTTGCTGACCCCAAACTTTTGATTAGTTATTTACCATTTAGCAAATGCATATCAATGTCTTAACAACCACTCAAAACCACATGGTAACGGTTTTGGACCAATGAGATTTCAGTGTGGGCAGGACTAAAATGCACAACCAGATGACTGACAAAATGTTCTATCGATCATCGCCATAAAGGCCGCTTAGATCAAAACTTCACTTGTCGCTCCTGGATAGTACACAGTGTTTCACATATTGAAATTCAGGTATCTCAGTTCCACATTTCCTTGGAAGTTCCCTTAAAGCTAATATCACCATTTAAGGTTAATATTTAGTATTTAGCTACACTTAAGAGCCACGCAAATGTGTGAAATACCAATAAAAACGTTCTAACTGCTTGTGACCGTCCCTCGCTCTCTTTCTGACCAATTGCATTTCTGAATGTAAATGCAATGCAGTTGTGCATGTCAACTCCATTAACCTTTGACCCTTGCATGAATACGGCTGTGCACGGCCTTGTATTTACCCAGCTCTTCTCTGTTTACAGGGGGTTTCTCCCAACATCGTCACGGAGACTTTAAGTGCTAGTAGCCCAGAAGTCAATAGCCTCCAGCCTGGAGATCTATTTGACATTGAGCTGTCCAAAATAGACAGCAGTCTGGGCATTAGTGTCACGGTACTGTTTGGAAAGGTTTCCGCTCTCTCTTTTTTTTTCTCCTTTGTTTCCCCTTTACTTACTTTGTGTGTGTGTGTGTGTGGTGTTGTTTTTGTACCCTTAGCTCTCGCTCCTTTTTGAAGCTCCTCGCTTGGCTTCAGTTTTGGGAAAGTAGATTTGGTTCTTTGCATGCAGATTTTTACAGGCATTTGAATTGGCTGCTTCACAAAACGGTAAAACTGAAAAACAGTAGGTACGGCAAAGTGTGGAAACACGCACAGCCAAGACTACATGCCACAATTTCAGTTGTATTTTGTTTCTGACGGAGAAGCACTAATGCCTGCATGGATTTGCATTTGCTTGTCTACGGTGTGATTTTTACAGCATGCAGCTTTTGTTACGTAGACTTTTAATGATTGAAATGATTTTTTTAAAAGTCTGTTTCAAAACACTGCAATGAAATTCATTAATCATCAACTTAAGAAATCAAGTGGTTTGCTCTATGATTGTTAGGGTGGGTATATCTTATAAATATAAAATGAGCATGTCCAATTGAATGCTTAATACACTCTTAGATCCAAAGACTTTTTCCCCATGATGCCTTTGTGTGTGGCTATATTAACATGTCTGTCTGTCTCAGGGTGGATCAAACACAACATTGAGGCATGGAGGGATATACGTCAAAGGAGTCATTCCTAAAGGAGCAGCTGAGCTGGATGGGAGAATAAAGAAAGGTAAAAAAGGATTTAAAAAAAAAAAGTTTTTTAGTTAAAACAATACACTACCGTTCAAAGATTTTTTTTTTTTTTTTAAAGAAATGAATACAATCATTCAGCTAGGATGCATTAAATTGATCAAAAGTGACAGTAAAGACATTTATAATGTTACAAAAGATTTCTATTTCTAATAAATGCTGTTCTTTTGAATTTTCTATCTATCAAATAACTTGTTGAAAAAAAGTGCTGAAAATTCAGCTTTGCCATCACAAGAATAAACAACTTTAAATTGTAATAATATTTCACAGTATTACTGTTTTTTATTATTATTTTTTATTTTATTTTATTGAATCAAATGCAGCCTTGGAAGAGACTTATTACAGAAAATCTTTAAAAAAAAATCTTTTGAACAGTAGTGTCTATTGGAAAAAATAAAGATTAAGGACAGTTGCAAGTATACATCATGTTATTATGTATTTATGCAGATCTTATAAAAAAAATAAACATTGTGTCTAGACTGAATGATTTTCAGTACTGTTACATTTTACATTTGTTTGGTGCTAAAAAATGTTTTTCTATTTAATATAATATAATATAATATAATATAATATAATATAATATAATATAATATAATATAATATAATATAATATAATATAATATAATATAATATAATAAATATAATAGATGTTATAATATGAAGTAATGACGTAATAATGTGACCTGAGTCTTAAAGCTACACTGTGTAACTTTCTTAGTTGATTCTTAGCAAAAAACACTTAGTTCTTTCAAAAATATATGTGCTCATTAATGTATATTTACTTCTTTCAAGTAATAAAGTATTCTCGTAAGTTTATAATCTGCCATTGAAAGTCCATACGGGTGAGGGGTTCGTATGCCGGTCGCCATGTTGCCCCTCCATCTTGAAACTACATTAACCAAAGAGGGACATGCCTGTAAATTCAAGCTTCGCCTTTTGAGTTTTTCACTCAGTGACACCGTGACGAATGCGAGGGGGAGATTACTCGCGAGCTCGCGAGTCGCGACTGTGGCAGATTTGAAAGATAGTGTGGTGTGTGCGTGCGTGCGTACTCACATTTGAAAGAGAGAATTAAAACGTCAACGCGACAGACAAATCAGCAAGACCATAGTCAATATTGGAGTAACTTTTCCCAGATGGAAAGAGCTCATGAGGAGAAAATATTTTAAAACGGACGCCGAGGTTGCCTGCTATCTTCTCGACAGGTAATTCAGCCTGTTGTAATTCATTTGTGTAAATTCGAAGTTTTATAGTTGCTTGTCTAACCATAGCATGGTTGTGCATAACGCCAGAACGACCTCTAGTATAACTTCATCCTCGCGTCAATGGTGAAAAAGTATTGTTTACCTTGTAACATAAATCTGTGCTGCGACAGATCACAGGTAATGAATAGTTTTAAAGGTGCAATTTTTTAAGCTATATAAAAAAAGGACACTGTAAATTTTAGTTATTTTTAATTGCTTTTACTTTGTACACATTGTAACGTTAGCCTAATCTGATTATGCTGGGATAGCCGATTCCAAGGGTGACGTTTACCTCCTGATATCTGTCCTGTAGTTTTATTCATTTTAGACATATTGTTTATTATTGTCATGGACGAAGTGATAACTGGAAGCCATGTTAATCTTGGAATAATACGGCCACCGTAGGAGTTAAAACGCCCTCGGAATTGAAAGGAACAGAAACTAATTTTCACTGGGTAGTCATATACAATTTCACCGCTAGATGGGGGTAAAAATCACACAGTGTAGCTTTAAGTCCTATATTAATCAAGTGACAAAAGCTTTTTTATGTTAGATTTATTATATTTAATAATAATTTATTATATGTTAAATTACTTATATTTATTTTTATTTTTAATGATATATGTATACTGGCTTGACTAAGGGTTTTATAGCTAAGCTACACTTGAAACAAAATGCAGCAGCCAGAGTACTAATGAAACTAAAAAGGAGAGAGCATATTGCACCGGTTTTAATGGAATTACATTAGTTGCCAGTTCACCAAAGGATTGATTTTAAGATCCTTTATTAGTTTATAAAACACTGCATAATCTGGAACCTTTATATATTACTGTCAAGATATGTTCCAAATTGTAGTTAAAGATCTTCTAGTGCTGGTCTTTTGGCTCAGTATACAGTAAATCTTGATGATCCGGTGGTACTTCTTTTAGCCACTATGTTCCAGAAATGTAAAGTGAAAGCGACTACTAGCATTCATATTTTTTAAAAGGTAGGTTAAAACATCTTTTTGCGTAGCAATATTGTGTAAGTTTGTTTTATGTTTTGTTATTTACTTTGTGATCCTTTTATAGTTGCTTTTGAGTATTTTTATATAGAAAAAAAGTGTGAAATTGTATTGCCAATCTCTTTATTTTACCTTGTGAATCTTTTAAAGTTGTTTTCAAATATTTTATATTAATATTGTGTGAAAATGTAATGAAAATATTAGTTTTTATGCTTGTGAAGCACTTTGAGCTGCATTCCATGTATGAGAAGTGTTATACAAATATATGTTTATTATTTTAATATTTGTAATATTTTTTGGGGGTAAAAGATGACCTGTACGGTTCTTCAAGAGATTCCCAAACGTTACAAGACTGTTAGTAAGCGTGTGTGTTGATGCTGTGTCCTACAGGGGATCGTGTCGTGGCTGTGAACGGGAAGAGCCTTGACGGAGCGTCTCACAAACAGGCAGTAGAGATGTTGAGATATACTGGTCAGGTGAGAACGCTGCGCCCCCTAGAGCAGAGGTCCCCAACCCCCGGGCCGCGGACCGGTACCGGTCCGTGGGACATTTGGTACCGGGCCTCACAGAAAGAATATATAACTTAACGTATTTTCCGGACTATAAATCGTTCCGGAGTATATGTCGCATCAGTAAAAAAATGCGTCATGAAGAAGAAAAAACATAATATAGCCTAAGTCGCACTGGACTATAAGTCGCATTAATTTAGAAATGTAGCCTATTTCACAAAAAATATATATATTAAAAAAAAAGAATAATAATAATTGTTCGGATGGGACTGTTCACCCTTACGGACGTGCAGCGCTCTGAAAGCGGCACAAAAAGACTGCTTTAAAACTTTCACAGAGACCTCAGACAGAAAGCAAAAAGCCTGTCTTTAAATTGTATTTCGTTTTGTATTAATTGTATCTTAATTTTAATCAATGTTTCATCACCCAATTGCCAGGATTTAATAAGAAGTAAATATAATAGAAAATATTTTATCAGGACACGGAGGCGCGGGCGCGTGAACTGGAGCTGATCTCATAAATTAACCGAAATTCAGCGTATAAGGTAGCCTACTTGCCTCACAGACCTGAGACATAGAAAGCTTGAAATGTCTAATTTTAAACAGAACAATTCAAAACAAAAGAAAACTGACTGTTCTCTGCTTATGTAATTCGTATATGTGCATTTCTCTCTGGCGCGTTCACTAGGCATACTGCGAAGATCGAGTCAGCATTGTCAACTTCATCTTTGCACAGAAAACACTTGTTTAAACAATTAAAATGTCTCCTGCTATATTTTACATATTCATAATCATTCATTTTGGTTCTTAAAATCGGTTCTTTGTGACAGCTTTTAGGTGCTTTATTGGCAGCGCCACCTTACATCGCATCAGCACCGTAAACATGGAGTTTTTTTCTTTTGGGGGGCTTTTTGTTTGTGTTCAGGCTTTCTCAGTTGTCTTTAGGCGCGATATTACGAGTACCCTGCTAATAAAATTGCAAGTAAGCCTACACATTGGATTCACGTTTATTATTATATTTAATTGTTTTTTATATTTTTTTTATATTTTGTTGTATTTATCCGCCGCACCTTAAAGGCCGGTCCGTGGAAATATTGTCTGATATTAAACCGGTCCGTGGCGCAAAAAAGGTTGGGGACCGCTGCCCTAGAGGACTTCTCTTCTCTCAACTTTTAACCGTGTGTTTTAAACTATATTCTTGTTCTCTAGGTGGTGCATCTGTTGATGGAGAAAGGTCTGCCCCCAGAAATCAGGGTTCATGCCCCTCTGACCCCTCAAGACACTTCTGAACCTCAAAACGCAGCAGTGGAGGAGGTACCACCACCCAAGAAAGCAGAATACAACTTCATCACTCCAGGTATGAGGTGGAATTGACACGCTTGCTTTCGAGCTTATGAAAATGTGCCAGAGGTGTAGAGGTTAAACATGTGGGCTGGTAACTCAAAGGTTGTGAAGAGTAAACCAGTGTCCTCTTTCTTATTCACCCCTCTAGATAACACGTTTGAGGTGGGGTTGCTGAAGAACACGTCCGGTCTGGGTTTCAGTTTCAGCCGCGAGGAGAACGTTCCCGGAGAGCCCTCGGGTTCCAGCATGGTCCGGGTCAAGAAGCTGTTTCCAGGGCAACCGGCAGCTGAGAGTGGCCGCATCGAAGTGGGCGACGTCATTCTACGCGTCAATCAGACGCCACTCAAAGGACTTTCACAACATGTACGTTAACCCTTTACTTTAGTCTGTGAGGATTTAAAAATATGATTTAAAACAAAATACTAACTGTTTGTACTAATACTTGCTGTTTGTCAGGAGGTGATCTCTGCTCTGAGGGGGACAGGACAGGAAGTGACCCTTCACTTGTGTAGACCTGAATTAGGGGTCTTACCTGAGATGGACCCTGCCAATGCAGTAAGACTTTTAGTTTAGTCTCACTGATCTTAATTTACGTGTCAGCATCATGTTCCATTACCTAAATGAATTTTATATCTTGGTTTTTGCTCAAGAATTTCAGGAAAGGACATGATGTTACTATCCATACATTACAGCCATATATATTCAATTAGAAAAGTAGTCCCACCACAATTTAGAGACCAATTTATTTAGTTTTATTGAGTCTTATTTTGAGTCATTTTATTTTATTGTGCTTTTTTATTTTATTGTGTCTTATTTTTTATTTTATTTTACAATCTTATTTTGAGTGTTATTGAGTTTTTAGGGTTAGGGTTTAGTTTTATTTTATTTAGATTATTTAATTTAGTTTTATTGAGTTTCATTTATTGTTTTATATTTTGAGTATTTTATTTTCATTTGAGTATTTCATTTTATTTTATTTGGCGTTTTACTGAGTTTTGAGACTTATTTTGTCTTTTGTTTTATTTTGAATCTTATTTATTTATTTAAAAAAAATTATATTATTATTTTTATATTGAGTATTTTATTTTATTTTTGAGTATTTAATCTAATTTTTTTTTTTTTTTGAATTTTAATGAGTTTTGAGATTTATTTAGCCTCTTTTGTCTTATTTTACTTTGAGTGTCTCATTTTGTTTTATTTAATTATTACTAATTTTTAGTATTTTATTTAATTACATTTTTATTTACTTTATTTTGTCTTATTGGGATCTCAGTAACTCTCCTGTGTGTGTGTGTGTGTGTGTGTGTATGTGTGTGTGTATGTGTGTGTGTATGTGTGTGTGTATGTGTGTGTGTATGTGTGTGTGTATGTGTGTGTGTATGTGTGTGTGTATGTGTGTGTGTATGTGTGTGTGTATGTATGTATGTATGTATGTATGTTTTTTTTTTTATTTTTTAATTTTTTTATTTATTTAAGCAACATTAGCAGTTCTTTACAGATTCAGCTATCACTACCTATTTTTTACTATCACATTTTTTAAATTAAAACTAAAATTCACACTCCGCAGACTCCCGTGCCTTCTCCACGAAAGGAACCTCGTCCCAAGCCCCAGCCTGATCCCAAGACGAGCTCCCCACCTCAGACGGAGCACCAGCAGGCGGTGGGTCCTGTGGAAGAGGCTCTGGAGAGGTTGCTGATGAAGTCTCCCAGTCGCAGGGACAGTTACAGCGACAGCACCGACAATGACGAGATGGAGGAGGCCTTCAGCCCCGCCAACCTAGAGCAGGCCAGTCAAGCCTGGGACAGGAGTGTATATCAAACCCCCATGGAAAGACTCCCAAACGAGGCCAATATGGACGACACCGTACGATCTGCATATTACTCACCCAGACAATCCATGTCTAGACCAGAGGTCAACAGAAGGTGAGAAATGTACTCCTAAAATAGTGTTTTGCTAAAATATATGCTTGCTAAACTGTAAGAAAAGAAAAGCTGCTGCCTTACATTTTTAGGTGCAATCAACTTGGCTGTACTGTATAAGTCATTTCAACTTAAATTATATTAAACTGACTTAAAAAATGTGTTGAATCTTGTATAACTTATCAAAATAAGTTTTCACCTTTTTTATGAGTTAAAGTAATGTAAATGTTCATCTTGAATTTAATTCAACTTAATTTGAATTAATTAAAGATGATTCAAATTAATTTGAATTAATGAATGTACATCAGTTGTACACTCGTTATTGCGGTGCAGTATGGGATTGAATGAGTGAACTCGATAACGTCCACTGTGGTTTTGGACACCACTACAAATGACTTTTCCCTCAAATAATGCTCTTTTTAAGGGAGGAGTTTTTGATCACAAGCCCCAGCGTTCTTACATAAGCTAACTTGGTTGTTTCATATAATTGGGCCCAGGTTACAGAGTTCAGGTGTGACGCACTAATTCTCTCCTGTGGGTGTGTTTTGCTCAGTCTATGTCACGTGACTCTGTAAGTGTTACACAACACGGCAGCTGGCAGCAGTGACATGCTTGTTTGCACTGCTGAATGCAGTGTGATAGAGATCTGCAGGATAAATGACGTGGCTTGTTTTGCCTGAAGACTTCTCTTTGAGCAGAAGAGAGAATTAGAAATGAAGAACTAAATAACAGGAAAAGGTCGATGCCTTTTAGTCATGTTTAGTCTGATGATAAAGAATAGTTACATCAGTTTTTTTAAGTTGTCTTTTCTTTTTTCTTTTAAACTATTTTTTTTTTAAATTATGTTTTAGTTTTTTGTTTCTTACTTTCAGTGTCTATCAAAAATGTTATTATATTTTTTATTTTTATTTTATTTTTATTTCAAATAAATTGTATTTTTGGTTTGTTGAATTTTTTTTCCCTATTTTTAATGTAGCATCATTTTTCCCCCAATTTTTAACAAAACAGGCCAGTTGTCATAGAATTCATATTTATTAATCATGTTCCATTTCCTGTCTCTATCCCACACTTCTTCCTGTTCGTCATCTTTATCCAGTGATTTGGACAGCTCTGCACTTGGTATGTCATCATCTCCATCTCTTCCTGAGGGGGGGATCCTGAGCCCCAGTCCTGACCCTCTTCCTCCACCACTGCCAAACCCTGTTAACCTCTGTCTACCAGAACACGGCCAGGAGGAGGAGTTCATCCCGGTGAGTGACCATTAGCGTGACTATGAAATTATCTTTTTTTTTCAGAATTTCGAATGGAAATAGATGTCTAATGTAGATTTAAAGCATGACTTCTCTGCTATGATTAAAACAAGAATGTTTGTGTCATTTTAGGAGGTGGAGCTGAAGGTCTCTCTGGTGAAGTCTGATAAAGGAAGTTTAGGTTTCACCCTCACTAAAGGGCCGGATGACAACTGCTACATCCATGACATTATCCAGGACCCTGCTAAAGGAGACGGCCGCCTGCATCCAGGGGATCGCATGATAATGGTATGATAATAGGGATTAGTGTTGGGCGATCTTTTCCATTTTCAGATCATCCTATCGTCAGACTGCGAGAATGCCCATACACAATATTATCGTGCGCATGTGGGTGGGTGCTAGAGAAAGACTTTTCACAACTACTCAGTGTTATCAACCATCTAATGTTTATTTTGTTTCATTACTAACAAAAAAAAACAGTTATAGTTTGTAAAAATACACACTGATGTCTATGGAAGCATGAATCAATATAATAAACTTTCAAAAATAATTTGAGCATGTTTTATTTAGTAGTTAAATATAAAGTTTACACTGTTTTCCAGCAGTTCACCAGACACTTTCACGTTTTTGGGACTAAGTGCATGAATCTATGTAAAAATCTGTCAGACAGCATAAACAAACTAAAGTCTTTAGCTTGTTAACTTATTGATAAACTGACATGATTAATATAAAAGTATTTAAAACGGGTAATACGTTTTTATACACTGCCGATAGTCACATCACAGGATGTGCGATGTCAAGTATAGGGATCGCAGTTGATCTGTACGGATCAGGCCCCATGTGTTTCTCGGATTCATTGCAAAGTTTAACCATCATAGAGAGAAAGTTTATCATTTGCACATGTTTTAGGTCCTGTCAGTTTAAACATTCAAGCGATTCTAAACCATTTGAGGTCAAGAAGACACGAAAGAGAACTCAATTCGGATCTTACATGAGGTTTCACATGACACTGCTATGTGCTCACATGACAGCACGCGAATACCGAATTCAGTTCTCTTCCACATTATTTGTGCTTGAACGGACACACAAATGCATTATGTCAAAATGCCCGTCTCTGCAATGGCAAGTATCCTCGTAAACATTCGCTTATGGCTTAAGTGAAAGCAAACAACTGAGAAAGAAAACGGATGCGTATCTTTAAATTGGATCTGTGCATTCAGTCTTAAAGTGACAGCGGCATAATAAACCTGCTGCTGTCTGTGTCATTATTATCGAATAACAAAATACAAAGTGAAAATCACTTTTGTAGCTGTAGATTAATTATTTTTAATTTATACAGTGAAGACTATGCAGTGTTATTTTACATTTGATTGTTCAATTTCTGTACCTGAATACTGCTAGACTTAGCTGAAAAACATAAAGCATTGTTTATTTCATTTGTATCTTTGTTCTATTGTATTTATCTATGTTTGTAATTTTTTTATGCAGATGCACTCCCCTACAAAATCACCCCAATTGTTCTAGAATGATTAATTCTTTCCAAATAGAGCGATTCAAGTTATCTGGTGAAATTTGTTTTCATACTGCAGTATATATGACAGAAAAACTAAATATCGCAATGTCAGTTTTTTCCAATATCATGCAAGCTTTGCACAAGAAGGTGATGGTGCCGGTGAAGGAGTCGCGAACCACAAACCTATTCGTACATTATCTGCTGACATAAGGTATTTTAATTGCACTTTAACAAGTAAACTGAACGGCCTGGTTCATGCACAATATTTAGTGTTAAACAAGTCGTTTTTTATGTTGGTGTGTGAAATAAAGCTGCTTTTTTCATCGTTGGCTGATTGTGCGGACCAATGTAATTAGCTATATATATTTATTTTATAATAATAATAATAACAACAACAACAACAACAATAACAATAGCTATTTATTTTTATTTTATAATAATAATAACAATAACAATAACAAATATTGTGTTGTCATACCCGTTGTATTATTATTATTATTATTATTATTATTATTATTAGGCATAAACGACAATATTTTTTGTTAATGTGCTATGCAAAAAAAAAAACGAAAAAACGAAATGCTGAAGAATGGCGATGCCTCTGTTTAAGAAATTATGTCTCTTTTGTAACAAGCACTCTTGATATCATTTGTGAATATATGTCTTCATTGTAAATATCACCTTGCAATTAAGTTTTGATGTGGGCTGTAGTTTTGTAGTCTGTTTTTAAAACATTTTCAATGTAAACTAATCCTTATTTCATGTGTGTGTTGGTGAAGTGCTGGCTATATGCGGTGATGTTGATGTGAAACTATAGAGGGGCAATTGGATAATAATAGCCTAATACTAATAACAATTTTATACAATTATGGGAAAATTAGCTTAATATCGTCTTGATTGTCATCAAAGACATCAGCTATTGGCTATATCTGACTATTCAATCCATTATATTATCATCTATTGGCATAGGGATGGGTGCAGTTTTATTCTTATCTAGTTTTGCAGATTAACTCATTTTTGAAAGCTTGATAGAGCTGGTAAAAAAAACTCACACTGATATTTTAATAATTTTAAAGTAGGAGAAAACAGTCATCAAGATCATATTAGTTCTCTTTCCTGTTTTGACATTTTCTATTAAACTTTTCAAATGTTCAGAACTTTGGATATATATATATATATATATATATATATATATATATATATATATATATATGTATATGTATATGTATATGTACGTGTGTGTGTATATATATATATATGTATATGTATAGTTAAAGTAAATTTGTATACTTGCCTGAAAATTTTAGTCTATTTTCTGGTCCACATGTCTTCTATAGATTCATTTTTGTAGGCTTTTTGAAGTACACTAGCATATAAAGCTAACACACATGGACTACAAGCTACAAAATTTTCATTTTAATTTATTAATTTATTTTACACATTGTTATTGTGTTTACGCATCTTCATTCTTCTTCCTCTGTTTTTAGGTGAATAACACTGAGGTGTCCGGCATGAATCACACAGAGGTGGTCAACCTGGTTCGTGCCGCCCCCAAAGTCGTGGACCTGGTGGTAGGCCGTGTCCTAGAACCTCCCAAACCACCAATAGAGGCCCACCTCCTTCCCGACATCACGTTTCAGTGTCACGACGAGCCTTTAGGTAATGGAAATATCAAGGTATATTGTAACTGATCCTCTTTACAACTCAATGGTGTTCCCGGAAATGCCCAGAATCCAGCTGGGCAAGTATATTTTGCTGCGTTTGACCGATACATGTGGCGCATTAGTGTTATTTGACTGTCAGAGGTCAATGGGGGCTTTACTGGGTCACGCAAAAACACAGATATCCATCAGCATAAACAAAGCCCTCCTGCGTTTCACTGGAAAAATGAGCTCAAGGGGTTCAACAACAAGCTAGATAAGGGTGTCGGATTTCAGCTTGCTGACAAAAAAGTGAATGAAAGAAAGAAAGAAGGTGGTGTTAGTTTAGTGCAGCCGGATCACTTAAGTGTTTGTTTACTGGGTGTGTGTGTGTGTGGCCGTCTCTTGTAGGTCTGGTTCTCGATGGAGGAAGTGACAGTGGGTTGGGCGTACTGTACGTGAAGGACATCATCCCAGGATCCGTAGCCTCAGCAGAAGGCAGTTTGAGACACTTGGATATCATACATTACATCAACGGCGCTCCGACGCAGGATTTAACCTTGAGCGAGAGCCGCAGACTCCTGCAGCTGTCACTGAGGAATCTTAGTCTCAAAGCCACCAGGTGAGTTAGTCGCACGACACCACTCACAATGTTCACCAAAAACACTATGACGTTCATTCAATTATGCAAAAAGGATCGAATTATTCAGGTGTTGGGAAGATTCTTTTGATGGACTTGTTTGTCAGCTGTTATGTGATATGTGTGAAACTGTAAAACTTCTGGACGAATGCCACTATCTAACTATATTTCCGTAGGCATGGGAAGCCTGTTTTTCCGGGTGAGGAGGAGATTTCATTGCTAAACAATAACATCAGTTCTAAAGTCTCCCAGAGTATGAACGGTAAGTGTAGTGGGAAATAAACCAGCTGTACCTGCACGTTTTTTGGTCAAAATGTTGTCACATGCACTGTTCAATAGTTTGGGGGCGGTATGATTTTAAAGACTTTAATGCTTCCCAAGGCTGCTTTTTTTTTTTATTATTAATTAAGAAATACAGTAAAAAATTTAATATTGTGAAACGTTTGTATAATTTAAAATAACTTTTTTTTTTTGTTTAATATTTTTTTAATGCAATTTATTTCTGTGATCAAAGCTGAATTTTGTGTGTCTTCAGTGTCACATGATCCTTCAGAAATCATTCTAATATGCTGATTTTGGTCTCAAAAACAATTTCTTATTATTATCAATGTTGAAAACAGTTGTGCTGCTTCATATTTTTGTGGAAAGCATTGTTTTCCAGGATACTTTGAGAAATAGAAAGTTGAAAAGAACAGAATTTGATTTGAAATAGAAAATATTATAGCCTAAATCTGTTTGCTGTCACTTTTTGATCAATTTAATTAATCCATGCTACACAAAAATGTAAGTTATTTTTTTTTTTATTTATTTATTTTTTTTTTGTATGGTGCATACCCCAAACATTTGAATGGTAATGTAGTAGTGATGTTCAAATTCAAAAATGGGTTGTGAAAATGATCAAATCTATTAAAATATGCCAATACATTTCAAGCGGTTAAAGATAATATACATTTGTAAAGATATGGTAAGTTTGTAAAGTTTACATTGACTGATAATGTTGGTGTAATGTAACACACACTGAAGATGTCATCATAATATTTGCATACTGAAATCTGATTGGTCATTTACAGAGCGAGAAGCAGAAGCCTAAAAGTATAAAACTTCAGGAAATGCTATTCTAGTTGTTGTATATTATATTATATTACATGAGTCTCTTATAATATTGCTTTTAGCTAACATTACTCCTTAACTATGGTAAAAACACGGTAAAATCACATGATCTCGTGTGGCTTATTGCTTAAATGATGGTATCAACAGTTTATTTTTCTTTTGACTTGTGGCATTCTGATGCTCATGTTAGTAGTTAGTTGTTGTTACTCTTCTGGTTGTAAGCTGAGTAATTTACACAGTGACCTCATTTCTCTCTTGCTCTTTCTCTTTGTATCATAGGTTATCTCCATAGCAACGATCGTAACGAATTAGAGGCCCTATCCGGGATCTGTCCTGCTGAGGTAAGAACCTGTAGAACTTCTGGTAAACTATTACCTAATATTGATCGGAGCTGCTCTGGCTAAATATTTTATCACTAAATAAACCGACTTCAGAAACAGAAACTATTATACTGTGGGTGCTGTTTGTGGCATGTGAGACGGGACACAAACAGCTTGAAATTTAACTGAGGCAGGTCAGATTTCTGCGGTCTGTTTGTTACAAGAGGAGCCGGTGAGAGGAATTTGACTCGTTTTTCAGGAAACGTGTTCCGTGAATGGCCAACATTGAGGCTTCTTCCTTCACTGTAATTGTGCTTCATTGTCATTATGGCTTTCTTTCTTTTGTAGGTTTTCTCTAATTTTTCCTCGTCTCATTCATTCTGCCTTCTTTATTTCACTCTTTTCTTGTCTAAAATGTTTACAGGAGCAGATTGTGAAGCTGCAGTTGGAGAAGCCGCCAGCAGGGGGCCTGGGCTTTTCTGTGATTGGTGGAGAAAGGGGTATTTTCGTGAAGTACGTCACCCCTGGAGGCACCGCAGACACTGCAGGCACGTTGCAAGTTGGCGATCGTTTGCTCAAGGTACATAAGCGATGTTTTTACACTTCACACCCATTTTTTTAAGTTGCATTTTTAAATTGAACTTCCGAAAGCCAATTTTGCTGGTTGTGTTTGTGTACAGGTCAATGACGATCTGATGATCGGCGTGTCTCACTCTAAAGCCGTCACCACCATCCGTAAATCCAAAGGTTTGGTGCATCTCATTGTCTCCCGTCCACCTGACCAAATGCCCAACACGTACCTGGGCTTTCTGCCTCTCAAATCCAACGGTGTTAATGGCAATAATGGTACGGTCTGCACGCTAACAACCTCATGGTTATAAAGTAGAATGAATGAATGCCCGGAACTGTCAAGTTGTGTTTATCTATTTTTTGTCCAATATTTTTTTTATTTACATAGTAAAAAAAACAAAAAACAAAAAACAAACACATAATAATAAAAAAAAATCAACATATTTAATATTCATTATTGTATATAAAAATAAAACATTTTGTCAATGAATATACAGATCTTTAAGACTTAAATAGAAAAACAACATTTTTATTTGATATTTATTGTTATAAATAATGAATTGATACATGTTTTTTAATGTTATTTTAATGAAAGAGTAATTATTATTTACCGCCTGTTTCACAGACAAGGCTTAAGCTTAGTCCCAGACTAAAATGCATGTTTGAGCTGGTTTAACTGAAAGCAACTTGCACTGATATATCTTAAAATATGTCAGTGCTATTGTTTTGTCTCAAGATGAACACCAGTAATGTTTTCTTCTAATGCATGTTTATAAAAGCTACTTAAATGCCCTAATTGAACTAAGGACTAATCCTGGTTTAATCTAAGTCCTGTCTGTGAAACCAGGCCTAAGCGTAATAATTTAGTCTTACAAAAAGTGCTAATAAAAATCTGTTATTGTTGTGTGATGTTTCAGATGTGAGTGAAGACAGTGGCGTGAAAACAAAACTCCAGACGCCATCAGAGCAAAGCAAGAGCATCAATTCACCTCCCCTCCCTCCGATAGGTACAATAAAGATCACATGACCGGTGTTATTTTAGTATTGAGGATTGATATGAAATACTATATATATATATATATTGATATATATACCAAGTATTAAAAACGGATAGTGTTTTAACTGTAATGTTATTTTTTTATATATATTATTACATATTAATTAAATATTATAAAATGAATTAAATACAATTAAAATCAAAATGGAAAATATACAAAAATAATATTTTAAGTTTTAATTTTAGAAATATTTTTTAGTAATTTTGTGTGCATGTCATTTATTAGTTTATGTTTATATAGTCTTTATTAATTTTTATTTCTATATTATATTTATATCAATTTAAAGTAAATGAAAAATATTGCCTTGGCAAATATTTTTTTATATTTAATTTAATTTAATGTTTAATGTTTAAGTTTTATTTCAAATAGCAAACATTTTTATGGCTTTAGTTTTATAAGAAACCCCATATGAGACGTCATTCTAGCAGATAGTTCATCTGAATTTCACATGAAGATGTGAGTGTGTGGTATTTACATTATTTGAATGTGTGTGTGTTCTAGACTATGACACAGGCTCTCTAGAGAAAGGCAAGGGAACAGAAGGAAGTGGTGACCTATCAGAGGACACAGACTGTGACGGCTCGTCTCTGCCCGAAGACTCCCCAGAGGTACGGCCATCTGTAATTAAACTTTGAATATCTGCAATTTTACAGCAGTCAATCATAGTTCATAAGATCTGATCTAATAACAATGGACTTTGAGGCAATTGTATTGTCTTGGAACAGCTCATAGTTCAGATTAATATTCATGTTCCTCTGTCTTCAGACATCTCGGAAGGTTGAGTGGAAGGAAGAAAATGTTGATGCCCCACTGAACGACAGGTGAGGACGATGAAAACAATTTTAACAACTCTCATAGGACTCTTTGACTAATTTCACATCTACAGTAGGTGTTTTTGTTTCAGCTTACATTTTAAACTCAGAAAATATGGTTAAAAATGCAGTGCAAAACTGCAAAAAAAAAAAAAGGTGATCGTTTTTAAGCCACATCAAATATTGTTTGAAAAAAGACTTCTCACCCGAACACTCTCTATTCGGTAAACATGACTGAATCCAGACTATTTAAGCAATTTATAGTTACAATATAGTGTAGATTAAATGTTGTTTGGATCTACACTACTGTACAAAAAGTTTTATTCAGCAAGTATGCATTAAATTGGCCAAATATAATGTTACTAAAGATTTCTATATCAAATAAATGCTGTTTTAACTTTCTGTTCATCAAAGAATCAGGAATAAATGTATCACGATTCTCACAAAAATATTGAGCAGCAAAAACTGCCAATAATAATAATTGATAATAAATGAGCAGCACATCAGCATATTACAATGATTTCTATCATCTGAGTAATGACTGATTCAAATTCAGCATTGTCATCACTGGAATAAATTACATTTTTGAATATATTCAAATAGAAAACAGTAAATAGTTTTAAATTGTAATATTTCAAAATATTACTGATTTTACTGTATATTCTATCAAATAAATGCCTTCTAAATAGACTTCTTTCAAAAACATCAATAAATCATACGGACCCCAAACTAATAATGCTCAATGACCAACTCCCAACAACCAATGTTATCATTGTGGTTGTTATAAAAGGAAATGGTGTCCTTACCCAGAATTAATTTTATTCTCTCTGTAGAGATCTGTTACACTGTCAGTGTGAAAGCACTTCATCAGGTCATGCTCTACTGTTTGAGCTTCAGGAATGACTGAAACTAATAACTATATCCTCCTGAATTCAGTCTAACACGTTTGTTCCGATCAAATGTTAGTGCCCTGCAGTCCTCGTCAGGCCAGCTGGATGAAGATGAGATCACATGGGGGAGCGATGAGCTGCCAATAGAGGACATCAACTCTAAATTTACTGAAGGTCAGTCTGCAGAAACCTGTTTTGCTGTTAAAAACACAGTTTCTCACAGGGAAATGGGTCATTTTCTTATTGTTCATGCAATCAGTTTGTCTCATTGTAACTGTAATACATGTTATTTTTCTTCTCTCTCTTTCTCAGATGGACCCATCGTTACTGAGGATGAGCTGACGTCTCTGCCGCTGGTTAAAGTGGTTCCTGACGGTCATTACACATCCACTAACCTCAACACTATAGTCCGTATGATGAGAGGCCTGCTGGAGCAGAAAGTTCCTCTGCAAGAGTTTGAGGTGCAGACATATTTCACTGTACCATATACTTAAAGAGAACATCTGTACTTTTTGCAGTATTAAAAGCAATTTCTGTAAGACTTTACGATACTATAATCAGTTTACTACATTAGTACAGGTGAACTAAAAATGAAAAATACTTCTAAAGCATTTAGAAGGTTGATCATAATTTCAACATTTACTAATACATTTAAAATCCCAAGTTTTAGCTGTTAATATGCGCTATGAGCTAACATGACCTCAAAATGAACAGTTGTATTTTTATTAACTAATGTTAAAGCAACACAAAGGAACATTTTTTACCTTAAAATAATGTTTCCAAAATCGCATCAGTGGTTCATCAAGTCGTAACAGGGTGAAAGGCACTTCTGCATTCGCTTTGCAGGCCTATATCTGCTATAACCACACCATGCAAGTTTGCCAAACCGTAGTTCGATTGAGACATAAGAAAACTACAAATTTGACTTGCTTTACGTCAAGCGTTACAATAGTCATTATTTAGTTTTCCTTCGTTTCTGATGTCGCAATACATCATACTTTCATAAAATCATGCAACATACTCTTACCTTGTCAGTGGACATCGTTCATTCCAAAGCTGGTGCTGGATAAACAGCGAGTGTGTGTGCGACAGTAGGCTGCGGGCGGCGAAATGATTTACGACAGCGGTAATGGACAATTCCGCTTCCAACCTGTAGGGCGACCGAAGAGGAAAAGTTCCTTAGTGTTGCTTTAACTTAAATAATTCCTTATTGTTAGTTAATATTAGTCAATGCATTAACTAATGGACCTTATTGTAAAGTGTTACCACACTTTCTTCTATTGAAACATTTTTAAAACAGCTTTAAATTACTTCACCTTTAAAGCCTACTTGATTTTTTTTTTTTTTGCATCTGAACAATTTTATGTGCATAAAGAAGTTTAATTGTATTGAATTGAATTCATTAAATTGATCAAAAGTGACAGTAAAGACGTTTATAATGGCTGCTGAAAATTCAGCTTTGCATCACAGGAATAAATTACATTTTAAAATATATTAGAATAGAAAACAATTATTTTAAAATGAAAAAAAAAAATTTTTCTGTAGTTTTGATCAAATAAATGCAGCCTTGGTGAGCCTTTTCTTCTTAGAAAAACATAAAAAAAACTTAGCAATCACAAACTTTTAAATCGCAGTGTATATTTTATTATTTATTCATATCTTTTTTGCCATGAATATAGCATCTAATGCTAATATGGTGATTAAAATAATCCATTTTTATGTGCATATTGTTGTCTTTCAAAGAACCTGCAGAATTTGCGCCCCTTGGATGAATGTCTGATTGGCCAGACCAAAGAGAACAAGAAGAAAAACCGTTACAAGAACATCGTTCCATGTGAGTTAGGAGAAACACTGACGTATCAACAATGTTTCAGCGTGTTTCTCTGAACTTTTATTAATCATCTCTTGCTCTCTGTCATGATTCAGTTGACACAACCAGGGTCGTGTTGGGAAAAGATGGCGGCTACATAAATGCTAACTTCATCAAGATGCCTGTAAAAGACGAGAAGTTCCTGTACATCGCGTGCCAGGGGCCGCTGCCCACCACGCTTGGGGACTTCTGGCAGATGGTCTGGGAGCAGAAGTCCAACGTGATCGCCATGATGACACAGGAAGTGGAAGGAGGGAAAGTGAAATGTCAGAGGTACTGGCCCGATACGCCCCGCTCACCCGAGATGGTAGACGACCGGCTGCAGATCACACTGGTCAAAGATCAGCACCTGGACAACTTCGTCATCCGGCTCATAGAGGTCAAAGACATCCAGGTAACAGACAGCATACGTTTAAAAGGTTTTAATGTCTCTTCTGCTCACCAAGGCTGCATTTATTTGATCCAAAATACAGTTAAAACAGTAATATTGTAAAATATTATAATTTAAAATAAATGTTTTCTATTTAAATATATTTTAAAATGTACTTTATTCCTGTGATGCAAAGCTGAATTTTCAGCATCATTACTCCAGTCTTCAGAAATCATTCTATGCTGATTTGCTGCTCAAGAAACATTTATTATTATTATTATCAATGTTGAAAACAGTTGTGTAAAAAAAAAAAACTGTTTTACATATGTATATTATATATACACACACACATGCACACACACACACACACACACACACACACAATGATTTGATAGCACTAAAAATAATATTGTTATTTTTACATTATTTTCTTAAATACAATTTTTTTGTATTTTACAGTGACATTGCAATAGTAATATTTCTTATTTTTGTTTTTTAGTTATTTTTATAATTTTATTTACTACTACTACTACTACTACTACTAATAATAATAATAATAATAATAATAATAATAATTATTATTATTATTATTATTATTATTATTCTCGCTCTCGAACATGAACAAACACATCAAATCTGGAATTTCAAATCGCAATAGCAATTTTTATCAGAAAGATAGCAATCTGATTTTTTCTTTCTCCAAATCGCGCAGCTCTAATATCTTTATAAATACACTTATATATATATATATAGTGATAAATGCATAAATCTGCATATGTGAATATCCTTCTCTTTTAGACTAGTGAGATCCAGAGAGTCACTCATCTGAACTACACAGGCTGGCCTGATCATGGAACCCCGACTCAACCAGAACAGCTCCTGACATTCATTTCCTACATGAGACACATCCACCAATCAGGCCCCATCATCACTCACTGCAGTGCAGGGATTGGCCGATCAGGAACGCTCATTTGCATCGACGTGGTTCTCGGCCTCATCAGCAAAGATGCAGATGTAAGTGTCACCTTTAAAATATAGAGGTCTGTCATTATTCTTTGAGCAACTGACTTGAATTTAAATTCGTAATTCGTAAATTCGTGTTTCACTTTAAAACACTTTAAATTCGTTAAGTGTTGTTACTTTTAGAAATGCATTTTTATTTGGATTTAATTTGCGATAATCACAATTTTGTCTGGCTGAATTTATTTATGTATGTATGTATGTATGTTTGTTTGTTTCTAGTAACACTTTATAATAAATTTACTTTTTTAAATGACATAAATTGTATAAATAGTTTAATGGCAAAATTAGTGAAATGGCTCAAATCGATCACCTTTAAGAACATTATATACTATTTATTAATATATTGTATTATATTATATAACTGTACATTATTAGCTTTGTGATTAATAAAAGTGATATTACGTTACATGTAATATGCTCTCCACATTTCCTCTCTTTAGTTTGACATATCAGATGTGGTACGTACCATGAGACTCCAGAGGCAAGGCATGGTGCAAACAGAGGTAAGAATTTCATAACTATGAATTTAATTAAAGTTTACTTCTGCTGTCTTTTTTCACGTAACATTTCCTGTTGTCCCCTCCAGGAACAATACATTTTCTGCTACCAGGTCATCTTGTATGTGCTCCGATGTCTCCAGGCAGAAGAGAAACTCTCAGGATAAAAGCGTGGACCAGCACTGCCTTCTATCTCTCCTCACAGAGTCACAGATCAGCTGAAAATACCAGCGGGCTTCAGTCATCCAGATGTTTCTTTGATTTCCGATCAGGGGCTTCGACCTTGTCCGAACAAATTATGTTCTTACGATGTTTTGGACGTCTGTGATGCATATAATTCTTACAGAATTTTGTGTATTCTTATCGCTTACATTCTTGACCATTGGCTGCTACTTCTTTGAAAGCATTTATTTTATAACTTATCTTTTTTTTTTTTTTTTTTTTTTGGTAAAAACTGTTTTTATAGATTCCTTAAAGATTATGGATCAAATAAAAAAAAGAAATGAATTAATATTTTTTTGTGGTACAAAATGATTCTTGTGTATTTTAAACGAAATGATGCTGGAAATGTTGCCTTGACAGAATACAAGACAGTATTTGCTTTGTAAATCTTTTAGAAATCACTGAGTGCCAGTGGTAATCGAAGAAATTAAAAGTGTTATATTTAGTGTGATATTTATCATATGAAATCTGTTGATATGTTTTAAAGCTGTTACATACTGGACAATTTGCAATTTGTAAATAAAAGAATATCATGCCTTTAAGATTTCCTTTAATTACCGTAATGTGTTTTTGCCATTTCTGCTACTGTTTTTAAGACTTTCAGGTCTTTCTTATGATTTTTCTTTCATGTTATTTGGATGCATTGAGGTTTTACTAGGTTTGAGATAAACATTGTCTCTAAATTCAGTTTTCGGAATTGCAAAAAGTGCTTTAAAAAAAAGGGTTTTTACACATTTGCTTCTTGAGCAAGTATAGCTGTCTGTATCAGTAAAAAACAGATTTGACTATTTCCCCGTTCCATTGATGTTTTCCTCATCTCTTATATACTATAGGCATATAAAATACTAATTATATATAACAGAGGCTGTAGAAACTCAACTCACATAAACAGCCTCAATAGCAAAATGTCAAATTGCATATTTCTTTATCTAAACATAATGATCAGTGACAACGGACAGATTACAATTAAAAATGGATGTGGTTTTTAAATCGATTTGGATTGATCAGTAATATTAGTGAAATACAAAAATAACTCTTAGAAATCTACTTTTAATGGGAATGTTAAATTACCTAAAAAACGTGTTTTTCAGTTGGACTAATGTAGTTTCACAATTATTTAGCCTAGTGGCGAAAATGTGCCTACTATATAAATGTCTCCTGCAGTACCTCCATTCTCCACTGGGGGTCGCAGCAGTCTACAGAGAGATAGCTGTTGAACACCGCTAGTGACGCTTTTGAGATCCTCCTGATTTGTCCTTCCAGGCTTTCCGTAGTTCGCTGGCAACATGGCGTCCTTCTTATGAGCCACGCTGGTGAAGAAATAATAGAATCAGTCAAAATAAACGTTCTTTTCTGACGCGTAGTATAAGAAAATAATCAAAAATGACGGGCCGTAACAATAACAAATTACCGACGAACCTACCACAGTTGCAAAATCTGATCAAGAGGGATCCGAAGTCCTATACGGAGGAGGTAAGACACTTGCTATTGGATTTGTCAACTGGCCTGGTCACGAGTAACGTTAAACCACAATAATTATATGACAAGCACTATGACAAGCTGTTCATTTATTTATTAAACCTAACAAGCGTCTAATTTTATGTAACGTAACTATTCTAGTTATGTAACTTTCAATTTCGTAACTATGTATTAATTAGAAGTTACTATTCTATTATTATTAGTTTTATTATTAACAAAATGCTATGGGGATCTTTTGTACAGTTAGCAGTTGTGATAACTGATATTGCTAGTAACTGTAATAGAAACTTGGTGATATAATGTGTGAATAAATGTTCACATTTAGTTTTATCCATGGGGTGTAACGATACTCTCATGTCACGATTCGATACATACCACGATACGATATTATTGCGATACTCCAAGACATATGATAAAAGGTTAACAAGAAAAGTACTGTTAATTTAAAATGCTAAATTTGAGCATTGGGGGAGTAAATGAATAGGCTTGGACTTGGTGCTGGTAACCCAATGCACAGGACAATAGTGACACCAGAATTCATGTATTCATGATTCTGAAGCTGAAAATACAGAATTATTTTAGACGAATATTATTATTCATTATATTCAACATTACATATAGTAGTTTAATGTAGTACTGACACTAAAACTTTGTAAAAAAAAAAAAATTCTCTCACAGTAATTTTAATTTTGGGTGAGCAATACACAATAAATATTGTCACTAGAATCCACAATACATATTGTTGCATTTTTGTATTGCGATATGTTGTGACTCAATATATTGTTACCACCCCTATTAAATGACCTTAATTTGCTGTCATTCCAGTTTTTGCAACAGTATCGTCATTATCAGTCAAATGTGGAGATCTTTAAACATCAGCCTGACAAATCCAACAAAGACCTGGCTGATTTGGTCATGTTTCTGGCTCAGGTATGGATGTGCTCTCTATTCATTCTGCATTTGATCTCTTATGGATCAGACCGTTATTGACTGATTGTGGTTTTTGTCTCCAGGTTGGACACTGTTACTTAGAGGAGCTGTCAGACTTCCCACAGCAGCTGACTGATCTTCTCTTAAACCATCATACGCTGCTGGAGTCAGATCTCAGAATGGTACGAATGATATTTGTTGTTCAGATTAAGTTTTTACAGGACAATTGGAATGTCGGTTAGTTTAAACTATCTGGATAGTCTCTTACAGTCTTTCTTTCAGAGTATGAGCTTTTTTTAAGGTACACTATGTAATTTTTGACATTTTTGACAACTAAGAACATTTTTGGGTGTGCTTCGGCTCTGCGTGACTGTGTGGAAGAATATGACCCTTCACAATAGATAATGCTTAGATAATGGATATAGATAATGGACTCTGTTAGAGAGCTACATATGGCAATTTATCTGTTCAATAAAATATCTTACTCACCTGTTGAGGAATATAAACTCCATCTCCACGTCACATTTACATTTCAAATCCTTCAGTTCTCTAAAAAGCCAAGCTAATGTTGATTCTCGTTTTATTTCGAGCTCTGTCGCGCTTACTTTTTAGCGTTTTTAAAACGTGACTAGATTGATTTAGTGAGCTCTATGTCAACCTTTCTAGCTCATTGTGAGAACAAACATATGACACTACACCTTACACACGTCAAAGTAGCCAGAGCAACTTTTCAAAATTTTTTGGATATGACGAGACGCGCACGGGCGAGTAACATATGTAGACAATTTCTCAAAAAGAACGCTTGCTATAGTGAATCAGGGTTAGAAAAAAAACACGTATTGGAAGAAGTATTGATGTATTGACTAATTGAAATTTTGTTTATTTTGAACAAAATAAAAGTTACATAGTGTACCTTTAACTTTTGAAGATCTGTTTTCTAAACAAATAACTTTTTGCAATTTCTTTCAGACGTTTTGCAAAGCCCTCATCCTCTTGAGGAACAAAGATCTGGTCAGTCCCACTAGTCTTCTGGGACTGTTCTTTGAGCTGCTGCGCTGTCATGACAAACTTTTGCGAAAGGTCTGTGAATTTTGCAGTGCAATTCTGTTTTTAGAATTATTGCAAATTCTCAAATGTTGAATTGAATTATTGCAAAGCCTGCTGATAAAAAATTGTCCTCTGTCTCCTCAGACTTTATATACCCACATTGTGACCGATATCAAAAATATCAATGCCAAGCACAAAAACAACAAACTTAACACGGTAAGGCGCTTGTATTTGGGTATCATATTCATTTTCCATCAAGTGACAATTGAAGGACTGCAGAATATGCAAAACTTCACTTCATTTGTGTAAATAAATAATAAAAAAACGTCAGAAAAAATAAGAAATGATATGTGTTAAAGAAGTCGGCATCTTTTCTTCCATATTGTAATATATATTTATATATCAGAGAGAAATGGCTTCTCGAACAAGAAAAAATGTAGTGTGGGACTTTTTTTCTCCATTGGGAATTGATTGGGTGGTTGTGGTTTGCTATTGGTGGATCTGATGTGAGTGACAGGTTGCCCCGCCCTCACACCAGTAAACGCATCATCAGAGTAGTGAAGAGATGTCGCTGCAGGACAGGGGAAGTTATTTTGATTAAAGATTAAGAGGTGAAATGAAAAAAAACAAAAAAAAACTTTGTGGAAATCATTTATAAAAAATACTGCATTATTTCATAAAAAAACGATAGTCAATTTTGATTTGTTGGTGACCTTTTTTTCCTTAATTTACCTCCTAAATTGTTCTCATGTACTTATTTCTATATTATTTCAATATTTCTTAATTCTATTTTGATTTTGGGGTGAAATATGACATTAACATGTTCATAAGATTCCCTTCCCTCCGTTTTGAAATAAATACTAAGCACTTTTGTGTTTCTTCTGCGCTCAGACATTACAGAACTTCATGTACACCATGCTGAGGGATTCAAACCCTATTGCTGCCAAGATCTCTTTAGATGTAATGGTTGAGCTTTACAGAAGAAACATCTGGTGAGTCCTTAAACATAAGCATCTTTGTAATATTATGTGATGCCATTTAATATGGTCTGTAATCATAACTGTTTCATTCCCACATCAACCAATCAGGAATGACGCTAAAACCGTGAACGTCATCACCACAGCGTGTTTCTCCAAAGTCACAAAGGTTCGATTGTTTTTTTTTGCCTTTATTCTAATTTAATATGTATGAATTTCCAGTATTAAAACATTTAGTGACATATTAGTTAATGAAACTTTTATTATACACTATATTATAACTTTATTCACAAGGCTGCTTTTCAAGGGCTTATGATCTTTCAACATGTTTTGACAATTCCTGTCTTCTCTCAGATCCTTGTGGCTGGATTGAAGTTCTTCCTGGGAAAAGATGAAGATGAGAAGAGAGACAGTGATTCAGAATCTGAGGTAAATAAGTGCAAATGTTTCTTCTGCTTGCTTTTTATTTACACTACCATGCAAAAGTTTGGGGTCATTAAATTATTATTATCATTTTAAGAAATTAATACTTTTAGTAAGCAAAGACACAATATAACAGTCAAAAATAACAGTAAAGTCATTTATAATGTTACACAAGATTTCTATTTCAAATAAATGCTGTTCTATTGAACTTGAAAGAGAACATTGAACACTGAAAATGTTTCTTGTTTACCAAATTAGTATATTAGAATGATTTCTGAAGGATCATGTGGCTGAAAATTCAACTTTGCATCACATAAATAAAATGTTAAAATATATTCAAATAGATAATTACTATTTTAAATTGTAGTAATATTTCACAATATTACTGTTTTTACTGTATTTTTGTTCAAATAATTGCAGCTTTAATGAGCATAGGACACTTCCTTCAAAAACATCTTACAGACCCCAAATTTTTGAATGGTAGTGTACTTTAAATATTAAAAATAATTATAAAATGTATTTTTCCTCTGCAGGATGATGGGCCAACGACCAGAGATCTAATGGTCCGATATTCCACCGGAAAGAAAACGTCCAAAAATAAGAGGAAAATGGAGAAAGCCATGAAAGTCCTCAAGGTTAAATGAAGTGTTTCATAATTAGCAAATCAATGTTTTTTTGTTAATGTCACTGCTAAATTTGTCATTTTCATTTTGTTTTCTCAGAAACATAAAAAGAAGAAAAAAGTGGAGGTTTTTAATTTCTCCGCCATCCATTTGATCCACGATCCACAAGGTCAGACCACCCTTTCACACTTACATAGAATACAACATACAACATGTAGTGGTTCGAGATCTGGTACCTGGAAGTTGCAGGTTCAGACCCACAAGAACTGATCCATGTTGTGAATCACTTTCTATAAAAGCATCTAGATTAGTAATTATATCTGTGTTATTCAGATTTCGCAGAGAAGCTCCTGAAGCAGCTGGAGAGCTCAAACGAACGGTTCGAGGTGAAGATCATGATGATGGAGCTCATCTCTAGACTCGTGGGAATTCATGAGGTAATGTATAAGTGAGCATTTGCACATTTATGGTTCATCATTTTCTCATTAACTTTATCTAACCTGTTTTGTTTCCATCTTTACAGCTTTTCCTTTTTAATTTCTATCCGTTTGTCCAGCGGTTCCTTCAGCCTCACCAGAGAGGTAAACACTGCTGTCTTTATAGAATGCTTACAAAAATAATGTGTTATTCACTTCAGTATTTTTAGGGTGTGTTCACACTTGTATTGTTTTCTTTTTTGGTCCTGAACAAAAGAACCGAACTACATTTAGTCCTGGTTCGCTTAGCGATCACACTGTCATTTTTAAGACCGATCCTAAAGAGAAAAAACACGTATTAAGGCACTAGTTGTAAGTGCGTACATATGATAGTATTTTGACCGGCTTAGAACTCGTGAAGAATTTATAAAATGTGTAAAGGAGTCAATACAGCGGCAGGAATTCCACCGTTGCACACAAATGAACATCTGCTGTTTGAATGGCAGCGTTCACACTTATTCAACAGAGCAATCACACCAGAGTTTGTTTTAATACAACCAAACTGCCAAGTGTGAACACATCATTGTCTCTTATCTAATACTCATGTCTTCAGAGGCCATGTTTATGTCCTCCTCATGTTAATTTGTTGTTTTTGTTTCAGAGGTGACCAAAATTCTGTTGTGTGCCGCCCAGGCCTCACATCAGCTGGTCCCTCCTGAGGTAAGAACTCATCATGAGGCGTTTATATATCATTAAACGAAGGTCTGGTATGCGATATTTGAAAAACGCTGTTTGAAAGTTGGTAGCAAGAGGGAGATTTGAAGAAAGACTGTAGAAAGAGAGATGGCTGAGAGACATTACAAAAGAATATCACTGGAAATTGAAGGGTTATGATCCGGAAAGACCTTTAGGACCGTTAATTGTAGAAAAGCTTTCCAGCGCTGGAGAGAGCTAAGCGAGAAGGCCTGAAAACAGAAGCGGGGGTTGCTTTGATTCTTCTCCACTCGTGAGTAACACTAGGTTTGAGTGTCATTGTTTGTCTGGAGCTGCTGTGCTGTTGGCAACTAATAACAAATTCTTAATTTTTTTGTGCTTCCTTGTCATCTTTATTTTTCGTGAAGCATTATTTTGTTGCGCTTCTGCTACGATAAATATACATCCACTCTTGCATTGCGTGTGTGACAGAGGCCAGTTAGTGAGAGCTGTGCAGGCTGATGACTGCTAGAGAATACTGTGTTTACTGTTTAGCGTCCTTGTTAGTGCACACGCCTCGCACACCAGCGATCGGGCTTCGTCAGACTTTGTTTTTATTTACAGAAATGGATGCTTTCATTTAGAAGGGATGCATTAAATTGATCAAAAGTGACGGTAAAGATATTTATAATGTTACACAATATTTCTGTTTCAAACAAATGCTGTTCTTTTGAAGTTTAGTTTTATCAAAGAATACTGAAAAAATATATATACTGCATTTTCCACAAAAATATGGAGCAGCACAACTGTTTTCCAAATTGTTGAGCATATTAGAATGATTTCTGAAGAATCATGTGACACTGAAGACTGGAGTAATGATGCTGAAAATTCAGCTTTGAAATCACAGGAATAAATTACGTTTTAAAATTTATTTAAATACAAAATACTTATTTTGCCAACCCTGAACTTTTAGTGTTCTAACTAATTCATTACTGTTACATCTACAGATCGTTGAGCCAGTCATCATGACCATCGCCAATAACTTTGTTACGGACAGGAATTCAGGGGAGGTCATGACAGTTGGGTAGGTGCTGTGTAAAGCTCAATAAAATACACTGAAATGTTAAATTGTTTAATGCAAAATACTGTTATTTTGTCCCTCATTTGCATGAATGTCTCTCTTGTTCATCCTCATATCTCAGAATCAACGCTATAAAAGAACTGGTAGCTCGCTGTCCTCTCTCCATGTCAGAAGACCTACTTCAAGATCTCACACAGTACAAATCCCACAAAGATAAAAGTGTGTGGTTTGTCATTATTTATCATAGTCTGTTCATCAGATGCTATATAGTTTGAATGAAATGAGAACAGAATAGACTGTTTGACTTTTTTTGTTTATCTTCCAGATGTTGGGATGTCTGCCAGAGGTCTTATCCAGCTTTTCAGAGATCTCAATCCAAAGATGCTGCACAGAAAAGACAGGGTGAGAAGCTTACAATAATATTAAAAAAAGTATTTGAATTGGACATTCTAGATATCAAGGATTCCCAAGTTGTTTTGTCAGTCAAACCTTTTTGACTTAAATATTTACTTAAAGATTTTAAATGAATATTTCAATAAACAAACAGCACATTTGCATGTTCATGGTTCCCTGCCATCTGTTAATGGTCACATGACATGCAGATAAACAGATAAAATGTCATGTTTTATTTTCATTGTTTATCTTAAAATGATTTATTCATTAAAATGTTACATTTTTATTATTTAATAAATTGTTAAGCTGGAAATCCTGTTCTTGATGTAAACTACCAATCAAAAGTTTTGGATCAGGTTTTTTTGGTGTTGTTTTTTTGTGAAAGAAAGGAAGAAATTAATACTTTTATTTGTCAAGAATGCATTAAATTGATCAAAAGCATTTCAGCATTGATATTAATTAGAAATGTTTCTTGAGCATCAGATCAGCATATTAGAATGATTTCTGAAAAATCATGTGACACTAAGACTGGAGTAATGATGCTGAAAATTCAGCTTTGCGTCACAGGATTAAATGACATTTTAAAATAGAAACCAATTGTAATATTTCACAATATTATTGTTTTTATTGTATTTTTGATCAAGTAATTGCAGATTTAGTGAGCATAAGAGACTTCTTTCAAAAACATTACAAAATTTTACTGACCCCAGACTTTTAAAAAGTAATGTACCTTATCGTTTTTGCATGTATTATTGTTATCAGGGAAAGCCCACAGAATCCTCTAAGGAGGCCAAAATCCAGAGCTATGGAGAACTGGAGGCCAAAGACTACATCCCTGGTGCTGAGGTGCTGGAAGCAGAGGAGAACGTAAATGAAGAGGAAGATGAAGGTATGTGAAGAGCTGTATTAGCATTTGCTTATTATTTCATTGAGTAATATGTGTGTAAAACATTTATTCCACTGTAATGCTTTCCCTTCCAGACGGCTGGGAGAGCGTCAGCATGAGTGGGGATGATGAAGATGGAGAGTGGGTGAACGTGCATCACTCCTCTGATGAAGATCAGGCAGAAGTGGTGAGGATCAAACCACTTTCTTATCTGATTCTACACTTGATTCTAATGATGGGAAATGATGCATCTGAACCTGTTTTGTTGTTTGTATATGTCAGGCTGAGAAGTTACAGAGCATCCCAGAGGACGAGCGCAAAGCCAAAGCTGCCGTGGTCAGCACGAGTCGTCTCCTCACACAGGACGACTTCAAAAAGATCCGCATCGCTCAGATGGCCAAAGAGGTCAGCTCTGCACCCGGGAAGGGTCAGAAGAGGAAGAACGTAGAGAGTGATGAGGAAGATCAGAGGTAGGACATGTTTCGGGCAGGATGTTTCTTTACGGAAACGAGTTTATTTTTTTGAATAAACTGATAATAATCAGTCTATTCACATATGAGATACTTGTTTTTTTTTTCAGAGGAGAGTTGCTTAGCCTGAGAGACATTGAGCATCTTCACAAGAAACCCAAATCTGACAAAGAAACACGACTGGCAACAGCCATGGTGAGTATGGGGGATGATATTTTATTAATGGATCCTTGCTAAATTAAATTATAAATAAAAATAAAATTGTTTTATGATCTGAATGATCATGTGACACTGAAGACTTGAGTAATGATGCTGAATGTTGATGTCAGCTTTGCATCACAGAAATAAATTAAATTTTTTAATATATTTAAAAATAAAAAACTGTTTTTACTGTATTTTTTATCCAATAAATGCTGCCTTTGTGAGCTTAAGAGAGTTCTTTCAAAAATATGACTGAGCCCAAACTCTTGAATGGTAATGTTTATGTATATGTGTTTTCCCCTCTCAATATCAGGATTTTAGCATTTAAAAAAAAAAAAAAAAAAAAAAAAAAAAATATATATATATATATATATATATATATATATATATATATATATATATATATATATATATATATATATATATATATATTTATTTATTTATCTATTTATTTATTTTTTACTTAAAATACTGATGTTGAAGGAAAGAAAACACATTAATTGGCATTTTGTCAGCTACCCATAGCAAAGAAAAAAAGGGTTAACATTTCCACTTTCCTCTCAGGCTGGGCGGACTGATAGGAAGGAGTTTGTTAAAAAGAGGAGCAAGCTAAACCCGTTCGCCAGCACCAGTAACAAGGAGAAGAAACGAAAAAAGAACTTCATAATGATGAAACACAGTCAGGACGTGAGGACCAAAGGCAAACGCTCCTTCAGAGACAAACAGGTGAACCCGCAGCTCTTTCACATCTTTAATAACTTACTTCCCATTCAAGTTCAGTTTGTGTTGTATTTGTGATGTTTCCTATTAATAGTGATCTTCCCCACTCATTTCCCCCTCAGATCGCCCTCAGAGATGCACTCTTAAAGAAGAGAAAACGCAAGTAATCCCCACCTGTAATGGACTAGAGCTGACTGAATGGTTGATCTCTTGACATGATCTGTGTGGAAGACAGTATATACGACTTGGCTGTGTGGATTTTCATGTTGTCTTTTAAATAAATCATTTAAACAGTTGAAATTTGTTGCGTTACTTTTTAAATTTGACCTACAAATAGGCCTTTGGACAAACTGCGCCCATAATAGTTTAACTATTAGTTAACAATGAACAATAGTTCTACAGCTTTTGGTTCAGACATTGTTAGATTATAACTCTATAACATTGGCATAGGGCTATGGAAAGAGTCGTGAAACATCTAAGCAAATCTATGTTCACAAAACTGCTTCAGCTTTACTTTCTGTAGTACTTGAGCTTTTATACATGGTCCAGGGGTGGTGTAGCAACTGTCCAATGAGAATTTACATTACATCATATAGAATGCCAGACAAAGAGAAAAACAAGTCCATAGGAGAGATCTGTGGCAGTATATGTTCTAGACATATCCAGATCTCCTATCTGAGCTGGTTTCCTAGAAAAAAAAACACACACACACACACACACACAGACACTGTACATGAAAAGGAAATAAAAACTTCTTCCCATTTTCCCCTCGTAGCCTACTCGAAAGTCAGCAAGGTTATACAGACCAGAGAGACAAAAAAAAAAAACCACAGTAAAGTCAGGCTGAGGTAATCTTACAGACATTAAGTGCCCAAATATTTTGTGACCACTTTATATGAATAAAAATAAGTTTTTATTTATTTATTTTTTATCCAGTGATATTTCAGAGAAATATAGGTTCCTCCCAGCTTTGGTATATGATTTCTCTTATTTGCATCTCTCTTGTCCAGTGTCATAAGCGCACATAATGACAGCTGTGTAGTCATTTTACAAAACAGTGGCAGAGACTTGTGTTCACCTGAATATTTTAGGAATTCACTCCACAGGTGAATTGTCTGTACTTGCTTTTGTTTAGCATTTTCACATTGGACTCTTCTCTAACTAGTAAGTCAAGATTATTGGATTGTAAGTTATTATTTAGAAAAACGGGCTTATTGGAAATACGTCCATGTGGTGACATTTCTGCAATATGACTTTACTAGCAATGTCCAGTAAGTGGAACTAAAAGCATGTTCAGATTTTTCTGAAACAGTTAAATGTGAATTTAACAGATTTATTGCGTTGGTTGTAGCCTACATTTAGGAAATGTGTACATGGCACTAAAATATTAATGCTCAGTCACGTTTGAAAATATACACTAAACCTATTTGTTTGTTTTAGCAAAACCAAACGTGAGACAGGAACACGTTTGCTGAAGTGACAAGGAACTCGAAGCTAGCAGTGCTGTACCAGGTGACTACCGAGCAAACTTACTATGCTAGAAAAGCGTCAACGTAGTTTATTGTGTGTTGAGGTCAGGCTATTGTACAAGTTCTTTATTAATCAATAATCTGTGTGTTTGTGTGAATTGGATCAAAAGTTGTTCACATTCACTATCGTTCATTTCAACTGGAAACTTGCATCATTTTCTGAGTTTTGCAAAACTGTAGGTAGAAGCACATACTTCCAGTGATCCTTGCCTAGTCATTATTTTGACCAGTCAGGGCTGTTACTTTTTTTTTGGTTTATCAATGAGTTTTTAGACTTGTTTTTGTGTCTCTTTGGATGTGAACAGAGATACATTGAGAAGATGGCTGGATTTGAGAACTCCTCCATCCCTGATCTGAATCCACATCTCAGCGTTACTTCACTTGACAACATTCAGTTGAATGTTTTCACTTCTGTACTTTGCATCAGTGTCCTGTTTTGTCCTCCAACACATGCTTACGTCCTGTGGCTTATTGTGAAAGGAAGAAGAATTGCATCAGAGTTTCTAAACTTAAATTTTTCTGTTTGTGAGATCTGTATTTGTGTTAGTTATTTAACCTCGTTATTGGTGATAAGATTTCCCGAGCTCAGAGAATTTTCAATATTCTTAACAGGACTGTACGTCACTGGCCGTCCTCTGTTTCAGTGTCTGATGTGTGTTGAGCGTTACCTGGCAGTGGTTCATCCTGTAACCTTTCTGAAGTACAAACCTCTCAGATATAGAGTGATCTGCTGCACTGTTGTCTGGATCATCACTCTTGGATCCTGTTTGTTTAGCATGTTTACTGCTGACAAATATGTTCAGGTTTATATGTGTGGTAGGCTACTGCAGTTTTTACTCTTTCTTTCCGTAAACCTGTTCTGCTGTTTAACTGTTCTCTGGGCTCTGAAGAAACCTGGACCAGGAAAAATAGGAAAAGAGAGAAACCAAATGAAGAGAAGAGCGTTTTACCTCATTCTAATAATCACTGCGACCATGGTCACAATGTTTGCACCTGCTATTATCTCAGGATTATTCTTTCTTCTGTTATCACAAGATGTTTTAATATATATATACCTCAGCTTTTTTTGTTTCAATCTAGCTGGTTTTGTGCAGCCTGTCCTGTATCTCCACCAGGCTGGAAAACTGCCCTTCCTTTGCTGGAGCTGAAGCTTCTTAAATGTAATGAAATATTTTTATTTGTAAATTTGCATGTACAGTATTGTTATCCAAATATATATTTTCCCCAAAACAATTGTTGTTTGTAGTAATAAAAATATTCATTATTTTCCCCAAATGAATTAGCACATTAAATAGTAGTGGTAGTAATAATTGATAATAAAATGGTTAAAAAATAATAATATTTTCTCTGAACAAATGAAGCGTATGTATGTATGTACATTTTCATGTTTAAATAAAATCTCTGAATTTCAATGTGGTCTCAGAAGTTAGAAGCAACTTTTCAATATTGTAAGGTAACATTCTGCACTCTTTAGAATTGACTTTTTATTCTAATGTAATGTTTGTTTGAAACAAAAAGCATTAGATGTGCATCATCTGTATTTTGGTTATGTTTGATACATTTGCATGTAAGGCCTTCTTGGCACTATTCAGTATGTAAAGTGTGTATAAAAGATGCAACAGCAGAGCAAGTCCTTTACTGAGGAACACCGTGCTTCCTTTTGGAATATTTTCAATTTGCTCCTCAGGAAACAGTTTTCTCTGTAATATTTTCACATAATGTAGTTATATCTTAGCAATCAGTAAAACATTTTTTTTAAAAAAAGTGTTAGAAACTACATGCTGTCTGTGTTTTTATTAAATTCTTCTTATGATGTAACAATCAGGTGTTATGGTTCCGGCTGACCTAATTTATGCAGCCTATCATTTTACATGATTTGAATTAAGTTGATAATGTGTTGTGTGTATGCTAGGTTAAAGATATGTGTTTTTAGTCTAGATTTAAACTGACAGAGTATGTCTGCTTCCCGGACAATGTTTATTCTGCACTGTTTAGAATTGCCATTTTATGCTAATTTAATGTTTCTTTGAAACAGAAAAAGCATTAGATGTGCATCATCTGACTTTTGGTTAAGTTTGATACATTTGCATGTAAGGCCTCCCTTGGCGATATTAAAGTGTGGTATCAAGATGCAACAGCAGAGCAAGTCCTTTACTGAGGAACACCGTGCTTCCTTTAGGACTATTTTCAATTTGCTCCTCAGAAAACAGCTTTCTTCTTAATATTTTCATTTACTGTAGTTGGTAATATGTTAAAAAATGTGTTAAAAATTACATGCTGTCTGTTTGTATTAAATGGGACCCGGTTGCTTGAGCATTACTTCACAAGGTAATAATCTCCTCTTATAATTATTTTATTACAGTTTTACAAAACAAAAATATCTGTTATCACTTTAAGTTGAATTCTATGTAAAGCTACAAGATGATGCAATGTCTAGGCAGTGAAACATGTTTAAAGTAATTTACATTCTTTCACACAGGTGAACATATATATATTGTAAAATGTCTTGTTTTGCTAAGACAAAATAGTCCTGATTATAACAGACCCCTAAAACTATGTATTGACCTTTGTGTGTGACTTGTCAATCATCATTTAATTTAGTAAATAACCGAACAATAATATATGTGGGGTGAAAAAACATAAAGGGGGGTGCGAGTAACACTCTGAATTAAAGGTAACATCTTGAAGTAGAAAGACTAAAATAGTGTTTTCTTGTAAACATAATTTTGTATCTGTATTTTATTTATTTTAACTTTGATCTTTTTTTTCTTTACAATGTAAAAACATGCATAGCAACTACATTTACTTAATTTACTTTCAATTCTGCTAAGATTTAAGTCATGTTAACTTGATCTTTTTCACACAGATATTAACTGAAATTGAGAAGTAGCCAACAGTGATGAACTGCTCTTCTGAGGATCCCACATGCAAGGTGTTCCCATCAACTAACCTTACAGAACATTATGGCGAACCATTGGACTTTTTCGAGATAGGTTTGTTTAGCCTTAGTCTCCTGTTTGGTCTTCCTACACACTCCTATATTTTATTGCTCATTGTCACAGGAACAGGGAGTGGAGTTGCATCAGAGTTCTTCAACCTCAATCTCTCTGTTTGTGAGGTCATTATATCGCTGTATTCTTTGATCAATATGCTGAGAATGATCCCAATCTTTCAAACCCAAGGGCTCTTGATTCTAGCAAAGTTTCTATCAGGAAACCTTGTTACCATCCGTCCTCTGTTTCAGTGTCTGATGTGTGTTGAGCGTTACCTGGCGGTGGTTCATCCTGTAACCTTTCTGAAGTACAAACCTCTCAGATATAGAGTGATCTGCTGCACTGTGGTCTGGATAACGGGTCTTGGATCCTGTGTGCTCTGCATATTCATTGTTGTGTCACATCATTTCAGTTTTATGTGGTTTTCAATTCCTCCTCTTCCTCTCCATCCAGTTGTTTTGTCTTGTGGCTGTTCTCAGAGCTCTGAAGCAGTCAGGACCAGGAGAGAGAGGGAGAGAGAGAGAGGAGGAAAACCACATGAAGAGAAGAGCGTTTTATCTCATTCTAATACTGACTGTCCTATGCTAATTGTATCTGTGCCTTTTATTATGACTTCATTCTTCTATATTGTGCTACAGCGAGATACAGTGTTAAGCCTGTTTAGCTTGTATTGTATTGTGTTGAGTGGTTTTGTTCCTGCTCTTCTTTTTCTCTGGCGAGTTGGGAAACTGCCCTTCTTCAAACATCCCTAACACCATTTGTGTGAGGTTGCACTTTTAATATTTTAAATACAGTATATACACTATTTTACTCATATTTTGATGGTTTAATTGAACTTTTAGGGTTATAAAAAACAAACATCCCCTCTGGAAATCGCTTTTGCGCACTACTGTAGAAGTAACTTTTTTTCTTCTTTTTTTTTTATTTGTCTTGTGCTTCAAAATCGTTTTGCTTTTGAAATTTTACAGAAAGCTGACAATAGGCAGTTTAATGGCAGGATCTCATGTGACAATACAGTATCAACTGTATCTTTTTTCCTGGTCAGTAATAATGGTGATAACTAAGGCTTTAAGTATACTGAAGTTTACCACCCTGATTTATTTATTTTATTTATTTTTGCATTTTTGTTTAAAATTCAAATACGAAATATGAAAATATTCTTAACTAAAGTCATTTCTGTTTATGTATTATCAGCAATTTTTATGTTTTTCAAATAAAAGCAAATCATCTATGACACTAATGTTTCCATGCAAGTGTTGCCATAGATCACTGCAGTGAGTGTTTGTTTTTCACAGTCCATTAAATGAACAACTACAGATGGCATTCAGGTTAATGTACCATGTTATATATATATATATATATATATATATATATATATATATATATATATACAGTGCCCTCCACAATTATTGAACCCCCTGGTAAATATGATCAAAATTGGCTGTAAAAAATAAATCTGCATCGATTATCCTTGTGATCTTTCATTCAAAAAATGTGCAAAATTCTAACCTTTCATTGAAGTAAAAGAATTGAATGTGGGGGGAAAATCACATTATGAAATAAATGTTTTTCTCCAAAACACGTTGGCCACAATTATTGAAACCCTTTCATTAAATACTTTTTGCAATCTCCTTTTGCCAAGATAACAGCTCTGAGTCTTCTCCTATAATGCCTGATGAGTTTGGAGAATAACTGACAAGAGATCAGAGACCATTCCTCCACACAGAATCTCTCCAGATCCTTCAGATTCCCAGATCCATGTTGGTGCTTCTCCTCTTCAGTTCAGCCCACTCATCAGGTCAGGGGACTGGGACGGTCATGGCAGAAGCTTCATTTTGTGCTCCACAACAAATTTTTGTTTTGATTTTGATGTTTGTTTTGGATCGTTGTCCTGATGGAAGATCCAACCACGGCCCATTATAAGATTTCTAGCAGAAGGCGTCAGGTTTTGATTTTTTATCTGTTGATATTTGATAGAATCCACAATGCCATGTATCTGAACAAGAAGTCCAGGACCTCCAGCAGAAAAATATGCCCACAACATTAAAGATCCAATGGTATATTAAATTGTACACATGGGGTACTTTTTATCCTTGTGTTCACCAAACCCATCTAGTGTGTTTGCTGCCAAAAAGCTCTGTTTTAGTCTCATCTGACCACAGAACCCTGTGTTGTTTGAAGATCCAGTCGTGTCTGACAATTAAATTTGCTGGAATTTGTTTTTGGATGAGCGAGGAGGTTTTTTTTTAAACCCTCCCAAACAACATGTGGGGATGTAGGGGTTGTTTGATAATTTTTTTTTAGGCTTTCTGACCCTAAGACTCAACTAATCTCTGCAATTCTCCATCTGTGATCCTTGGAGAGTCTTTGGCCACTCAAACTTTCATATTTGCCGTGCATTAAGACAGTATAGACACACGTCCTTTTCCTGGCAGATTCATAACATCTTTAGTTGGTTATAACTTCTTAATTATTGCCCTGATGGTCAAAATGGGGATTTTCAATTCTTTAGCTATTGTCTTACAGCCACTTTCTATTTTGTGATGGTCAACAATCTTTTGCTACGCATCAGAACTGTATTCTGTGGTTTTACTCATTGTGATGGATGATTAAGGGGATTTGGCCTTTGTGTTTCCTCATATGTAAACTCCTGTGAAACACGAAGTCATAGCTGGACAGTTTCATGTTCCTAGTCACCCTGGTGTACTAAAAAAGGTAAATATTAATGGGAATATACTTCAGAGATATTTTACTCGTAAAAAATTCTAGGGGTTTCAATAATTGTGGCCAACATGTTTTGGAGAAAAACATTTATTTCATAATGTGATTTACCCCCACTTTCAATTCTTTTACTTCAATGAAAGGTTAGAATTTTGCACATTTTTTGAATGAAAGATCACAAGGATAATCGATGCAGATTTATTTTTTACAGCCAATTTTGATCATATTTACCAGGGGGTTCAATAATTGTGGAGGGCACTGTATATATATATATATATATATATATATATCTCACCCCTATAGGGGGCATGGCAGGCCCTGCGCCTGGTAAGCCAAGACAATGGCGTCCACTATTCAGTGAGACAACCTCTGCTTGGAGAGAGCCTTTCCCTTCAGCTTTAAAATGATTTTTTTTCTCATTTTGTCTCTCATAGTTGAAGTGTATGATGAAAATTACAGGCCTCTCTCATCTTTTTAAGTGGGAGAATTTGCACAATTGGTGGCTGACTAAATACTTTTTTGCCCCACTGTATATCTTAGCAGTTGATTTAAAAAGTGTTTAAAATGCAGTAAGCAATTTATTAACGAGACCTCGATTGCTTGAGAATTACCCCACTGCGCATAGACACGTCGAAACGACGTCTTTTCTACGTCGTTTTTGCATGTCCAATTTTGCTCCCCTGAAGGTGCAGACTGTGACGCCAGATGTCCTTTTTCCGACGTCTCACGCACGTGTTGACGTCCGTCCACAAAAGTTCGTTTGTGGGAAGAAGAAAGGCTTGCTGTGGATCGTGTGTTTTATTGGATACGTCTTTTCCAAACAATAATCGCGCTCAGTGCGCGCAAACAAAACAGCGGCTTCTCTCTCACACACACACCTTTTCCAAAACGTTATAAATCCATTTAAATAGTGAGGCGAATTGAGCGTCTGGCGCAATACGCGCGAGTGATTTGAGGGTGAGAGAGCGAGAGCGAGAGAGAGTGAGATAATTCTGTTTAGTCCAGAGGATATATCGCATTAGGCTAAAAATAGGTTCGGTGCTTATCGTGGTTTTGAAAGAAACTGCATCCTGCTGTACATTTTAAACAAGGAAATATAGCGATTTGGCATGAAACGTGGATGGAGCGAATAGGTTCAGTACACAGCAAAATGACATGACAAACTCTTTTTTTTAAAAAAATGGCGTTTATCGCGTTAAAAAAAAAAAAATTACATAGTAGCCTAATAATAATGTAAATTTCCTGCACCTGTCATAGACGTCCAAATGACGTCCAAAAAAATTACCCAGTTCAAAGGTCCAATGTTGAACGTCAATATGACGTCCAAGTTGGGTCATGGTTGGACGTCCAAATAGTGGACCTAGTTTGGACGTCGAATAGATGTCCAGAATTGGTCATGGACCGACGGACCCAATATAGACATGATCTGCACGTCTATCCGACGTCCAATGTTTAGTGGGACTGGACTTGTGAAGGTAAAAATATATTTCATACCTTATGTTTTTTCAAATTCAAATTTGAAATTTAAAAATAAATTTTATGTATATTCATTTAGTTTTTTTGCATTCATTTTCAGTTGAAAATATAAAGTGAATGTTTTTTTACACAAGGCAGTGAAATATTTTTTAAAATGTCATTTAATATCAAAGTACATAGGCTAGTTGTCATTAAAAAAATATATACATTCACAATTGAAATACTTTGAACAGACCACTACAACTAATATTAAACTTTGGTCTGTGCCATTCATCTCAGATATGAATGCACTTTAAATCATGCGGCTTGTTGAGGAGAGGTGTGCTATTATTTTACCAAGCAATTGGATGATAAACGCGTGAAAAAATGTATTTATACTGAAGGAGATTTCTGAAGTTGTATCTCGAGATAAGAATATCATAGAGATTTGGCTCAGTGTAAGCAAACATCCAATAGCAACCAAAATCATACAACATTATGGTTTTACTAACTTTTTAGTTACTGATTCAGAAATTCTGAATGTTTTCTGAACGTTCAAAATGTTTTAAAGATGATTTTCTTTTTTATGCAAACAGTAAAGAAATTCCATTTGAATCATTTTGCAAAACTAGTAGTAATATTAATCAAATGTTAGACAAACGTACAACTAAAAGGAAATGAAAATTTTTAATGAAAATTGTACACATCAGTAATAAATTATTTGTTTGCATGACTGCAAATATGCAAATTCCCCAAATAATTATTTTAAACACACCCTCTCTTTTATATAAATACAATAAGACAGTGCACCAAGACAAGATGAAGCAGTACAATGATGGAGGTAAGTCAATGAAGATTATTATGTGGCTTGGATGGCTTGTATCCTTAATGATTTTCCTCACCTTCCTCAGGCAGCGCTCACGCTCAGTGAAAGTGTCCTGAAGGGAGTTTGGTTCCAATGATATATTTGGCTGATCGCACTACCCTCTGCAGGGCTCTACAATGGAGGGCAGTGCAATTCTCAAACCAGGCTGTCATGCATCCAGTTCAAAACTTTATAATTCTTACACTTTTGTTCTTTTCTTTGTCAATTAATCAAGTTTGTTAAATAAATAAGAAAATAAATGATCATCTGTCTTTTTGGTCATTTTCTGTACATTTGCATATCAGGATTCCCTGCAGTAATGCGTGTGTGTGTATATATATGAGAGCTGTGAAATGAAATTCCCTGTACAACAGACACAGTACTTTATGTGCTTCCCATTGGATTGTGTGTTTACCAACTGCACCTCAGGAAACAAAGTAAGATTATAATATTTAGTTATGTTTTCAGTAATATTTTCATTTAGTTATATCAGATACAAATTGGTTTAAAAGTCTGTGTTATATTAAATGGGACCTGAATGACAGAAAATAACTCATCAAGGTTTAAAAAACCTTTTCAATTCTTAAGTTAAGGCACTACATTTTTATTAAAAATTTTGAGAAAGAAGCATGTTTAAAAAGTCATTTGATATAAGACTATACAGGTGATGTTGAGAATCTAGTTTTGTAAAGATTTAAAATGATTTTAACGTTTGCTTTTCCAGACATACTCATTGAAATACTGTTTAGACAGACACATACAGAGATGAACTGCTTTCACGAAGATCCCACGTGTGAGTTTTTCCAAACAACCAACCTCACAGCAAATGAAAACACACCAATGACCGTTCTCAAGATTTCTGTGTTGATCTTAAGTGTCTTGTTTGGTCTTCCTACACACTCCTATATTCTATGGCTCATCATCACAGGATCAGGAAATGGAGTTGCATCAGAGTTCTTCATTCTCAATCGCACCGTTTGTGAGATCATTTTCTCTCTGTATTCTTTGGTTTATGTGCCGAAACTGATGATTCCAAGTCTCCAAAACCAATTGTATTTGATTCTACTTCTAAGATTTCTATCAGGAAACCTTGTTACCATCCGTCCTCTGTTTCAGTGTCTGATGTGTGTTGAGCGTTACCTGGCAGTGGTTCATCCTGTAACCTTTCTGAAGTTCAAACCTCTCAGATATAGAGTGATCTGCTCCGCTGCAGTCTGGATAACGGGTCTTGGATCCTGTGTGCTCGTCGCTGTGGTGAAATTCAACACGTTTATATGGATTTCATTCCTGCAGTTTCTTCTCTTCCTCTCCATCCAGTTGTTCTGCTGTGTGGCTGTTCTCAGAGCTCTGAAGCAGTCAGGACCAGGAGAGAGAGGGAGAGAGAGAGAGGAAAACCACATGAAGAGTAGAGCGTTTCATCTCATTGTAGTAATGACCGTGACTACGCTAGTCTTATTTGGTCCTTATATTATCTCAAGATTGCTTTATATTCTGACACAGGGAGATATTTCAGCAATAAACTTGTTTAGTTTGTATTGCTTTGTGCTGGGTGGCTTTGTACCTGGTTTTCTTTACCTCAGACAAACTGGAAAACTGCCCTTCATCAAATGTCCATAGCTCCTCTCACTCATTTTAAACCTAAATCTTTTTGACACAAATAGAGGAAACTGGGGTAGTTGTCATATTTGAAAAATCCCAGTTGCTTGAAATTTGTTTTGTGATTTTTGTATTTCATACACCTAGTTGTGGCCTCCAAACTAAAATTCAATATTATTGTATTTTTTGTTTTTGAAAAAAACGCACTGTCATTCATGTATTTACAATTCAAACTGAAAGGTTGAACTTTGTTAGCTATATCTTAAATTTCAGGTGGGGCAAGTTCTACGGTATGTTTTACAATTTTATTAATTGTTAAACCTTGTGTTGGTTTAATATTTAGGGCAAGCACCGAAGGTGCGTAGGCACCTATTGTAATCGTTGGCGTTCTTCTTCTTCTTATTTCGCTCTGGTTGTATGTTACCATACTTCATAACTGTTTCTTTTGTATTAAGTCTGCACTGATTTTGCATGGTATTCATAAAGTATATTCTTAGAACTAATTGACATATCAAACACTTAAACAGCCAAACTAAATCTCTTAAAGGAGCTGTCTTTTTCTTTTTGTATATAGCTATAGTCAATATTTAGTGAATGAATGTAACATCAATAACACTTGTTAGCATGAATGTAAATATCTCATGTATTCAAATTAAAATGTTCCAAATGCTGTATATTTCTATTCAAATGTTTATTATGACTGATATTTTATGATATTCACATCTCAGGTGTTTTATGTGACAAGTCAGTCAACAAAGCAAAGCACAAATGAGTTATATATACTCAGATAGACTCTACATCCACAGTTTGGGTTCATGCAGGTAAAAACCGCCTTATTTAAATATCTCTCTTAGGGTATGATTTCTTTTCTCTCTCTGGCAAATAGAACTTCCAGAGCACAGACACAAATGAGACAATTGTGCACATAGAAATAATAAAAATGAAAAAGAATAATATGAAATGTAAAAAGAGACACCATGGCCTGGTTTCACAGACAGGGCTTAGATTAAGCCAGGATTAGGCCTTAGTTCAATTAGGACATTTAAATACCTTTTTATAAATGTGCCTTGGAAAATAACATTACTGGTGTACATCTTGATGTAACAGATGTAGGCCAGTAAGAGCTGTGCGTTTAAACCTCACTCCTCTGGCCTCAAGAGTCACGCTAGTGACTGATGCTAGCAGTTGCTGTCTTTAGCGTCTTTGCTAGCCTGCCTCCCACACCGGAGACACCGGTTCGAATCCTACTCAGACTGGGTCTAAAGACCAGCTACATTTGGTGCAGTGACCCGGATGGGAGTGAGGTTTAGGCGGGTGAGTGTAACATAGGCCAGTAAGAGCAGTGCGTGTAAATCTCACTCCCCTGGCCTCAAGAGGCGCGCTAGCGACTGATGCTAGAGTGGCCATTTACCTCGCCAGAGACCCCGGTTTGAATCCCGATCGGAGAGGGTTGAGTAGGCCCGGTTACATTTGGTGCTGTTGACCCGGATGGGAGTGAGGTTTAGGGGGGTGACATAGGCCAGTAAGAGCTGTGCTTGTAAACCTCACTCCCCTGATCTCAAGAGGTGCCTCGGTTCAAATCCCGCTTGGAGCGGGTCGAGTAGGCCCGGTTACATTGAAACAAAACAATGGCACTGACATATTGTAAGATAAGTCAGTGCAAGTTGCTTTGCAATTTAGTCTGGAACTAGCTTAAGCCTTGTCAGTGAAACTGGGGGCATAAGTTTAAGACAGAATACATAATTTAATCTATACAGAAGATTAAATACAGCAATGTGCAATGGATAATTCAAGGTGCAGATGAGGTAAGGGAATTTAGGTAATAAAAATAAATAGAAAGAATTTACAACCCATACAATGTGGCGATTTCGTATGAATTCGAACAGAGTTAATGAATCGTACGAAAATGCAGGATCAGTTGAGTGAGTGCGGATGGCATGTTTGACACATGCACACTAGTGGACCCTTCTATTTGAGCATTTTAGTATATTCTTTATAGCCTTGTTCAACTGGCGGCAGCTCTCAAGCTGCACGATGATGATCATGTACTCCAGCATGATTTGAGAATATCAACAGAAACAAGAAAATCTGACTTTCCCTTTCGTTGTCACTCCGAGTTACGTCGGATGACGACGAATGGGGTTTCGCTTAGAAATCCTATCATCTTCGAGTATTAAAACACGAGCCAATGGCAAAGAAATGCCATGGGTCTGCGGAATTTGCATAGCGTAACTCCGCCCCGCCCTGGGGGTATAAAGGAAGTCGCTGGCAACATGCAGATATGTTTTCGCTTCGGAGCCAAGTTGATGTACTTCACTCCACAGCCAAATCCTGAGTTTATCTCTTCATCTCTTCGAGACGAGCCTCTCTCCAGGTGTTGGTGTGACAGCGAGTTCCAGCGAGTGCACATTCCCTGCTGATCTGTGCAGTGATTTGCCAGAGTTTGTGTGTTCTCTCCCTGGTCGCTTCAACACTCTGCGGAGAAATCTCCTTTCACAAAAGAGCATTGCACGCGGCACGTCTTTTTAAAGATGCCTCGCCCGTGCACTTCTGGTCTATTCGTGTCTGACTCTGATGGGCACAATCGCTGTCTTGTGTGTCTGGGTGTCGAGCACGCTAAGGCAGCGTTTGTGGATGAGTCATGTTCCCACTGCGGGAACATGCCCATCGCACGGTTGAGATCGAGACTCAATGATCTTCATGTGAGAGTCCCCTCATCCGCACCCCGATCTACTGGTCCCGAGAGGGCTGGTACTTCGGCTGGCGGCCAGGGTGATCTGAGGGTTACAGTGTGAAACAAAGCGCCGACTATTCCACGCTCCACACTTCCCTCTGTTCCCGTGCAACCCGCGAGTGTCCGCGTGAAAACCGCTGTACAGTCCTCGGACTTGCCGCGAGTTTCATTCGGCGCTCCAGAGGATGACGTGATGTCGATCGCTGCATCACAAGGTGGGCAGGAGTCCTCGGGAAGTGAGGATTCGGCTGTGCTGCCACCCTCGGGTGTCCCAGCATTGTCCGAGTCTGATCCCGAGATGACGGCCATGCTTTCCCGGGCAGCCACGGCGATCGGTCTTGAGTGGTCCCCGCCACCTGGGCCGGTTCGTTCGCGGCTGGACGATTGGTTTTTGGGTGCGGCTGCTGATCCGCGTCGGCGGCCAACCCCAATGCCTTTTTTCCCGGATGTGCATGAGGAGGTCACGAGGTCCTGGAAGGCACCATTGTCTTCCCGTGATCGCTCGGCGACCGCCTCCGCCTTGCCTCCCCTTGATCAGGCGGCCGCCAAAGGGTACACTGGGGTTCCCCAGGTTGAACGCTCTGTTGCGATGCAGCTGTGTCCTCAGAGTGCTTCTTCCCGCGGGGACCCAAAGCACCCCTCCAAGGCCTGTTGGTTCTCTTCCACTCTTGTGGCGAAGGCCTACAGAGCTGCGGGGACGGCGGCCTCCTCACTGCATGCTATGGCGACTCTGCAGGTCTACCAGGCCCAGATGTTGCGTGATATGCACGAGGGGAGGTCTGACCCAGCACTCTTTGATGAGTTGCATGCCGCCACCGACCTTGCTCTCCGAGCAACGAAGGTGACCGCACGCTCGCTGGGTCAGGTGATGGCCACTTCGGTGGTCCAGGAGCGACACCTATGGCTAAACCTGGCTGATATGCGGGAGGCCGAGCGGACCCGGTTCCTCGACACCCCCATATCCCAGGCTGGCCTATTCGGCGGCGCAGTCGAGGATTTTGCCCAGCAGTTCTCGACTGCCCAGAAGCAGACTGAGGCTTTTAAACATGTCCTGCCCCGGCGGCCCGCTGCTTCGGCGGCGCAGCCGTCGGCACAGGTGCCTCAGCCCGCTCGCCGCCGAGGGCGCCCTCCTGCGGTTCCCGCCCCTCCCGATCGGCCCCAGCAGTCCGCTGCTCCCGGGTCGCGTCGTAGAGGAAGCCGTAGGAAGGCGCCACAGCCCTCTCCCGCCCCGCGCCCCGCTAAACGCCAGGCTAAGCGGCGCTCCTGAGACGGGCTGCTCAGAGATGGCGATGAGTTCTGTACAGGAGCCGGTAGCAGGGCCGCTCCTTCCCCCGGTGGAGGGCCGGGGGAGAATCCTTGGTTTTCCCATTCCCGCTGCTCGTCCCACGACGGGCAGCACCCTTAAATGGTTAAAGAAAGAACTCACTATCCCATCTCTGAGCACACGGAGTGTGCGGATGAGAGCACGCGCCGCCCACGGGCCACGCTCCTCTCATCCCCCTCTGTCGCCAGACCCCTGCCAGAGCACGCCCCCGTGGGACGCTGGTCCTCCCCTGGCCTCCTCTGGCAGGACGCGGCTAATGACCGTGCCCCCGCACCGGGCCGCTATGCCACCCACGCCTGGGCCGGTCATTCCGCCTCGCTGCACCCCCGACGGTACGTCTGTGGTTCGTATGACCCCGCTGGTGCACTTTCTGGAAGCCTGGCTAGAGCTTCCCAGACTGTCCCGCTGGGTCGCGAGAACCATCAGGCTCGGCTACGCGATTCAGTTCGCGCGATCTCCTCCCCGCTACAGCGGAGTCCGCTTCACTATGGTCGGTGGCAATGCCCCTGTCATGAGAGCGGAGGTCGCCACCCTACTGGTGAAGGGTGCGATCGAGATTGTCCCTCCAGCCGAAATGAGGTCCGGCTTCTACAGCCCTTACTTCATTGTTCCGAAGAAATCGGGTGGGTTACGACCGATCTTGGACCTGCGCGTCCTGAACCGCTCCCTTCACAGGCTGCCGTTCAAGATGCTCACGGCCAAACGCATTTTCGAGTGTGTGCGGCCACAGGATTGGTTTGCAGCGATCGACCTGAAGGACGCCTACTTCCATGTCTCCATTTTACCTCGACACAGACCGTTTCTACGGTTTGCTTTCGAGGGGCAGGCATACCAGTACGCGGTTCTCCCTTTCGGGCTAGCCCTGTCTCCTCGCGTCTTCACGAAGGTCGTCGAGGCAGCCCTTGTTCCCCTCCGGGAACACGGGGTTCGCGTCCTGAACTATCTCGACGACTGGCTAATCCTAGCTCACTCTCGAGACCAGGTTTGCGAACACAGGGATCTGGTGCTCCAACACCTAGCCCGTCTGGGCCTTCGGGTCAACTGGGAAAAGAGCAAACTTTGCCCCGTGCAGAGGATCTCTTTTCTCGGTATGGAGATCGACTCGGTCGCCATGTGCGCGCAGCTTACGAGCGAGCGCGCGCAGTCACTGCTGACTTGTCTTCGCCAATTCGAGGGCAAGAGTGTGGTTCCACTGAAATTATTTCAGAGGCTCCTGGGGCATATGGCATCCGCAGCCGCAGTAACGCCGCTCGGATTGCTTCATATGAGACCGCTTCAGCTTTGGCTTCGCGATCGAGTCCCGAGGTGGGCATGGCAACACGGCAAGCTCCGGGTCCCAGTGACTCCGACCTGCCGTCAGACCTTCACCCCGTGGTCGAACCTCAGCTTTCTACGGGCCGGAGTGCCCCTGGAACGAGTTTCCCGGCATGTTGTTGTCTCAACAGATGCCTCCACCACGGGCTGGGGCGCCATGTGCAATGGACATGCTGCCGCGGGCTCCTGGACAGGACCCCAGCGCCTATGGCATGTCAATTGCCTCGAGTTGCTGGCTGTACGTCTCGCCCTGCACCGCTTCCATACGCTGCTCAGGGGTCAGCACGTATTAGTCCGATCAGACAATACCGCGACAGTAGCGTACATCAACCATCAAGGTGGTCTGCGCTCCCGCCGTATGTCACAACTCGCCCGCCACCTCCTCATATGGAGTCAGAAGCATCTGAGGTCGCTTCGAGCCATTTATATCCCGGGACACCTGAACCAGGCGGCCGACGAGCTGTCTCGAGTTCGGCCTCTCTCTGGAGAATGGCGACTCCATCCCCAGACGGTCCAGCTGATTTGGGATCAGTTCGGCGTCGCACAGGTAGACCTGTTTGCCTCCCACGACTCGTCCCATTGCGACCTGTTTTATTCCCTGACCGAGGGCACGCTCGGCACGGATGCACTGGCGCACAGCTGGCCGCGGGGCCTCCGCAAGTATGCGTTTCCCCCAGTGAGCCTTCTTGCGCGGACCCTGCGCAAGATCAGGGAGGACGAGGAGCAGGTAATATTGGTTGCCCCATACTGGCCCAACCACACCTGGTTCTCAGAACTCATACTCCTTGCGACAGCACCTCCCTGGCCAATTCCTCTGAGGAAGGACCTCCTTTCTCAGGGACGGGGCACCCTTTGGCACCCTCGTCCCGGTCTTTGGAACCTCCACGTGTGGCTCCTGGACGGGACGAGGCAGGTTTGAGTACCCTACCACCAGCGGTGGTGGCTACCATCACTTCCGCTAGAGCATCGTCCACGAGACATGTCTATGCGTTGAAGTGGAACCTCTTCGTCAACTGGTGTTCTTCTAAACATCAAGAACCCACAAAATGCCCCATCAGTGTCGTGCTTTCCTTCCTGCAAGAAGGGTTGGAGCGAAGGCTGTCTCCCTCCACCCTGAAAGTGTATGTTGCCGCCATTGCCGCACATCACGACGCAGTTGATGGTAAGTCCTTGGGAAAGCACGACCTGATCGTCAGGTTCCTGAGGGGAGCCAGGAGATTAAATCCTCCTCGTTCTCCCCTCGTACCCTCTTGGGACCTCTCAGTGGTTTTAACTGCCCTGCAGAGTGCTCCCTTTGAGCCTCTGCAATCAGTGGAGCTTAAGTTCCTGTCAATGAAGACAGCGCTCCTGGTTGCATTGGCCTCCATCAAGAGGGTAGGGGACCTGCAGGCATTTTCGGTTGACGAAGCGTGCCTGGAATTCGGGCCGGCTAACTCTCACGTGATCCTGAGACCCCGGCTTGGATACGTGCCCAAGGTTCCTACCACACCCTTTCGAGACCAGGTAGTGAACCTGCAAGCGCTGCCCTTGGAGGAGGCAGACCCAGCCTTGGCACTGCTCTGTCCAGTACGCGCCCTTCGTGCTTACGTAGACAGAATGCGGTGTTTCAGGACCTCAGACCAGCTCTTTGTCTGTTATGGTGGGAAGCTGAAGGGAAAGGCTCTCTCCAAGCAAAGGTTGTCTCACTGGATAGTGGACGCCATTGCTTTGGCTTACCAGCAGCAAGGTCGACCGTGCCCCCTTGGTGTGACGGCCCACTCCACTCGGAGTGTGGCATCCTCTTGGGCTCTAGCGCATGGCGCCTCGCTAACAGACATCTGCAGAGCTGCAGGCTGGGCGACACATTCGCGAGATTCTACAATCTCCGAGTAGAGCCAGTTTCTTCTCATGTACTCGCTTCAACTAGCCGGTGCTAGATTCTGCTCAGGTGTCTTCGCTTGCTCGCCATTCCTCTCCACGGACGGGATACGTGCGATATTCCTCAGGTGAGCCTCATAAGCCCTGAGTCTCCTCCAGCACTGACGACGTCAACGCCAGAGTTATGCCACTGGCAGCTTCGCGCTTGGCTAGGTGTCTCCATGTGCATGGTTCCCTTCGGGCGACCCCCACATGTGTATTTCCACTGTAAGCCTCTTGAGCATGTGTCTTTCCCTTGGCAAGCCACCTTGCCACCCCTGGGGTTGAAATATTCCACCTGCGGCTGGACACCCCAGTGTTACTCCATATGCAGCCCTTCGGGGTCATATGTGTATTCCAAGTCCCCCCCTTCGGGTTGGGCATGATTGCATATTTCCACTGGATATGCTTCCCAGTGTACCTTGGTATTCCTGTGTTAAGTAGGACTCCTTCGTCCGTGCTAGTCTCACGACAGGGAGCTCAGACTTACGCAGGGCACTGGAAGACAGTCGAGAGGTGGCGTGATTATACGGGAACCCCATTCGTCGTCATCCGACGTAACTCGGAGTGACAACGAAAGGGAACGTCTCGGTTACGTATGTAACCCTCGTTCCCTGAGTAGGGAACGGAGACGTTACGTCTCCCTACCACTTCCGCTGTACTGCTGGAACGCCTGAGTTCAGTCTTGGCTCCTCAGCGAAGACATATCTGCATGTTGCCAGCGACTTCCTTTATACCCCCAGGGCGGGGCGGAGTTACGCTATGCAAATTCCGCAGACCCATGGCATTTCTTTGCCATTGGCTCGTGTTTTAATACTCGAAGATGATAGGATTTCTAAGCGAAACCCCATTCGTCGTCATCCGACGTAACGTCTCCGTTCCCTACTCAGGGAACGAGGGTTACATACGTAACCGAGACGTTTTATAGCCTTTAGAATTAGAGCACATGGTTTTGTAGGAGTAGGCTACTAAATCACGTTACAAACACACTAGCACTTTATATAAATCAGACCAATCTAATAATTATATCAGCTTTGTTCAGTTAAAGGAAAATGAAAGGGATAGTTCACCCAAAATTGAAAATTAAGTTATAAATTATTCACCCTTTTGTTGTTCTAATGCCGGATCCCCTTCTTTTTTTATGGACCACAAAAGGAGAATAAAAAAAAAATCGTTCATATAATTGCAGTGAATAGAGACCAAGATCAAGCTATTTAAAAAAGATGCTAAAGTATCACAGATTGATCCTATGTGACACGTGCCATTTATTTGGTACAGTAAATGATAGGGTTTGGTGAAATTAAATTTAGGGCCAGATTTACTAACAGCTTGCACCAGAGTAAAATCCTCTTTTGGCATTTTAAAAACTACTGTCATGATTTACTAAAGACACAGTCTTTAGTAGGTGGGGACACAGTTATTTTTGCGGCTTATTGCATATGCATTTGTAGGAGTTCGCCTTTCAGATGCAAAATTTATGGGAGGAGAGTTTTTAAATGAATCATGCAAGGTGATTTACTAAGGTTTGCGCTGATCAATTTACTGGTATTTGCGCCATTATTTATTGCCCCCCAAAAAGTATGTCTTAACCCTCATTTTTGTCCGGAGAAGATTTTCTTTTTCCTGAAAATACTAGTTAATGTTATCGCATTGAACTGAAACTTAGTGACTTTGTTCATAGTGACTATAACAACTTGTCCAAAATGTTTTTTTATTTTTATTTTACTTTTGTGTGTTGTTTTTTTTCCACCTTGTTACACGTATGGTGTTCCCGGTCAAAAATGACCGGCCTACACAAAATAGCTTATAAATCCCTTGTTATGCTGTATTATCCCCAAAAATTGGATTCAATCTTTTTATCAACTTGTTTTCTTTCAATTAGGACTGGTTTTGTATTTAATTTTCAAACGGTTTAATTGTAGGAGTCATTTATCCGAGCTTATGCACCTCAGTTTTTGAGTGAAAAAAGCATTATTTGTTAATAATTTTGGCAATATTGAGAAAAATATGAAAATAAATTGCACTGTTGATCACACTAGTCTACTTTAATGTTTAACCAGGAAATTTCTTTTGAAATGCTTTTATTTTGTACAAAATGACAGAGTCACACTTGTGGTGTTCCCGGACAAAAATGACCGGCCTACACAAAATAGCTTATAAATCACTTGTTATGCTATATTATCACCAAATTTTGGATTCAATCTTTTTATCAACTTGTTCTCTTTCAATTAGGACTGGTTTTATATTTCTATTTGCATCTGATTAATCGTATGCCTCATTTATTTGAGAGTAGGCATCTAATTTTTTGAGTAAAAAAACATTATTTTTGAATAATTTTGGTAATATTAAATAAAATCTGAAGAAAATTGGCACTGTTGATCACACTAGTCTTCTTTAATTTTTCACCAGGAATTTTGTTTTGAAAAACTTTTATTTTGTACAAAATGGTACAGAGTTACACTTGTGGTGTTCCACTGGGCCACTGAGGGCCATTGTTTCAATGGGCCATTGAAAGTGAATGGGAGAGACCAATGCAAACAATGAATGGAACAACACAAAATAGGTATCATTTTAAAGCTTAAAATCCCAGCTTTTTAATGCATCTAATCACTTTGATCAACTCCTAACGAGAGCTGAGTTATCACTCTAAAACAGAGTGTACCCCCGCAGGCGCCACCTAGCGGCGAAATAAATAATCATAATATTTTTCAAAACTATTACATTGATCAACATAAAATAGATGTCATTTGAAAGCTTAGAGTCTGAAATTTACAATGAATGTAGCCAATTTGATAAACTACTAAGTAGTGCTGAGTTATTTGCTGATAAATAGAAGAAAAAAAAATCATAATTTATACTTTTTTGTACTACATTCAGCAATTTGTCAAATACATCATACAGCTTAGGTAGTCCTGTGTCATATGTCATTTGAAAGGTCTCAATGAGTAGAGTACAGCAAGCATAATTGTTTCAGGCTTTTTTACTAAACTTGAGCGAGGTTTTTGTAAAAGAAGCCCTTCAAGAGACCCATGTGTAAACCATATATGGATGATGGAATTTTAGACAAATTTCCGCACGTAAGTTCGGGAAACATGCTCCGATTGTGGAAAATGACACATCATTATTTACAGCAGATGCTTACAATTAAAATGAGTCCAAACTCAACATAATCCATCACTCAGAACTAAAGATATTCCTCATGGAGTTCTAACACAAACAAAATACCACAGACACACAGACTCACATAGCCAAGCAAGGTAGCTTAGACTTGGCCTTTTTACTCGTATCTTCATGAAACATACATCAATCATGAAAAATTTATAGCAGGAGCTCACGATTAAAAAGAGCCCAAACTCAATATATTCCATCAATAAGATCTAAAGATATTCCTCATGGCGTTCTAACACAAAAAATACCACAGATGCACCTAGCCAAGTATATACTCATGAAGCACTCACGTTTGGTTTTCGCTCATAACTTCACGAAGCATGCACAGATCGTAGAAAAATGTACATCATTATTTTCAGTAGACTATCACAATTAAAAAGAGCCCAAACTCAGCATAATCCATCAATCAGATCTAAAGATATTCCTAATGGAGTTGTAACACACGAACCCCCACAGGCGCTCACAGAGCCTTGAATATAGATGTAGCCTAGCACTTATGTCGCGTTTGAACTCATAACTCAATGAAGCATGCATAAATTGTGGAAAATGGCACATCATTATTTACATGAGATTGTTAAGATTAAAAAGAGCCAAACTCACCATAATCCATCACATGCACATATGTGTACATAAACATAATGAACATGCTCCTGAAAACTTTTCAGTTTTTCCCATTCACTTTCAATGGCCCATTGAAACAATGGCCCTCAATGGCCCAGTGGAAAACCACAAGTGTAACTCTGTACCATTTTGTACAAAATAAAAGTTTTTCAAAACAAAATTCCTTGTGAAAAATTAAAGTAGACTAGTGTGATCAACAGTGCCAATTTTCTTCAGATTTTATTAAATATTTCCAAAATTACTCAAAAATAAATTTTCTTTTTACTCAAAAAATGAGATGCCTACTCTCAAATAAATGAGGCCTATGATTAATCAGATGAAAATGGAAATATAAAACCAGTCCTAATTGAAAGAGAACAAGTTGACAAAAAGATTGAATCCAATATTGGGTGATAATACAACATAACAAGTGATTTATAAGCTATTTTTTGTAGGCCGGTTATTTTTGACCGGGAACACCACAAGTGTGACAATGTGCCATTTTGTACAAAATAAAAGTTTTTCAAAACAAAATTTCTGGTGAAATATTAAAGTAGACTAGTGTGATCAACAGTGCCAATTTTCTTCGGATTTTATTTAATATTTCCAAAATTATTATTATTTATTATTATTTTTACTCAAAAAATGAGATGCCTACTCTCAAATAAATGAGGCTTACAATTATTCAGATGCAAATTGAAATATAAAACCAGTCCTAATTGAAAGAGAACAAGTTGACAAAAAGATTGAATCCAAGATTCGGTGAAAATATGGTATAATGAGTGATTTATAAGCTATTAATTATAGGCCTGCCATTTTTGTCCGGGAACAACACAGGTGTTATAGGGTTTTGAACACCACATGAGGGTTAAACCAGACACTATTTGCGCTGCTCCTGGTAGATTGTGTTGGTCATTATGGAAATGAGCCGGCTGCGTCTGTGTTCATTAATTTGTCAGTAGATCACACACAGAACTTCCCACTCCCATCAAAGCTTTTTTGGAATTGCGCTCATTTTCCCTGTTAAGTAAATCTGGCCCTTAATGTTTTATTGATCTTGGCCGACGTGCCCGTTCGTGAGACTCTAGTGCCGAAGTTCACTCCGCCAAGCTCACAAGGGGGGTTATGGGGAGATTGGATGTCTCCCTCGGTTGCAAGGGAGTAGTCTTGGTTTGAACATTGGGGGGTTGAAGTGTGAACCATTTAACAGGGTCCCAGGGCATGCTCCCTGATGAGGTTTATTTATTTGTTTGTTTGTTTGTGCAAAATGGTATTTTGTAGAATGGTTCACACGTGCAAAATTGGTTGATAACATAACTGCAATTAAGGAGCCTATAGTTAACAATCACTTGTTTACAAAGTGCCATGGGAAGTCAAACTATCTTTGCTCAAAATGTTCATATACTGAACATGTTAATTCCCCGTCATCTCTTAGAATATCTGAAAGACAGGTTTATCCTAATAATTGTTTTGTGGTCCATAAAAGAAAGAATGGCATTAGTAAATGACAACACCAGGGTGAATAAATTATGATTTGATTTTAATTTTAAAGTGAACTTTCCCTTTAAATATTTTGCTCCATGTTGAGGAACAGAGAAAATGTCATCTGACCCACATTTGCATGCCAGGACCGAATGGTGATAAATTATGTGAGATGTGAATGAATTTCTCAGTGCAAAAGAGCTACTTCACAATACTGTGCGTCCCGCTGGATTTTTTACCAGTGGATGTTTTTGAAGTATTTTCATTTAGTCATATCTCGAAAGTTAAGTATGTTAAAAGTTACTGTTGTATTATATAAAATGGGACTTGATTTTTGAAGAATTACTGGAAATTGACTTGTCAAGGTAACTACCCTTAAAGCTATTTTATATTATAGTTAATTTTCAAATGAAATATTAAATTATGAAAAAATATTTTTTTAACAACTAAACAGTTTTCATTCATATTACAAAGCCATTTTACACAAAATAAGTAGGCAGTGAAACATGCTTATATGTACAAACCTATATGTATATATGTGTGTGTGAACATTAATGATGTTTCATAATAATGTTTGATACTAATTAAAAGAATGTGTGTTTAGAGGGAAGTACAGAGAGATGAACTACTCTGCTGTGGATCCCACATTTGAGGTTTTCCCATCAACTAACCTCACTGCATATACAAACACACCAATGAACACTATGATGAGTTGTGTGATGATCTTCAGTCTTCTGTTTGGTCTTCCTACACACTCCTATGTTATATGGCTCATCATCACAGGAACAGGAAACGGAGTTGCATCAGAGTTCTTTATGCTCAATCTCTCTGTTTGTGAGATGATTTTCTGTCTGTTTGCTGTGATTTATTTGCATAAGGAATTTAGTTTCCAAGAATCAGTGTCCTTGATTACATTGAAGTTTTTAACAGGAAATATCATCACCGTTCGTCCTCTGTTTCAGTGTCTGATGTGTGTTGAGCGTTACCTGGCAGTGGTTCATCCTGTAACCTTTCTGAAGTTCAAACCTCTCAGATATAGAGTGATCTGTTGCACTGTGGCCTGGATAACAGGCCTTGGGTCCTGCTTTTTCTGCATGTTAATGTTAGTGTCAGCCAACATGTTCATGTGGGTTTCGTTCGTGCAGTTCCTCCTCTTCCTTTCCGTCCAGTTGTTTTGTCTTGTGGCTGTTCTCAGAGCTCTGAAGCAGTCAGGACCAGGAGAGAGTGGGAGAGAGAGAAAGGAGGAAAACCACATGAAGAAAAGAGCATTTAAGATCATCGTAATATTGACTGTGACTATGCTAACTGTAATTGTTCCTTTTACGATCTCAAGATTCCTCTATATTCTTTTACAAAAAGATGTTATGGAAGTGAGTGTGTTTAGCTTGTGTTGTTTTGTGTTGGGTGGTTTTGTTCCTGCTTTTCTTTTTCTCCGGCGAGTTGGGAAACTGCCCTTCTTCAAACATCCCTAACACCTCTCACTCCTTTAAAGCATGTTCCAAATTATATGTTTGCTGTTAAGGATTTTTCATGCTTTATAAAGGTTTTACTGATTAAATTCTACTGAAAAGCCCATACTGTTTAAGGGAAGGTTTGAGACAACTTACCCCATAAAGTATAACAAATTGTTTGAATAACATCAGATTAGATATCTTTTTTTCCCTGCATGAGTAGCCAAGAGGTTGTATCTGTGTCTATTAAAAAGTGAAAAGTGTGATGATATAAATATTCACCTCACCATTTTAGTTTATGTATTATCAGTCATTTGCAGTGGTGTGAAGTAACGAATTACAAACACCCACGTTACTGTAAATTTGTAAGTTTTCAAAAATAAAATAATTTATCATTTATCTCTAACACAGTGTCACCTGTTTTCATAAACTACTGCTGTGAATAGAAGAGTTTTAATTTCCTATTTCTGTCACAGCAGACAAACAATTTGACAAAGAACGGAATATTTATTTCCAAAGAACAATTGTATCATATTTCAAATTGACATGATCCTTACCTGCATCATATTCTTCACAAAACACTGACTCCTCAAACACTCGAGTCAAATCTCTAAATGGAGCTTGCATCTTTATCATCAAATCAATATTTAGTGAATTAAATGTGTAATTAACAATTGTTAGCATGCATTTAAAATTTGTATTTTTTTACATGCATGTAAACATCTCATGTCTTTAAATCAACTCAAATCAACTCAAATCAACATGCTGCATTTTCTACACAAATAGAACATTTTCTATGCAAATGTTTCAAATGTTTATTCAGGCAGCTATCTGAGTCATGCAAATATATCTTAGTGACAGCTGTGAAGTAAGCACAGATTTAAAATGCATCCAGAAAGACTGGACATTCACTTTTTAGGTGACAAACTCATTTGCATTTACACCCCAAGAACAATATACAGCAATACCATGGCCATCTGGACTGAGCTGTGTTGTCCTTTATTGTCCACAAGTAGAAATTTGTCTTTGGCTTCACTATACACCACACACAAGGACCCCAACACAACGCAACAATATACATACATCTGTGGCCCGGTTTGTGAGTTAGTGACAACACCGGGCACAGGATGAAATATCTATAAGGGGATCTTTTATTCCATACTGCACTTGAAACAGCGCAGTGTTAATTATGCAAAGTTTGGGAAATTAGAGTAGAAAAGCTTGTGTACAGTGAATGGAATCAATAAAGTTTGTTTCTCAAATAAAAATGAGTCTTTTTATCTCTCTTGTTCTCAGTCACATTAAATAAATCAAATTCAAAAACTGTCTAAAATAGACAACGGTAGCAGCCTCTCATTTGTTCATCACCAATCTATATCACTTCACAGTGAATGACGAACTCGATTTTCCTCTGCAGACAGTAAAATAAATAATACACAACTTTTCCTTAAAGTCCCTGTAAAGTCAAAATGAAGTATGTGTTCTGGAACACATGACGAAGGAAGTAAAAGTAACACTCTACTTGTTTCAATGAAACATACATTCACATGACTAATACACACTTTTTTTGGAATCAATTAAAGTGAACAACACTCACTCGGATGCTTCATGCTCGCCCCGGAAACACACTCCCCTCCCCTCTCCATTTAAACAAAATTACCACAAATCGATAACACTGTTCACATCAAATTATACACAAAAATAATCTTAATGTTATGCTGATATTAATGATAGTTCATTAAAATAAGGCAGCCAGATATTTTTGTGTAACAAGACAAATTTATACTGAGAAAAATTGTTTTAAAAAAGAGTAAAGTATTAAGTTTGTGTTAAGTTGACAGTGCACTTTTTCTACTCACTATTAAGAATATAGTATAAGCCTGAAGATAATAATTGTATTTAGATACATTTTAAAGCAATAAACATGTTTATGTTTTATGTACAGAGAATGTTGTCTTGCAATATCATTTTCCAACTAGTCTTTAAGAAAGCATCATATCCCATAGGCAGACTACTCTTGTACTTTTTTTGTAGGATTATGAGCAATCAATAAAAAAAAAATCCACATACCTAGACTTTTGAACCTCGTTTATTATATTGAATATTTGCATATGTGTTCGTATATATTCTTGTGACAACTGTGAAGTCAGCCTACAAATCACAGCACCGAGATTTATACACATTCAGAGAGACTGGACATTCACTCTTCAGGTGATAAACTTCTCTTTTAAATTCTATTCATTTTCTTTTTCTATGCTGAATGATATGTCACAATATGGGCATATTGTTAATTAGTCATATTAAAGGGGTTATGGGCATGTTAGACATTGTTGTTAGAGTGCCATTTGTTTTATGAAACAAAAATCAATAGTTTACTTTGAAAACTTAAATAGCTTTACACATCTCTATTTCTACAGATCATAGTTGCTATATCTTGTGAGCTTCTGTGCATAGACAAGAGAAGAGAAAATGAACTCAACCAGACCTGACACGTACACCAACTCCACAAGTCCTTGCATTAAGCTTATAGTCTATCTCGAAATGTGCATCTTCACCCTCAATTTCCTGTTTGGTCTTTTTACACACTCCTATGTTATATGGCTCATCGTCACAGGAGCAAAAAATAGAATTGCCTCAGACTTCTTTATCCTCAATCTCTCTGTTTGTGAGATTGGTAACTCTATAAATTCTTTATTCTTTACTCTGTCAAATGTGTTCCCATGTCCCTTAACAAATTTAGTAACATTTTTACAAGGACTAGCTGTCTCTGGTCGTCCTCTGTTTCAGAGTCTGATGTGTGTTGAGCGTTACCTGGCAGTGGTTCATCCTGTAACCTTTCTGAAGTACAAACCTCTCAGATATAGAGTGATCTGCTGCATTGTGGCCTGGATAATATAGGTTCTTGTTTGTGCTCCATGTTCATTTTAGCTTCACTCATCATTAATGCACATACATGCACTGAAAAAAATGATTCATTGACTTAGTTGAATTTGCTAAAAAAAATTATGTTAATTGGTTCCACATAATTAATTTGAGCTACATTTAAACAAATGCATTACGTTGAACTAAGTTCAATGTAATGCATTTGTTTAAATGTAGCTAAAATCAATTGTGTGGAACCACTTACGATAAAAACATTTAGTAAATTCAATGAATTTACTGAAATCATTGAATTTACTAAAAAAATTTATCGTAAGTGGTTCCACACAATTGATTTTAGCTATATTTAAACAAATGCATTAAGCTGAACTTAGTTCAACGTAATGCATTTGTTTAAATGTAGCTAAAATCAATTATGTGGATCCAATTAACATAATTTTTTTTAGTAAATTCAACTAGTCAATGAATCATTTTTTTCAGCTACAGCCACAAGACAAAACAACGGAGAGGAAGAGGAGGAACTGCAGTGAGATGAACCATGGTTCATCTCACTGCAGTTCCTCCTCTTCCTCTCCATCCAGTTGTTTTGTCTTGTGGCTGTTCTCAGAGCTCTGAAGCAGTCAGGACCAGGAGAAAGAGAAAGAGGGAGAAAGGATGAAAACCACAGAGAAAAGCATTTTATCTCATTCTAATAACAGTAGTGAACATGGTCATCATATATGTGCCGATTACTATTTCAGCATTATTTACCAATCTGACAAAACGCTATATTCAGGAAGTTTGGACTCCTTCAGTGATTTGTTTTGCGCTGGCTGGTTTTGTGCACCCTGTTCTTTATTTGCACCGTACGGGAAAACTCTCCTGCCTCGGTTTTCCATAATATTTGCAACTTTGACATTTTAGATTAGATTAAGATGGTGACCTTTACTTATCTGTAATGTTTATTGCTTTGTGAAAATTATATATAACACTAATTTCTCTAAATTAGGATCTTTGACACCTCATCATTACTCTGGCAGATTAAAGCAGCTCAATGTCACTTCCAAATTCTGGTTTTAACCCATTGTGGTATCTGTCAGTATAATGAAGCACACGAAACAGTGGTAGCGAACTTCAACTATCTTTACTTCCGTTCTCACACCTTGGGCCCTGTCTTACACCTGGCGCAATGCAGCGCCAAGCGTGATGCAAGTGTTTTTTCTAGTTTCAGCCCGACGCAGTTATCATTTTCACGTCCTGCGCCACGTTGTTTAACCTCTTAAGTGTCACCGGCCCACCGGTGGGCCCAAAATCATTACATATTTAAAACAGTAATATCCTATAATAAACATAAACTAATCTTGACAAACTATATATCATTTGAAAGCTTACAAACTCTAGTTTTCATATTTGGTGAATGATTTCCAAAATAAATTAGAGAGGAGCTGTAATTTATCAATTTGCAACAAGAATATTTTCATATTTATAAGGCGTGTTCAGACCTTTATTTTGAAATAGCAATGAACATGAAAAATCATGAAAGAATGGATGAAACTTCAGTTTGTTTTCATGCCAAGAGTTCAAAAGATATCATCCATTCAATTATTTTAGAAAAAAATATATTAATATGTTTTTAATAACATATGGAAATGAAGGCGCCCTTATATGGGCAGTAATGGAGTCTGGTTGTCACCTAGTGAAAATGTTTGGTACTGCGCCCAAACAAAATCTCACTGAAAGCTCATTTTTTGAGATATCAACCTAAAATTTGAAACACAACTTATTCAGATTTTTGGCTTTGATTTTCTAGCAGTTTTAGAGTCGGCCAGGTTTTAAAAATATATATTTTATATAAAATATGAATAATTAAATTTTTTAAATTGTACATTTTCATAAACACAAACTTATATAACTTTTTTTTTGTTTCACTTTCTTAATTTATTTCACTTCAACAAAAATCTGCCAAATGTCTTCTTTAAAACAAGACCAATTTTACATCTATACTCCAAAGCATTCTTTAATTACAACCATTTAAAGTCGAAATGTGCATTTTCATGTATATTTAAAAAAAGGGGGGTGACACTTAAAGGGTTAAATAGCAAATGCATTTGCGCCCATTTGTGCGCCCATGGGTGTGCTGGTCTGAAAACGAGGTGTGTTCTGGCGCATTGTTGGCGCATTGCTATTTTGAGGCAACAGAAATGGACTGCGCCATTGACCAAACTGAAACCTGGTCTAAAGTCAATGGCGCAATATTTTGTTTTGTTATTTAAAGAGCGCGTTAGTAATGTGCGCCTATAGGCGGGTCCACAACGCACGTACATTCTGCTTATTAAACACACAGGGATGCACAGCAGCACACAAACATGCCAAATATTAAAATTAAAAGGATTACAATGTAAAAGATTACTATTGTGTACATAAAGATATTGTGGAATCCAGCTTGTCCCGTAGATGTTCTGCTTGCGCACTTTAACTTTAATATGTATATTTGTATTTCATGAGAATTTGTTGTTTTAGTGTATGATTGTGCATTGGTTGTGTATGTTTTTTGTAATATGTTAATCTGTGTATTGATTATGTAGTGTGTTTTGTGTGGACCCCAGGAAGAGTAGTGGATGCATTTTGTTGCATCAGCTAATGGGGATCCAAATAAATAAATAAATAAACCTTGCATACGAGCAGATCCGTTTGCGCTCTGGAGACGGCTTCGGTCTTTCCACTATCAAATTCCGTCATGTAAATAGCGAATCTGCCATGGCGCGAGCGCAACTGCCATTTAAAGGGAATGGGAGATGAGACTCTGATTGGTTTAATGCACGTAAATCCCAAAACACACCCATTACTCATTAAGAGAATAGGGACAACCCTTTTAGACCATGCGCCTGGCACGCCGACCATTTTCCCCGTCGTTAAACTAGCAAAAGTGGACTCGGACACGCCCTAACTGAACTTGCGCTTTAGACCATGCGCTTAGATCGTTAAAATAGGGCCCCTTATGTTCACATAACACGACAGATCAGGCTTCCTTTTCAAAATAGTCTACAACACAATTTCACTTATGAACATAACACCCATCGAACCCCTTTCACACAGAGAATTGATCCAAGAAAATTGCATAGAATTGCTAGAGTGCCATCTGTGTGAATGCAGACATGTCATGGGATTGATCCTTTTTACGATCCTTTTTACTAGATTTAATATAGCAACATTTTGTCATAAATGTAACACGTAAGTTGCATTGTGATTCCTCTGTAAATGCACTGAGTTTCGCATTGGAGTGTCTATGTAAATGTATCTTTAATGCCACTTGTGAGTCTTTGAGATGTAAAGTGGTTCAGAATATGTAAGTGGTTCTCTGTTTATTACAAACTGATTTACTGATGTACTCTTTGTAGATTGTTTATCCAATAAAACACATCATGGCCCAGTGTCACCTTTTCCCTATTGATGGTTGCCACAGAGATTATAGCAATAAACTTGACTTCCTGTCAACACAAATGTCTAAAGTATTTATTCCCTTTCTATTTTTCAAATGCTCAGTCTAAGAATGTGTATTTAAGGTGTTGATTAAGTGGCACCTGTGCCATCTAGTGTCAGACAACTGAAGAATATTTGGGAGGACTGAATAAAAATTGTTGCAGTGATATCTTCTTTTCTTACAGATTATTTGAACACTTATACTGTACTTGCAAAATGTATACCTTGAATGTGCAATAAGTCACTTTACTTAAAAATGGCTGCCAAAAGCTTAAAAATAGGAGGAGCTGGGGATGGAGGAGGGTAATTAGCTCCTGGGAAATGCGATAGCTGCTGATAATAGTGAAGGAGCTTATATATGATAGGTGTCCTATTCCTATAGGTAGACGTGCTTAGAGTCAGCTGATGCGAGCTTGACTAATGTGACCTGCCAGGCCTTTATTTACTTTATTTGCATATCTGGTGTTTTATGTGACGTGTAGCAGATGAAGTCATGCACATATGTTCTGTAACAGCTGTGAAGTCAGTCTACAAAACACAGCACATCGATTTATACACATTTACAGAGACTGGACATTCACTCTCCAGGTGATAAACACTTCTTTTTAAATTTAATCTTGTTATAAATTTTATCTTGTTTTTAACCTCAACACTTCTGTGTTCATGCAGTTTTGCTTATATAGCCTACTTCAAATTAAATTTAGCCTAATTAAGGTTAATACTACTTTAGTGTAAATTTACAGTTACTCAGTTAACATATGTTTAAATCCAAAGGGACAAGCAATTTACTAGAATAGCAAACAATATGTGACCCTGGATTACAAAACCAGACACAAGTTGCATGAGTATATTTGTGGCAATAGCCAACAATACATTGTATGGGTCAAAAATATCCTTTTTTTTTTATGTCAAAAATCATTAGAATATTAAGTAAAGATCATGTTCCATGAATATTTTGTAAATTTCCTAAATATATAAAACATTTATTTTTGTGAGTGAATGCAGCACAATCGTGAACATAAATGGACAACTTTAAAGACAATTTTCTCAATATTTCGATATTTTTGCACCCTCAGATTCCAGAATAGTTGTATCTCGGCATCAATGGAAAGCTTATTTATTCAGCTTTCAGATGATGTATAAATCTCAATTTCAAAAAATGTACCCATGTGACTGGTTTTGTGGTCCAGTGTCACATCCTCTATGAAGCTGATAGAAGCAGAAGTAGAAATCTAGAAAGATGTAATTTAATAATGGTGTGCTCTGTTTCAGTGTCTGATATGTGTTGAGCGTTATCAGGCAGTGGTTCATCCTGTAACCTTTCTAAAGTCTAAACCTCTTAGATATACACTCACCTAAAGGATTATTAGGAACACCTGTTCAATTTCTCATTAATGCAATTATCTAATCAACCAATCACATGGCAGTTGCTTCAATGCATTTAGGGGTGTGGTCCTGGTCAAGACAATCTCCTGAACTCCAAACTGAATGTCAGAATGGGAAAGAAAGGTGATTTAAGCAATTTTGAGCGTGGCATGGTTGTTGGTGCCAGACGGGCCGGTCTGAGTATTTCACAATCTGCTCAGTTACTGGGATTTTCACGCACAACCATTTCTAGGGTTTACAAAGAATGGTGTGAAAAGGGTGCATCCAGTATGCGGCAGTCCTGTGGGCGAAAATGCCTTGTTGATGCTAGAGGTCAGAGGAGAATGGGCCGACTGATTCAAGCTGATAGAAGAGCAACTTTGACTGAAATAACCACTCGTTACAACCGAGGTATGCAGCAAAGCATTTGTGAAGCCACAACACGCACAACCTTGAGGCGGATGGGCTACAACAGCAGAAGACCCCACCGGGTACCACTCATCTCCACTACAAATAGGAAAAAGAGGCTACAATTTGCACAAGCTCACCAAAATTGGACAGTTGAAGACTGGAAAAATGTTGCCTGGTCTGATGAGTCTCGATTTCTGTTGAGACATTCAGATGGTAGAGTCAGAATTTGGCGTAAACAGAATGAGAACATGGATCCATCATGCCTTGTTACCACTGTGCAGGCTGGTGGTGGTGGTGTAATTGTGTGGGGGATGTTTTCTTGGCACACTTTAGGCCCCTTAGTGCCAATTGGGCATCGTTTAAATGCCACGGCCTACCTGAGCATTGTTTCTGACCATGTCCATCCCTTTATGACCACCATGTACCCATCCTCTGATGGCTACTTCCAGCAGGATAATGCACCATGTCACAAAGCTCGAATCATTTCAAATTGGTTTCTTGAACATGACAATGAGTTCACTGTACTAAAATGGCCCCCACAGTCACCAGATCTCAACCCAATAGAGCATCTTTGGGATGTGGTGGAACGGGAGCTTCGTGCCCTGGATGTGCATCCCACAAATCTCCATCAACTGCAAGATGCTATCCTATCAATATGGGCCAACATTTCTAAAGAATGCTTTCAGCACCTTGTTGAATCAATGCCACGTAGAATTAAGGCAGTTCTGAAGGCGAAAGGGGGTCAAACACAGTATTAGTATGGTGTTCCTAATTTTATTTTGTGCCTGTTGTGCCACATAGGTCCATTGGTTTGATTTGTGCTGGCTGGCTGTTCAGCCTGTCCTTTATCCGATAGGGGCAGATCAATTCTCAAGACATACGGGAGCTACAGTACCTGTCCTGCTTAGATAACCCACTATTAGGGGGAGGCAGCTTAATCCTTATGCAAGCTCACGATGTAGCCGCCTGCTTGAAGACCCCAGCTTGGGGGAGGCAGCTACTAGTTCAAGACCTAAGGAAGCTCCCTGCTTACGAACCCTCTGCAAGGGGGAGGCAGCTTGCCCTGGAACATATAGTAACTCATGAAGGGGCCGCCTGCTTAGGGACCAGCATCTGGGGAGGCAGCCACAGCTTCATTAAACATAAGGGAGCTATCTAATAATAAAACCAGTCAGTATAGGGAGGCAGCTTCAACTTTAAGCAGAACAATGATGTGATGAAGGAGCCGCCTACTTAGGGAAAACTGCCAGCAAGAAAAAAACCCTCCTGTAAGGGGGAGTTTTCTACCATAACACACCTCAAGCACACCAACACAAAGGGTCCTTCAACCGAACCATCAGAACAGTAGGGCATGGGGTATTAGACACGCAATCCGGCATAACATTAAAGGTTCAGTGTCAGGAGCTGTGTGTTAAGCATGAAAACCTCTGTTGCCACACTCTCCCTGAAATGGTATGGGAAGTGGGGAGGGGGAGGGGGAGGGGGAGGGGGAGGGGTAGGGGAAGGGAAGAAGGAGCGAGGGATATGAGAGGAGGGAGATGTTACTTCTCTCTAAAGTGCAGCTAGCTGCCAGCGTGCTTACTCTCAATAACCTCCCTCAGGTCTTTCTTCACCTTCCTCTGGTTACACTTTTCCAAGCCCTACCCCCTGATTAGGTTGAGGGACTGATAACGGCAGCTGTTTGCTTGGTGGCCTGGACAGCAAGATCTGTGGTACGGCGTAGCTCGGCGACCACATCAGGGATAAGGCCCTGGCCGCTGACACAGCGGCACACACTTCCTGAAATGCTGTTCAGAGCACGAAGACACGTTCAAGAAGTAACAACTTAAATGAAATCCATTAATGGGAAATATGATACAAGATGATATTTTGCACTTGAATGTATATTAACCTAAATCCTAATTATACCTGGTTCATTCACACTTCTCTCTTCTTAGATCATGGTAACATTACCACAGTTTGTGAGCTGCTGAACTGAGAAGACAAATACAGACAAGATGAATAACTCTACAGTGAACTTCATCACATCTGAAATATCAACAAACTCCACAACTCAGTCCATTGGGTTACTAGACTGTCTGGAAATCTGTGTGTACAGCATCAATTTGTTTTTTAGTCTCCCAACACACTCTTATATTATATGGCTTATCATCACAGGAACAGAAAGTGGAGTTGCATCAGAGTTCTTCATCCTCAATCTCTCCTTTGGTGAGATTGGTATCTGTCTGAATAGTTTGGTCTTTATACTGTCAGTGTGGATTTCAAGTCTTAAGATATTAAATGCTTTTTTATTAGGACTTACATTCACCGGTCGTCCTCTGTTTCATTGTCTGATGTCTGTTGAGCGTTACCTGGCAGTGGTTCATCCTGTAACCTTTCTGAAGTACAAACCTCTCAGATATAGAGTGATCTGCTGCACTGCAGCCTGGATAATCACTCTTGGCTCCTGTTTGGCCAGCATGTATAATTTAACCCCAGACAACATTCATGCACATATATGGTTCTTGTCCATGCAGCTTTCACTGGTCATCCTTATCCAGATGTTTTGTCTTGTGGCTGTTCTCAGAGCTCTGAAGCAGTCAGGACCAGGGGAGAGAAGAAGAGAGAGAGTGGAGGAAAACCACATGAAGAGAAGAGCATTTAATCTCATTCTAATAACTACTATGAACATTATTATCCTATATTTCCCATTTGCAATCACAGGAATCTTTGTCATTCTGACGGAAGAAACTGATCCAACAGTTTGGTTCACTGGTCTGACTTGTTTTATGCTGGCTGGTTTTGTGCAACCTATTCTTTATCTGCACCGCACTAGAAAACTCTCCTGCCTCTGTTCATCATAAAATCTGCAATTGTAATAATTTACTTACTTAAGTTACTAAATCTACTTATTGTTTCTGGGTTAATCTTGGCATGTCTGTTTTGTGAAGCTGTCCGCTAGAATTAACACAAATGGCAACACTAAACATTGTGATTTCTCTGTAATTCATTTTCGCATTTGTTATGTTTAAATGGCCTTTGCAGTGTGAAATGGCACAAGACATGACTGTCATTCAGTTTTTATTTAGAGAGATGCAGCACCACAAACTGACTTTTAGTTGTACTTTAATTATTCTATTTATTTATACAAAGGTTTAGTTAATTTTGAGTGTACTTGTTGTCCGATATAATTGATATGAATGGTTGCTACCAGCCTGTCATTTATTTTATTTTTCCCAGAAAAACACACATGAGTAAAAAATATGATACAATCATTTTAGAAGACAGGTAGTTTACCTTAATGAGAATTTACATGAATGTACTGTATACTGGTAAAATTAGGCATTTTTCACATTAAGCTTTCAGGTTAATATGAATATTTTAGGTGGTCACTATATAGAATTATGGCCATTTTATCACATATTTTATGTAAATAAAAGGCGTGACAAAACTCTATGCAAAAGTGAATAGATGTTCAGGGCGATGTCAAAACATAAATAATAAATTCACAAAATAATCTTCTTCTTGACTTATTTTTGTTTCTGATGTACTTGAGCCTTTTGGAATCTGTGGATGTAAGATTACGAGGGCACATTTAAAAAATGTTTTTAATGATGTGCATGGATAGTTCATTTATAATAAACACTGTAACATTTCATAAAAAGTAAGAACTGTTCATTTTAATTTCATGGTGACTTCAATGTTGTTTTTGGTTGCCATCGTCACTGTGGTTTGTGCATTAAAAGGTAAAGTCTATGCTCGTCCATATAAAACTATTTAACACGTTCATAGGCATAATTATTAGAAATTGTCCTTACTGTTTTTAATAAACATTTTGAATATTTGTTTTCAGTAAGAATGGTTACTAAGTGACCATCTATATTGCGTGTGGGATGGTCTGGTGTCACCTTTCCCTTTATGGAGGCTTTCAATTTAGAATGTTGTATTAAACTTGACATCCTATCATAACACAGATGATTAAAGAGTTTTTCTTTCTCTCCTTTTTAAATGCTTGGTATAAAAATTTGCATATTTTGTGTTGATGGACTGGCAGGTGTGCTGGCAGTTTCAGAAATAGGCTATAGATAATTTCTTTAAAAATGTATGGACCATTTGATTTTCCTACTGTATATAGCTAAATCATTTCAGTATGACCTGAGCTACATCTGTGCCAAATTTAGCGCTTTTAGATTAATTTGCACGAAATGACCTATTTATACCCCCCAACTATGGCGGGCATGGGCGTCATCACTGGATCAGTTGCGGGAGGTCTCTCTGTCTTTCCGGGACGACCCAGGCTGAGACAAAGGGCCCTATCTTACACCCAGCGCAATGCAGCGCCAAGCATGATGCAAGTGTTTTTTTGCAGTTAAATATTTAAAATAAAAGGATTACAATGTAAAATATTATTATTGTGTCCTTAAAGATGGTCTGCTTGCGCACTTTTACCACGCGCACGAGCAGTTCCGTTTGCGCTCTGGAGACAGCTTCGGTCTTTCCACTATCAAATTCCGTCATGTAAATAGTGAATCTGCCATGGCGCGAGCGCAACCGATTACTCATTAAAAGAATAGGGACAACACCTTTAGACCATACGCCTGACACGCCGACCATTTTTCCTGTCGTTAAACTAGCAAAAGTGGATTCGGACAAGACCTAACTGAACTTGCGCCCTGTGCTTTAGACCATGCGCTTAGATCGTCAAAATAGGACCCTTTAGGTCTTTAAATCAAATTAATTTTAATGGTGTCAGTCTATTCGATTGGCATTTGGTAAAACTTACACAAATATAAAGCGTATTTCACGATGGAGTTAAATTCTCACTTCTCGGATAACTTGTTCAATAAATCAGTTTTCGAAATTTAAGCCACACAGGATCACGGGGTAAATGGTACAAATTAACTACTTGAAGTGACTGAATGCACCTTTCGGCCTCGTGGAACAGTAGGATACATCCTAAAGGGTTCGGGTTGCTCACTTTCAAAAGAACTTCAAAAAGTGTTTCCTTCCAGCAGTTAAAAAAAATGCAGTTTGTTATTCGCCTATATGAGACAATTTAAAACATTACCAGAGAGACCGACAAGCTTTTCCAGTCTGTTTAGCAGAATACAATGATCAACTGTGTCGAATGCTGCACTTAGATTTAAAAGGATTAAAACTGAGGCATTGCCTTTATCTGTATTTAAAGGTATAGTGGAGGATCTTTCCGAATTTTAGATAAGACCCGCCCTCTCCACTTTTTGAATAAGTTTGATTAATTCACCAGAATGATTGACAATTAGGAGGACCAATAGTATAGGTGATCCACCCAGAAGTAAAAAATCCTCCATTATACCTTTAATCTCAGATCATTTACTACTTTTAATATTGCAGTTTCCGTATTATGACCTTGTCTGAAACCTGACTGATATTTCTCCCGAATATTATATTCATCTAAATAATTATTAAGCTGCTGCAATACAACTTTTTCTATCTTACTTAAAAATGGTATGTTAGAAATTGGTCTGTAATTATGAAAGAGAGAACAATCCAGGTAAAGCTATGGAAGCTTGTTTTCGCCACATATAATAATAATAAAAAAAAAATTGTGAGTTTACATCTCATGACTTTTTTTTTTCTCAGAATTGCGAGTTTATATCTCACAATTCTGACAATTCTGAAATAAATACACACACATCCTCAATTTTCCCATGTGCAGTCTTCACAGTCTGAAAGAAATGATGAATAGGCCTACTTGCTATTGTCATATTAACTGCAGATAAGGAATAATTATTTCAATGTGGTGTATAAATTGTGCCTTGGTGAACAATTGGGTGAACATACCCAATAAGTTATATATTTGAACCTTTGTTACTTTAAACATTTGCATATCTAGTGTTTTATGTGATGTCTAAAAGATGAAGTCTTGCACGTATATTCTTATTACAGCTGTGAAGTCAGTCTATAAAACAGCAGATACGAATGTACTAGAGATCAGAAGTCCAGAGAGACCAGAAATTCACTCATCAGGTGATAAACTTCTCTTTTTGATTTGATTTCTTGCTTTTATGGTTAAACAGATTATAAGAAGAAGCATTGTCACTGTGTTGATTTGTTTTTTAGGAAAAACTGAACAAGTAAACAGAAACTAGGCTCTTTTTATTTTATTGAAAAGAAGATTTTGCCAGTTAACATAGGCTGTTGAAGATATAAGATAACCTAAAATACTACTGAATTTATAGAACCATTTTGAAGTCATTTAATGTTGGTTTGCTCTGGTTATTTCAGTTTTAATTTAGTATTTATTATTTAATTCCCTGCATGTACTTCTTTCTTTCGATTGATCACAGCTACATAATGTTTTGTGAGCTGAGAGGAGAAGACAAACACAGAGACGATGAATAACTCTACAGTGAACTTCACCACACCTGAAATATCTACAAACACCACAACTCATTCCATTGGGCTTGTAGAAATGTTGAACATTTGTGTGTACAGCATCAGTTTCCTGGTTGGTCTTCCTACACACTCCTATATTATATGGCTCATCATCACAGGAGCTGGAAGTGGAGTTGCATCAGAGTTCTTCATCCTCAATTTCTCTATTTCTGAGGCTGGTTTCTACGTGAATTGTTTGACCTTTGTACTGTCAGAGTGGTTTTCATTTATTGTACAGTTTAAACAATTTTTAACAGGAATAATCACTACTGGTCGTCCTCTGTTTCAGTGTCTGATCTGTGTTGAGCGTTACCTGGCAGTGGTTCATCCTGTAACCTTTCTGAAGTTCAAACCTCTCAGATATAGAGTGATCTGCTGCACTGCGGCCTGGATAATTACTCTTGGCTCCTGTTTGTGCTGCAAGTATACTATAGTCCCACACTACACTGTACATATGTGGTGGTTCTTGCTGCAGTTCCTCCTCTTCTTCTCCATCCAGTTGTTTTGTCTTGTGGCTGTTCTCAGAGCTCTGAAGCAGTCAGGACCAGGAGAGAGAAGGAGAGAGAGAAAGGTGGAAAATGACATCAAGAAAAGAACATTTGATCTAATTCTAATAACTACTGTGAGCATGGTTATCACATATGTCCCATATAGTATTGGAGGAGTTTTTTACCTTGCCACAGGAAAGCTTAATCCTGCATATTGGATCCCTGGTTTGGTTTGTTTTGTGCTGTCTGGTTTTGTTCATCCTGTTCTTTATCTTCACCGCACTGGAAAACTCTCCTGCCCCTGTCTCTTATAAAACCTGCTACTTAAATATATTACAAAATTAAGTTTCTCAAATATGACTTCGACCTTTTATTATTGCTTGGGAAAACTGTAAATCACCTGTGTGTCCTTGTAGCTGAGTCTTTCCCGTCTGAATTAGCAGGGTTTTTGTTATGTCATTTTATTTCTTATGTATTTACAGTTTTGGGACTCTCTGTTAATTCACTGTATTTTTGATTGTTCTAGTCAGATTTATTCTGTTTATTCTGATTGTGTTTAACAGATTTATGAGTGGTTACTAATAGCTCATGGTTTGCTTCACCAATAAAAAAATAAGAAAATGAATCAATGGCCCAGTGTCACCTTTTCCACAATGAGGATTGCCACAGAGATTACATCAAACTTAACGTCCTGCCATGACACCGATTTTATTGTTTTGTTTTCTTCTCTGTCACAGTTTTTAAATGCTCACTTGCACCTGCTTGCCAGTGTCATGTGTATAAAGAATCTTTGACTCTTTGACTCTTCACTGATTTTATCTGTGCACAGCATCTTCAAAGATGATTACTGAAGTTACACAATTTTCTGCATGGATGTAAATAATGTTTTGCACATTGTCAGGTTAACATATTTTATGTAGAAGCGCACAGCATTTTAAAACTTTTTATTTAACTTTAAATATTTGCATTTCAAATTTGTGCATGACGAACAACATGGCGAGTATGTTCAGATTACATTCATACACACATTCATACTAGAACATTTTTTTTTTAGCGGTTGTGAAGTAATTACTTACAAGTACAAGAAAATATGCGCTTTCAGACACAGCCTCTGTTTTCTTAACAAGCTTGTTCACATTACTAGACAAATATGTGGAAACAGATTGCCTTATATTCCTTAAGCATGTTTTATTGAAAGTTGTAAGTTGTTAATACAAAGACATACAAAAGAGTGTTGGGACAACACATTTGTATTTATTAAACTGTAAATACTGTTAAAATACTTTGTGCATCTAAAATTGAGCAGAAAAAAATACAAAATAAAACCAAATACATCAACTTAACTAAGCTAACAGACATAATCACTGCAATACAGTTACTACCCTTTAAATAAAGTAACATGCAGCATATTATCAATGATTCATGCTTCTCCTGGACTGAGAGAAGCATGAAGCACATCGCCATTGTTGAGATTCATATGCTGATTCTTAAATGCTCTGCTTTTCATTTGGTTTACCTTTTCTTTGTCATTCTCTCCTGGTCCTGACTGTTTCAGACCTATGAGAACAGCTACAAGGAAAAATAACTGAACAAAGGGGAAAAGTAGAAACTGCACAGTGAACAGCCATGCATGTGGACTAGTGTTGAGCGAGATTATAGTAAACATGCAAAATAAACAGGAGGCAAGAGTGATTATCCAAGCAGCAGTGCAGCAGATCACTCTATATCTGAGAGGTTTGAACTTCAGAAAGGTTACAGGATGAACCACTGCCAGGTAACACTCAACACAGATCAGACACTGAAACACAGGACGACCAGTGATGGCTAGTCCATGCAAAGACTGTGACGATGTCTTGAAATTTGAAAACCAAAATGACAGTATATCAGTTAAACATTTCAGACAGTTGCCAATCTCACAAACAGAAACATTTAGGTTGAAGAAGTCTGTTGCAATTCCAGTTTCTGTGACAATAAGCCATATAACATAAAAATGTATAGGAAGACCAAAAAGGAAATTGATGCTGCACACACACACAGTGCCATGCTGCTCATTAGTCCAATGGAATGGGTTGTTGAGTCTGTAGTGAAGTTCAGTGCAGAGTTCATTTCTTCCTTATTTTTTTCCCCAACAGATTCCAATCTTTAGTTCTGCAGTTCTAAAATTAAAATCCATATAACCAAAGCCAATCAATATTAAATAACTTTCATGTGTAGGCATTCAGGTAACTTAATTAATCCACAACACTTAAATTACTCAGTTGTATTCCAATTTTAAATCATTTCAAAATATAGCTGCATTCATTATCATCCAACAACTAATCTTTATAATGATGACATTGATATTTTCTGCATATTATTGAATACAAAATTAAATTAAAAAAGAGTTTGTCACCTGAAGACTGAATGTCCTCTGGACTATGTTTTCATAGTCTTACTTTAAAGCTGCCACACAAATAAATGGCTGCACATAAACAATTCACTTCACATAAAATGGATACGCAAATTAATGTAAGAAAGCATGAGGTTCAAATTATGCGTGGTATTCTATTCAAATAGTTTAAACATTTGAATAGAAAAAAAAGCTAATTTCTATGTGGACATTTTTCACTAGAAATTGTAAGATACTGATTGCAAAAAAGTGAATAAGTATTAAAAAAATGAATAAATAAGATTGTGTATTTGTAGTATAAACACGAATATCCCGAACAACAGCAGGCCATGTACTTCGCTCACACATAATCAATATAACAAAACAAGGTATATACACATAAACGTTAGGTCTGCTTTATGTATATCAATGAGAACAACAGTAGCTACATAAACATAGGAAAATGAACAATTCAGATTTACTGAAAAGTTTATTAATCTAAAGCAAATGTATTGTTTTTGCTTTAGATTAATAAAATTTTCAGTAAATCTGAAACGTTTATTAATCTAAAGCAAATGTATTGTTTTTGAGAATCAACTACATTCAAACCATTCTGACTTACAATTAAGTTCACACTTTAATTTTAAAGGTAAATTTTTGTCATGGGGGTGTGTGGAGATGAACCCAATTGCAGACAGTAGTCACAGCAACACAGTTTATTGTACAAATAACAGGAAAAACAAAGCCCACGAGGGGGCAAAACAAGACAAGACAGGACTACGAGTGACTAAACTAGACTATGACTCTGACAATTAACTAGACTATAAACAAACAGCAAAAACAGAACTTTCTCTAGACAATACTCTTGACAGGATACTCACAAGGTTTCACAATGAATAACACGCAATGTTAGACAATGTACCGACACAGGACAGAGAACATGAGGGGATTAAATAGGGAGCAAACTAATCAGGAACAGGTGAAAGCAACAATCTAATGATTACAAGATGAGATAACAAGGGGTCGGGGTAAGGTGACAAGACAACGCAAGCACACAGCCAAAACAAATGGCCATGTGCTTACACATAAAACATGGGTCTGTCATGATCCTGCCTCAAAACAAGAGAGATCTAGGACATGAAGGCAGAATCATGACAAATTTTAACTTTTGACCCTTTAGCGGTTAAAAAACAAAACTGCAGGCATTTTGCAGAAGAACATGGTTTTGGTTGTGCTTAGGCTCTGCATTACTGTGCGGATGAATATGTTATCATACTGCTCATAAAACATTCACTACTAGGAGATATAACCTTTTTAGATGGAAATGATCTCAAGGTGACTAGCTGAAGATAGTAGCTATATCCAATAATAAACATGGTACTTCCTTGAAAATATAGCGCTACAACAACTATGATGAAATGACCCTACAAAATAGAAATAATGCTTTACAATGAAATATGTTAGAAAGCTACATATGGCAATATATTTGTTCAATAAAATACCTTGCTCACCTGTTTTGTAATTAAACAAAAAAACATCTCTGAGTCGCTTTTATCTCCGAGAAGCCAAGCCAATGTACTTGTTTTATTAAGATCTCTGTCGTGTTCTGTTTTTGCAGGCTTTTGCTTTTCTTTTCTTTTTTTAAACAGGTTATTCCCTGGAGGTTGGAGATTTAGCTTCTCCATGTCAACCTTTCTCGCTCATTGTGACAACTAACCTATGCCACTCCCACATGCGTCAAAGTAGCCAGAGCAACTTTTCTCTATTTACGGATATGACGAGTCACGCATGGGCAAGTGATGTATGTATGCAATTTTGTGCTAAAAGCATCCCACTGTCTAAACTATCAACAATTAAAACGTGCTTACCATAGTAAATCAATTTTGAACAAAAAAAGTTACATAATGCACCTTTAATGTGCCCATACCTTACATTATGTTTTTAAAATCCATTATCTAATTTATATCCTGTTATTTTTGATAAAGAGTGAAGTTAACATAAGGTTTAGGCAGCCTATCTTGTAACCACATAAATGACATGACGAACACAAAGAAAACAGCAACAGAAAAATCAATTAAACTATTATAAAATAAATTAGTAATTTATAATTTTCACTGAAACACAACATTTACATATAAATTATAGGCACAAAGTCTGAAAAATTTATATTCAGCATGCATTGGGTCAATCCAGTAGCTGTTCTGTCTGCACAGTATTTCAAGCCAAATTGAATCTCTGTGACAAATACTTTAACTTAATTAAGTACTTTATTCAAAAACCAAACCACATACAAATAACCATGTATAACAGCTACAAAAGGCATACTATGCATATACGTAAAAAAAAAAAAAAAAAAAAAAAAAAAATCAATGTTTTTATGATTTAGTCAGTCATTTCAAAGATACCAGAATAAGTAAAACAGTGAATGGCTGACTAAAATGTTCTGGAATCATAAACTGGGTCAATAAAATTGTAAATTCAGCTGGAACAAAAACAATGATTAGTTACTTTATATTGCTCACATTACATTGGATATATCTTTAACAGGTTTCGTGGAAAACAGTGTCAGTTTTCCAACATGATTAAAAAAAAAGTAGCGGCTGAATAAAACCAGCCAGAATAAAACAAAAGACAGAAGTAGACCAAAGAGCCGGAAAATGCTGTTGTGTAAAAATTGTAGTGAATCCTGACATTATAAATGGAACATATATAATAGCCAAGCTAACAGTAGATATTAGAATGAGATGAAATGCTCTTCTCTTTATGCTGTTTTTCTCCTCTTTCTCTCTCCCTCTCTCTCCTGGTCCTGACTGCTTCAGAGCTCTGAGAACAGCCACAAGACAAAACAACTGGATTAAGAAGAAGAGGAGGAGCTGCAGTGAGAAGAACCATGTATAGAAGATTGTGGTAAGTGTCTTCAAAATTAACCAGCAGAATAAACATGAGCCACAATTTATTATCCCGACAGTAGTAGAGCAGATCACTCTATATCTGAGAGGTTTGAACTTCAGAAAGGTTACAGGATGAACCACTGCCAGGTAACGCTCAACACAGATCAGACACTGAAACAGAGGACGATCAGTGATGGAGAGTCCTTGCAAAAGTAGTGACAATGTCTTGAAACATGAAAACGTACTCGGTTACTAATGTAACCTCGGTTCTCTCTAGAAGAGGGAACGAGTATTGCGTAAGGTTAGCTTACGCATCGGGAAAGTCTTCTTTCTTCGAGATCTGAAGCCAAAAAATTATCCTTAATTTTGTATACATTGTCAACGCAGTGCAGCAGCCGACAGACCTAGGCAGGCTGTATAAGCGTGCTCATTGGCTGCTCGGCGGCAACTGCTTAAGCCTATCGGTGAGCGCTCTGAACGCGGCAACCACACCCTTCTAACCGTCAGAATGGGTGTGGCCAGCGTGTATATATTCAGCGCTCATAGGCTAAAATTCTGGTTTTCGCAGTCTGAAGCGCAAAAGCTCGTGGCGCGACACGGCAGGTTACGCAATACTCGTTCCCTCTTCTAGAGAGAACCGAGGTTACATTAGTAACCGAGTACGTTCTCTTACGAGAGGTCTCTCGTATTGCGTAAGGTTAGCTTACGCATCGGGAACCCTTTGTCAACGCCGTGTGCGCCGAGCATCCAGCCCATGAATCCCAGGGAAACCGGGGAAAACACTCTGCTGGGAAATGTGGCCGGTCGGAGAGACGGGCCAGCGCAGTACAGGCACTTCATGCAGCATATGAAATAGAGCGGCGCGGCTGGTCTATAAACATATAACAGTACAAACAGTAGGGCCGACAGAGCGAGCCCATACAGTACATAAGCACTCATAAGGGTAGGAGAAAAACGACATAGTCGGTCTCACATGAAGGGAAAAATTCCCGCGCGACAGAGAATAATACGGGCAGCCAGCAGCGCGGGCCAGCACCGACAACAGCGCGTAACGGGAAATAGGAAACAGAGCGGATCAGCCGGTCTGAGTCAAACACTTCACCCTGAGTATAGTACCAGAATAGCGCCAGCATATGAACGTAGTCTGCACACGAGAAATGGGCAGAGCATACATGTCACTTATGCTGACAGTATTTTTGCCTGTAGGGCAGGAACTTCCAGGTTATAAAACCTCACGAATGTTGACGGGGAGGCCCAGCCCTCCGCCATACAAATACCGTGATTAGAAATTCCGCTGGACCAGGCCCACGACGAGGCCATGCCTCTAGTGGAGTGGGCTCTGATGCCCAGAGGGCACTGCAGGTGTCTGGAGGCATAAGCTGCTGCTATCGCGTCCACTATCCACCTGGACAAGCTCTGCTTCGAGGCGGCAAGACCCTTGGTGCGTCCGCCGAAGGAAACAAAGAGCTGCTCTGAACGCCTGAAAGCGGCGGAGCGCGTGATGTAAACTCTCAGCGCCCGGACAGGGCATAGGAGGTTATCACTGTCCCCACTGTCGGATGCTGGCAGAGCCGAGAGGGACATAACTTGTGCCCTAAACGGGGTTCCAATCGCTTTGGGGATGTAACCGTGTCTCGGTCTGAGAATGACTTTCGAGTCATTCGGCCCGAACTCAAGACATGCAGGGCTAACAGATAGCGCGTGCAAATCACCCACTCGTTTGACTGAAGACAGAGCTATCAGAAAAACGGTTTTAAGCGACAGATACTTTAGATCCGCGGATTCAAGCGGTTCAAAGGGAAAAGCCTCTAGGGCCGCTAGGACCAAGGACAGATCCCACGAGGGAACTGAGGGGGGCCGCGGGGGATTCATCCGTTTAGCTCCTCTGAGGAAGCGGATAATGAGCTCATTCCTTCCCATTGCCCGGCCGCGCGTCGTCTCAGCGAACGCTGCAATAGCGGCCACATATACTTTGAGCGTGGAAGGGGATCTGCCCTTTTCCAACAGCTCTTGTAAGAAGGAGAGCACCCGCGGGACCCCGCATGCGAGCGGATCCAAGTTTTTAGTAGCGCACCATTTAGAAAACACCGACCATTTAGACGCGTAGAGCCGTCTCGTGGAGGGGGCTCTCGACTGTGTGATCGTGTTCACGACCCCTTCTGACAGGTCAACGGGTATCCGTTGATCACCCATGCATGCAGCGACCAGCGCTCTGGATGGGGATGCCAGATCGATCCACCGGCTTGGGAGAGGAGATCCTTTCTCACCGGGATCGGCCATGGGGGTGAGTGCGACAGCCTCACTAGCTCTGGGTACCAAGTTTGGTTTTCCCATCGCGGGGCTATAAGCAGCACTGAGTGGTGCGTTTCTCTGATCCTCGAAATGACCTGTGGCAACAGGGAGATCGGAGGAAAAGCATACAGCGGGAGGCTGGGCCATGTCTGGGACAGCGCGTCCTCGCTCTTCGAATAAAACTTCGGGCATTGAGCATTGTCTTTCGACGCAAAGAGGTCGATTTCCGCTCTGCCGAATAGGCGCCAGAGAAACTGGACTGTCTGGGGGTGCAGAGACCATTCTCCCGGGGGAATGTTGTCCCTGGACAGTCTGTCTGAACCGACATTCAGGTGGCCCGGCACGTGCGCGGCTCTCAGCGAGCGCAGCGAGCGGTAAGCCCACACGAGAAGGCGTTCTGTCAGCCTGCACAGATTCCTGGATCTGACACCGCCCTGTCGGTTCACATAGGATACCACGGACGTGTTGTCCGAGCGGACTAGCACATGGTGATCCCGTATGAATGGGAGGAAGCGCCTGAGCGCGTTCTCGACCGCTATCATCTCCAAACAGTTTATGTGGAGGCATTTTTCCCGGTCTGACCATAGGCCAAAAGCCGGTTTGCCCTCGAACAGAGCGCCCCAGCCTGAGGTGGAAGCGTCCGTCGAGATAACTTTGCGGTGTGAGATAGCTCCCATTGTCACTCCCCGCTGGTACCAGTCGGCCGCTAACCAGGGCTTCAGAGCTGAAACGCAGCTCTGAGTCACTCTGATGCGAATACCGCCGGAAGCCCATGCTCTGTGAGGCACTCGGGCATTCAGCCAGCGTTGTAGCGGGCGCATTCGTAAAAGACCCAGCCGAAGCACTGCTGCGGCTGAGGCCATACAACCCAGTAACCTCTGAAATGTTTTGAGAGGTACGGTGCTGCCCGGCCGGAGGGACGCGGCCAGGCGTCGAATGCAGCGCGCGCGCTGTGTAGACAGGCGGGCCGTGTACTGATATACCTGACCGTCGAAGGCGAATCTCAAGAATGGCCTGTGACGGGGTATTATCTGGATCTGAAAAGCACGCGTCTTTTAGATCGAGAGATATAAACCAGTCCCTTGGGCGAATTTGCGCGAGAATTTGTCTGGTTGTGAGCATTTTGAACGGTCTTCTCATAAGAGCCTTGTTCAAACGTCTCAGATCCAAAATTGGTCTGAGAGCTCCGTCCTTCTTGGGAACGAGGAAATAACGGCTGTAAAAGCCCGACTCGCTCATGGAAGGGGAAACTGGCTCTCTTTTGCACAGAAGTGTAGCTATTTCTGCTCGAAGTAGATGTGCTACTTCCCCATTCACTCTGGTCTCGATACGCGCTTGAAAGCGCGGAGGGCGGCGAGCGAACTGCAGAGTATAGCCCTGTTTTACTGTGCTTAGCACCCGTTCTGATGCGCCTGGAATAGCTTCCCACGCTTTTGCGTGTGCAGCCAGGGGCAGAATGGCCTCCGGGCTCCGATCGCCGCGCATCGCGGGCTCGAGAGCTCGAAACGGAGGGGCGGGCGCGGCGCGCGCGCTCTTGGTGCTTAGATACGGCGGATCGCACGCAGCGATAGCTGGCCGTTTTACACACAGTGTCCCGGTGGCTTTAGACGGGGAACATAAAGTGTGAGGCGCGACGCGCGATGGCGGCGTCGGGGGCGAAAATGTTCGTTAGTATGTGTGAGCGCTCGAGGGCGGGCACAGGACTTACATTTAAAACATGACCGGTCGTGCGAGGCCATGTGACAGAGCGGGCAGTGAGTAGGTGTGTGGGCACGGAGAAGTGGACACGTTACCTACTTTTAACACTAAAGCGGCTTTTGCCTGCTTCATGAGAGTGGGCTCTGTGAGAGACACGGGATGTATAGTGCTTGTGTACAGGGGTGAGCACAGAAACGTGGGCACATTCACTGTACTAGAAACACATACGGCGTCAGCCGTGCAACCAGACATTATGCTCTTTTGAAATTTCTCTGGGTTGCCGTGAGAACGGCGGATGCGCGCAGGCGAGCGGGTAGATATACCGGCTTGTTGACTGCGAGGTAAACAGCTGCAGTAGCCGTGGCAACGGGGACTGACAGAGCGTTAAGCTTCGACGGTGGTCCAGCCGCAGGGCTGCGGGATTTAACCGTCTTTTCTTCTCTCGTGTTTAGACGCTCAAAAATACTCGAGCACCCTGAGAAGGTGTGGTGCGAGAGGCGGGTTCGCTTTCTGTAAGTAAGAAAGACTGGCCGCGAGCTCGGAGAAGCAAGCAGCATAAATTTTTATCTGCCCCGAGAGCTGGGATCGAACGCGGATCTCCCGCATGAAAGCGTATGATTCTGCCACTGAGCCACAGGGGAAAACACATTAGCTTTCAGTTAGCGCGAGCATATAAAAAGCTACCTCAGGCGTGTGTGTGTTTAAAACAGGCTCGTTTACTGCAATAGTAATATTTCCAGTCGCCTGAACTTAAGAGGGGACTGAGAAATGTGTGAGGATTGGCGGTTGTCCAGCCGTAGCGAGACTAACACACTCTCTTCTCTTTTCGCCGGTGAGTGAGGCGCGCACGCTGAACGCTGCTCGTGACCGTCCGCTTTGTCATCCCTTGAACGGCGCAATCTGCGCGGCCCAACGAGGGAGAGAGCGGGCTTGTTTTCTGTATGTAAGAAAAACTGGCCGCGAGCTCGGAGAAGCGAACAGCATAAACTTTATCTGCCGCGAGAGCGGGGACCGAACCCGGGTCTCTAGCTTGACAGTCTAGGATTCCGCCACTGAGCCACAGGGGAGAATACATTAGTACTCGGTTAGCGTCATCATGTCTTGTGACGGCGTTTGCTTGCAGGCGAGCGTGTATTTATAACAGGCTCGTATACTGCAATAGTAACAATTCCAGTCGCCTGAACTTAAGAGGGGACTGAGAAATGTGTGAGAAATGGAGGTTATAGTCCAGGCCACGGCGGGACGAACAGAGGGAGAGGAAACTCGCTCCGAGACGTCCGCTTCTGCCATCCCTTGTGAGCGGCGTAGTTGCACGGCTCGAACAGAGGGAGAGTACGGGTATCTATCACATTCGCCTCATCTCCTGACGCGGCGGCGGCGCGGGCGAGAGCCGGCGGTTGAGCGGCCGGGAGGGAGAGGGCGAGAGAGAGCTCGAGGGAGAGGTTCCGGCGAGCTCCTCAGTCACAACAGTCTCCGGTGGTCGCTGCGAGCGGCGCTTCTTATTGCGCGGCCCGGCAGGGACAGGCGGAGCGACAGCTTGGTCGAAAGCTTCAAGTCGAGCCCGCAGGGTCGACATTGAAAGCTCTTCGCACTCGGAGAGTGCGGTGGCGGCGTGCCCGCGGCCCAGGCGGAGAGCGCAGAGAGGTGGCGGTCTCCGTTGCTGAGCGGGGCGCGGCACGAGCCGCAAAAAGAATACACTGCTCTTTTAGAATACACACAGAAACAGTAATAATGTAAAGGATATGTCGCCGGATAGCGTAGCAGGCACGGATGGCTGAAGGCGGCGAAGACGGCCGGCTTCCTCAGGCGCTGTCCTAAGCTTGCTGGTCGCTGGTTTCAACGGCGGCGGCTCTCAAGATCCAGCGATGCGAAGAGCGTCGCTGAAGACAAGAAAATCAGAATTTTAGCCTATGAGCGCTGAATATATACACGCTGGCCACACCCATTCTGACGGTTAGAAGGGTGTGGAGGGCGCGAAGCGCCCTCATTGGTTGCCGCGTTCAGAGCGCTCACCGATAGGCTTAAGCAGTTGCCGCCGAGCAGCCAATGAGCACGCTTATACAGCCTGCCTAGGTCTGTCGGCTGCTGCACTGCGTTGACAATGTATACAAAATTAAGGATAATTTTTTGGCTTCAGATCTCGAAGAAAGAAGACTTTCCCGATGCGTAAGCTAACCTTACGCAATACGAGAGACCTCTCGTAAGAGAACTGAAATGACAGCAGAATAAACAAACTTGTCAGACAAACACCAATCTCACAAACAGAGAGATTGAGGTTGAGGAACTCTGATGCAACTCCACTTGATCCTGTGATGAGTCATAAAACATAGGAGTGTGTAGGAAGACAAAACAGAAAACTGATGCTGGACACACATATTCTGGAGATTAATTCATAGGAATCAGTTGTGGAGTTTGTAGATGCTTCAGGTGTGGTGAAATTAACCGTGGTGTTATTCATCTCCCCCGTCTTTTCAGCTCAGAACCTCACAAAATGATTCATTAGCGTATTCTATTTGAAGAGAGAAACGTAAATGTAAAAAAAAAAAAAAAAAAAGTCAAAACTATTACACATATACTGCATATATATATATATATATATATATATACACTCACCTAAAGGATTATTAGGAACACCTGCTCAATTTCTCATTAATGCAATTATCTAATCAACCAATCACATGGCAGTTGCTTCAATGCATTTAGGGGTGTGGTCCTGGTCAAGATAATCTCCTGAACTCCAAACTGAATGTCAGAATGGGAAAGAAAGGTGATTTAAGCAATTTTGAGCGTGGCATGGTTGTTGGTGCCAGACGGGCCGGTCTGAGTATTTCACAATCTGCTCAGTTACTGGGATTTTACTCATTTCTAGGGTTTACAAAGAATGGTGTGAAAAGGGAAAAACATCCAGTATGCGGCAGTCCTGTGAGCGAAAATGCCTTGTTGATGCTAGAGGTCAGAGGAGAATGGGCTGACTGATTCAAGCTAGAAGAGCAACTTTGACTGAAATAACCACTCGTTACAACCGAGGTATGCAGCAAAGCATTTGTGAAGCCACAACACGCACAACCTTGAGGCGGATGGGCTACAACAGCAGAAGTCCCCACCGGGTACCACTCATCTCCACTACAAATAGGAAAAAGAGGCTACAATTTGCACGAGCTCACCAAAATTCGACAATTGAAGACTGGAAAAATGTTGCCTGGTCTGATGAGTCTCGATTTCTGTTGAGACATTCAGATGGTAGAGTCAGAATTTGGCGTAAACAGAATGAGAACATGGATCCATCATGCCTTGTTACCACTGTGCAGGCTGGTGGTGGTGGTGTAATGGTGTGGGGGATGTTTTCTTGGCACACTTTAGGCCCCTTAGTGCCAATTGGGCATCGTTTAAATGCCACGGCCTACCTGAGCATTGTTTCTGACCATGTCCATCCCTTTATGACCACCATGTACCCATCCTCTGATGGCTACTTCCAGCAGGATAATGCACCATGTCACAAAGCTCGAATCATTTCAAATTGGTTTCTTGAACATGACAATGAGTTCACTGTACTAAAATGGCCCCCACAGTCACCAGATCTCAACCCAATAGAGCATCTTTGGGATGTGGTGGAACGGGAGCTTCGTGCCCTGGATGTGCATCCCACAAATCTCCATCAACTGCAAGATGCTATCCTATCAATATGGGCCAACATTTCTAAAGAATGCTTTCAGCACCTTGTTGAATCAATGCCACGTAGAATTAAGGCAGTTCTGAAGGCGAAAGGGGGTCAAACACAGTATTAGTATGGTGTTCCTAATAATCCTTTAGGTGAGTGTATATATATATATATATATATATATATATATATATATATATATATATATATATATATAATTTGTATATATGTATGTATATATGTGTATATATGTATATATATATATATATATATATATATATATATATATATATACAGAAGACAATCACATTCCTTCATTAAATTACTTTAAAATGAGATATGATTCTATTCATCACTTTCACTCAATGTACTATTTAGATTTCTTAATCTGATGTCATATACAAAATCGCTTTCTTGTTTAAGGAAACCATTTAGGGATGCACCTCGACCTGTTTTACTCAGAAGATAATCATCTAACCCTAAAACTATGTCTGATAATCACACTGATATTTTGCATATTACTGAATGGAATAACTAAGAAATTAATCAAAAAGGAGATTTTGTCACCTGAAGAGAGAATGTCCAGTTTCTCTGGATGGAAATAATACTCTCTGCTGTTTTTGTAGTCTCACTTCAATGTTGTCATTTGCACAGCTTCATATGCAACATTTCACATAAAATAATACATATGCAAACATTGCAGTCAAATAAAAAACATGAGGTTTAAAATGACATGTTGTTTTAAATCATTTGAATAGTAAGTGCAAAAAAATCTACTTCTGTCTAGTCTTATGATATTACAAACATATGTATAGTGAGTACAGCTCAGGTAAATTTTATTGTCATGTCTGAAAGGATATGTTTTTAGTAGCTGTAGTCTAACAAGTGGCCAACATAACATCAAGAACCTAACAATTATACAGTAATTGAATTAACATTAAACATTATTGCACATTCACAATTAATTATTACACCAAATCAAGGGTTTAAATTGGGAATGCCTACAGCAAGCTCCAGAAATTGGATCAAGCCCACAACAAATGGAAAATGGCCTAAAACTAATCATGACATATTTTCCTAAAGAAACCATCAATAGTTGTGAAGACAGGTGCACACGTTTGGAAATATAATAATATTATATTATTAATAATATAATAATAATAATAATAATATTCTTAATTTGTTTTTGTTTTTTTTGTCCATTTCAAATTCTTAAAACAAGACACATTTACTTGTTTTCATAGATTGTGATGTTAAGAGCATTTTGTCTTACTGACAGATATATTTTTTTTTCCCCACTTGTATGTCTTGTTTAAACTTAAATCAAGTGAAAAATCTGCCAGTGCACCAAGACAAAGGTTTACATTAAAGTTTGTCACCTGAAGAGTGAATGTCCGGTCTTTCTTGATGTAAATGTGCTGTAAATGATACTCTGTGCTGTTTTTGTGGTTTCACTTCAAAGCGTTCACCAATATGGCACAGCTTCCTATGCACCATTTCACATAAACAATATATAGCTGTAACCGCACTGGGTAGTACATTAATATTAGCTCAAATGATCTATAGGGAATTTTAATAATTAATCATGAATATGATTAATATATTGCATATTACAGTTACATTAAATTATTCGAAGTTGAAAATAGATCGATTTGTATATATGAATAATCAATCACAACGAATTATGAGATAACCCTTAATGGAAATTAATGTAATTATCAAACAGTTGTTTGTCCAGCAAAATGGCCGTAAGATTAACTTATCAACTTCTCAATAAAGTTATCACTTCTTATAATTTCAGGAAGAATAGTTTCTGGCCATGAAACCATTCTCCTGTCCTTATAAAATTTAGGTTACTGAAAAGTAACAAATCAGCTTTGTAAGATCGAACATTTTCATTGACTTCGTAACATGAGCAGACAGACAGAATCAATCAGGAATATTGGGTTTTAATAAATGCAAAAGAATATACGAACTACACAATATGCACGGATTATATGTCTATGTACATACGGTTAAACAATACAAGATAACGAAAAACATTACAAACAGAACACGAATTAACAGAGGATGAGAGAGATGAGAGAGAAAGGGTGAGCGAGAGAAAGTGAAAGCAAAAATCTGCGATCAGAGAGAGATCACAGTATGGCACAAATCACAGACCAGGTAACCTTTGAGAGAGACAACAAGAAATCACATCAATCAAATCAAAAATCAATACTTGCGTATGGTTCTCTTTGTATTTGCTGAGGAAAGAAAGCTTGTGTGTTGTTCTTTTAAAACTGGGCGTGTTCCATCGTGTCTTCTGGGGCGAGCAGACTCGCAGAAAGATTTAAAGGTTCACTGAACGTGAAGTTACCAACGAAACAATTCAGAGTTCATCTCTCTTGTGGAGGGAGAGGCGAATATGAAAATAAAACTTAGTAAAGAAAAGAAAAGAAAGGTCGGAAGTGACGCGGAGGTGCGCGTCCGGAGACGGTGGCCGAAGCCGAAGTTGGTGTTTCCCGAAGTTTGACCAGAGAGGAAGAGGAGCTGAGCGCGGTCGCGGGAATTTCAAAAGAGTCTTTTTCTTTGAGTTGAAGTTGCCGGCTACATTCGCTTCACTGAACGTAGGGAGAGTCCGAAGACGAAAATAAAGAAAAGACTTAGAGAAAAACAAACGAGAAACGGAGAAAAGCTCCCGAAGGAGCCATGGACCCAGAAAAACCTCTCACAAGTGCTCACTCAGAAACTTCGGTGTCAGTCTCTTATGGAGAAGATGGGTTCACACCTACTCTGCGTACACGGACCAATCATCTTAGAGCATCTCGGGCGGGAAGATTTTTCTTTGTCTTGTCAGGAGAACTTATTTGCATAGTTTATGATGGTATAAAATTTCATCATTTCTACCCAGAAAGATTGTACACACAGAACAATACATTTTACTATAATCTCCTATGTATGACTGGTTCAGTCAAAACGAGGCGGTTAAAGAGAGACCAAGAATGGCAGGTAAAGGTAGCAGAAACATGAAGTTACATTCATATGCAGAATTACACACATTTAAAGTTCACTCACACGACTATCAAGCCCTGATATCGGCTACTATGACACAGGGAAATCAAATCCATGTTTATACATTTCTTAAGTGGTACATAGAGTACCTCGGATTAACACTTTAATTCTACTCCTCTGCCAGAATCTCAGTGAGATTCCCGGCTTGCTGACATTCCGTTAGGGCCATAAAACTTTTTCCACTTAACCAAGGGGGGAGGTCTGGTTGTAAGAGAACGTTGGTGAACGTTCTTAAACTAAAACACTTTTGATTCAAGACTACACATTAGAAAACCACACCTCTATTATAAAGCAGAAACTTATCACACATGCATATTCCTTAATTCAAAACCAAAGAATGAATGAACTGCTCATATGCTACATAGCTTCCTATGCACCATTTCACATAAACAATATATAGCTTCCTATGCACCATTTCACATAAAAACAATATATACTAAAACCAAGGGATTCCTAAAAAAATTTTTAAGGCAACAAAAAAAAGGAGGGGGACAAGTTTACAGTTTATGTTAAGTTTAGGCTTACAACCAGTGTTAAGTGCTTCTACATCAGTGTTATTCACCTATAATTTCCCTCTGATTTTATGGATAAGTTATGGGTAGGGTTAGGGGTAGGAATATGGTTAGGATTACATTTTCGGAATTTTGCTTCATACAAATCCCAGTATGCCTCTGGTAGAATCGCTTGACATCTACTTGAATTCAGATAGAATACAGGCACTGGAATGGAATCTCTATTGTTTCAAATGTAAAATTGTGAGAATTTAATACATCAGATGTAGATGTAGAGAAGCATAAGTTTTATATCTTTCTACTTTGTTTTTAAACGGAACTATACAGTATTCATTGGTAGCGGTCAAAGCTCAATGGAATAGTCTTGGAAACGTTCCAACCTGAGTTCTAAGTCATTTGCAAGCTGTTTCCCAAGTGTTAAGCTCAAGTTCATGTTCCTTCACACATAGAAATGTCACAGTAGCAAGTATCTTGGGAAAATCAAGCTTAACAGTAGAGCTAAACGACTAATCGTTAAAAGATTGCTATTGTAGCAGTATGAGTTTAATTACTTGCCGTTCTTTTGGCCAATCACTGCCGTAGTCCTTTTGACTGCCCTATTGCTCACTGGTGACGGAAGTGTGTCATACTTCCGGGTCACTTACTCCGTGTTGTTTTGCTGCTGCGCTACAGATCTCCGCTTGGCGGGCCGTTCTTCTACCACGTCGTTCAACGCATTCAAAAGCGGATGTTACCGAAAGCTACCTGTACTGTTTGTACCCTTTGAGCTGCCTACGCCAGGTTGATGCAAAACGCTGCTTGATCGGAACTGGGCTGGTTCAACTGGAGATTGACTTCAGCTGCAGAGCATTCATTCACTTGCTGTTGTTTTGCCTGGACTGCTGTTTCTTAATGTATATGTTTTGAACCTTGTACCAGCCACTTAACTCGATTGCTGCACGCCCGTCTTGCACAGCTGTTTGCCTAATGTCACAGGTCGGGGTGGAGCGCCAGCGGGCCGCCCACCCCTTCGCTTGCGTGCCGCCCCTGAGGAGCCGGCCGTGGACGCAAAGGAAATGGCAGACACAGCATTCAAAATAAATATACTCTTTATTAAATAATAAAAGCAATATTAAAAGTCTCTTCAGTTCAAGTTCTCTTCATGTATCTCAGCACCTTCAGACAGAGAGAGGAATGAACAATTCACAGCTTCCGCATTCTCTTCTTCAGCGTTCTCTTCGCGTTTCTCAGCACCTTCAGACAGAGAGAGGAATGAACATAATTCACAGCTTCCGCATTCTCTTCTTCACATTTCTCAGCACCTTCAGACAGAGAGAGGAATGGACATAATCCACAGCTTCCGCGTTCTCTTCAGCGTTCTCTTCGCGTTTCTCAGCACCTTCAGACAGAGAGAGGAATGGACATAATCCACAGCTTCCGCATTCTCTTCAGCGTTCTCTTCGCGTTTCTCAGCACCTTCAGACAGAGAGAGGAATGGACATAATCCACAGCTTCCGCGTTCTCTTCAGCGTTCTCTTCGCGTTTCTCAGCACAGCATTAGCAGACTCGTCCAGCATTAGCAGGTTCTTCATTGAGCTCAGGCAGAGAGAGAAATGAATACGGGTAACTCACAGCATTAACAGGTTCTTCACTGGACTCAGACAGAGGGAGGAATAGACACGTGTAACTCACAGCATTAGCAGACTCGTCCAGCATTAGCAGGTTCTTCATTGAGCTCAGGCAGAGAGAGAAATGAATACGGGTAACTCACAGCATTAACAGGTTCTTCACTGGACTCAGACAGAGGGAGGAATAGACACGTGTAACTCACAGCATTAGCAGGTTCTTCATTGAGCTCAGGCAGAGAGAGGAATGGACAGCTGTGATCGCGAGTGAACAGCAGAAATAATTCCCACACTCACATTTCCACCACACACTGTAAGGTTTCACTCGTGCTCAATTCCACAATAAAACTGCAACTCAACAGACCCACAGTGCACCAAGGCCTCCGCCCGCCATCCAGCCGAAGTTCTCTCTGGCTCTCTCATCTGTCTCTCTCGTCTGTCTCTCTCGTCCTGTCTCTCTCTCATCTGTCTCTCTCTCATCTGTCTCTCTCTCGTCCTCTCTCTCCCGCGGCCTCCCGCCGCGACCGCGGCCACGGCCGCTCACGTGCTGCGCGCTCACCTCTCATTCTCGTCGTGTCCCCCTCTGCTCGTGCGTCTCTCTCCCGCGGCCTCCCGCCGCGACCGCGACCGCGGCCACGGCCGCTCACGTGCTGCGCGTCTCTCTCACAACCCCCGCGGGGAAGAACCAACGTCACTTTCTCCTCCTCTGACTTTTTATCCTCTCATGAGCTAGTGTGGCCCCATTCAAACGCTCAGCGCAAATTACCCACACCTGCTGTCAATCCGCCACTAGGTTACCATAGCGACAGGCACTCGCCCAGGCTTATTTGTCACCCCGTGACACTAACGTGCATGTTTTGAACATTGTATCAGCAACTCTACTCGACGCTTGTTCTGCCTTCATGGCTACTGGACCACCACGGCCATGCGGTCAAATGTGAGCTGTTTTATGTGGGCTAGTATTTCAACCGGTTTGAATGTAACTTAACTGGGGGGGTTGGCTCTTTACAGTTGTAATTTGGTTAAGTTTTTTTTTTCGTTGTCGCTTTCAATGTAGTTAAAAGTTGCATTTATGGTTTGTTCTTGTTTTTTGTTTTTTTTGTTGTTGTTTTTTTTGTTGTTATTTGTTTTCTTTTCTTTTTGTTTTCATCATCGACTTTAGTTTATCTCATTAGATAAACTAATTTAGTTAAAGATGTATTTATAGTTGTTTTGACTCTGTCTCATTACTGAATTCGTTTCCCTTGGCCAAGGTCTCATTGTATGTTAATTATACATATTATTATTATTTTTTTTGATTTATTGAGAAGTGTCTTTTGAGAATTTATATATATATTTTTCTTGTGTACTGCCGTTCTGGAACCATTGCTGGTTCTGGCAGTTTGTCTAGTGATCAAGATTATTTCAGTTTGTTCTTTTCATTTAAATATTATATTGATCTTCTTTCTGTTGAGTGAATCCCCTTTGATCGTGTGTGTTTGTGTCCCTGTTTCAGTTGCTGAGAGCCGAAGGTGGTGGTGTTGGTGTCCGGGTGGTGGTGTCCCCTTCCTGCGTGCTGTGTTTTCTACCCCGTTTTCTTTGCTGTGTTCACTGTCGTGTTTTTCAGTGTTTGTGTGTTCACGCGGGTGACTTTTCCTGGGATTCCTCCCTGCTTTCATGACTCCGTTCTTCTCCACTGGTAAGCCTCAACAGCAATTATAATTTGTCCCTCTGTTTCCCTCCCTAAAATATAAATGGGTTTTAAATTGTTGTTTTTAAATGATTGAAATAAAGTCTGTCCATTTTCAAAATTGAACCATCTCTGGCTGAATTGTATACGTACCTGTGTCCTTAAGTGTATCAGCAATATTGTAATTAGGAAATAAATAAAATCATTCTCTGGGTGAAAGTCCCAGGGTGGCGTAGTCGGTGTTTTTGGGGCAGGTTCCACCTAGACTATAACCTCCTCTGTTTTGTCTGCTCTCGTGTCGCCACACTATCTTGATACAACAACCCACAGAATCTTAATCCTGCATTTCAACGATTCAGCCAATTATATTTTAAACATGAGGAAAGAAGCATAACTCTCGTCTGCTCTTGAGATAACACGCTATCACTCACAGCGAAACCAAGATGTGCTTGTGCTAGTTGCATCACAAGAACAGCGCATGCGACAGTCAAGAGACTTTTGAGCAGAAACTAAGCAATGCAGAAGAATGAGTGAGGCCGAGCAAAGCACAAGTAAGAACCCTGAAAAGGATTTTCTTGATGATAAGAACCCTTGAAAAGGATTTTTTTTTCCAGAAGTGTGGACTTTTTTCATTTTCAAACCAAATGATGCAAGCAATGTTTAGCCATTCTTTCTGCACCAGAAGGTAACACCACAAATCTGTTAAATCATCTAAAACGTCATCGCATACTACAGTATGAGATGGTTAAAAACAAAACTGTTCAGACTAAACAAACGTCAATAAAAGCAATGTTCTTTAAAGCAACACCATACCCATCCAACTCCCTCAGGCAAAAATAATAACAGACACCATCGCATTTCACCTGGCAAAGGTTCCTGTGGCCACTGTTAAAAAAAGACAAATTTTGAGTTGAAAAGTCTGTGCCTACAGACAAGGTTTTTTCCTGAGGACCACACTAGTGTCAGGGTTATGTTTGTTTCTGATATGTTTCTCTGTTTATGTTTGTTAAACCTCTAGTTTGTTTAGCAGTTCTTCTCTGTTCCCTACCTGTTTGTCTCCTTGGTTACTAATTAATTAGGTTCCTCGTTTCAGGTGTGTTGTGCTAATTGGTCTCGTTAGTTCCTCTTGTTTTCTATGTATTTAAACCCTCTGTTTCTGTCTGTTCCTTGTCTTGTAATATTTAGAGTTCTATGTGATTGTACGTTTTCATGAGAATCCTTGGATTAAAGTCTTCTTTATCGTCTCCGTCGTCTGGCACTTGATTACAGCCACCTATTCATAAAAACTGGTGAATCATAAGCACATAAATGACTGGACACGACTGCAGTGTATTGCAATACTGTGAGTTTAACAAACAAAATCAAAACTGTCTTTTGTGTGTTAAAAAATTAAAAGCAGGGAATATAGGAATATTTGTGATTTGATTACGTAATGAATAGTATACTATGTGGATTAGAATCATTCAATTGTGCTATATATCCACCCCATACACAAAAGAAATATATTTGAAATATGTTTGAAATATGTTTTCAGTATGTATATTGAAATACTGTGGGGGCTTGGACCCCTTACAGTTGGGTAGTGTGTGCTCACAAGGTCTCAGACATGAGCTTGTGATGTCGACTCCAGGACGTGAGAGCCCGGAATGGCATGAACATCCAAACTATTAAACCTTATGAATGTATACAAAGGGGACCAGCCTGCCGAGTCACAAACATTCTGCAGGGGGGCACCCCCCGCCAAGGCTCTAGAAGAAGCGACCCCCCTAGTAGAATGAGCCCTGATGCCTTCTGTCAAAGCTTGACAACGCGCCTTATAGGCAAGGGCAATACCATCCCTCACCCAATGTGAAATTGTCTGTTTTGACATGACAAACAAATAGTTGATCTGACTTACGCCACTGGCAAGTGGACGTACAGTAGGTCTGAAGAGCACGGACTGGACACAGCCTGTGAAGTCTCTCCTGAGGACAGAAGGCCTCAAGAGTGACCGAATGTACAGTTGAGAAAGGTACCTTAGGCAGGTAGTCAGGATGAGGATGCAAGATTGCTTTCACCATTTCTGGGTTAAAGTCTAGGCAGAATGTTGAGACCGACAGAGCCTGCAAATCCGCAATTATTATAACTGATATCTATATGAAAAAACATCTTTAGAGTTAGAAGCTTGTCAGGCACCGACTCTAGAGGTTTAAAGGGGGTCTCAAATAGACCCTCAAGGACTATAGCTAAGTCCCATGAAGGGATCTTGGTTCTAACGGGAGGCCTCAGTCACTTGGCCCCACAAACAAAGCGAGCAACAAGAGAATACTTCCCTAATGGCCCCCCGTCAATCAAGGTCGTTGCAAGACGATAAAGTGGCCACATAAACCCTGAGAGTGTCGGGTCATGTGCCTGCTGATAATTTATCCTGCAGGAAGTCCAGAACTGAAGCAATCTGGCTGTTAACTGGATCTGCATTACGTGCAGTGCACCACCTTTCAAAGACACCCCATTTATTGCCATAAATTCTTCTGGGAGCCCTAGAACTGAGAATGGTCTCAATAACTTCAGGTGAAAGCCCAGTGTCCCTCATTTGGTACCCTTCAGGGGCCAGACATGAAGGTTCCACAGCTCGGGCCGGGGATGAAATATTGTCCCTTGTGCTTGAGACAGAAGGTCCTTCCTCTCCTGTATCGCCCAAGGCGAGCCGTCGAGGAGAGATATTATCTCTGAGAACCAATTTCTGTTCAGTCAACGAGGCGCTATTAGTATGAGGGTCAAGACCCTTGTTAGCGAACTCTGGCTAGAACTCCCGGGAGCAAAGAAACCAGAGGAAACGCATACAGGTGCATTCTGGGCCATGTATGGGCATGAAGTCAAAAAGACCTGTCGGTGTACCTGTGGCACATCTAATTATATTCTCTGTTGAATGAACATTCCGATGATGTCACTGTCCGAGGTTATAAAAGTTCAAAGTCAATTCCATTGACGTGTACAATTAATGTCCTCAGAAAACAAATGCACAATTTATCCATACTATTTAAATGTTTTAAGACATTTGAATGGAAGACCATTGATCATTTTAAATCGTGTGCATGTCTTGCATATGTTTGCATATGTTTTGTTTTAAGTGACATGTTACATATGAAGCTATGTACATATATTCTTGTGACAGCTGTAAAGTGAGACTAGAAAAACAGCACAGAGTATCATTTACACCCAGAGAGACTAGACATTCACTCTTCAGGTGACAAACTCTCCTTTTTTATTGATTAGTTTGTTTTTCTTTTCAGTAAAATGCAAAAACATGAGTGTGATTATGAGATGTAGTTTAAGTGTTATGGCTGAATTAGGTAAATTAGCTGAATGAGTAAAATTGTGCTGAAGTGTATTGTTTAATTTTATAAATATAATAGAAAAAGTTGTGTTTACAACTTCATGCTAAGAAATACATTACATTTGTTTTATAATAATTAATAGAATCATCCCATACCAAGTAATCGTTTATTCTAAACTGTGTAGAATTACAGCTTGTGATGCATTTGTTTAATAATAATATCACTTAAAATTCACTGGACATGAAATTAATTTAAAATTCTAAAGATCTGGTAAAATGAATGTTTGGATTTAAATTATGAGTGTGTACAATTGGAGACTGGGGTATATTGAAGATTTTAATCTTGAGTCAATTTGTTTAGTCTTTTTTTATTGTACATTTGCTTTTCTCTTTTTTAATTCGATCACTGTTTCAAGATATTCATTTTTTGAATAATATTTTGAGAACACAAGATGGAAATGAAAAACTCTACAGTGAACTTCACCACTGAATCATCCACAACTTATTCCTTTGGGCCATTGGACATTTTTTAAATGTATGCATGCAGTTTTAGTTTCCTGTTTGGTCTTCCTACTCACTCCTATGTTATATGGCTCATCATCACAGGATCAAGAGTTGCATCAGTGTTCTTTCAACTCAATCTGTCTGTTTGTGAGATTGGTATCTGTGTGACTAGTTTGATTTTTCTACTGTGTTTTTGGTTTTCAAGTCTCACAACATTAATGTGTTTTTTTACTGGGACTAGGCATCACCGGCCGTCCTCTGTTTCAGTGTCTGATGTGTGTTGAGCGTTACCTGGCAGTGGTTCATCCTGTAACCTTTCTGAAGTTCAAACCTCTCAGATATAGAGTGATCTGCTGCACTGCGGTCTGGATCATCACTCTTGGCTCCTGTATTTTCTCTATGTTCTTCTTGCTGAATACTAGAACAAACATGGTTCTACTCAACACAGTTCCTCCTGTTCTTCTCCATCCAGTTGTTTTGTCTTGTGGCTGTTCTCAGAGCTCTGAATTAGTCAGGACCAGGAGAGAGAGGGAGAGAGAGAAAGGAGGAAAACCACATGAAGAGAAGCTGTCAATATGGTCATCATATATGTCCCATATACTATGACAGGACTCTTTACCATTGTGACAAAACAGAATATTCGTGCACTTTGGTGCATTTGTATAGTTTGCTTTTTGCTGGCTGGTTTTGTTCAGCCTGTTCTTTACCATTCTGAAAAACTATCCTGCCTCTGTTCCTCAAAAGTTATGTAACTAATCCTTATTTATTATTTTTTACTAATCAATAACTTCTATAACAGTATAGAAAAACTTAGAAAAGCTGACAAGAAAATGTTCCACAGATGAATAGTGGATACACCCTGATAATTTGCGTATGTTTTGTATTGTTTACACCTAGAGAGACTGGACATTCACTCTTCAGGTGAGAAACTCTCCTTTTTGACTTCATTTGTTTATTCCATTGAGTGATATGCAAAAAAATATTAACATGATTAGCAGACTGCTCTAGATTAAGAGTTATGGACAACTTAGATTAATTAGCTGTTGAGTAAAACAGGGAGATGTGTTTTGTTTTAATTGAGATTTTGAATATGACCATAGACTATGATATACACATTTTTTTTCCCTTTTTTTTTTCTTCTTCTTCAGTGCAGGGTTATTTAGGGTTATTAACTTAGTATTCATTTTGTGAGATTTTCAAGACAAGAAGCAGATGAATGACTCTACAGTGAAAAGCTGACAAGAAAATGTTCCACAGATGAATAGTGGATACACCCTGATAAAATACATTCCTTGAATGCATTTGTCGCAATGTGTTTACTAAATGCTTTTTGTTGCACATGAGAGAGCCTCAAAATGCTAATAGAGACAGTCTAGAATTGACAGTCTTGAGCTAATAGAAAGTCTAGAATTGTGTGTGCAGCTTTAGTTTTCTGTTAGGTCTTCCTACACACTTCTACGTTATATGGCTCATTGTCACAGGAACAGGAAGTGGAGTCGCATCAGAATTCTTCATCCTCAATCTCTGTTCCCTTTCGAGGGAACTCGCGCTGCGTTGAGAATCGACACATTGGGGAACGCCTTCACCGTGACGCGTCTGAAGTCTGTATAGAACTAGTCCAATCTTGATTGGTGTTGCGTCACTCGTGACGTCGCATGTGACGGTGATGCGGAAGCTATAAAAGGACGCTGGAACATAACCTTTTTGCTCTTCAGCAAGCGCTCTCTGTCAAACTGTCTGTCCTATTTGGTGTTGTTTGTCCCATAATAACTGTCCCATAAGAATTGTCCCAAAGTGTCTCGAATCTCACGTTTGCCGAGGCAGCGCGTAGATTAAAGGCCTGCAATGCAAAACAGAATCTATAGTGGTTCGGATCTCGCGTTTGCCGAGGCAGATTACGGGTCTACTCTGCAATAAAGATTCTGTGGGTGCGAGGCAAGCACAGTCAGCTCCTGAGGGTGCTGGCTGTGTTTACTGAGAAATATCCCGACGCACACAGCTGTGCGTTCTCGGGTGTTTCAGTCTCACGCCCGTTGACTTTCTTCTCGAGAGATGAAAGCCAAATACATTGTGAACGACTCGAATCTCGCGTTCGCCGAGGCAGCGCGTAGATTATGGGTCTGCAATTAAAGGGACACACACGATCTGTGAAACAATACTGTTGACTTTCTTCTCGAGGGATGAAAGTGTCACAGGCCGGGGCGGCCTTCCCTCCCCTTCTAAACGTACCACCTCGAGGAGTTACCCAGAGACACCAAAGACCAGACAAGATACTTATTATCAAAAACTTGTATTTTATTTAGTTAAAATAAGTCCAATCTCAAACTAAAATTCACTGGCTGATCGTCCTCTCGCTTCTACCAGGTTGCGTGGGAAGTTCGCACAACAATCCCTCTTCGGACAGGCAGAAGCAGACAATGGAGCAGACACTGGTAAGGGTTCGAACAACAGTTCCTCTTCGGCCGGCAGTAAGTAATGGAACAGACACAGGTAAAGATTCGCACAGCAACTCCTCTTCGGCCAAAGGTAAGTAGTGGAGCAGACACAGGTAAGGATTCGCACAGCGGTTCCTCTTCAGCCCGACATAAGTAGTGGAGCAGACACAGGGAAGGATTCGCACAGCGGTTCCTCTTCAGCCCGACATACGTAGTGGGACAGACACTGGCAAGGATTCACACAACAACTCCTCTTCGGCCGGAGGTGAATAATGGAGCAGACACTGCTAAGGATTCGCACAGCGGTTCCTCTTCAGCCCGACATACGTAGTGGGACAGACACTGGCAAGGATTCACACAACAACTCCTCTTCGGTCGGAGGTGAGTAATGGAGCAGACACTGCTAAGGATTCGGCCGAAGGTGAGTAATGGAACAGGCACTGGCAAGGATTCACACAGCAACTCCTCTTCGGCCGGAGGTGAGTAATGGAGCAGACACTGCTAAGGATTCGGCCGGAGGTGAGTAATGGAACAGGCACTGGCAAGGATTCACACAGCAACTCCTCTTCGGCCAGACCTAAGTAGTGGGGCAGACACTGGCAGGAAATTGACAACAAGGGAAAGGGTCACTCTTCTCACAGGACAGCATCAACCATTTGAGTGTCACCTCTGTTTGGGGTAGGGGGAAGGATAGGGCAGGGGATCATCCGACGCAGTATAATGGTCCGTCGTAAATGGCAGCCGGGGGCTCTCTTGCTCTCCCTCCTGTAGGACACCCCTGATGGTGGGACGGACGCTAGTACGGATTCGCACAGCAATTCCCCTTCAGCCGGAGGTAGGTGTTGCGGCAGGCACTGGTAGGAATTTGACAACAAGGGAAGGGGTTACTCTTCTCACAGGACAGCATCAATCATTTGAGTGTCACCTCTTTTTGGGATAGGGGGGAGGATAGGGCAGGGGATCATCCGACACGATGTAGTAGTCCGTCGCAGATGGCAACCGGGGGCTCTCTCGTTCCCTCCACGAGACACACCCACTAGCTGGGGGCCACTCTCCTTCCACAAGCCGACGATAGTTGAAATGCAGCGACGGACAGTAACTTCCCCACAGAACCGTGACGGCCGCCTCCGCTGGCAGAGGACAATTTCTCTACGTTCACAGGACAACCGTGGTGAGTACAGGATTTATCAATCAACAACTGGGTATTCTTACCACGGAGCAGTGACGACAGCATTCGATGGTAGAGGGCAGTTTCTCTATGTTCACAGTACCACAGTGATGAGTACAGGTTTCAACAGTCAACAGCTGGGCCTTCTTTCCACAAGACAGTAGTCACAGCCTTCATTGGCAAAGAGCAGTTTCTCTATGTTCACAGAACAAACAGTGGTGAGTACAGGTTTCAACAACCAACAGCTGGATCTTCTTACCACAGAACGGTGATGGCAGCATTCATTGGCAGAGGGCAATTTCTCTATGTTCCCAGAACAACAGTGGTGAGTACAGATTTCAACAGTCAACAGCTGGGCCTTCTTTCCACAGGACAGTAGTGTCAGCATTCAATGGCAAAGAGCAGTTCCTCTATGTTCACAGAACAACAATGGTGAGTACAGGTTTCAACAATCAACAGCTGGGTCTTCTTACCACAGAGCGGTGATGGCAGCATTCAATGGCAGAGAGCAATTTCTCTATGTTCACAGAACAACAGTGGTGAGTACAGGTTTCAACAGTCAACAGCTGGGCCTTCTTTCCACAGGACAGTAGTGTCAGCATTCAATGGCAAAGAGCAGTTTCTCTATGTTCACAGAACAATGGTGAGTACAGGTTTCAACAATCAACAGCTGGGTCTTCTTACCACAGAGCGGTGATGGTAGCATTCAATGGCAGAGGGCAATTTCTCTATGTTCACAGAACAACAGTGGTGAGTACAGGTTTCAACAGTCAACAGCTGGGCCTTCTTTCCACAGGACAGTAGTGTCAGCATTCAATGGCAAAGAGCAGTTCCTCTATGTTCACAGAACAACAATGGTGAGTACAGGTTTCAACAGTCAACAGCTGGGCCTTCTTTCCACAGGACAGTAATGTCAGCATTCAATGGCAAAGAGCAGTTTCTCTATGTTCACAGAACAAACAGTGATAAGTACAGGATTGAACAGTCAACAACGGGGTCTTCTTACCACAGAACAGCGATGCATAGATCTCTCATAAATCCTCTTCAACTCAGACAGGATGAAGCTGCATTCCTGTACAGCATATGCTCAACACACAACAGTTAATTAATTTCAGTTTGATCTTCGAGGCCCACGAGTATGCCAACTGGGGAACGGGCAGACATAAAATTACAGTTTCCACACCAGTGCACAATTCAGTCACTTCAAATGATCACACGTGTTCACTTCACATTAGGCACTGCAACTCACATCAACTCACAGTGAATAAGGTCTCTTCTCGTGGTCCCAGCCGACTCTCTCCGCTCAACTGACAAACTGTACATCCAATGCTGTATAAGTGGTTGACTATGGAAACACAACTGACATTGAAAGACTTCCAAACAAACCTCACTGAACGCCGGGGCGGCCTCACCGAATCATAGCGGGTAGCAGGCACTACAGGCATTAACTTCCTATTAGAACTGGCAGATAACACTTATCTGTTCGATGAGATAACACAGTTCGATCATACCGCTGCTCTCCAGCTCTTCCTTCTGTACATGCAGTCTTTCCCGTCCTTTAAAGGGGGGGTGAAATGCTCATTTTCACTCAATCTCCTGTTAATCTTGAGTACCTATAGAGTAATATTGCATCCTTCATATCTCCAAAAAGTATTTTGTTTTATTAAATTTTTAACATAAAGATAGGCTGTACCGAGTCTTTCCGGAAAAAAACGAGCGGCTGGGGGCGGGCCGTGTGGGCGAAGCTTAGCTGTGCTAACGCGCCAAGCTAGTGACAACACACAGAGACATTTGTTCAACAAACAGTTTTACTCACCGTCCGGTTCCAACGCACGACCGCGAACCTTTATAATTGTGACTGCTCGATCCTTAAGCATTAGACGATCTGCAAATCCGTAGATCTGGGCTTTGTTTATAAAACAATCATCGTCGAAATGCAGGGAACAAAAGTCTTACACAACTCCGTTTATGCTCAGGAAAACAAACTGCCACGGGTTCCTTAACGCTGGGTTCTTTGGGAATCTGTGCAGGGTTGTCTTGCCCTGGCAACCAAAAACACACTTCTTTGGTGACATTGACTTCCCAAAAGCCGGGCAGGGCGCTTTGATGGCGAACTGCTTTCACTCTCTTGCTCTAGTCTACGAGTGCGCGCGCGGCCGCGATCTTACCGGAGAAGTGCCCTTAGGACCCATATAAGGAAATTCCGCCCTATCTTACGTAAGACAGAGCCATACTCGAAAAAAACTTTCCGAAACTTGTGACAAACCGGAAGGAGTATTTTTGGAACAAAAATACTCCTTCAAACGTACAACTTAGTTTTTGAAACTTTGTCCATGTTTAGCATGGGAATCCAACTCTTTACCAGTGTAAAAAACTCAGTATGCATGAAATAGCATTTCACCCCCCCTTTAACGATCTGCCCTCTCGTGTACTGCTCGACGTGATCAGCAGATCATCAACAAAAGATTTCCTCCAGTCTGCATCAGCCCCAAAGATTTCGCTCCAAAGTCTCTTCGCCCTCAGATACTTCACACCAACGATTACCACGCTAAGATGCTTCGCCCGCTGCACATCAACCGGATCGTTTTATAATTCCCCTCACAAATCCATATCCCTCGTTGCTCAATCTCTGCTCATCGCCCAGCTGCTGCTCATAATCGTCACCCTGTGACAAAAGCTAAATATATTGTAACGGCTCGAATCTCGCATTTGCCGAGGCAGCGTGTAGATTACGAGACCGTATAAATAAATATTTAAACAGTATTGCCTGGTGATTATGGCTGCATTTAATTCTACGAAATTAAAACGATGGAATATTATCTGACTTTAAGAATTTAGATATTTTAATTCAGCCTACCATCCAGACCGTGTTTCACTTATCCAGTGTTTATGGCTGCATTTAATTCTGAGGAATTAAAACGATGAGCAGCGAACATCGCAAAAGGAGAGCATCGCCTCTAGAACCTCTTTTACGGAAGGTTCGAGTGGTGTATGTTTGTGAGGAATTGGAAGCAAGCAGAATACGGGTGTTTCTAAAGCAAACTCAGCGTCATCGCACATCTGGTTAAAAACTAAGCTCAGAATCGATTCTGAAATTCTCAGAATCGTTGGAGAGAGAATCACGATGCATCGATGGATCGATTTTTTCTCCCACCCCTTTTGAGTATCGACCACCAAGGTTCAACGGGGTCATATACACGCTTGTCAGCCCCGAGCAGGGTCAGGTCATGGAACAAGAAGTTCAGTCCCTCCTAACGAAGGAAGCCATAGAACTGGTTCCTCCTCAAGAGAGAGAAGCCGGGTTCTACAGCCGGTACTTCATAGTTTCCAAAAAGGATGGGGGATTACGTCTTATTATAGATCTCAGGGTACTGAACCGGTCTCTGAGGAGATTCAGGTTCAAGATGCTAACCATCCCCTTAATCGTGAGTCAAATCAGGTCCGAGGACTGGTTTGTCATGATAGATCTAAAAGATGCGTACTTCCATATATCCATCCTACCCCAACACAGCAAGTTTCTCAGGTTTGCTTTTGGGGGAAAAGCATATCAGTGCAGAGTACTTCTGTTCGGCCTAGCACTGGCTCCTTGCACCTTCACGAAATGCATGGATGCAGCTCTTGCTCCTGTGAGACTTCAAGGCATCTGCATCCTCAACTATATAGACGACTGGCTCATTCTAGCACAATCAGAGGAGATGGCGGTTCAACATCGAGATGTTGTTCTGAACCATCTAAGGTGCTTGGGATTGAGACTCAATGTCAAGAAGAGTTCACTAATTCCTCTACAGAGAACTATTTTCCTGGGAGTAGAATGGGACTCAGTCACGATGCGGGCACAATTGTCTCCTGCTCGTGTAAACACCATCTTGACTACAGTAACGAGTATCAAGCTAGGCCAGGCCATCACTGTCAAACATTTTCAAGAGTTTTGGGTCTTCTAGCAGCAGCGTCCAACGTGATACCTTTTGGCCTGCTGTATATGAGAGCCCTGCAGTGGTGGCTCAGGACCAGAGGGTTTTCCCCGAGGGGGAACCCATTTCGCATGATCAAAGTAACGTGCAGATGCCTTCGTTCTTTGATGTTGTGGAAGAAACCATGGTTCCTGTCCCAGGCCCCGTGTTGGGAACACCGTGTCAGAGAAAAAATAGTGACCACGGATGCGTCCCTCACAGGCTGGGGAGCGGTCATGGAAGGCCGCTACACCAGGGGTTCGTGGAAGGACCACCATCTCTCTTGGCAGATCAGTTGCCTAGAGAATGCTGGCTGTATTTCTGGCACTCAGACATTTCCTTCCGAACCTCAGAGGCCATCATGTTCTAGTGCGAACAGACAATACGTCGGTGGTCTCATATATAAATTGACAGGGGGGCCTGAGATCGCACCCTCTATGCAGACTGACCCAGGGCAAACTTCTCCCAGTCAGAGCCATGTTTATCTCTGAGGACGAAAATGTGGGAGCAGACATTATGTCGAGGCAGGGGCTAAGCCCTGGGGAATGGAGACTCCACCCCGAGACGGCAGAGTTATTATGGAGGAAGTTCGGCCAAGTGGATCTGTTCACCTCTCACGAGAACACCCACTGCCCGCTCTGGTTCTCCCTCACTCATCCTGCTCCCTTAGGACTGGATGCCATGGTACAGACGTGGAAGAGGCAACGCCTGTACACATTTCCCCCTATCGCTCTGCTCCCAGGGGTTCTAGAGAGGGTCCGGAGGTACGGAATCAGCTTGCTCTTAGTAGCCCCGTACTGGCCGGCCCGAGTATGGTTTTCAGACATCATAACTCTACTTGCAGGCCCTCTGTGGCAAATCCCGATCAGGAGGGACCTTCTTTCTCAGGCCGAGGGCACAATTTCCACCCTCGGCCAGAGCTGTGCAAACTATGGGTCTGGCCCCTGAGGGGGACCAACTCGTAAATGCTGGTCTCTCAAATGAGGTTGCTGAGACCTCTTAAACTCTAGAGCCCCCTCCACGAGGAAACTGTATGCATTAAAATGGAATGTATTCAACTTATGGTGCAGAGAACATCAGTTGGACCCAGTTAACTGCCCAGTGGCTTCAGTGCTGGAGTTCCTCCAGAGTCGTTTCTCTGACGGGCTCTCCCCATCCACGCTTAAGGTCTATGTGGCGGCCATAGCTGCCTTCCACAAGCCTTTAGGGGTGGACACTTTGGGGAGACACCCACTAGGAGGATGAGGCCTGTCGTCCAGTCCTAGGTCCCCATGTGGGACCTGGCTGTGGTTCTTGAGTGGTTATCCCTGGCACCCTTCGAACCATTGGACAAGGTGTCTGAGAATTTTTTATCTTTGAAGATAGCCTTTCTGCTCGCTATTACTTCCCTAAAAAGAGTTGGCGACCTGCAGGCCCTATCTGTTGCTCCCTCTTGCCTCGAGTTTGCTCCCGGCAGAGTAAGAGCCATTCTCCACCCCAGACCTGGCTATATGCCTAAGGTGCCCACAAATGTGGCACAGTCTGTAATTCTTCAGGCACTCCATCCTCCACCGCATGTGTCGGACGAACAAGCGAAGCTATATATTATGCCCGGTCCGAGCCCTTGAGGTCTATGTTCGAAAAACCTCGGGCTGGAGGAAGTCGGATCAGTTACTTGTGTGTTTTGGGTCACCTAAGAAGGGTTCCCCTATTTCTAAGCAAACTATCAGCAGGTGGATAGAGGCTATTTCTTCAGCGTACGAGGCGCGCAATTTGCCTTCGCCTCTCCTGATAAGAGCCCACTCAACTAGAGGAGTGGCATCCTCTAAAGCCCTGCTAGCAGGGGTTTCCTTTCAAGAGGTCTGTGATGCCGCCGGCTGGGCCTCCCCACACACCTTCATAAGAATTTACAGTCTGGATCTGCCCTCAACACCGGTTTCACATGTTCTCTCGTCTTGAGTGTGCCAGATTGCTTCACACCAGGGCGTTATCTCTCAGTGTGGCGCAGTGGGCATTTCGTTCCCCAATGTGTCGATTCTCGAAAATACTATAGCACATGCATAGTTCTTCTCCCTGCAGTTCCTCCTCTTCCTCTTCATCCAGTTGTTCTGCTGTGTGGCTGTTCTCAGAGCTCTGAAGCAGTCAGGACCAGGAGAGAGAGAGAGAGAGAGAGAGAGAGAGAGAGAGAGAGAGAGAGAGAGAGAGAGAGAGAGAGAGAGAGAGAGAGAGAGAGAGAGAGAGGAAAACCACAGGAAGAAAAGAGCATTTAATCTCATTCTAATAACTACTGTGAACATGGTCGTCGTATATGTCCCATTTACTATCTCAGGATTCTTGAATGTTGTGACACAGAACAGTCAGGTACTTTGGTTCACTGGTTTGGTTTGTTATGCACTGGCTGGTTTTGTTGAGTCTGTTCTTTATCTCAATTGGACAGGAAAACTCTCCTGCCTCTGTTCCTCATAAGATATTCACTACAAAAAAAAAAAAAGTTAATTCAAATGTGCCATTAGTACTTCTGTTAACCCTCTGAGGTCTGAGCTGTTTTCTGGGCCCTGGAGGTGTTCTGACATGCTCTGACATTTCTGGTTATTTCTGTTACTTGTGACATTTTCATGGCTAAAGTCTAATTACACTGTATTCAGCACAAACTCTGCTACAACAATATATCAACAGCATGTATGTAAAAGTTTGTAGTTTTGAGATAATGACATTTATGCGTGGTTTGTGAAAATACAAAAAAAAAATTCTCACTGAAATAAGGCCATGAAACCCATACTGATTATTTCTTCACAAGACTTTTGAAAATTGTATCACGTAGCCTAGAATATTTGCTCCAAAACAATGTGAAAATCACCCTGACTGCTCATTCAGAGAAGACAATATATTGATTTAAAAATTTTACGACGTGTTTTGTGTTAGAAAGCCTTATGCGGCAGCTCATTAATATGTAAGCTTTTCTCACCTGAGAAAGACAAAGAACCTCCCCAACGGCCCTATTAGGAGCTATCCTAATATAGCTCCTAATAGCCCTGTCATTCTGAGCAACCTTGCACAATACTGTAAATGAGGAGATTTAAAAAAGAATGGCTTTTAAATTGTTTGGATTTATTTACAACACAACATAACCCAAAGATACACAACAAATGCCAAAAAAACCCACTTCAAAGACAGACCTTTGTGCCATTCCTAAAAACATTGTACATACCTTTAATTTCCAAGGTGTTTGATTTTCACTTTACCATGTTCATGTTCCAGAGACTCATGTGAATGTTGAAGTCGGCAGGACTCAGTGGCATCTGGGCCCTGAAAAAAAAGTGAACATACTGATATCAAGAGAAAGGCCTGCACGATTTTGGAAATAAATATTAGATTTTTCTGGTTAAAATTGCTTTTTAAATTTCACAAAATACACACACACACACACACACACAAATGTTTCCAACAATATATAATATAATGAACACAAGGTTTGTTGTGCCTTGTAGGCATAAGCTATGCGCAGTGCTGGGTAAAATAATAATAGCAATAGATAGCAGTATAAATCTTCCAAAATATTTCAGTAACAACCAAGCTAGAGAAAAATATATTGATTATCATGTTACTTCAAATGTTTCCATTCGTTATGATGATATGAAATGAGATAATAGTAAAAACATGAAGCCGTTTGGTGCGTTTTGCTTTTCAAATGTTCAAATGATACATTCAAACGCGATCGCGCTGCAAAATCTGATACATTCAAACGCGATCGCGCTCAAATATAAAACATTATGGTTACCATACATATCTACGTTTGACCAGATATCCACAAACACAGTAGGCTTAACAGTAAACACGGGTCTAAATATTATAATATTCCCCATATATCTAGCAACAGTTCAACTGCAATGTGACATTTATGCAACAATAACAAACTAATATGTAAAAATTTCTTACCTTAAATCTTTCTTGTCTTCAAATCGCGTTCTTCTTCTTCTGAGGTAGCCTAAATCCAATGTAAGCTCTGGCGCGTCTTTCAAACACAGTAAGGAGTAAGTTACGAAGTCTCTGCTTCTTTGTTTTGAGGTGATGAGGGCGTTTACAGGTCTGCGTTTCTCCGCATGGATCATTTGCATGTCAATCGCTCGTGCGCTCGTAGGCGTGTTCAAATTAAATTTAATGAGGACGCGTTTGAGAAACTGTACATGCCGCTGCTTTCGTATGGATTACTTAAAAATAGAATATTTGTTTTTTATATTATTTACATACTTTGAAAATAGAGATTCCAAGCGTTGTATAGACATGCGTTTCAAGTCTGTGTGACAAACATTCGCTGAGTTACAGGTCATTTTCTGTCGCGTTTCAGAATGAGTTTCACATTGAGAGAGACGGCAGAACGCGCATCATGTTTATTTTCTTTGTTTTACGGAAAACACAACATTTTGTTTTTATTATGAGTGTACACAAATAAAAGACGACATTTAACAGCTTTGAATGATGTACAACACAAGTATGTAAAATCAAAATCAACAGAGTATTTTGCACTGATAAAAAAAAAAAACGAGTAGATCACGCCGGCGTGATTGCCGACCTCAGGGGGTTAAACAAAAATAAGAGAGTATGCTTTTATTTGGCCTATACTTGTACTTAATCTTTATATCAATATATATTAATAGTAGTATATTTGGCGTGTTGTGTTGATTCTTTTGATATAGTAGTCTATTAACTACTTTTTTTTCACACACATTGGCCTATACAACATACATATTCAAATTTATGGTAAAATACTGTAAATTGGCTTTGGTGTGAAATAGTTCCTGTACAAAGTTCATTTTAATTAAGCAAACGTAAAGTATATTTTAGCAAGTCATGTCAGTGTACTAGTACTATACTTCTATGTGTACTGTTTCAATACTTCTTGAGAGTATGCTGGCCAACTATTTAGCTTATAAAATTATACTTTTATGTGTAACACTAAACAGTAAATTGTTTGAACTCTAAAAATGTTTAAACTTTATTATTACAGTCTTTTTAAAGTATAGGGTGTTGTGTTGTCTGGTAATGAACTGGTAAATTTATTTATATTTAACATTTTTAAATCACATTGTTTGTCTTGTAAAACGGTGAGTATTTTGATGTTTACGGTTTGGCTCCATTCACGTCCATTGCAAAATCTTACTGTAACCCAGATTTTGTGTAAATAAAATGAGGGAAAATGCAGTCGATTGAAATTAACCTGTACTAATCACACAATATTTCTTTAAGATTTTTTTTTTTTACTGAATTACTGAAACAGCCAAACTTGTTAGACATTTGTCACAGAGATGTTAACATTAAACCGGACGTCTGTGTGGATGAAATTAGCTGTGGAAAACTAATTTGAACTCATGATTTTAAATATGAACAATTTTTAATAGTATAATGTTGCCTTTATCACATATTGCAAACAAAGAACATTAGGTAGTACTAATAACAGTTTATTGTGTGTCAGTGTTTTTTTTGTTTTTTTTTGGATTCAATCTTTTTCAAATTAGTTTTCCACAGAGAATAATGTTTTTCTATTGATGTTTACACAAGATTGTCTGTCTTTTTTAACCTCCTAATTTTCATTTTATATATTTGCATAGATGGTGTTTGTGAGGTTTAGAAAATGAAATTGTATACACATGGGGACATCTGTGAAGTGACTATATAACAGCAGTGAGCTTTATGTCAATCCAGAGAGATGGAACATTAATTCTCCAGGTGACAAACTCTGTTCACTTTGATTCATTATCTTTGTCTCTGCTTTATAATATATAACAAGGTCACTGTGACACAGGTTATGATGAGCATGCTAGATGAATTAGTTAAAATAGGTTTGATATTTGGAAAAAAGTATTCTATTTAAACTTAAGATATGAAAGTTTCAAATTATTATATAGCATTGTATTTAAAACTAGAATGCATTTATTTTCTGTGTATAATTTAGGTATTATGTATAATTATAACAATTGCTTATAATGTAGTGTAATTTTGCCTTGTCTGCTTTTTATTGATTTTCCTTAAAACATTTGGTCTTCTTTTTTTTCCATAGATCACAACTGCAACATTGTTCCTTTGTTCTTCTGGTTCTGACTGAAGCAAGCAGACATGGCAAACTTCACCACACCTCATACACCTGCCAACATCACACTATCATCATTTTGGCAAATAGGCATATTAGAAACTTGTATGTTGACCTTCCACTTCACATCTGGTCTTCCAACAAACACCTATGTTATATGGCTCATCATGAGAGGAACAGGAAACGGAGTTGCATCAGAGTTCTTCAACCTCAATCTCTCTATGTGTGGGATCTTTATCTCTGTGAACGCTTTGCTCATTCTAATGACAAAATGGTTTCCATTTCAAAGTTTCACAGCAGTAACACAGTTTTTCTTTGGAATTACTGTCACTGGTCATCCTCTGTTTCAGTGTCTGATGTGTGTTGAGCTTTACCTGGCAGTGGTTCATCCTGTAACCTTTCTGAAGTACAAACCTCTCAGATATAGAGTGATCTGCTGCACTGTGGCCTGGATATTTATATTTGGCACTTGTTTGTTCTCAATGTTTAGTTTTCTCTCATTTACCATATATATGTATATATGGTTCTACTCACTGCAGTTCCTCCTCTTCCTCTCCATCCAGATGTTTTGTCTTGTGGCTGTTATCAGAGCTCTGAAGCAGTCAGGACCAGGAGAGAGAAGGGGAGAGAGAGAGGAAGAAAACCAAATGAAGAGACGAGCATTTTACATCATTCGAGTAACTACTGCTAGCTTGGTTATCACATATGTTCCATTTATTGCCACTGGATTACACTCTCTTGCAACACAGCAGTTAATTCAGATTCTTTGGTCAATTAGTTACATTTGTTTTATGCTGGCTGGTTTTGTTCACCTTGGACTTTATCTGCACCGGACTGGAAAACTCTTCTGCTTCTGTTTGTTAAAAAAATGACATTTTGTTGAGTTATTAATCATTATTGCCTGCTTTGCGCCAGACTCGCTATCACCCTGTTGTGTTTTATTTTGTGTTATTGAATATTGAGTGTTTAAGCTGAATATTACATGGCTACATAAATAAAGAAATGCATAGACAGGAAATTTTAATCTGAGTTATTGTAACCTTTAGAGACTGCAGAGGCACGGCACACAAATTGGGCAGTTATTTAGCTTCATCTTGACTGTCATCATTTGGAAATATTTAACTGTTGAATGCTGGGATTGACCACTCCGAGCCATGTTCTCAGAGAGCCGTATAATACTATAAAAATTACGCTGGTTTTCAATTAGGTTATATGAAATGACCTAAATAAGCTTTGGTGAATAATTTTAGCGTAACAAATTGCATATACCTGAGATTTTGGAACGTTTGCTATAATTTAGTGGTTTTTCTAATGGCATTATGAATCATATATTCTGTTGTTTATTGATAACAAGTTTAAGAGTAATTTAACTTTATCATTGTGTTTAAGTTTATACATTAAGGTGCGCTTTGTTATATGTGTAATGCATGTTGCTTTTAATTTTCTCAGTTGTATAAAGAAATATAACAACTTATTTCTGAATTGTTTTTGTCAGAATGTCAAATTTTGGTGACAGTTTACAGTTTGGTGACAGTTTTAAGGCCTCGTCCCAATTTATTTCTTCTGCTGAAAACAAAAGAAGATATTTTTAGGAATGCCAGTAACCAAACAGTTGATGGACCCTGTTGACTTGTGATTTATTTTTGACTATGGAAGTCAATGGGCTCCATCAACTGTTTGTTTACACATTCTTCAAAATATCTTCCTTTGTGTTCAGCAAAAGAAAGAAATTCATACAGGTTTGGGACAACTTAGGGTGAGTAAATTATGACAGAATGTTTGGGTGAACTATCCCTTTAATGCATGAACTAACATGAAGTAACAATGAGCAAAACTGTAGATTTTTACATTATTATTATTATTTTAATTAATTAATTAATTAATTAATTTATTTATTTTTGTTCATGTGAGATTATAAAAAAAGTGTTTTGTTTACAGTGCATCAACTAATGTTAACATACAACATTTCTTTTTTTTTTAAAGTTGTTCATCATATTACATCAAGTTAACTAATTCTAACAAATAATGAGACTTTGAAAAAGTGAAGTGTTTCCAATGAAAAAGATATTAAAAATAACACAAACACTACAGTCGCAGCAGCTGAAATTATTGTCTACTTCAGTCAAATGACTCGATTCCTTTATGCAATAAAGCATTGCCCTTCCAATCTCTAACCAAGTGTGCCTGATTTTGTAAATCTGTATGGGTTTCTTGAAGCAAGATTATATCTGCTTTTTTTAAGATTAAATAATCAAATAAAGCAGCTCTTTTTGTTGTGCCCCGGCAACCATTAATATTAAAGGTCCAGATGTTTAAGAATGTCATGTGGTAAATAAAAAAAAAAAAAAAAAAATGCATGGAGAATCATGACTATATTATTATTTCTTATGACAGATTTTCAATCTTTGCTTAACAGCACTCATGTGTTTCTTAAGTCTGTAACGTTTGGGCTGGTCAATTTCGTTAAGTGTAGCTTTTCTTATAGCCAAAAACTTGTAAATCAGGAAAATAAGTCGTATAGGTCTATAGACCTATAGGTCTTCGCTGATTAAATGTGGCATCAAGCAAATTGTTAATCTGCTGAACAGAATAATGAGACTTCAGTTTAAAACTGGAGGCTTTCCCTTCAGAATTTCCTTGAGAATTAATTCCAATCACACCCGTTTCATCTGATGTGGCACTGTCAGCATTATCATAATCAATCGACTGTAATTCACCTTGTTCTAGCTCTAGTGGTGAGTCTATTATAGCAGAACTGAGATTTTTCTCGCAGTAACAACAGTGTCATTTCCAACTCCATCTTTCAAATGTGCATCTGTATCAACAGAATGTTCATTTGCACTCGCATTTCTTGGTGATTCAAGTACAATTTGATGTTCTCTATCACAAGACAGAGTCACCGTCTCAACTTGTTCTTCATTTTTTCCATTGATGTCCTCACCCACACTATGGTTTTCTCTAGCTGGAGTTACTTGCTGTAAATTAGCAGGTTCATCCTCATTTTCAGCTACACTCACAGCCTCAACAGTTAATGGGCATGCCTGCTTTATATGTCCATATCTGCCACAACTGAAACATTTCATAGACTCTGTGCTTATAATTATTGTGTAATCCTTGCCTTGTAAAGTCATCTTTGCAGAGACATTTAAAGATTGACAATCTGCATTCAACACCATGTGTGTTTGGCGCCTAAAAGACATTATATGTTTCAACTCAGGGTTTTTTAGGCCAAGAGGAATCATCTTTATAGGTCCCACTAATTTGCCGTAGCGAATAAGTAAGCGCTCTAATGAGTCATTAGGAATAAACGGGGGTACATTAGATAACATCATTTTTTTTGCCAGATTAGATAGAGGTAAAACTGACAAGAAAACATCCCTTACAGACAAACCACCATCAACCAAAACATCTACCATCGACTCCCCTTTAAGAAAAACAATGATGGCTTTATTCATTCTAGATGCCGATAAGATATTACGAGCACCTAACTCATCTCCAGTAGCATTTAAAACATCTTCGACTGTGATTGATTCATCCGGCATGCATTTGCATCCATGCCGTGCAGTTAAAAATGAAAAACCATCAGAATGTGTCCCCATTTCAGCAGCACTTGACACAAAAAGTTCAAATTACACCCTCAAAACGATAACAGATCCGCAAGAAAAAAGGAGATGTAAGGAAAACTTACAGAAAGAACACCATCAGCACTCACTCAGACTCTCACACACCTCTCACAGTCATTCATCCACGCATGCGGAAACGGAAACGAGAGAGAGAGAGAGAGAGAGAGAGAGAGAGAGAGAGAGAGAGAGAGAGAGAGAGAGAGAGAGAGAGAGAGAGAGAGAGAGAGAGAGAGAGAGAGAGAGAGAGAGAGAGAGAGAGAGAGAGAGAGAGAGAGAGAGGAAAACCACAGGAACAAAAGAGCATTTAATCTCATTCTAATAACTACTGTGAACATGGTCGTCGTACATGTCCCATTTACTATCTCAGGATTCTTGAATGTTGTGACACAGAACAGTCAGGTACTTTGGTTCACTGGTTTGGTTTGTTATGCACTGGCTGGTTTTGTTGAGTCTGTTCAAAGAGAGAATTTAATTACATTTTGAAAAAAACTTTATTCACAATAATTCACACAACTATTACAATAGAAGGGGAAAAAAACTAATCAACACACCTTAAAGCAACACATAATAACAAATACAATCAAGCCTCACAAAAGAGGGGGGAACATTACAAAGATAAAACTAACTCATCTTCAGAAACAACACACAATGCTCCATTACTACACCAAATCATCTCAAAAGTAGACAAGTCTTCCATAGTTTTGTCAAATTTAAAATCAATCACCACTCTTGATTTAACCAGCATTGAAAAAACCTCAATGATACTTTGGCAAGGCTTTTGCTCTATTTTCTTTTTCCTACTAGTATATATTGCCAGTTTTGCTTGTCCCCCCCCAAAAAAAAATTCAACAATTGACAAGCATACCTCTTGTTCCGACTATATTTAAAACCCAGAATAATTGTTTTGTTTTCAGATAAAATCTCTTTACAACAGCTGAATATTTATTTTAATAACATAAATAATTGTTCTAATCTAGAACTTTGCATAAAAGCATGAAATATGATACTCATAATACCATGAAGGATTCTCCACTGTAAATCTCCTGCCCTCATTGATAATGGCGGCTTATATAGAGATCTCCACTCAGGTTTTACATTTTCATCTTGCCCAAAAAAAGAGCGCCATGGTGTATCAACCTTTCTTTCAAAATATGTCTTATTAAAAGCCATAACACAAGCTCTATACAACAAATTACCTTTAGTTGACAATAAATCCAATCACAAAGAAATAAAAAAAAAAAACCTGTACACCCATCAAGATTAGGTAAAAACTCTAGACAGGGAAAAAGGTCCTGAGCATTGGGAGTGTATGTCCCAGAGTTGTAATCTGATTATCTTCATCTGTGAGAGCTGATCTCAGTTTAAATAAAAACAAGGAAACAAGACGAACAGATCTAATACCCAAATGTTGGGATGCCATCTCTGCGTTCTCCAAATTTGAGCCAGCCAAAGTCAACATCTGTCCTAAAGTGACAGCCCTGGATTTTTGGAGAGCAGAACTAAACCCATGTAAATTACAATTGTTTGTTATATCCAGACGTGCTCCAAATATCAAAGGTTCCTCTAACAGCCAATGAAGAGAGTATGAGCTTTCAGTCTTTTGAATTATGAAACAAACTCCACACTTTAAAAAGGTTTTTGCTAAAAGTACAGCATCTTTGAAAAGTCATTTTTTAAAGGGTTCATCAAAAAAAAGATGTTTATCCAACCCAACCCCCCCCAAAGTTTTGCAATATGGCACAGGCAGCAGCCCTCCAACTCACATCAGACGCACCATCAAAAAATCTCTGTAGAAACTGCTACCGAAAAGCAGCAGTCCTGCTTCGTAAATTTATGAGTCCTTGTCCTCCTTCCTTGGGCAGGTATAAAACACACTGTTGTACCCAGTGTAATTTGTCCTAGAAAAAGTCCACAAGGACAGCTTGAATTTTCGCTAGAAGTTGCTTTGGAGGATCCACACAAGCCAACCTGCGCCACAAAGAGGAGGCAACCATATTGTTTACAACAAGAGTACATCCTCTATAAGACACATTTGGAATCAACCTTTTCCATTTTTTCCACACACCCCTTCCCAATTTTTCTGTTGAGTTACACCATCACCCAAAAAAACACCTAAATATTGAATCCCTCTTTTACCCTAAACTAACCCATCAGGAAGGTTTGGCTTGCCATCAACCCACTGACAAACCAACAGTGTCTCACATTTTGTCCAATTGACTTTAGCAGAGGATAACAACATAAAATCTTTAATTAATTTAAGTAAAGTTTGTACATCATTTTGTCCACTAATTAAAACCATCACATCATCAGCATAAACTGACAAAACAATGTTATTTTTACAATTGGATAAACATAAGCCACACACCTTTTGTCTTATTTGTTGTAACAATGGTTCAATGGCCAAAGAATATAGCATCCCAGAAAAAGAGCATCCTTGTCTTATACCTCTTTGAACCTGGAAAGGAGTGCATAAGCCGCCATTTATCTTCAGTACACTCAACTTTACTATAGAGTACTTTGACCTTGTCTATAAAATCTTAACTAAAACCAAAATCTCTCAAAGTCTCTCAAAACTTGGAGATCCTTTCAACTGCAGAAGTTGGAGCATAAGCACAGATAAAAACAAACATTATTTTCTAAACAAGCTCTTACTTTTAAAAGTCTGCCTTTAATGATTTCATCAACAACATATAAAATTGGACTAAAACTTTTTGCGGACTAAAACTTTTTGCAAACAAAACAGCAACTCCAGCACTTGTTGAAGTATGAAGGTACAGAAATACCCTCAAACTCCCTCGCCCAATCAGCAGCATTTTTTTCCATCACTGTGTGTTTCTTGTAGTAAGATAACATCTAGATTCTTCTGTTTCATCACTTCATTCAACATGGCTCTTTTCCTAATGTCTCTGGCACCATTCACATTCAAGGTAGCCAGGCGTACTTCACTCATGACAAAAGTAAGCAGTAAGCAGAAAGAAGAAAAACAGCCCTCCAACAGACAACAAATCATTAAAGGTGGTATCTCTTAATTTTTTAAACATCATTATACAACTCCTTGTCTAAATTCCTCACAATCTTCTTCAAACGATACACTTGTCTATAAAACAATCTTCTGCCATTAGGCTTCTCGTTTTTACAACAAACTGCTTGATGTCAGGGAAAGATTCTTGAACACAAACACCGCTTTTTTTTTTTTGCCCTAAGAAACATCTTTATATCCTCATTATCGCAGCTTCGACCAGAAAAATCCCTTTGAGAAAGCACTACACTGGAGTCAGACAACTCACTATCACTTTCAGTCTCCTGATACTCACTAACTTTTACATCCATTTTTTTGCAAGCTTTTTCATCCTGCAATTGACCAGGCTTTTTCTTTTTTTTGTGGCACTTTGAACATATTGTTTTCCATCTAACAACACAATCCACCTCACATACACTCTGCAACACGCAGAGGTGGAAAGAGTACTGAAAATTTGTACTCAAGTACAAGTACCGTTACATTGCTGAAATAATACTCAATTACAAGTAAAAGTACTGGGGTCAAAAAAGTACTTAAGTAAAAGTACAAATTACTCTTCTCAAAAACTACTCAGAGTACTAGTTACTAGTTACTTTTTAGCTGGCGATAGTTAATGTAGGCTATTAACAATAAATATTCAACCAAATCATAGATTTATGTAGAAAATAGCTACTTTTAACACGTTTTTACCTTATTGTCGAAAGACATTAATTAGTGGTCATGATACATGGAATAACTTCAATATGACACCTTGAAATATGTCAGTATTCAGTAGGCCTAGCCTATAATTTAATACCATCGGGAAAACTACCACATACTAAATATTTTAATATCTTCATTTTTGTCCATCCATTTTGTCAAGGCAATCATTATTTTCAAGCATCGAAAAGCACAACACTCATTGTAACAGTAGCTAATCTATTTGAATGGAAAAGTTTAATTCAAGTCTTCTGAAGAGACACGCACTTTATATGGTGAGATTTTAATTTGGGCTTTTGTTTACATATTTAAACATTGATCAAAAACCATTACAATAATCTAACTTAAATATTTACTCACTCAGTGTATTTGTCTTTACAATAGGGTAACGTTAACTGTTGCAATAGCTCACACACAGCACAAGGAAGCTTGATTCAAACTGAATTTATTTAGCAAAAAAGACTAGATTTTTCATAACTTTTGACAACGTTTAATTCAAGAGCATGGAGAGATTGGAGCTGGACGTCATTTGAGTCTGCAGTGAGAACCACTTGGAGAGATTCGCGATTGCACATGATATGACACAGTCCGAGAGCGCACACTCAATATCCGAGTCCAGTTCGTTCGTATAGGGATCTCCCAGTCACGTGACCCCTAGCCGTGTGTCAGCCATTTTGACGGTATACATCCGTCAGCTACTCACATTGGCTATACTGTCTATGGACTGTCTAATGGCAATAGATCTATTATTAGGGGTGGGTAATATATTAGGGAGTATATTATTATACTAATAATATAATTATTAGTATAATTGTTTTATAATTAGCCTAAATATTGCAATACTTTGCGCTACAGTATTGATATAATTGCGTGCGCAAAATATCTCGATACTGAACAGAATCGAGTTTTCCCCCACCACTATTATTAGCTTCAGCTAACTCTTCACGTCATGTCATCGCACTTATTAGCATCACAAAAATATATATCAAGTATACAAGAGGAAGATAGGAATCATAGATCCATATGAAGCACCGCAAGTTCTTTTTACAGGCATTTAATGTGTAGAAAAACTTCCTGACATTGAGTTTGGTGACATTTACAGCTGACGTTACCTTATTCACTTCCCATCACGCTAACGTTACACCAGAGCTTCATTAAAAGCATACAAAAGCAGGCTATCGGTTGTCATGGACATGTTACAAAAACTGAATAGACGTAAAAAGTCAAGTAACCTTGTATAATTTCATCTCAACTTTATTGTATATTTTACATGCACTTTTATTATTTGTTTACATTTTTCTTCTTGTAAGTTACCTTATATCACAAACAGTTGGAAGCCAAGCACCACCATCAGCGTTTTGCCTGTTGCCGCCAACCACTTGTTTCTCCGTTTTGTTTCTTTCGGGATACGGTATAAAGATAGGCCTATTCCTTTTGTATGATCACGTATCTGATCGCATCCAACTGCACAGCATCGCTCGGGCATGATAGAATATCGCGACGAGCTGCAGTATCAATGTAGTTTATACCAGAGCGAGCCCGTCTCTGTTTATACTGTCTGTCTATGAGTATCACCGGCGGTTTAGCATTTTCTATTCCGTCAAAATGGCTGCTCCAAATGGCGTGACGTCACGCGGGATGTCCCTATATTTGAGAGCTCGCGCCCAGTTTTCTGCGATTACATGAATGTGCCCTCGCGTTATAATATTGCACTCGTGACATTTGCCATTAAAATATGCCATAGAAACTTGCAGGTATTAATAAAATTATGCGTAATAGGCCTACCTGCAATCCCGCGCTGAGAGGAGGCTGGTGTGTCAAACTCGCTGTCGTTGAGATGAGAGAATGAGAACGCGCAGCTGGTATCGTATCGGTGTATTGGCCAAAATGAGCATTGACAGATATTTAACCCTCTGATGGTCCGTGGGGTCTTTTTGACCCGCAAATGACTTTTACTCAAATTAAAAAAAATGTTCCCTTTGTCCAAATGGTATGAAACCTTCTACGGCTCTTAACACTTTCTAGATCTACAAAAAAAAAAAATAAAGTGGAATGATATCTGTTTTTATGTTAGCGTGACAAAATTTGTGACACTCGTGGTCTTCGGGGTCTCTGGAGACCCCGCAATCAAAATAGACAAAATTCATCATCAAAATCAGAAACAACGCAGAACACATCGACAGAAATGACAGAAATAAAGTGGCACACTTCCACCAATTCAAAAAGCATCCACAATGCTGAATTATTTTGCTCACAACAAGCGCACACACACACACACACACACACACACATATAGAGGAATACATTTTTGAGACTATAAAAACTGTTCTCTTATCATTTGTAAAATAAAATCATCCAAAATGCAGTACCACCACAAAAATAAATTGGTGACACTGACACATTGAAAAATGTACACACACACACACACACACACACACGCACACACACACACACACACACACACACACACACACACACACACACACACACACACACACAGGAACATTTGTAAGGCTATAATTTGTCAAATAAAATCATCCAAAATGCAGTACCACCACAAAAATAAATTGGTGATACTGACACATTGAAAATGTAAACACACACACACGCACACACAGGAACATTTGTAAGGCTATAATGTGTCAAATAAAATCATCCAAAATGCAGTACCACCACAAAAATAAATTGGTGACACTGACACATTGAAAAATGTACACACACACACACACACACACACACACACACACACACACACACACACACACACACACACGCATACACACACACACACGCATACACACACAGGAACATTTGTAAGGCTATAGTGTGTCAAATAAAATCATCCAAAATGCAGTACCACCACAGAAATAAATTGGTGACACTGACACATTGAAAAATGTGCACACACACACACACACACACACACGCATACACACACACGCATACACACACACACACACACACACACACGCATACACACACGCATACACACACAGGAACATTTGTAAGGCTATAGTGTGTCAAATAAAATCATCCAAAATGCAGTACCACCACAAAAATAAATTGGTGACACTGACACATTGAAAAATGTGCACACACACACACACACACGCATACACACACACACACACACACACACACACACACACACACACACACACACACACACACACACACACACACACACACACACACACACACACACACACACACACAGGAACATTTGTAAGGCTATAATGTGTCAAATAAAATCATCCAAAATGCGGACCCACTACAAATATAAAGTGGTGTGGTGACACTGGCTCATCGACAATGTGTACTCACACACTCTCTCTTTATCTCTCAGACACACACACATACACCCACAATTGTGTGTGTCTACAATCTAGAATTAGATTAAAAATAAATGATTGAAATAAATGATAAAATCTTAAGACTCCAACATTTCTCTTTATAACATTTTGTTCAGGTTTGGTTCTAATCATAATGTAACATTATTGAAAAATTGGGGGGGGGGGGGTTTGGTACAAAAAATGCTAAACTTTGACAAAAATATTTTATTTTTGTTATAATTGTGATTTTATAATATTTAGATATGAATCCAACTGAATCCAACTTGTGAAAATATATCTTTCAGGTAGTCTAATAGCAAATAGCATATACTGGAGCTCTATAGCCATCTAGTGGTTAAAATTATTATTTTTTATTTTAAAACTGCATTTTCCAAAAAATGGGCATAAATGTTACATTAAACCATTTAAAATCATCCATGTTATCCCCATGAATGAAAGTTAGAAATCTGGGTCTTTTATAAAGTGAATTTTACATCAAATGCTGTTTTTTTGTAAAAAGGCTATTTAAATATTTATTTATTTATTTATTTATAGAAATTTAAAAAATATCATAAATTCTCCAAAAACTGCACAAATGTTGAGTAAAAACATTAACAAACAGAATAAAATTACATTTGTAAAAAAAAAACCTATTATCTTGTTACAAAATTAAATGTTATTGTCTGGGGTCTCTAGAGACCCCAAAGGACTCGAGTGTAGACATAAAAAAAGACCATCAGAGGGTTAAGTATTGATATGTATCAAAATATAGATATTTTGACAATACTACTATGCAGATTGGTGTTTCTTCAAACTTTCAGTCCAGCCATTAATCAATCTGAGCTCCTCGCCTCCTTCACTTATGATCAGTTCTTCAAAACCTGCTGCGACTGCGGCGGCTTTAATTCAGTCCAAATATCAGGGGTTTTATTGGTCCGTTTACGATCGAATATTTTCATTGGCTACCGAAATGCCGGTCAAAGATTTGAATATCAATTCAAATTGTACTCAGTAACGAAATGTGATTTTACAAGTAGCGAAGTAGATTACTTAGTTTAATATACTTGAGTACAAGTAAAATTACAGATTAAAAAATATACTCAAAAAAGTACAAGTACCCCAAAAAAACGACTTAATTACAGTAACGTGAGTAGTTGTAATTCGTTACTTCCACCACTGTGCAACAGCGGCAAAGTCATATTCTTCCAGCGATGGATTAGATGGCAGTAAGTCAATAAGCATTATTTATGCTTTTAGGCATCGATGTAAGTTGCACTTTTTGCTCTTTGCACTTGGAAACAGAACCCACATTTTCTGGCATTGGAGTCATGTGAAAAAGTTATGGTATGAGGTGTCTATGTTTTTTAAGAAAAAGGTACTCTTTAATTTTGTTTTGCATTTTGAAAATGTAATTTTTGGATATTCAAAGTATGATAACAGTGTGATTAAGGAGGCTTTTGTATATTCATACATTTTATATACATATATATTTTACATATGTGCGTTCTCTTTGCTCCCCTAAAATGTATGTTGTATTGTTTTGTTGTTTAAAGCAATAACATTTTTTTTTTTATTTATTTATTTTTTTTACAATTGTGTTAATGGCTTTTAATTGTAAGAGATGCCATAGAGCGCGTCATAAATGTTTTATATTTAAAAAAAAAAGTTATGACAATGACATGTTTTATGATAGGCCTATATGTTAGCATTCAAAATGACAGGGTTTCAGCGAATCTTAAAATATGTAAAAGTCTTAATTCGCCTTTGAACAAATTAAGGCTTGAAAGATGTCTTCAAATAGAGCAGACAGACTTAAATTAATGAAGTCATGTAGTTGATTGTTGCATGTACTTCAAAAGAAATGTTGTTCCTCAGTATCAGATCGTACTGTAAAAGTTACATTCCTGAATGTATTGTATGTACTGTAAGTTATGTTAAATAAATTTGTGGTAAAATGAATTAAAAATAATGGAGTTAAAAATTGTATTTTGCTTTCACTGTAATTCAAGATTTTCAGGGACGTTGTCAGCAAGCCCAAATTCAGAGAAGAGGCCCACTTAATTTGTATGGCTGGACAGTAAGTTCTTTAAATCTAATTTGTGACTGTAAAAGGTACTTGAGAAAGTCTGTCTTTCCGTCCATCTATTTCTATCTGTCTGTATGTCTGTCTGTGCAATCTATCCATCTATCTGTCTGTTCTTCCTATCTATCTATCTGACTGTCTGTCTATCCATCTATCTCTATCTGCCTATCTGTCATGTCTATCTGTCTGTCTGTGTCTGATAGACTGTAGGCATTAAAAGATTAACGCTGTCGCATTTGAAAATATACGCTTAACCTATTTGTTTGTGTTAGCAAAACCAAACGTGAGACAGGAATACATTTTCTGAAGTGAAAAGGAACTCAAAAATAGCAGTGCTGTACCAAGTGACCTACCGAGCAAACTTACTATGCTAGAAAAACCACACCTATGGAGCTGGTTATTAATAAAAACGTCAAAATAGTTTAATCATAGCATGTTGGGTCAGGCTATTGTACAAGGTCTTTGTGAATCAATAATCTGCCCTTTCATAATTTAGAACAAAAGTTGGCATTTTATTTCCACTATTGTTCATTTCAACTGGAAACAATTGTATAGACCTTATTCAGAGCATCGCCATGACAGGTGTAAAAATGAGGCTGTGAGGGATAGACTTGCCATGTCAAAGATCAAAGATTGCGCTGCTGTGAATAAGGTCTATTGTAGTTTTGCAAAACTGTTGGCTGGATTTGAGAACTCCTCCGTCCCTGATCTGAATCTGATCTGTCATGTATTCCCTGTGTGTTTGTAGACTCTTTTGTTGTTTCCTGTCTTGTGCCATATGTTGTAGTTCTTTGTAGTTTTTTGTGTTGATTAGTCTCCCCAGGTGTGTCTTGTTATTTCCCTTGTGTGTTCTCATGACTATTTATCCATGCCCCCTTGTTAACTTGTTAGCCTGTGTATATATTGCCCTTTCTGTGTATATATTGACTGTTTCTCTAGTGGTTGTGAGTCGCTGGTTTTGCTGTACCTTTTCCTGTCTCGTGTTTCCTGGACTATCCTGTGTTCATTGGTCTAGTAGTGGATTGTTATTTAATAAATCAAGCTGCATGTGGATCCACTTCTCTGCCTGTTCCTTTGCCTGCCTGAATGCCCAAACGTTACAGTAACATTCTGTCAAGTCAAGTCAAATCAAGTCAACTTCATTTATATAGCGCTTTTAACTATATAGATTATTTCAAAGCAGCTTTACAGTTATAATAGGAAATTAAAGTAACAGAGATTGTTTTGGCTTTAGAATAAAGTTACTGTCCAGCTAAAGTTAGTTTTTGATTGATTCACTTCCGTTACAAAGATCATTAATTATTAATTTAGGGGCTGCTTATACGACATCGTTTAACTGAAAACAGAAAACTTTTAATGTGTTCTGGCCGTTCATTTGCACGACAACGTGTTTGGTGGCTCGAAAACGCAAACTTTGAAATGGGTTCCAAGGTGCAAGTTTTGAAAAACGTTATCATCTCTGTATAAACTTCAAAAACGTCAATCTGTCAAAACGGTGATATGTAATTGCGCAGGCGCATAGTCTTTCTTTACAAATTGACATAACCAAAATTAAGCGTAACGTTAGTTCTGGCAGGTCACATTAGTCAAGCTCGCATCAGCTGACTCTCAGCTGATCCACGTCTATAGAAATACGACGCCTATCACTGTATACATATATAAGCTCCTTCAGTATTATCAGCAGCTATCGCGTATCTCAGGAGCTAATTACCCTCCTCCATCCCCAGCTCCGCCTCTCGTCAGTCAGGATTTGGCATTCTGATTCCCCTTGAATCAGAATAAATTCTCAAATTATGTTGTACTTTAAAATCTTGAATTAATGATATCTGCAATACATTCATGTTGGTTCTGTTCTGTTTACCCTAAGGGGGGTTATTGCTCTCCCTATATAATATTATAGGGAGTAATATCACTCCCTATAATATTAGGGGGTTAATATTAGGGGGTTAATATCTCCAATATTGCTTATTGCTCTTATCCATACTAGGCTGCATGGGTGCGCAGGGAGTTCGCCCAGAACAGAACCATACCGCCAATCCAAACTGTATGCTAATTGTCAATCGTATTTGACGATAGTGGTCCTGACAGAATTACTTGTCTGGCCTGCATAATACAGATTGTTTAGTCACTTCCGCGTATCCATGCAAACTGGAATCATTTCGACAACGTTTTATCTGCACAGAGGTCAAGGGAAGGGAAGGAGGCCTTCACAGGGGAGAGACTAGTTGACACTTCAGGACATCATCGAGTCCAGGCGCAGGTCCATCATCAGATCTGGACACGGCCTGGAGCCGGTGGACTACGGTAATCCTCGGGATAAACAGACAGACTAATATTAGCGTAGATGCATTATTCTTATGATGTAACGAGTACATGCAGGTGTTATGGGTCCGGCTGACCTAATTTATGCAGCCTAACATTTTACATGATTTGAATTATAGAAGTTGATAATGTGTTGTGTATGCTAAGTTAAAAATATGTGTTTTTAGTTTAGATTTATACTGACAGAGTATGTCTGCTTCCCGGACAATGTTTATTCTGCACTCTTTAGAATTGCCATTTTATGTTAATTTAATGTTTGTTTGAAACAGAAAAAAACATTTCATTAGATGTGCATCATCTGACTTTTGGTTAAGTTTGATGCATGTAAGGCCTCCTTGGCAATATTCAGTATGTAAAGTGTGTATAGTGTGTATGAAAGATGCAACAGCAGAGCAAGTCCTTTACTGAGGAACACCGTGCTTCCTTTTGGAATATTTTCAATTTGGTCCTCAGAAAACAGTTTTCTTCTTAATATTTTCATTTACTGTAGTACATGCTGTCTGTGTTTTTATTAAATGGGACCCGGTTGCTTGAGAATTACTTCTCAAGGTAATAATCTCCTCTTATAATTCTTTTATTACAGTTTTACAAAACAAAAATATCTGTTATCACTTTAAGTTGAATTCTATGTAAAGATACAAGATGATGCAATGTATAGGCAGTGAAACATGTTTAAAATAATTTACATTCTTTCACACAGGTGAACATATATATTGTAAAATGTCTTGTTTTGCTAAGACAAAATAGTCCTGATTATAACAGACCCCTAAAACTATGTATTGCACTTTAGTGTGTGACTTGTCATTCATCATTTAGGTGAGCAATTAATTTAGTAAATAACTGAACAATAACATATGTGGGGTGAAAAACCATAAAGGGGGGTGCAAGTAACACACTGAATTAAAGGTAACATCTTAAAGTAAAAAGACTAAAATAGTGTTTTCTTGTAAACATAATTTTGTATCTGTATTTTATTTAATTTAACTTTGATATTTTTTTCTTTACAATGTAAAAACATGCATAGCAACTACATTTACTTAATTTACTTTCAATTCTGCTAAGATTTAAGTCATGTTAACTTGATCTTTTTCACACAGATATTAACTGAAATTGAGAAGTAGCCAACAGTGATGAACTGCTCTTCTGAGGATCCCACATGCAAGGTGTTCCCATCAACTAACCTTACAGAACATTATGGCGAACCATTGGACTTTTTCAAGATTGGTTTGTTTAGCCTTAGTCTCCTGTTTGGTCTTCCTACACACTCCTATATTATATGGCTCATTGTCACAGGAACAGGGAGTGGAGTTGCATCAGAGTTCTTCAACCTCAATCTCTCTGTTTGTGAGGTCATTTTATCTCTGTATTCTTTGATCAATATGCTGAGAATGATCCCAATCTTCCAAACCCAAGGGCTCTTGATTCTAGCAAAGTTTCTATCAGGAAACATCATCACCATCCGTCCGGTGTTTCAGTGTCTGATGTGTGTTGAGCGTTACCTGGCAGTGGTTCATCCTGTAACCTTTCTGAAGTTCAAACCTCTCAGATATAGAGTGATCTGCTCCACTGCGGTCTGGATAACGGGTCTTGGATCCTGTGTGCTCTGCATATTCATTGTAGTGTCACATCATTTCAGTTTTATGTGGTTTTCACTCCTGCAATTCCTCCTCTTCCTCTCCATCCAGCTGTTTTGTCTTGTGACTGTTCTCAGAGCTCTGAAGCAGTCAGGACCAGGAGAGAGAGGGAGAGAGAGAGAGGAGGAAAACCACATGAAGAGAAGAGCGTTTTATCTCATTCTAATACTGACCGTCCCTATGCTAATTGTATCTGTGCCTTTTATTATGACAGGATTCTTCTATATTGTGCTACAGCGAGATACAGTGTTAAGCCTGTTTAGCTTGTATTGTATTGTGTTGAGTGGTTTTGTTCCTGCTCTTCTTTTTCTCTGGCGAGTTGGGAAACTGCCCTTCTTCAAACATCCCTAACACCATTTGTGTTTGGTTGCACTTTTAATATTTAAAATATATACAATATTTTACTCATATTTTGATGGTTTAATTGAACTTTTAGGGTTATAAAAAACAAACATCCCCTCTGGAAATCACTTTTGCCCACTACTGTAGAAGTAGCTTTTTTTCTTCTTTTTTTTATTTGTCTTGTGCTTCAAAATCGTTTTGCTGTTGAAATTTTACAGAAAGCTGACAATAGGCAGTTTAATGGCAGGATCTCATGTGACAATACAATGTGATAACATATTTCGTATTGGGATAACAAAAAGTCAGTGTGTTCAATCAACTGTATCTTTTTTCCTGGTCAGTAATAATGGTAATAACTAAGGCTTTACAGAAGTTTACCTATACCCTGAATTCTTTTTTTGCATTTTAGTTTAAAATTCAAACACGAAATATGAAAATATTCTTAACTCAAGTAATTTCTGTTTATGTATTATCAGCAATTTGTATGTTTTTCAAATAAAAGCAAATCATCTATGACACTCATGTTTCCAGGCCAGATGTTGCCATAGATCACTGCAGTGAGTGTTTGTTTTTCACAGTCCATTAAATGAACAACAACAGATGGCATTCAGGTTAATGTACCATGTTATATACAGTATATATATATTCCCAGATAAATTAGCACATTTATTTCTATATAATTTTGTATTAGGTCAAATCAAAAAGACATTGGAGATTTATTTTTGTTTTCATTTTTTAGCACTTCTTGAGTATCATGATTTTCCAATGCATTTACGATTTTTTGTACAAAGAACTTCATATGGATTGACATTTTGCAGCTGTATAAGCAAGCATGCACAGGTCATAAATTGTTGATAGCAGGAGACAATGCACTAGAGCCCAGGAGGAAGCCACACTCCTCACCCCTAGGGGGCATGGCAGGCCCTGCGTCTGGTAAGCCAAGACAATGGCGTCCACTATCCAGTGAGACAACCTCTGCTTGGAGAGAGCCTTTCCCTTCAGCTTCCCACCGTAACAGACAAAGAGCTGGTCTGAGGTCCTGAAACACCGCGTTCTGTCTACGTAAGCACGAAGGGCATGTACTGGACAGAGCAGTGCCAAGGCTGGGTCTGCCTCCTCCGAGGGCAGCGCTTGCAGGTTCACCACCTGATCCCTGAAAGGAGTGGTGGGAACCTTGGACACGTATCAAGGCCGGGGTCTCAAGATGACATGAGAGGTAGCCAGCCCGAATTCCAGGCACGCTTTGTCAATCGAAACGCTTTGCCTGCAGGTCCCCTACCCTCTTGATGGAGGCCAAAGCAACCAGGAGCACCGTCTTCATAGAGAGGCATTTTCTGGGATCTTCTAGGTGAGAACAACACCCGGTGACGAAGAGGTTCTACTTCAGAGCATAGGCATGTCTCGTGGACAAGGCTCTAGCTGAAGTGATGGTAGCCACCACATGAGGTCAAACCTCAAAGACCGTGTCCTGTCCTGGACCCACACGTGCAGGTTCCAGAGATCGGGTGCCCCCGTCTCTGAGAAAGGAGGTCCTTCCTCAGAGGAATTGGCCAAGGAGGGGCTGTCGCGCGGAGCACCAGTTCGGAGAAGTCAAGTCAAGTCAACTTTATTTATATAGCACTTTTCACAATACAGATTGTATCAAAGCAGCTTCACAGTATTAAATAAAATAGTACATCAGTGTTTGTTTCTAGTTTAAAACGTCCACGTTTGGTAATGCTGATCAATAGTATTGTTGATTGATTAATTAAATTAAGTATCCCCAACTGAGCAAGCCAAAGGCAACAGTGGCAAGGAACCGAAAAACTCCATCAGGAGACCTAATGGAGAAAAAAAAACCTTGGGAGAACCCAGGCTCAGTCGGGGGCCAGTTCTCCTCTGGCGTTTATGAACTAGAGACCGGATTTAACTGTAAGATTAAAAATATTATATAAATGCCTGGCTGAAGAGATGCGTCTTTAATCTAGTTTTAAACTGGGAGAGCGAGTCTGAGCAACGAACAGTATCAGGAAGGCTATTCCAGAGTTTTGGAGCTAAATGTGAAAATGATCTCCCTCCTTTGGTTGATCTGGATATCCTAGGTATGACCAAAAGCCTTGAATTATTTAGTGATCTTAAAGAGCGCGATGGATTATAGGGCGATAGAAGATCCGTTAAATAAACTGGAGCTAAGCCGTTTAGGGCTTTATAAGTCAGTAGCAATACCTTGTAATTAATACGGAACTTTATAGGTAACCAATGTAGTGATGATAGAATTGGTGTTATATGGTCAAATTTTCTTGATCTAGTAAGAACTCTAGTGGCGGCATTTTGGACTAACTGTAGCTTGTTTATTGAGGATGCAGGACAACCAGCTAATAAAGCATTACAGTAATCTAGTCTCGAGGTCATGAATGCGTGAACTAACTTTTCTGCGTCAGAAACTGATAGCATATTACGTAGCTTAGCAATGTTTCTAAGGTGGAAAAAGGCTGTTTTTGTAACATATGAAATATGATTTTCAAAAGACAGGTTGCAGTCAAGTATAACACCCAGGTCTTTTACTGTAGATGATAAAGTAACAGGACATCCTACTATGTTAAAGTTGTATTGTGAGAGGTTTTGTGGGCGGTTTTTTGAACCGATAAGTATTACCTCTGTCATGTCTGGATTTAATAAAAGAAAATTGCGCGTCATCCAATCTTTTATATCTTTAACACACTCTGTCAATTTGGATAATTTAGCGTTTTCATCCGGCCGTGATGAAATATATATTTGAGTGTCATCAGCATAACAATGGAAACTAATTCCATGTTTCCTTATAATATTTCCAAGTGGCAGCATGTATATTGAGAATAACAGAGGGCCCAACACAGATCCTTGCGGCACTCCATAGTTTACTGGAGTTATGATTGATTTTTCTCCATTTAAATAGACAAAATGGTATCAGTCAGATAGGTATGATCTGAACCAGCTTAATGCTTGTCCTTGAACCAAGAACCAAGTCCGGGTGGGCCAATGAGGCGGAACCAAAAGGACCTGCTCCTCGTCCTCCCTGATCTTCCACAGGACCTGTGCAAGAAGGCTCACTGGGGGAAACGCATATTTGCGGAGGCCCCACGGCCAGCTGTCATCTCTCCGAGGTGGAGGCATCTGTTGACACAGCAACATGCCTGGAAACTCGGTCTAAGGGGACTCCGGCCAGTAGAAAAGAGAGGTTTGACCACGGGGTGAAGGTTTGACGGCAGGCTCGAGTGACTATCACCCGGATCTCGGGACTCGATCGCAAAGCCAGTGCTGAAGTGGTCTCATATGAAACAGTCCGAGTTGTGTGACTGCCACTGCGGATGCCATATGCCCCAGGAGCCTCTGAAATAACTTAAGTGGAACCGCACTCTTGCCCTTGAATTGACTCAGGCAATTCAGCAGTGACTGCACGCGCTCGCTCGTAAGCTGTGCGTACATGGTGACCGAGTCGATTTCCATACCGAGAAAAGAGATCCTCTGCACGTAAGAGAGTTTGCTCTTTTCCCAGTTGACCCGAAGGCCCAGACGGGTGAGGTGCCGGAGCACCAGGTCCCTGTGTTTGCGTCGAGATAGTTCAGCGGATATATATTACAATATAAAATATACCGGGAATATTTTACAATTTCTCCTCAGGAAACTGAGTTTTCATGGAAAACTTTTCATTATTTATATCGTAGCAGTTGATTTAAAAAGTGTTTAAAATGCAGTAAGCAGTTTATTAACGAGACCTGATTGCTTGAGAATTACTGGAATTTGACTTGTAAAGGTAAAAATATATTTCATACCTTATGTTTTTTTAAATTCAAATTTGAAATTCAAATACAAAATTTATGTATATTCATTTAGTTTTTTTTTGCTTTCATTTTCAGTTGAAAATAGAATGTGAATGTTTTTTTACAAAATGTCATTTAATATCAAAGTACATAGTTTTCATTAAAAAAAATATTCACAATTGAAATACTCTGAACAGACCCCTGCAACTAATATTAAACTTTGGTCTGTGTCATTCATCTCAGATATCGATGCACTTTAAATCATGCGGCTTGTTGAGAGGTGTCCTATTATTTTACTAAGCAATTGGATGATAAACATGTGAAAAAATGTATTTATATTGAAGGTCGTTTTCTCGAGATCAGAATATCATAGAGATTTGGCTCAGTAAACAAACATCCTATAGCAACCAAAATCATACAACATTATTTGTTTTAGTTTCTGATTCAGAAATTCTGAATGTTCTCTGAACGTTCAAAACATCCAGTTTTTAAAAATGTTTTAAAGATGATTTTCTTTTTTATGCAAACAGTAAAGACATTCCATCTGAATCATTTTGCAAACATTATGTGAACATTACTTTTGAATGTTCTATAAACATTCTGAAACTAGTAGCAGGGTTGGCAACTTTGGGACTTTGGCTGGAGTGAGACTCTGTAAAACATCAGTGCGCGCACGTAACCCTAACCCTAATTTTAAAAACATCAGTCCTTGTTTACTTAGTATAAACCCTGATTTATGAAAAAAAAAGTTTTCAAAATGTACAATTAATTTATTGATTGCACTATAAAAAATAAATAAAGATAGCGGTGATTAAATAACAAACATGTAAAACAACAACATCAAAACAATAAAAAATCTCAAAACAAAAGGGACACATAATAGTTACTCCACCTCCCCAGAAAACCACAACACAAGTTTCACACATTAGGCCTGTTGTAGCCTATGCCACAGTGGCAGTGTTGGCCTACTTCACTACCTCTGCAGGAGGTATCTGAAGCAGGGTTCAATCCGTTCTTCGACTCCTTTGACCTGTTTCAATGAGCAGCCCCTACGATGAGTCCTGTGTCAGTGACATTTTCTTAAAGTTTTTTTTGTATTCAATAAAAAGAATCAAGCTTTTATATCACGTCGTTGTCTGGCCTTGTTGGTGTACTTTGGTGTAGCTCCTCCGGAGTGGTGGTTGTTCTCGGCACTAGCGGTGACACAAACATACAACTAAAACGTTTTTTTATGAAAATTGTACACATCAGTAAGAAATTATTTCACAAGTTCACACTTACATACAATTAGAGGCGGTAAAGTTTAAAGCGTATTTGGTGTGCTGTCCAGGGGGAGGGCTCCGAGCTCGGAGTTCGGCCCGAACACAGAGTACTCCACCCGTATGTAAGTGGTTAGGACTAGAAGTGTGGAGGAGGGGTGGTGGAGGGATGCTGCTAAACTGTCAAGGGATTGAGGTAAGATTGCTGAATCTATATATACCTCTTGTCATTGATTGCTGAGTGCTCTCCACGCCACATTATCTGAAAGTGCTCCTCCCGAACTTTGTTAATAAAACATAATTTGTTTTCATGACTAGAGATATGCAAATTCCCCAATTAATTTGAACACACCCTCTCTTTTATATAAATACAATAAGACAGTGCACCAAGACAAGATGAAGCAGTACAATGATGGAGGTAAGTCTATGAAGATTATTATGTGGCTTGGATGGCTTGAATCCTTAATGATTTTCCTCGCCTTCCTCAGGCAGCGCTCACGCTCAGTGAAAGTGTCCTGAAGGGAGTTTGGTTCCAATGATATATTTGGCTGATCGCACTACCCTCTGCAGGGCTTTACAATTGAGGGCAGTGCAATTCTCAAACCAGGCTGTCATGCATCCAGTTCAAAACTTTATAGAAGGGATAATTCTTACAAGTTTGCTCTGTTCTTTGTCAATTAATCAAGTTTGTTAAATAAATAAGAAAATAAACGATCATCTGTCTTTTTGGTCATTTTCTGTACATTTGCATATCAGTATTCCCTGCAGTAATGCGTGTGTGTGTATATATATGAGAGCTGTGAAATGAAATTCCCTGTACAACAGACACAGTACTTTATTATACTGTGCTTCCATTGGATTGTGTGTGTACCAACTGTACCTCAGGAAACAAAGTAAGATTATAATATTTAGTAATGTTTTCAGTAATATTTTCATTTAGTTATATCAGATACAAATTGGTTTAAAAGTTAGAGTCTGCGTTATATTAAATGGGATCTGAAAGACAGAAAATAACTCGTCAAGGTTTAAAAAACCCTTTCAATTCTTAAGTTAAGGCATTATATTTTTATTTAAAATTTTCAGAAATAAGCATGTTTAAAAAGTCATTTGATATAAGACTACATTGATTTATACAGGTGATGTAACAGTTGAGAATCTAGTTTTGTAAAGATTTAAAATGATTTTAACGTTTGCTTTTCCAGACATACTCATTGAAATACTGTTTAGACAGACACATACAGAGATGAACTGCTTTCACGAAGATCCCACATGTGAGATGTTCCAATCAACCAACCTCACAGCAAATGAAAACACACCAATAACCGTTCTCAAGATTTCTGTGTTGATCTTAAGTGTCTTGTTTGGTCTTCCTACACACTCCTATATTCTATGGCTCATCATCACAGGAACAGGAAATGGAGTTGCATCAGAGTTCTTCATCCTCAATCTCACCGTTTGTGAGATCATTTTCTCTCTGTATTCTTTGGTTTATGTGCCGAAACTGATGATTCCAAGTCTCCAAAACCAATTGTATTTGATTCTACTTCTAAGATTTCTATCAGGAAACCTTGTTACCATCCGTCCTCTGTTTCAGTGTCTGATCTGTGTTGAGCGTTACCTGGCAGTGGTTCATCCTGTAACCTTTCTGAAGTTCAAACCTCTCAGATATAGAGCGATCTGCTCCGCTGCAGTCTGGATAACGGGTCTTGGATCCTGTGTGCTCGTCACTGTGGTGAAATTCAACACGTTTATATGGATTTCATTCCTGCAGTTTCTTCTCTTCCTCTCCATCCAGTTGTTCTGCTGTGTGGCTGTTCTCAGAGCTCTGAAGCAGTCAGGACCAGGAGAGAGAGGGAGAGAGAGAGAGGAAAACCACATGAAGAGTAGAGCGTTTCATCTCATTGTAGTAATGACCGTGACTACGCTAGTCTTATTTGGTCCTTTTATTATCTCAAGATTGTTTTATATTCTGACACAGGGAGATATTTCAGCAATAAACTTGTTTAGTTTGTATTGTTTTGTGCTGGGTGGTTTTGTACCTGGTTTTCTTTACCTCAGACAAACTGGAAAACTGCCCTTCATCAAACGTCCATAGCTCCTCTCACTCATTTTAAACCTAAATCTTTTTGACACAAATAGAGGAAACTGGGGTTAGTTGTCATATTTGAAAAATCCCAGTAGCTTGAAACTTGTTGTGTGATTTTTGTAGTTCATACACCTAGTTGGGCCTCCAAACTAAAATGCAATATTATAGTATTTTTTTTGCTTTTGCAATAACCAATAAACGCACTGTCATTCATGAATTTACAATTCAAACTGAAAGGTTGAACTTTGTTAGCTATAGATTTCAGGTGGGGCAAGTTCTACGGTATGTTTTAAAATTGTATTAATTGTTAAACCTTGTGTTGGTTTAATATTTAGGGGCAAGCATCGCAGGTGCGTAGGCACCTATTGTAATCTTTGGCGTTCTTCCTATTATTATTTCGCTCTGGTTGTATGTTACCGTACTTCATAACTGTTTCTTTTGTATTAAAGCTCCAGTATGTGACTTTGGTATTTGACCACAAGAGGGCGCAGTTTCCAACAATAACAAAGGCGAAGCTTGATGACGCTATGAAGGAGGTGACGATGGGAGATGTCGTTTTTAATGCGTTTTCACCATCTAGCGATATATCTACATGGAATTAATGAATCATGATCACGGATGAGGTAATTTATTCGTTTTTGTATTACCTGTATGTCTGATCGTATTATTTTATGTCATCATAATTAATGAACTGCAAGGACCGTGAAATGTTATGCTATATTATCCCGTTACAACATACAGCTATTTGTCAAATGATTTGTTTGGTTAATGTTGTGCAGTTTTACGTTTTTATGGTTAATGCCGTGTTGTTTAACGTGTTCAAACCAATATCTAAAAGTAAATTTGAACGAACATTTGCAAGTAATGACTAAATATATATTTTTAACATCATATCCGATTGTATTTAATTGTACTGCCATAATCTCGGTCACCACACGTGATAAAAAGCCTTACCAAAGTACAAAGAGCAATATAACTTTGTTTATAAGTGCTATTATTGACAGTTGCATGTCTTACCTGTCTCAATACACTCGCGAGAGCAGAGTCTTTGTCAAGTCCAAGATTGACGCGCAGCTCTCTCCATCTCGAAAACGCCTGGCCGATATTTATCCAGGTTTTATTCCTTCGTTTGTCACACAGTCTGCGTGTATCAGAATATGGACGCTTTCGTTTTGTTGGCACTTCAATACTCGCCAAAGAGTAATCGTGATCCATAACAGCTATAACCATACAGTCTATGGCTATAACGCTTTAACCACCACTTCCGCATTTGACCATGCGATATTCCGGTGTGGTGGGTCATATTTTTTATTTTATTATTTTTTTTTAATTCTTTGTCAGACGTCTTTATTGTTTATTGTGATAAGAAAAAAACCTCAATAAAGTTGTTGTAAAAAAAAATAAAAAAAAATCCGGTGTGGTGGAATATCCTATCACATGGTCCACACCGGAAAAAGGATTGCGTCACTGAGGCGCGACATTTCTTTTCCGGGACGGCCAGTTATTTAAAATCGGAATTTCTCTGAAATAAAAAATCTTTGGAGACTTTTGAGATATTGTAAGTACACAACTGGAGGAAATATATCACCCTGTGCAAGTTATTTTTGGAAATTTTATTACAAAATTCCTACATATTGGAGCTTTAAGTCTACACTGATTTTGCATGGTATTCATACAGTATATTCCTAGAACTAATTGACATCTCAAACACTTAAACAGCCAAAGTAAATCTCTTAAAGAAGCTGTCTTTTTCTTTTTGTATGTAGCTATAGTCAATATTTAGTGAATGAATGTAACATCAATAACACTTGTTAGCATGAATGTAAATATCTCATGTATTCAAATAAAAATGTTCCAAATGTTTATTATGACTGATATTTGATGATATTCACATCTCAGGTGTTTTATGTTACAAGTCAGTCAACAAAGCAAAGCACAAGTGAGTTATATATACTCAGATAGACTCTACATCCACAGTTTGGGTTCATGCAGGTAAAAACCGCCTTATTTAAATTTATCTCTTAGGGTATGGTTTCTTTTCTCTCTCTGGCAAATAGAAATTCCAGAGCACAGACACAAATGAGACAATTGTGCACATAGAAATAATACAAATTAAAAAGAATAATATGAAATGTAAAAAGAGACACCATGGCCTGGTTTCACGGACAGGGCTTAGATTAAGCCAGGATTAGGCCTTAGTTCAATTAGGACATTTAAGTACCTTTTTTATAAATGTGCCTTGGAAAATAACATTACTGGTGTACATCTTGATGTAACAGACGTAGGCCAGTAAGAGCTGTGCGTTTAAACCTCACTCCTCTGGCCTCAAGAGTCACGCTAGTGACTGATGCTAGCAGTTGCTGTCTTTAGCGTCTTTGCTAGCCTGCCTTCCACACCGGAGACACCGGTTCAAATCCTGCTCAGACTGGGTCTAGTAAGACCTGCTTAATTTGGTACAGTGACCCGGATGGGAGTGAGGTTTAGGCGGGTGAGTGTAACGTAGGCCAAAAGAGCAGTGTGTGTAAATCTCACTCCCCTGGCCTCAAGAGGCGCGCTAGCGACTGATGCTAGAGGCTGCGGTCTTCCTTGTTAGAGTGGCCGTTTACCTCGCCAGAGACCCCGGTTTGAATCCCGATCGGAGCGGGTTGAGTAGGACCGGTTACATTTGGTGCTGTTAACCTGGATGGGAGTGAGGTTTAGGGGGGTGACAGTAAGAGCTGTGCTTGTAAACCTCACTCCCCTGATCTCAAGAGGTGCGTCGGTTCAAATCCCACTTGGAGCTGGTCAAGTAGGCCTGGTTACATTGAAACAAAAACAATGGCACTGATATATTGTAAGATAAGTCAGTGCAAGTTGCTTTGCAATTTAGTCTGGAACTAGCTTAAGTCTTGTCAGTGAAACTGGGGGCATAAGTTTAAGACAGAATACATAATTTAGTCGAGGCTTTGCATGCAGAAGATTAAATACAGCAATGTGCAATGGATAATTCAAGGTGCAGATGAGGTAAGGGAATTTGGGTAATGAAAATAAATAGAAAAAAATTACAACCCATACAATGTGGTGATTTCGTATGAATTCGAACAGAGTTAATGAATCAGTTGAGTGAACGCGGATGGACGTGTTTGATACAGTACATGCACACTAGTGGACCCTTCTATTTGAGCATTTTAGTATATTCTTTATAGCCTTGTTCAACTGGCGGCAGCTCTCAAGCTGCACGATGATGATCATGTACTCCAGCATGATTTGAGAATATCAACAGAAACAAGAAAATCTGACTTTTTATAGTCTATAGAATTAGAGCACATGGTTTTGTAGGAGTAGGCTACTAAATCACATTACAAACACACTAGCACTTTATATAAATCAGACCAATCTAATAATTATATCAGCTGTGTTCAGTTAAAGGAAAATGAAAGGGATAGTTCACCCAAAATTGAAAAGTAAGTTATAAATTATTCACCCTTTTGTTGTTCTAATGCTGTATGCCCTGATTTTCCCTGTTAAGTAAATCTGGCCATTAATGTTTTATTTAACAAAATTCTTGACCTTGGCCCTTGGTCTTGGCCGACGTGCCCGTTCGTGAGACTCTAGTGCCGAAGTTCACTCCGCCTCGCCCAGAAGAAGCTCACAAGGGGGGTTATGGGGAGATTGGATGTCTCCCTCGGTTGCAAGGGAGTAGTCTTGGTTTGAACATTGGGGGGTTGAAGTGTGAACCATTTAACAGGGTCCCAGGGCATGCTCCCTGATGAGGTTTATTTGTTTGTTTGTTTGTTTATTTGTGCAAAATGGTATTTTGTAGAATGGTTCACACATGCAAAATTGGTTGATAACATAACTGCAATTAAGGAGCCTATAGTTAACAATCACTTGTTTACAAAGTGCCATGGGAAGTCAAACTATCTTTGCTCAAAATGTTCATATACCGAACATGTTAATTCCCCGTCATCTCTTAGAATATCTGAAAGACATGTTTATCCTAATAATTGTTTTGTGGTCCATAAAAGAAAGAACAGCATTAGTAAATGACAACACCAGGGTGAATAAATTATGATTTAATTTTAATTTTAAAGTGAACTTTCCCTTTAAATCTTTTGCTCCATGTTGAGGAACAGAGAAAATGTCATCTGACCTATATTTGCATGCCAGGACTGAATGGTGATAAATTATGCGAGATGTGAATGAATTTCTCAGTCCAAAAGAGCTACTTCACAATACTGTGCGTCCCGTTGGAATTTTTACCAGTGGATGTTTTTGAAGTGTTTTCATTTAGTCATATCTCAAAAGTTATGTTAAAAGTTACTGTTGTATTATATAAAATTGGACTTGATTTTTGAAGAATTACTGGAAATTGACTTGTCAAGGTAATAAACTCCCCTTAAAACTCTTTTATAATATAGTTAATTTTAAAATTAAATATATATATTTTTTTTTAAAAATAACGTGTGTGTGTGTATGAACATTAATGACGTTTCATAACAACGTTTGATACTAATTAAGAGAATGTGTATTTAGAGGGAAGTACAGAGAGATGAACTACTCCGCTGTGGATCCCACATTTGAGGTTTTCCCATCAACTAACCTCACTGCATATACAAACACACCAATGGACACTATGACGATTTGTGTGATGATCTTCAGTCTTCTGTTTGGTCTTCCTACACACTCCTATATTATATGGCTCATCATCACAGGAACAGGAAACGGAGTTGGATCAGAGTTCTTTATGCTCAATCTCTCTGTTTGTGAGATGATTTTCTGTCTGTTTGCTTTGATTTATTTGCATAAGGAATTTAGTTATCAAGAATCAGTGTCCTTGATTACATTGAGGTTTTTAACAGGAAATATCATCACCGTTCGTCCTCTGTTTCAGTGTCTGATGTGTGTTGAGCGTTACCTGGCAGTGGTTCATCCTGTAACCTTTCTGAAGTACAAACCTCTCAGATATAGAGTGATCTGTTGCACTGCGGCCTGGATAACAGGCCTTGGGTCCTGCTTTTTGTGCATGTTAATGTTAGTGTCAGCCAACATGTTCATGTGGGTTTCGTTCGTGCAGTTCCTCCTCTTTCTCTTCATCCAGTTGTTTTGTCTTGTGGCTGTTCTCAGAGCTCTGAAGCAGTCAGGACCAGGAGAGAGAGGGAGAGAGAGAAAGGAGGAAAACCACATGAAGAAAAGAGCATTTAAGATCATTGTAATATTGACTGTGACTATGCTAACTGTAATTGTTCCTTTTACGATCTCAAGATTCCTCTATATTCTTTTACAAAAAGATGTTATGGAAGTGAGTGTGCTTAGCTTGTTTTGTTTTGTGTTGGGTGGTTTTGTACCTGCTTTTCTTTTTCTCCGGCGAGTTGGGAAACTGCCCTTCTTCAAACATCCCTAACACCTCTCACTCATTTCAAACATTTCAATATTGTCAAGATGTTACAAATTATATTTTTGCTGTGTTGTGGTTTTTTCATGCTTTATAAAGGTTTTACTGCTTAAACTCTACTGAAAAGCCCATACTAGGCTGTTTAATGGAAGGTTTGTGACAACTTACCCCATAAAGTATAACAAATTGTTTGAATGACATCAGATATCTTTTTTCCCTGCATGCACTCAAGGTGGAAATAGCCAAGAGGTTGTATCTAAGTGAAAAGTGTGATGATATAAAAATCCACCACACCATTTTAGTTTATGTATTATCAGTCATTTGCAGTGGTGTGAAGTAACGAATTACAAATTCTCAAGTTACTGTATTTGTAAGTTTTCAAAATAAAATAATTTATTATTTATCTCTAACACAGTGTCACCTGTTTCCATGCCGGATGTTTTCATAGACTACTGTTGTGAATATAAGAGTTTTAATTTAATATTTCTGTCACAGCAGACAAACAATTTGATAAAGAACTGAATATTTATTTCCAAAGAACAATTGTACCACATTTCAAATTGACATGATCCTTACCTGCATCATATTCTTCACAAAACATTGACTCCTCAAACACATAAACACTCAAGTCGAATTTCTAAATGGAGCTTGTATCTTTATCTTCAAGTCAATATTTAGTAAATTAAATGTGTAATTAACAATTGTTAGCATGCATATTAAATTTGTATTTTTTGTATTTTTTACATGCATGTAAACATCTCATGTCTTTAAATGAACTCAAATTAACATGCTGCATTTTCTACACAAATAGAACATTCTCTATGCAAATGTTTCAAATGTTTACTCAGACAGCTATCTGACTCATGGAAATATATCTTAATGACAGCTGCTAAGTAAGCACAGATTTAAATGCATCTAGAAAGACTGGACATTCACTTTTTAGGTGACAAACTAATTTGAATTTTAAAAAGTTTCCCCGCCCCCATATACAGCAATACCATGGCCATCTGGACTGAGCTGAACTGTGTTGTCCTTTATTGTCCATAAGTGGAAATTTGTCTTTGGCTTCACTATACACCACACACAAGGATACCAACACAACATAACAATATACATAAATATAAAACAATTAAAATAATAACATTCCCATATGCACATACAATCTATGCATACATTTCCACCCTTACTCATATTCATATCTCCTTAACATTTAAAATTCTAATGGCAGTTGGCTCAAATGACATCTGGTACACATTTTTACTCACCCGGGCTTGTCTGAAACGTCTCCTTGATGGTAACATCTGCAATCTAGAATGTAAGGGGTGAGAATAATCCTCTATAATAAACAATGCTTTTATTTTAACTTTTGATATATCTATCTATCTATCTATCTATCTATCTATCTATCTATCTATCTATCTATCTATCTATATATGAAGAGTTCAGATGCAAAAGCCTCTAAGTGCCATCTGAAATTTTCTTATAGAATGACCATTTTTATCAAACTTGTATATTTAAGTTCAGTAATTTCACTTAAATGGCAATGAAAATTACCTTAATAATTGTCATTTAAGTGAAATTACTGAACTTAAATATACAAGCTTGATAAAAATGGTCATTCTATAAGAAAATTTCAGATGGCACTTAGAGGCTTTTGCATCTGAACTCTTCATATATATATATCATGTCATTCAGTTGTCTTTGTGTCTTACCTACAATTGCGCTAGCTACATTAACCACCCTTGACAAATTCTGCTTTGCTTTAACAGTCAGAACTCCATACCACATAGTCATATTAAAAGACATAATACTGTACACAAGATTCTTATAGACCATTTCTAAAATATTCTTGCTCACGCCAAAGTATTTTAGCCTCCAAATAAGATACAAACTCTGCATTGCCTTAATAAAAACATAATCCACATTTCCAACAAAACTCAAATTACTATCTATGAATGTTCCCAAGTATTTAAAACTACAGACTATTTCTACCTGGTATCCATTGAATATCAAGGGTTGCAATTTGTCTGCAGTTGCGGTTAAAAGCCAAAGGGTTTTCCCCAAGGGGAACCCATTCCGTTTGATCAGGGCTATGCACAGATGCCTTCATTCCCTGTCCATATGGAAGAAACCTTGGTTCCTGTCCCAAGGCCCAGTGTTGGGAGCACCATGTCACTGGAAAAAGTTCTGACAGATTCATTCCTCACGGGCTGGGGCCCATCCACCGAAGGCCGATTTGCGAGAGTCCTGTGGCAGGATCATCATCACTCTCGGCACATAAATTGCCTAGAGATGTTGGCTGTTTTCAGGGCTCTGAGGAGCTTCCTCCCAGACCTCAGGGGCCATCATGTTCTTGTACGGACAGACAATGTGTCACTGGTCTCTTATTTGAATCATCAGGGGGGTCTGAGATCGCAATGTACATCCCCAGGGACCAGAATCAGGGAGCAGACATCCTGTCGAGGCAGGGGTTGAGGCCCGGGGAATGGAGACTTCACCCCGAGGTGGTGAGGTCAATATGCGAGAGGTTCGGCCCAGTGGAAGTGGATCTGTTTGCGTCTAAAGAGATGACCCACTGTCCTCTGTGGTTCTCTCTAACCCATCCAGCTCCACTGGGGCTGGATGCGAAGGTACAGGCGTGGCTGAGGCGGCGCCTGTACGCATTTCCCCTGATTGCTCTGCTCCCGGGAGACCTGGAGAGGGTCTGGCGAGACGGGGTCAGTCTACTTCTAGTAGCCCCGTTGTGGCCAGCCCAAGTATGGTTCTCAGGCATAATATTGATCCTGGAGGGCCCTCCATGGGAGATCCCCATCAGGAGGGACCTGCTTTCTCAGGCGGAGAACTGTTAACTGCCCGATGGCTTTAGTGCTGGAGTTCCTCCAGAATCGCTTCTCTGCTGGTCTTACCCCATCCACACTTAAGGTGTACATGGCTGCCATTGTGGCTTTCCACACTCCTTTAAGTGACAAACCCTTGGGGAGGCACCAGCTGGTCGTACGATTCCTCCGTAGTGCATAGAGGATGAGGCCTGCGACTCGGACCAGAGTACCTACATGGGATCTGGCAGTGGTTCTCGAAGGGCTGGTCTAGGCCCCCTTCGAACCTCTGGAGATAGCTGCGGTCAAGAACCTTACACTCAAGGTAGCTTTTCTCCTAGCCATCACTTTTCACAAGCCATCACAAAAGAGTGGGAGATCTCCAGGCCCCCTCTATATCTCTGCCTGGAGTTTGCACCTGGTAGAGTTAAGGCTATCTTGCATCTCAGACCGGTCTATGTGCCTAAGGTGCCTTCTAATATGGTACGGTCTATGGTTCTGCAGGCTTTTAGTCCTCCACCTCATGTGACAGTGGAAGATGAGAGACTTCATCTGCTCTGCTCTGTCAGAGTGCTTAATATCTACATTCAGAAGTCATCTCAGTGGAGGAAGTCAGATCAGTTGTTGGTATGTTTCAGGTTACCTAGGAAGGGGTTCCCCGCTTCTAAGCATACCATCAGCAATTGGAGAGTTCAAGTTATTTCCCTGGCCAGTCTGCCTTCACTTTTGGCTTTAAGGGCTCACTTAACTAGAGGCACTAGAACCCTCCTTTCAGGGGCCCCTATCCAAGAGGTATGTGATGTGGCTGGCTGGGCCACTCCGCACACATTCACAAGATTTTACAGTCTGGACCTCACTTCTACGCCGGGCGCACAAGTGCTTTCGTCCTAAGTTGTGCCTGAGAAAGCTTCACAGGGACAGGCAGGGTTCGTTACAGGATAGTGGGTATTCGTTCCCCAAAAAGTCATCATCGACACAGCAGTGCGAGTTCCATAGAAAGGGAACTCTTCTGCCATTGTCCCTCATAAGACCTGCTAATGTGATTTTTTATTTTATTTATCCTTTATTTCACCAGGATAGTCCCATTGAGATATAAAATCTCTTCTTAGGGAGTCCTGGCCAAAATGGCAGCACAAAAAGTTTCACATAAACAACATACAAACATAAAACTCAGAATCTTACATAAAATTGTATCCAGCACTCATAAAATAACAACAAAAGCTACTTAACAAAACATGCACTTTAAATTGGTCAATAAGAGATTTTTTAAAACCTTTTAAAGAGGGGATTGTTTCTATCATTATTATACTCTGCAGCTCATTCCACAACCAGGGAGCATAGGAAAAGAAGGTGGTTTTTACCAAGCTCTGAAAGTACTCTAGGATCATTTATAAAAGATTCAAATACTTTTTCCATCACCAACAACCTTGAAATCGGTGATTTTTGATGAAAAGTGATATTTTCCTGTTTGATTTATCTCTCACTGTTCTGTTTATTTAGAAATGTTATTCTAAACCTCATATTTGGTACAAACAAAATTTGCATTGCAGGTGTTTGACATGCCATATTCAAATTTATATTCACTCATCATATAACAATTTCTTTAAAAAATTGACTCACAAAAATAATCCTGTTATTGTCAATCTCATTGATCAGTTAAGAGTAAATTTAAAGGAACAGACCCCCAATGGTGATCTCCTTGTGAGGAATATCCTTCCTAAAATAAGTCAGCCAGATATTTTTTTGTGTAACAAGACCAAGTTATACTGAGAATTTTTTTTTTTAAAAAGAGTAAAGTATTAATTTTGTATTAAGCTGACAGTGCACCTTTTCTGCTCACTATTATGAATATAATATAAGCCTGAAGATAATAATTGTATTTAGATACATTTTAAAGCAATAAACATGTTTATGTTTTATTTACAGAGAATGTTGTCTTGCAATATCATTTTCCAACTAGTCTTTAAGAAAGCATCATATCCCATAGGCAGACTACTCTTTACTTTTTTTGTAGGATTATGAGCAATCAATTAAAAATTTGCCACATACCTAGACTTTTGAACCTCATTTATTATATTGAATATTTGCATGTGTTCGTGGACATCATATATACTTGTGACAACTGTGAAGTCAGCCTACAAATCACAGCACTGAGATTTATACACATTCAGAGAGACTGGACATTCACTCTTCAGGTGATAAACTTCTCTTTTAAATTCTATTCATTTTCTTTTTCTATGCTGAATGATATGTCACAATATGGGCATATTGTTAATTAGTCATATTAAAGGGATTATGGGCATGTTAGACATTGTTGTTAGAGTGCCATTTGTTTTATGAAACAAAAATCAATAATTTACTTTGAAAACTGAAATAGCTTTACACATCTCTATTTCTACAGATCATAGTTGCTATATCTTGTGAGCTTCTGTGCATAGACAAGAGAAGAGAAAATGAACTCAACCAGACCTGACACGTACACCAACTCCACAAGTCCTTGCATTAAGCTTATAGTCTATCTCGAAATGTGCATCTTCACCCTCAATTTCCTGTTTGGTCTTTTTACACACTCCTATGTTATATGGCTCATCGTCACAGGAGCAAAAAATAGAATTGCCTCAGACTTCTTTATCCTCAATCTCTCTGTTTGTGAGATTGGTAACTCTATAAATTCTTTATTCTTTACTCTGTCAAATGTGTTCCCATGTCCCTTAACAAATTTAGTAACCTTTTTACAAGGACTAGCTGTCTCTGGTCGTCCTCTGTTTCAGAGTCTGATGTGTGTTGAGCGTTACCTGGCAGTGGTTCATCCTGTAACCTTTCTGAAGTACAAACCTCTCAGATATAGAGTGATCTGTTGCACTGCGGCCTGGATAATCACTCTTGGACCATGTTTATTTTGTTGGTTTATTTTAAACCCTCTCAAACTGAAGGTATATGCCTTCTTCATCTCACTGCAGTTCCTCCTCTTCCTCTCCATCCAGTTGTTTTGTCTTGTGGCTGTTCTCAGAGCTCTGAAGCAGTCAGGACCAGGAGAGAGAGGGAGAGAAAGAGTGGAGAACCACATGAAGAGAAGAGCATTTCATCTCATTCTAATAACTACTGTGAATGTGGCTATTATACATATACCATATGCTATCTTAGCACTTGACACCATTTTAACAGAACAATATGTTCGTGAACACTGGTTTCCTGCTTTGGTTTGTTATATTCTAGCTAGTTTTTTTCAGCCTGTTCTTTATCTGCACCGCACTGGAAAACTCTCCTTCCTCTGTTCCTCATAAAACCTGCTATTGTGATATTTAAATGTCATTGGACAATTTTGAATCACCTTACTTTCCTTTAAAAAAATTGGTTCTTTTGTTTCTTTCCTCTAAATGAGCACCAGAATCGTCTGAGTTCAGCCTGCTTTAAGGCAATGTATATTTACATATTCTGTAAAAATGCAATGTTACATAAAAACTTTAATAAAACCTTTGAATATCTTATGAATATATTTAAAAAATTTTAATGTGATGAACCCACAAATCCAGCATATGCAAAAAAACACTAATTGTTTCAAGGTAACATCTAAACATGACTTGGTTTCTACTGGATTAATAAAAGCATATGCACATTTACTCTTAGCCAGTGAGATTTGAACTGCTGACAGTCAGTAAACCATGGTTAATGCATGAAATCCTTTATTGTCCTATTTATATACAGATTTAGTTCATTATAAGTGTGTGTTTCAGATATGGTTGCTATTAGTTTCAACAGTAAAGCAGTGTCATTATCTCTGTCTTTCTTTCTAAATACTTGGTCTTAACATTTTAATTTCAAGAGCAGAAGTCAAAAATCTTATTTTCTATTTTATTTTTCTTACTGTATAAAAATCACAGCCATGCAAATCTGCAGGTGTGATATTCTACAACAATTCAATAAACTATAAGGTAATACTTATATTTCTACACACAATATTGTCTATTTTTGCTTTGCCAAACTTTCAATCTAAAAGGTCAGGACACATTTTGAAAGGCATTAAAATGTTTATATGTTCAAAGTAATATTTTTGACAATATTATTAATAATAAAAAAAACAATAAAAAGAAAACTCTCTGATTAGACTCTGATTAATGAACCTCACTTTTTCCTTATATATTTGCATGTTTTATGTTTTATGTGACGTGTATCAGATGCATATATTCTTTTGAAAACTGTGAAGTCAGTCTACAAAACAGCATAGAGGGTTATAGACATCCAGAGACTGGACATTGACTCTTCAGGTAATAACCTCCTCTTTTAAATTGGACAATATGGTTATCCATCATATTAAAGTGGTTAATGGTATATTAGATTGATTAATTAAAGTAAATCACTGTAGCTCTTAGTAAAATGGGGATGAGTTTTATTTGTTTCATCAAACAGAGTCAACAGTTTACTTGAAACCATTTTGGGTATTGACTGCAATGTATTAAAATGATCAGTATTAATATTATATGTATATGTTTTTTAAATAAAACATTACTATTGCATTATTCTGTCTTCTTACTGAGATGATGTAAAGCACATTGGTCAACATGTGTTGTTTTAATAGTGCTATATAAATAAAAGTGACATTGACATATGTACAATGTTCAATGTAATATTGGAGTGTTATGATTCGTAGATTTAAATGGATTGAAAATTTACATTCAATCTCCCTTCATATGTTGCTTATGTTGAACTAGTCTGAATAACTAAGTAAAATAAAAATATTCTCTTCCTTTAGCAATATTGTGTGAGCTTCTGTGATCAGACAAATTATAGGAAATGAACTCCACCACACCAGGAGCTTCCACCAACTCCACAACCCCTTCCATGTGGATAGGTGATCTAGAAATGTCCATGCTCTGCATTAATTTGCTGATTGGTCTTCCTATACACTCATATGTCATATGGCTCATCATCACAGGAACAGGAAGTGGAGTCGCATCAGGACACTTTAACCTCAATCTCTCTGTTTGTGAGATTGGAACTTGTCTGAATAATTTACTCTTTGTAATGTCATATTGGTTTTCACATCTCACATTATTAACAGTGTTTCTACAAGGACTAGGCATCACTGGCCGTCCTCTGTTTCAGTGTCTGATGTGTGTTGAGCGTTACCTGGCAGTGGTTCATCCTGTAACCTTTCTGAAGTACAAACCTCTCAGATATAGAGTGATCTGCTGCACTGCGGCCTGGATATTTATTCTTGGCTCCTGTTTGGTCTGCATGCTTATATATTTGTATATATCTACCTTGACTGTATATACATTGTTCTTCTCACTGCAGTTCCTCCTCTTCCTCTCCATCCAGTTGTTTTGTCTTGTGGCTGTTCTCAGAGCTCTGAAGCAGTCAGGACCAGGAGAGAGAGGGAGAGAGAGAAAGGATGAAAACCACATGAAGAAAAGAGTGTTTTGTCTTATTCTAATATCTACAGTGAATATGGTTTTTGTATATGTCCCATTTACTATCATAGAACTCTTAAACATTCTAATACAACAGAATTATTCTGTACTTTGGCTTATTGATGTGATTTGTTATGTACTGGCTAGTTTTATTCAGCCTGTTCTTTATCTGCACCGCATTGGAAAACTACCCTGCATCTATTCACGTTAAAACCTGCTATTGTGATATATTTGCTTAATTTCCTTGTGTGTGTGTGTGTAGAAAATAACTAAAGTGCATGAAATCATCCTTCTGCCTGAAATTCCACTTTTTTTTTAATCCAACCCTTGTGAAAAATAAGAAATAGTGCCGAGGTCCAACTAAAGATATACTTAAGTATATTTGATCGTGCTAAAGTGGAACTATTGCAAGTATACTTTAGGTACAGTTTAATTATCATATCTTGCATTTAAAGACTGATATTATACAGAGATCATACTCTCCTTACTAATGGTGATATTAAACACATTTTAAGGCTTAATGTTAAGAAATGTGCATTGTGCAATAAAGAAGTACTCCAAATAAAGTTGAATTATATCAGTAAGTATAAACAATGTCAGTAAATATGTTATTTGTAGTATATTTGGTATGAAATAAATGTAATTTTAAATACATTTTGGTATAGGTTCTTCCACTAGTGAATGCATCACTTTATCAATGATTTTATGTCATTTTCTCTCCCATTCTTTTCAAATGTTTGCATATCAGGTGTTTAATGAGTGGCATCAGTGGTCACCCATTTTCAGATGTATAAAGATTGTTCGTGAAGACTGAACACTCACTGCTTCAGTAATCATTTTATTCATTTGACTTCTTCTTTTTTTTTTTTTTTTTTTTTTTTTTTTTTTTTGCATAAACAAGCAATATCACATGCTCTGATCTGCAGGAAATCCCATCTGTATTTAAATTCAGAACAACATCACAGGTGTGGGAGTGATTTTGTTTTAATACTGCAGACAGTTCAAACTAATTTAATTTTGAGGAAATTTACATTTTACATGCAACATTGCTTTTTTTCTAATCTCACTCTGATAAGTATACTGTGAACTTGGTTGTCATACAAGTGCATTTTGTTTATCCAGTGATATTTGTTTATCCAATAAATCATTTTCATCAACTGTGAAAGCCTATTTTCAGACGTACATTTGAGGAGAATGGATATTCATTATTCCATATCCACCTTTTTTAACATAAGAGCGGGTGCAACCGTTTGTAAATTAAATGTGTGGATAGACCACAATATAAATCATAATCAATGTGACACCTGATAGGGCCCCCCCAAATCTGTCACGGAAGACAATAAGCTGTAGAAAAATACGTAATTCTTTATTAAACAGGACCATAACAATGTACAGGACATTAACCCTGAGCCAAGTCAGCTGACAGGGGCAGAAATTTCTCAAACTGTCCAACTGGGAATACAGGAACTGAGCTACCTATACAGGGGACACTTCACTGCATTCTGTGAAAACCACAGCAAACCCCCATAAGCCCTTCAATACAAATAGGATTATGTGATACACATTCACAATTAACCACACAAATCAACCCACAAAACCTGTAAGGGCTCTATTAAATTGTACTCCCAGGCCTCCACCGACCATGATGGGAAGCTACCCCCTGCTGCTTATTCAAGGGTGAAAAGCAGTTTAAATACATAATACATAAATAATAAATAAATAAATAAATAAATAAATAAATAAATAAATAAATAAATAAATAAATAAATAAATAACACAATTCCACTAGACAGCTACAAACCAACCAATACATTAAACAAAAACCAATAAACAAAACACACATAGAGCTGGCTACGAAATTAATTTAACAAAAAAAGTCAGGGAGGAGTCAATTTCACAATTGTCACATAAAACAAAAAAACATAAGACACACACACAAAAACAACAACAACAACAACAAAAAACAACAACAGCAACATAACAGCGACTAGCAATCAACATCTAACACCCTATAACAAAATAGAATATTTTTCATGAATGTCAGTCATATCCAGATAACAAACAAAAAACAAACTCCTAATGAATAACCATAGGGGCACAACCAGACAAATACATGGTGGTCCTGAATTTATTCCATCATGCAGACCGTTCTAAAACATAATAAAATAACCATATTACCATCATTACATATTCATACCCATATGATGCATTAATGGATTAAAATATCCCCAATTAATCTAAAAAAAATATTTAATCTATAATGGTGCTGGTGACTGCATCAGTACAATAAAAAACAACATCCATTGTAATAGTACACCAAAAATACACCCTTGTCAAAACACCTGAGAGAGAGAAATTATATTTATTTATATACATATAAAAATCCCAAATACTTAAACAAACATGTTCCAAATAGGCCTATTCCATATGTCCTTTGGGGTTATAAATGGACCTCTCTAAACATTTTGCATATGTTGTACATGACATGTACCAGATGAAGTCATACACATATTATAAGCTATATAGTTTTGACAGCTGTGAAGTCAGTCTACAAGACACAGCACAGATATTTATATAGCCTACATACAGAGAAACTGGACATTCACTCTTCAGGTGATAAACTCATCTTTTAAATTAGATTCATTTTCTTTTATATGCTGAACCATTTGTCACTGTGGTTACGAGTCATATTAAAGGGTTTATGGTCATGTTAGATGGCTAGTTGTCAACTCAAAATAACATAACGAACATTAAAACTTTGCTTATGTATGTATTATTATTACATATTATGTATTACTCTGTAATAAGTACGAGCCCATTAGGGTATATTTTTTAATTATGAACCAAAAAATATATGTTTTTAACCTTATACTATACGATTTTAAGCCTACTACTGTCCTTCATACTGTCCTGCAGATTCTGTGTTCTGCGTATTCTGCTGCTAATATCCACATTTGACTTTTATTCCTCAATGGCGTGGGAGTGCCTTCCATCAAACTGTAAACAACCAATTTCAAATGAGCTGATTTGAGCTTGAATTGCAGTCTATAAGTAAAATGGTACATTTATAATTCTCTCCTCTATTAACACTATCAGTTATGTTTTGTAAGCTCATGTGCTGCTCAGACAAACAAGAAGGAAATGAACTCCACCACAACAGGAGCTTCCACCAACTCTACAATGGGATCTGGAACAGACGGAATCCGGATTTACTGCATCAGTCTCTTGTTTGGTCTTCCTACACACTCCTATGTTATATGGCTCATCATCACAGGATCAGGACGTAGAGTTGCATCAGAGTTCTTTATGCTCAATCTCGCTTGTTGTGAGATTTGTATCTATGTGGATTTTATTTTCTGGATATTGTCAAAATATATTTCAAGTCTCTTGCCATTAGCACTTTTATTACAAGGACTAGACATCACTGGTCGTCCTCTGTTTCAGTGTCTGATCTGTGTTGAGCGTTACCTGGCAGTGGTTCATCCTGTAACCTTTCTGAAGTTCAAACCTCTCAGATATAGAGTGATCTGCTCTGTTATTGCCTGGATAATCACTCTTGGATCCTGTTTGGTCAGCCTGATCATATATTTGTTTTTTACCGTGATTGTACATGCATGGTTCTTCTTGATGCAGTTCCTCCTCTTCCTCCCCATCCAGTTGTTTTGTCTTGTGGCTGTTCTCAGAGCTCTGAAGCAGTCAGGACCAGGAGAGAGAGGGAGAGAGAGAGAGAGAGAGGAGGAAAACCACATGAAGAGAAGAGCATTTCATCTCATTCTAATAATTACCGTGACCTTGGTTATCACATATATGCCAATTACTTTCTCTGGATTCATAACCATTCTGACACAGAATCACAGTTTGTCATTTTGGTCTTCTTCTCTCCTTTGTTATATTCTAGGTAGTTTTGTTCAGCCTCTTCATTATCTGCACCAGGCTGGAAAAATCTCCTGTCTTTGTTCTCCATAAAACCTGTAGGAAATGTAACTACACCTAGTTTTTTTTTTTTTTTTGATCACTTTTATTTATGAATGGGATCATTTGGGGTCTTTACACTGCTGAATCACACACTCACACAGTGTGTGCAAATGTCAAACACTTGCAAATCCCTGTATTGTTCCTTAAAAGTGCTCATTATATAATCCTGATATATTTTGAATGCAACTTTATTTCCCAGAGGATGGTAAAAAGCTGTGCACCCTGACTTCCAAAATATGAATAGTAGGCAGCTGATGAGATTTCAACTGTAATTTCAGGAAGTTTTGAAAGTTTTGATCAGAAAGTCAGTGAACAACAGCCAGTCAATGCGTGCATGAAGAAATCCTATATATTTTAAGTTTATTCTTAGTGTGTTTATCTGATATATTTATTATAAATGGGTAGCTGTTTGCTTGTTTTCCAATAAATCTTAATTGATGATTCAGTGTAATTTTCTCTTCCATTCTTTCTAAATATAAAATAAAGTTAGCATACCATGGTGTTCAGTGATTGGGAGCTGCATCATTTCTTCTTTACTGATTTTGTGGACCATTTCTCTTTTTTGCTGTTTAAAAAACAGCCGTACCACATGAGCAAGAGTTATTGTGGCATCATGTCTCTGATGAATCACAGCTGTGCTGATATTCGGAACAGCATCATAAAGGCATTTGTCAAATTGCCTTAATACAACAGTTCAGTGAATAAGACGTTTATCAAAATTAACTTTTTTGGGGAATAAAATTAAAGTATCAGATAAGACTATATGTCTTTTTGATCTTTTTACTTTTAATATTTGCATATCTTATGTTTTACGTGACGTGTAGCAGATGAAGTCATGCACATATATTCTTGTGACAGCAGTGAAGTCAGTCTACAAAACACAGCACAGAGATTTATACACATCCAGAGAGACTGGACATTCACTCTTCAGGTGATAAACTTCTCTTTTAAATTGAATTATTTTTCTTTTTACCGCTGAATGATATGACAATGTTGCTGTGGTTATCAGTCATAGTAAAAGGGTTATGGACATGTTAGATGGACCACTTGAGTAAAACAGAACTGATCTCTATTTGTTTCATCAAAGTGAATTAGCAATTTACTTGACTTTAGGGTATACTCTTAAAAATAAAGGGGTAACATTTCAGAATAAGGTTCCTTTGTTAATGAATAACTACAAAGGAACAAATGAGTAACACAATATTAACAATCTAGTAACTAATATTAACTAACAAGAAACTCTGATTAACAAATTAAATAATAGCACACAGATGAAAGTGTTAGTTCACTATTAACTAATCAATAACTACTATTTTTTAATGCTTCCCAGAGAACTACTGAAAAAGTTTCATAATGCAAAACTAATCAATAACTAATGCAGGACAAATGTCTAGCACTACATTAACATTTTAACTGCTATTGTAAAAGAAGGTTATTTACATTATCAATATGTAATAGCATAGCAGACTTATGATTTGAGAAAGCTGTCAATAATTAGCCTATGCTGTCATATAGCAATAATTAGCTAGCTCATATATATATATATATATATATATATATATATATATATATATGTGTGTGTGTGTGTGTGTGTGTGTGTGGGTGTGTGTGTGTGTGTGTGTGTGTGTGTGTGTGAGTGTGTGTGTGTGTGAGTGTGTGTGTGTGTGTGTGTGAGTGTGTGTGTGTGTGTGTGTGTGTGTGTGTGTGTGTGTGTGTGTGTGTGTGAATTGTGAATGATTAGAAGATTCTCCACTTTAGGATTGGCTTTTCATTAGTAACTACTGTAAGAATCATGGTAACTAACTAGTAATGACTCAAGTGTTACTGCATACTTCTATGGGATTACTATTTATTTGGATCTGTATTATAAAGTGAAGATCATGGTAACTAACTAGTAATGACTCAAGTGTTACTGCATAAATTCTATTGGAATTACTATCTAAAACTTCACCAAAAACCTCAAAAGCTTAAAATGACTTCAGTAACTAGTTACCATGATCTTGACTTCATAATAATCTTCACACGCACGCACACACACACACACACACACACACACACACACACACACACACACACACACATATATATATATATATATAAATAATGTATATATATACAGGTGCTGGTCATATAATTAGAATATCATCAAAAAGTTGATTTATTTCAGTTATTCCGTTCAAAAAGTGAAACTTGTATATTATATAGACTCATTACATGCAAAGTGAGATATTGCAAGCCTTTATTTGTTATAATTTTATTATAATTTTATTACTTACAGCTTGTGAAAACCACAAAATCAAAATCTCAGAAAATTAGAATATTACATGAAATCACACAGTAATTACACAGTGATACCATGGTCATTGAACCAGGTTTTGGTTCTTTTGGCAGTGTGGGCAGGTGCAAATCCTGCTGGAAAATGAAGTCAGCATCTCCATAAAGCTTGTCTGCTGTAGGAAGCATGAAGTGCTCTGGAAATGTCCTGGTAGACGGCTGCGTTGAGTGGACAGCACAGTGGACCAACACCAGCCGATGACATGGCTCCCCAAACCAACACAGACTGTGGAAACTTCACACTGAACTTCAAGCATCTTGGATTGTGTGCCTCTCCATTCTTCCTCCAGACTCTGGGACCTTGGTTTCCAAATGAGATGCAAAATTTGCTCTCATCAGAAAAGAGGACTTTGGTCCACTGTGCTTTATTAAATCCAGAGTCAACGCAGGCGTCTACCAGGACATTTTTAGAGCACTTGATACTTCCTTAATTTCCAGCAGGATTTGCACCTGCCCACACTGCCAAAAGAACCAAAACCTGGTTCAATGACCATGAATTACTGTGTAATTACTATGTGATTTCATGTAATATTCTAATTTTCTGAGATTTTGATTTTGTGGTTTTCACAAGCTGTAAGCCATAATCATCAAAATTATAAAAAAATAAAGGCTTGAGATATCTCACTTTGCATGTAATGAGTCTATATAATATACAAGTTTCACTTTTTTAACGGAATTACTGAAATAAATCAAATTTTTTATGATATTCTAATTATATGACCATAGGCTATATATGACCATAGGCTATATATATATATAGGCTATGAGCTAGCTAATTATTGCTATATGACAGCATAGGCTAATTATTGACAGCTTTCTCAAACCATAAGTCTACTATGCTATTACATATTGATAATGTAAATAACCTTGTGTATTTGTTTACAATAGCAGTTAAAATGTTAATGTAGTCCTAGACATTTGTCCTGCATTAGTTATTGATTAGTTTTGCATTATGAAACTTTTTCAGTAGTTCTCTGGGAAGCATTAAAAAAAATAGCAGTTATTGATTAGTTAAGAGTGAACTAACACTTTCATCTGTGTGCTATTACTTACTAATTCGTTAATCAGAATTTCTTGTTAGTTAATATTAGTTACTAGATTGTTAATATTGTGTTACTCATTTGTTCCTGTGTAGTTATTCATTAATGAAGGAACCTTATTCTAAAGTGTTACCACTAAAGGTTCTTTATTGGCATATGTGATTTAATGAAGAACCTTTAACATGGAACCTTTTTAGTGCAAAAAAGCTTCTTGAGATTTTTAAAATGTTCTTCAAAAAAGGGTTATTTTAGGAACTTCACTAATAGTTTTTTTGTAGAACTAAAATGGTTCTTCTATGGAATCGCTGTTTATTTTTAAGAGTGCATTATGTAGACTTACTGCAATGTATTAAATGATCAGTAATTTTTTTAAAATATATATATTTTTTATCTTACTTATGTTGAACTGTTGTCTGAGTAACCCCATAAGTTTATAATTCTCTCTTTTGATACCAATACTATTTATCTTTTGTTAACTCAGAAAAACGAGGAGGAAATGAACTCCACCACACCAGGAGCTTCCACCAACTCCACAACCCCTTCCATATTGCTAGTGGGGTATCTGGAAATGTGTGTGTTCAGCATCAATTTTCTGTTTGGTCTTCCTACACACTCCTATGTTATATGGCTCATCATCACAGGAGCTGGAAGTGGAGTCACATCAGAGTTCTTCATCCTCAATCTCTCTGTTTGTGAGATTGTAAACTGTCTGGATTTGTTGTTTTTTGTACTGGCTCAGTGGATTTCAGTTCTTGGGCCATTAGCACTGTTTTTACTAGGACTTTCCATCGCTGGTCGTCCTCTGTTTCAGTGTCTGATGTGTGTTGAGCGTTACCTGGCAGTGGTTCATCCTGTAACCTTTCTGAAGTACAAACCTCTCAGATATAGAGTGATCTGCTGCACTGTGGTCTGGCTAATTATTCTTGGCTCCTGTTTGTGCTGCATAATCACATTAATGTTAAATAATATTAATGCACATGCATGGTTCTTCATGATGCAGTTCCTCCTCTTCCTCCCCATCCAGCTGTTTTGTCTTGTGACTGTTCTCAGAGCTCTGAAGCAGTCAGGACCAGGAGAGAGAGAGAGAGAGAGAGCGGAGGAAAACCACATGAAGAGAAGAGCATTTTATATAATTCTAATAACTACTGTGAACATAGTTTTTGCATATGTGCCAATTATTATCGCAGGAGTATTTATAATTCTGATAAACCAGTATATTTGGACATTTTGGGCTCCTGGTTTGGTTTGTTATGTTCTAGCTAGTTTTCTTCAGCCTGTTCTTTATCTTCACCGCACTGGAAAACTCTCCGGCTTCTGTTCATCATAAATTGACAAAACATTTTTTTTTAGCAGTGGATGGGCCAATTTTTTTAAAAAATGTATTATCAGCTGAAGTGTCTCTTTCCTCTTGGTGTTTGCCCTGGACTTTAAATTAAGTTATATTTTAAATTGTATATAACAATCTTTAATTTCCCTGTTTATTTACATAGATAGCTTATTCTGAGTGTGTTAATTAAATATATGTATGTATAAATATATAAATATGTATTAATATAAATATGTTTGATATCAGTGTGTTTGTTTATCCAATAAAACATTTAATCAGTGACCCGGTGTCACCTTTTGCATACTCATATTTATTATTTATTTATCTACAGTATCTCTCTCTCTCATTCTTTCTTGCTCTCTTAAATATGTAGTCTAAAACTTAATAAGTTGCAACTGCACGTGCTGTCTAGTTTAGATTTACAAAGATTGAATATTCAGTCTGCAAAAAAAAAAAAATTATTCAGGTGATTTATTTTAATTTGCTACTTTCTTGTATAGAAGCAACATATAACAATATTATGCGGCACACTGGAATACTTTATTCTAACTGGTCAATCCCAAGTTTCCAGATTAATATTTTCCATACAAAAGTGAATTTCTGTTAATAAGTTTACTCAGACTCTCTGTTTTTTCTTTAAATATTTGCATGTTTTATGTGGCATGAAACAGATGGTCATGCATTGACATCCTTGTGATGACTGTGAAGTCAGTCTACAAACACAGCACAGATATTTACATCCGAGAGGGGACATTCACTTTTCAGGTGACAAACTAATTTTCTTTTTGTTTTTATCCTTAATATAAAAAAAATTCACAGTATTTTTCTGAAAAAGTCCAAAGTGATTTCCGAGGAAAGTTTACTATTGAATAAAATGAGATTGAGCTCTTTTTGTTTAATTGAACACAGGTAACAATTTAATAAGCAAAATATGATAGAGATGTTATTTTGGGAATGAATGAACTTCTTTGGAATAAAATTAAAGTATCAAATAAGAGTATATGTTTTTATGATCTTTTTAAACCTTTTTACTTTTAATATTTGCATATCTGATGTTTTATGTGACGTGTAGCAGAAGTCATGCACATATATTCTTGTGACAGCTGTGAAGTCAGTCTATAAAACACAGCACAGAGATTTATACACATCCAGAGAGACTGGACATTCACTCTTCAGGTGATAAATTGAATTATTTTTCTTTTTACCGCTGAATGATATGACAATGTTGCTGTGGTTATCAGTCATAGTAAAAGGGTTATGGGCATGTTAGATGGACCACTTGAGTCAAACAGAACTGATCTCTATTTGTTTCATCAAAGTGAATTAGCAATTTACTTGACATTAGGGAACACTCTTAAAAATAAAGGTTCTTTATTGGCATGTGTGATTTCATGAAGAACCTTTAACATGGAACCTTTCAAGTGCACAAAAAGTTCTTGAGATTGTTCTTCAAAAATTGTTATTTTAGGTTTTTTTGGAGAACTAAAATGGTTCTTCTATTGAATCACTGTTTATTTTTAAGAGTGCATTAAGACATACTGCAATGTATTAAATGATCAGTATAATAAAATTACCCATTTTTTAACTGTAAACTGTGTTGAATTGCTGGGGTTGACGGAAAATGTTTTTAAATAATATGTTTTATCTTGCTTAAGTTGAACTGTCGTCTGAGTAACCCCATATGTTTATAATTCTCTCTTCTTATAGCAATACTATTTATCTTTTGTGAACTCAAAAGACAAACGAGGAGGAAATGAACTCCACCACACCAGGAGCTTCCACCAACTCCACAACCCCTTCTATATTGATAGTGGGGTATATGGACACGTGTGTGTTCAGCATCAATATTCTTTTTGGTCTTCCTACACACTCCTATATTCTATGGCTCATCATCACAGGAACAGGAAGTGGAGTCGCATCAGAGTTCTTCATCCTCAATCTCTCTGTTTGTGAGATTGTAAACTGTCTGGATTTGTTGTTTTTTGTACTGGCTCAGTGGATTTCAGTTCTTCAGCCATTAGCACTGTTTTTACTAGGACTTTCCATCACTGGTCGTCCTCTGTTTCAGTGTCTGATGTGTGTTGAGCGTTACCTGGCAGTGGTTCATCCTGTAACCTTTCTGAAGTACAAACCTCTCAGATATAGAGTGATCTGCTGCACTGCGGCCTGGATAATTATTCTTGGCTCCTGTTTGTGCTGCATGATCACATTAATGTTAAATAATATTAATGCACATACATGGTTCTTCATGATGCAGTTCCTCCTCTTCCTCTCCATCCAGTTGTTTTGTCTTGTGGCTGTTCTCAGAGCTCTGAAGCAGTCAGGACCAGGAGAGAGAGGGAGAGAGAGAGAGGAGGAAAACCACATGAAGAGAAGAGCATTTTATATAATTCTAATAACTACTGTGAACATAGTTTTTGCATATGTGCCAATTATTATCGCAGGAGTATTTATAATTCTGATAAACCAGTATATTTGGACATTTTGGGCTCCTGGTTTGGTTTGTTATGTTCTAGCTAGTTTTGTTCAGCCTGCTCTTTATCTTCACCGCACTGGAAAACTCTCCGGCTTCTGTTCATCATAAACTGACAAAAAATTACTTCACATTGTCTCACTTTTTAAATAATTTTTATTAGTGGATGGGCCATTTTCGGTATTATCAGCTGAAGTGTCTCTTTCCTCTTAGTGTTTGCTCTGATCTTTAAATGAAGTTTTATGTAAAATTATTTTTTAGTTTTATTGTCAGTTCATGCGAGTATAAAGATCTTTAATTTCCATGTTTATTTACACATAGATCTAGCTTTTTCTGAGTGTGTTAATTAAATATGGTTGTTTGATATCAGTGTGTTTGTTTATCCAATAAACCACTTAATCAGTCACCTTTTGCACTCCCCATATTTATTATTTATTTATCTATCTCTCTCTCATTCTTTCTTGCTCTCTTAAATACTCAGTCTAAAAATGAATGAGTTGCACCTGTTTGAATATTTTTGAAGATTGAATATTCAGTCTGCAAAAAATAGTATTCATGTGATTTATTTTAATTTGCTACTTTCTTGTATAGAAGCAATATTATGTGGCACACTGGAATACTTTATTCTAACTGGTCAATCACAAGCTTCCAGATGAACATTTTCCATATATAAAAGTGAATTTCTTTTAATAAGTTTACTCAGACTCTCAGTTTTTGTTTTGTTTTGTTTTTTTACTTTAAATATTTGTATGTTTTATGCGGCAGGAAACAGATGAAGTCATGCATTGACATCCTTGTGATGACTGTGAAGTCAGTCTACAAACACAGCACAGATATTTACATCCGAGAGGGGACATTCACTTTTCAGGGGCCCGTTCTTCGTACGTTGCTCATTACATCCGAGATCAAATGACACATCCAAGATGATATCATCGTGCGAATCATGATCTGGCTAACTCGGTGGTTCGAACACACTTGCCGGATATGATTAGTATAGCTGGATTGTGTTATCTGAGATAATTGCGCGTTCATGCGCTGGTTTAAAAGGGGATATGTATCGATAGTAGAAACATTGATCAGCAACGCTGCTATTGGCTGCTCAGCGTGGCCAAAGAGCGCGCTCAGTTTTTCTCCTCAGCAGAGCAAGAACTAATAGTCGAAGTTTATTCGGAATTTTAATGTTTAATCAAAACGCCAGGGAACACCTCAAAGTCTGCAAAAGCCAGGAGAGAGGGCTGGCAAAAAGTAGCAGACAATTTAAATCCGTTAGAAGTGGCCATGTTAGATGTTTTTATCACTTATTAGCCTATATTTTTGTATTTTAATAATTGCATAATTACTTTGTGCATTGTAATGTCAGTCACCATACTAGAACATGGGAACAAATAAAAGTGAAGTACAACAATATTCTACATAATGGTAATTTTTAGTTATATTATAGTCTCTTTTATAAAAGGCACTGTTAAATAAATGGTGTTCTGTTTATAAAAGCAACCAAGAAAAAGGCTGAGAAGAAAAATAGAAAAGATCTTAGTAGCCTACACTGTAAAATAATTTTTGCTGCATTAAATTAAGGCTGTATAGTCATTTCAACTGTTAAATCTTGAGGAATGATGAATTGCTTTGACTTGTGAAAGTGAAAACTGATAAACTTATGTTAATGTAAAAATGTTTTGCCATGAGTTATTGAGCACATTTTTCCCCAGTGTAGTTCATTGTAATGACATTGTGTTTTCCTCTTTTGTGCACTTTTACATAATACACCAACACTTGTATCTGTTCCCAAGAAAGTGGTGGCTGAAATATGTGCAGTAAGTGGACATTTCTAACTTTCCAAAGGAAAGAAAGTATAAGACTTTGTAATGTCCATTTGTTTCCATTGCACTGGACAGTGAATAAACCCTCTCAGATAACTGTCATATGGAGGAACTAGCCTACCTGCAAGTGCATAAATAACTTTATTTAATTTATACTTGTATGCTTTATGGCTGCAATGTAAGTTGCAGGATTCCACATCTACAGAAAGGCCTACAGAAGAGTCTGCCCAGACAGAGGAGACATAGGCCTACAGGTGGGCAGTGTATAGCCAACTTTTGCTTTTTATTTGTTGCATGAGGCATGTGTCTAATATCTCTTGTTGCAGGCACTTGACCACTGGCTTTTCTTTACAAAGAACAATTGAAATAAAACTCAAGGAACTAAGCATATTTGTCTTTTATTAAACATTTAATGAAAAGTGGGGTTTTTTTTGGCAATGTTGTGTAATATGGCACATGCAACAATGTCACAGGCCCTGTCAGGTGTGCAACCCTCAGACGTTTCAGACACTGAAATCTTCCCTTTAGTTAGCCAAAGTTCATTTCATTGTGTGCCCTTGTCCTGGCAAGAGCTGCATTGTAACTGGTTTGGGTCAGGGAATGGGGTCATAAAACACCTGTCTGCAGGCAGGAACATATCATAATAACCTATGAAAAAATGCAGTTCTGTTTGGATCAGCATAAGTGTATATAATACAGTGAGCTTGATATTTAATTGTGGAACTTTCCTAACCACTTTCAAATAATGTGCATAAATGTGAATCTCTGAAAATTCTTAAGTCATGCACAGATCCTGGCCATTTTGGTATGTGATATGGAAGATTTTAGTCAACTGCCTTTTTTAAATTTGATATAATATTACTAATCTGGAATATTAAGAATCACAATAGTAACTGGGCTGCACATTTACATTGTGAATCCCCTTTCTGTTCACATAATCCCCTTCATTGAGGCCTTGATGGCAGTCTATGGTCTAGCCTATAGTCTATGGTACCAATCACGTTAGTGAAGCCTGAGTGACATATCTGTAATCGGCATGGTCATGATTGTATGATCTTCATAAAAAATTATGATAGCCTAAAAAAAAAAAAAAAAAAAACTGCTTTACAACATTGGGTCTTAAGTGGCTTGGAAATGCCACAAGAAAAACCTAAAACTGTTTTTTAAACATAAAAGCGACAAAAAACGACAATCTCACAAATCACAAGAAAAAATATAGGCTATATCTCAGAAAGAAAGTGCACTATCGCGCTGCGCTGGACTTCCCGTATCAGCTCCGCTTATGAAGCCGGGATCTAATCCTGTTAATATGAAATAAGCCTGCTCCCGAGCAGGTTTAACTTTGCGCACATGTTGCTATGACAGCAAGTCCAGGATGAGCGTTGAAGAACCAAACAATCCAAGATCATGCCAAATCGCCAACAATCAAATCCAGCTAAGTGAGTTAGCGACGTACGAAGAACGGACCCCAGGTGACAAACTAATTTAGTTTTTGTTTTTATCCTTAATATAAAAAAAAAATCACAGTATTTTTCTGAAAAAGTCCAAAGTGATTTCCGAGGAAAGTTTACTATTGAATATAATGAGATTGAGCTCTTTTTGTTTCATTGAACAGAGGTAACAATTTAATAAGCAAAATATGATAGAATTGTTATTTTGGGAATGAATGAATGAATGAAGTTCTTTTGAGCAGGATGAAAAACATTGAAACTCATTAATGCTTAATGTTCTAGTTTGTTGGGATTTCACATATCTGCCACTTACTCTCACAACGTTGTTTACCATTCTGACAAAACTGATAATTCAGAAAGTTTGGTCTTTGGCTGTGACTTGTTACGTTCTGGCTGGTTTTGTTCAGCCTGTTCTTTATCTGCACCGGACTGGAAAACTCTCCTGCCTCTTTTCTCCATAAAACCTGCTTATGATATTATTTAACTCTTCAAATCTAGGGATTAGTTTGTACTCAAATGTACTTGTGATGTTGTGATGTTCACTGAGTTATTTATCTTTAGGTTTGTCTTTTCATTTTAATGGTTCATAAAAACTTATTTTGTGATCTACACAAAGAGATAAGTGTTATTGAACCAGATCTGTAATAAAAACAACAACAATAACAAAAAAAAACATTTCAATATATCCAGATTTTACATTTCCAGATTTTGCATTTCAATATATCCAGATTTTACATTTTACATTTACGTATCAAGTTGATATCAACTTGATACCTTTCAAACATAACTTCACTTTTCAGAGGACTGAAAAAAAACATGTGCACTTTGACTTCTAGAAAATGCCTAGCAGAAGTTCTGTGATATTTGAACTTATTTAAGGTCGTTCAGATAGTCACAGCATGAGTGCATGAAACCTCATATCCTATTAATAAAATGAGTGGTTGCTATTAGTTTGTTTTTCCAATAAATCACATCAATTACAGAGCCTCAATTTTCCATCTCATTATTTATATGGATTGTTTGGGAAGACTGAAAACTCACCATTGTATGTTGTATCATATGAAAATTATATTTTGAAGTTCAGGGTCACTTGATAAATGTGTAAAAAATGCCTTGAATTTTGTTAATTGTTTTACTCTAAATATTTGCGTATATGATGTTTAATGTGACGTGTAGCAGATGTAGTCATGCACATATATTCTTGTGGCAGCTGTGAACTTAAAACACAGCACAGAGATATATACATATCCAGAGAGACTGAACATTCAATCTTCAGGTGATAAACTTCTCTCTTTGATTATTCTGTTTTATACCCTTAATAATAAGCAACAGTGTCACTGTGTTTATCTGATAATGTCCAAAGATTTGGGATGGAGTTAATGCTTTATCCACTGAGTAAAATGGGACTGAGCTTTGTTTAATTGAAGAGAACTAACAGTTTAAATTCATTAATTCATGATTAAATTCATTCATTCATTAAATGCATATTATAAAAATTAGATTTTGCAGGTGAATGTAGCCTGCGAATATTACTTTGTTAAACAATCTATTTTTCATCATTTAATGATGTTGCTCTATTCAGATTTAAACTGGGAACATTTACCGACTGAAATGTAAAATCTGGATATATTGAAATGTTTTTAAAAAAACATTTTTTTTATTACAGATCTGGTTCAATAACACTTATCTCTTTGTGTAGATCACAAAATAAGTTTTTATGAACCATTAAAATGAAAAGACAAACCTAAAGATGAATAACTCAGCACCCGAAGCATCTACAAACTTCACAACTCAATCCATTGAACCACAGAAAAGTCTGGAAATCTGTGTATACAGCATCAATTTCCTGGTTGGTCTTCCTACTCACTCCTATATTATCTGGCTCATCATCACAGGAGCTGGAAGTGGAGTTGCATCAGAGTTCTTCATACTCAATTTCTCCATATGTGAGATTGGAAACTGTTTGAATTGTTTGATCCTTGTACTTTCAAGTTGGTTTTCAAGTCTCTTGACACTAAAAGTTTTAATGACAGGACTAGCTGTCACTGGTCGTCCTCTGTTTCAGTGTCTGATCTGTGTTGAGCGTTACCTGGCAGTGGTTCATCCTGTAACCTTTCTGAAGTACAAACCTCTCAGATATAGAGTGATCTGCTGCACTGTGGCCTGGATAATCACTCTAGGTTCTTGTTTGTGCTCCATGTTCATTTTAGCTTCATTCATCATTAATGCACATACATGGTTCATCTCACTGCAGTTCCTCCTCTTCCTCTCCATCCAGTTGTTTTGTCTTGTGGCTGTTCTCAGAGCTCTGAAGCAGTCAGGACCAGGAGAAAGAGAAAGAGGGAGAAAGGATGAAAACCACATGAAGAGAAGAGCATTTTATCTCATTATAATAACAGTAGTGAACATGGTCATCATATATGTGCCGATTACTATTTCAGCATTATTTACCAATCTGACAAAACGCTATATTCAGGAAGTTTGGACTCCTTCAGTGATTTGTTTTGCGCTGGCTGGTTTTGTGCACCCTGTTCTTTATTTGCACCGTACGGGAAAACTCTCCTGCCTCGGTTTTCCATAATATTTGCATAATATATACTTGGGCCCTATCTTACACCTGGCGCAATGCAGCGCCAAGCGCGATGCAAGTGTTTTTTGCTAGTTTCAGCCTGACGCAGTTATCATTTTCACGTCCTGCGCCACGTTGTTTAAATAGCAAATGCATTTGCGCCCATTTGTGCGCCCATGGGCGTGCTGGTCTGAAAACGAGGTGTGTTCTGGCGCATTGTTGGCGCATTGCTATTTTGAGGCAACAGAACTGCGCCATTGACCAACTGAAACCTGGTCTAAAATCAATGGAGCATTTTTTTTTTTGTTATTTAAAGAGCGCGTTAGTAATGTGTGTCTATAGGCGGGTCCACAACGCACGTACATTCTACTTATTAAACACACAGGGGCAGCAGCACACACAAACATGCCAAATATTAAAATTAAAAGGATTACAATGTAAAAGATTATTATTGTGTAAATAAAGATATGGTGGAATCCGTCTTGTTCCGTAGATGGTCTGCTTGCGCACTTTAACCTCACGTACGAGCACATCCGTTTGCGCTCTGGAGACAGCTTCAGTCTTTCCACTATCAAATTCCGTCATGTAAATAGTGAATCTGCCATGGCACGAGCGCAACTGGCATTTAAAGGGAATGGGAGATGAGACTCTGATTGGTTTACCACACGTAAATCCCAAAACACACCCATTACTCATTAAGAGAATAGGGACAACCCTTTTAGACCATGCGCCTGACGCGCCGACTATATTTCCCGTCGTTAAACTAGCAAAAGTGGATTCGGACACGCCCTAACTGAACTTGCGCTTTAGACCATGTGCTTAGATCGTTAAAATAGGGCCCCTTATGTCCACATAACACGACAGATCAGGCTTCCTTTTCAAAATAGTAGTCTACAACATAATTTCACTCATGAACATAACACCCATCGAACCCCTTTCACACAGAGAATTGATCCAAGAAAATTGCATAGAATTGCTAGAGTGCCATCTGTGTGAATGCAAACATGTCCTGGGATTGATCCTTTTTACTAGATTTAATATAGCAACATTTTGTCATAAATGTAACACATAAGTTGCATTGTGATTCCTCTGTAAATGAGTTTCGCATTGAAGAGTCTGTGTAAATGTATCTTTTTACATAATCAGAATATGTAAGTGTTTCACTGTTTATTACAAACTGACTTACTGATGTACTCTTTGCAGATTGTTTATCCAATAAAACACATCATGGCCCAGTGTCACCTTTTCCCTACTGATGGTTGCCACAGAGATTATAGCAATAAACTTGACTTCCTGTCAACACAAATGTCTCAGTCTAAGAATTTGCATTTAAGGTGTTGAAAAAGTGGCACCTGTGCCATCTAGTGTCAGACAATTGAAGAATATTTGGGAGGACTGAATAAAAATGGTTGCAGTGATAATTTATTTTCTTACAGATTTGAGTGATTATTGATTTGAACACTTAGACTAGCAAAATGTATACCTTGAATTTTTAGGTCGGAAAGTTTGGTCTGGACTTGATCCGTTGTGGAGCAATTATGCTCAAACCAGAGCTGTTCGGACCAATCAAATTGTCAGGGCGGGCTTTATACGATGATAGACATCCACGTAACCAAAGAGCGCTTATAAAACAGATATATAATACATACATGGCTCTCATCGATGCAAATGGTACTGGTCCTCTCCTTCCAGTTGTTTCGTCTTGTGGCTGTTCTCAGAGCTCTGAAGCAGTCAGGACCAGGAGAGAGGGAGAGAGAGAGAGGAGGAAAACCACATGAAGAGAATAGCATTTAATATCATTCTAATAACTAATCATAGTTATCATATACATTTCACAAATAATCACAGGATTCTCTGAAATTATGACATCAGACAGTTCCCAGACAAACTGGTTTACTGCTTTGTTTGTTGTTAGCCTGTTCTTTTTCTGCACCGCACTGGAAAACTTTCCTGCCTCTGTTAGTCATAATATTTGCAGTACTAGATTAAGTTATTGAATCGTATGCAAATTACTGATAACTTTGTGAGAATATTAATGTTAATATTACATTAATATTAATTAATTAATTAACTAATATTAATGTGTACTTGTAGTAAACTTGTAAGTGTACTATTTCAATACTGCTTGGGACTAAATTGGCCCACTTTTAGTATATAAAAGTATACGTTTAAGTGTACTATAAGTGTAAGAGTAGTAAACTTTAAGTACACAACTAGGTTGCTCATTTGTAATGCATCTGTACTACAAGTGAACTTATAAGTATACTAGTAGTTTACTATTTTAATACAAGTAGTAAATGTATTAGTTTATTTAAGTACACACTGAAGTGTACTCTCAGTAAACTACTTGTTTAGTAGTTTGTACTGCAAGTATACTTGTAAGTTTTCTTTAAGTGAACATAACATTATACTTAGTTTACTATTTATATATTATTTTTGCACTTGCAGTATACTATTATGTTCAAATGTAGATATTTTTCATACTTGAAAAATTTTAACTGTACTTTCATTTTAAAAACTTTTTATTAGCTTCATGCATCCTTTTTTATCAACACTTGAATGTCGGTAAGTTTCATAAAGAAAGGCAACATTTTGAACAAAAAAGTTGAGAAAATCACATTTTTGTCAAAGACTATGCCTTGATCAGATTCAGAACGATGATCAAAACACAGATGGAGTAGATCGAGTTCAACACCCCCAAAGCTTCACAGTCGTTTTCTCTTCATGGGTTACGCTTAATTTCATTTGGTAATATTAAGCAGTTTTGATTTACACGCTGTTTAATGTTTGATGATCACGTTATTTTACATTTGAGTGAGCAATCCTTCTATCGCTGTTTCAGCTTCTTCTTCTCCTGTGTTTTGATCTGGAGATTCTGTAGTCAAGCACACTTAAGTGTAATTTTAAGTATATTTCTGAGAAGTATATAAAGTATATTTTTGGGAAGTATATAAAATGTAGACTGAAAGTATTTTTAGTTTAAAAGAAGTATACTAATAGAACACTTGAATAAACTTCTTTTTCGTAAGGGGTATAAAGATTGTTTGTGAAGACTGGACATTCATTATATTGTATGAGTTCAAACCGAGGTCAGACAATAAAAACAATTATTAAAAAGAAATTAAGAAATCAGGCACTTTCATTATGTAAGTTTATGATATTATGATGTCTTTTTTTATTTTTATCAGCTTTTATCAGCTGCATTCCATTAATGCAGTCTTTTTAACATTTACCTTATTTGCATATCTGGTGTTTTATGTGACGTGTAGCAGATGAAGTCATGCACATGTTCTGTAACAGCTGTGAAGTCAGTCTACAAAACACAGCACATCGATTTATACACATTTACAGAGACTGGACATTCACTCTCCAGGTGATAAACACCTCTTTTTAATTTAATATCTTGTTTTTAACAACACTATTGCTGTGTTCATGCAGTTTTGCATATACTTCAAATTAAATGTTGCCTAATGAAGGTTAATAACACTTCAGTGTAAATTTACAGTTGCTCAGTTAACATATGTTTTTATCCAAAGGGACACACAATTTACTAGAAGAGCAAACAATACTCTATGAAGCTGATAGAAGCAGAAGTAGAAATGTAGAAAGATGTAATTTAATAATGGTGTGCTCTGTTTCAGTGTCTGATGTGTGTTGAGCGTTATCAGGCAGTGGTTCATCTTGTAACCTTTCTAAAGTCTAAACCTCTCAGATATAGAGTGATCTGCTGCACTGCTGCCTGAATAACTCTTTTTTTGAGTTATTTTATTTTGTGCCTGTTGTGCCACATAGGTCCATTGGTTTGATTTGTGCTGGCTGGCTTTGTTCAGCCTATCCTTTATCTGAAATGGGCAGATCAATTCTCAAGACATACGGGAGCTACAGTACCTGTCCTGCTTAGATAACCCACTATTAGGGGGAGGCAGCTTAATCCTTATGCAAGCTCACGATGTAGCCGCCTGCTTGAAGACCCCAGCTTGGGGGAGGCAGCTACTAGTTCAAGACCTAAGGAAGCTGCCTGCTTACGAACCCTCTGCAAGGGGGAGGCAGCTTGCCCTGGAACATATAGTAACTCATGAAGGGGCCGCCTGCTTAGGGACCAGCATCTGGGGAGGCAGCCACAGCTTCATTAAACATAAGGGAGCTATCTAATAATAAAACCAGTCAGTATGGTGAGGCAGCTTCAAACTTAAAACAGTATGAAGGAGCCGCCTACTTAGGGACCCCACTCATGGGGTAGGTGGCCACAAATTTAAGATAAATGTATAGATGGAAAACTGCCTGCAAGAAAAAAACCCTCCTGAGAGGAAGGAGATGTTACTTCTTTCTAAAGTGCGGCTGGTTGCCAGTGCGCTTACTCTCAATAACCTCCCTCAGGTCTTTCTTCACCTTCCTCTGGTTATGCCTTTTCCAAGCCTACCCCCCTGATTAGGTTGGCGACACTCTGCATCTGGGCCTGTCTGTAGTCCTCAGACGGAGATAGCCCAGGGTCCAGGCACCTGAGGGAGGTGCGGATCTGGTGCAGATCTGAGACGGCGTGGACCGCACCCTCACTTATCTAAACTTTTCGACCACAGCCTCGACGGAAGTGCCAAAAAGAGCAGAGGGTGATACTGGTGCATCGAGGAGAAAGTGCTTTTATCCCTGATGTCAGCCAGGTTAACCCACAGATGTCTCTCCATGGCCACCATACCCGCCATTAAGCGACCGATAGCGGCAGCTGTTTGCTTGGTGGCCCAGACAGCAAGATCTGTGGTACGGCGCAGCTCGGCGACCGCATCAGGGATAAGGCCCTGGCCGCTGACACAGCGGCACACACTTCCTGAAATGCTGTTCAGAGCACGAAAACACGTTCAAGAAGTAACAATTTAAATGAAATCCATTCATGGGAAATATGATACAAGATGATATTTTGCACTTGAATGTATATTAACCTAAATCCTAATTATACCTGGTTCATTCACTCTTCTCTCTTCTTAGATCATGGTTACATTACCACAGTTTGTGCGCTGCTGAACTGAGAAGACAAATACAGACAAGATGAATAACTCTACAGTGAACTTCATCACATCTGAAATATCAACAAACTCCACAACTCAGTCCATTGGGGTACTAGACTGTCTGGAAATCTGTGTGTACAGCATCAATTTGTTTTTTAGTCTACCAACACATTCCTATATTATATGGCTCATCATCACAGGAACAGAAAGTGGAGTTGCATCAGAGTTCTTCATCCTCAATCTCTCCTTTAGTGAGATTGGTATCTGTCTGAATAATTTGGTCTTTATACTGTCGATCTGGATTTCAAGTTTTAAGATATTAGATGCTTTTTTATTAGGACTTACATTCACCGGTCGTCCTCTGTTTCATTGTCTGATGTGTGTTGAGCGTTACCTGGCAGTGGTTCATCCTGTAACCTTTCTGAAGTACAAACCTCTCAGATATAGAGTGATCTGCTGCACTGCGGCCTGGATAATTAGTTTTGGCTCCTGTTTGGTCTGCATGTATTTAACCTCAAACAACATTCATGCACATATATGGTTCTTGTCCATGCAGCTTTCACTGGTCATCCTTATCCAGATGTTTTGTCTTGTGGCTGTTCTCAGAGCTCTGAAGCAGTCAGGACCAGGAGAGAGAAGAAGAGAGAGAGTGGAGGAAAACCATACGAAGAGAAGAGCATTCAATCTCATTCTAATAACTACTATGAACATTATTATCCTATATTTCCCATTTGCAATCACAGGAATCTTTATCATTCTAACGGCAGAAAATAATCCAACAGTTTGGTTCACTGCTCTGACTTGTTTTATGCTGGCTGGTTTTGTGCAACCTATTCTTTATCTGCACCGCACTAGAAAACTCTCCTGCCTCTGTTCATCATAAAATCTGCAATTGTTATAATTTACTTACTTAAGTTACTAAATTATTGTTTCTGGGTTAATCTTGGCATGTCTGTTTTCTTCAGCTGTCCTAACACAAATGGCAACACTAAACATTGTGATTTCTCTGTAATTCATTTTCACATTCGTAATGTTTAAATGGCCTTTGCAGTGTGAAATGGCACAAGACATGACTGTCATTCAGTTTTTATTTAGAGAGATGCAGCACCACAAACAGACTTTTAGTTGTACTTTAATTATTCTATTTATTTATACAAAGGTTTAGTTAATTTTGAGTGTACTTGTCCGATATAATTGATATAAATGGTTGCTACCAGCCAGTCATTTATTTTATTTTTCCCAGAAAAACACACAGGAGTAAAAATTGTGATACAATCAGTTTAGAAGACAGGAAGTTTACCTTAATGAGAATTTACATGAATGTATACTGGTAAAATTAGGCATTTTTCACATTAAGCTTTCAGGTTAATATGTATGTTTTAGGTGGTCACTATATAAAATTATGGCCATTTTATCACATATTTTATGTAAATAAAAGGCGTGACAAAACTCTATATAAAAGCGAATAGATGCTGTTCAGGGCGATGTCAAAACATAAATAATAAATTCGCAAAAAAATCTTCTTGACTTATTTTTGTTTCTGATGAACTTGAGCCTTTTGGAATCTGTGGAAGTAAGATTAAGAGGGCACATTTAAAAAAAGAATGATGTGCACGGATAGTTCATTTATAATAAACACTGTAACATTCCATAAAATATAGGAATTGTTCATTTTAATTTCATGGTGACGTCAGTGTTGTTTTTGGTTGCCACTGTGGCATTAAAAGGTAAAGTCTATGCTCATCCATATAAAACTATTTAACACGTTCATGGGCATGATTATTAGAAATTTTCCTTACTGTTTTTAATAAAAAATTTGTTTTCCATGGGGCCTTCTCAGTAAGAATGGTTTACTAAGTGACCATCTATATTGCGTGTGGGATGGGCTGTTTTTTTGATGACTCAGTGTCACCTTTCCTTTATGGAGGCTTTCCATTTAGAATGTTGTATTAAACTTGACATCCTATCATAACACAGATGATTAAAGAGTTTTTTCTCTCTCCTTTTTAAATGCTTGGTATAAATTTGCATATTTTGTGTTGATGGAGTGGCAGGTGTGCTGGCAGTTTCAGAAATAGGCTATAGATAATTTCTTTAAAAATGTATGGACCATTTGATTTTCCTATTGTATATATATATATATATATATATATATATATATATATATATATATATATATATATATATAAATCATCGTAACAGGAACAGGAAGTGGAGTTGCATCAGAGTTCTTCATTCTCAATCTCTCGTTTTTGTGAGCTTCGTATCTGTCTGAATAGTTTGGTCTTTGTTCCGCCAATGTGGTTTACATGTGTCTCAAGATTTGAAATGTTCTTAGTAGGACTCTCCTCCACTGGTCTTCCTCTGTTTCAGTGTCTGATCTTTGTTGTGCGTTACCTGGCTGTGGTTCATCCTGTAACCTTTCGGAAGTACAAACCTCTCAGATATAGAGTGATCTGCAGCATTGTGGTCTGGATAATTATTCTTGCAAAATTCCAACTTTAGGAGGAGGTCGAGTCAGGAGGAGTCAGCAGAGAAGAATACCACGGCGGAACTGGCGGTGGGAGGAGCCAAGGCGGAGTCCTAAAAGTCTTACTGGGCAGAGCCTGGACATTGACCAACGGCGGTGGAGCGGGACGAGCAAAGCCGCAAGGACGACATCCCAGGGCGATATAGCAGGCCTGGAGGGTCGAGGTGGTGATGTCGGCTTGAGTAACCGAGGTGGAGGAGGCGGCTTGGCAGAACGGGCCGACACTCGAGGGAGCGAGGACCATGGTGGAACCGCAGGGAAGGAGGATCCCGGTGAAGCTGGAGGGGTGGAGGGTTGAGGTGCAGCCGGAAGCCTGGAAGTACGCACCAAAACCGGGCAGAGAGGTTGAGGTGGAGAACTGGGCCTAGAGGCCTGAGGTGTAGCCTGGGGATCCACATCACATTTTCGTGCTGGTGTTGAATGAGCCTGAGGTGGAGTCAACGAGCTGGCGGTGATCAACGGCGAAGGCAGAGTTGAGGAGCCATGAGACACCAGTGGAGCATCTGGGGAATGATAGTGGTGACAATAGGGTGGGCAGGATATGGGTGATACAGAGTGTAGTTGGCTGGAGTGGGACGAGCTCCGTGGTGAAATTGATGAACCAGCGCTCCTCAACTGGCTCATCTGAGAACTGTCTCAACGGACCTGACTCCTCACTGGATCTGACGATCGGCTCCAACGTCGGGACGGGTGCGACAACATACTATGGTTTTGGGGTGGACTCAGTGGCTGGTTCCAACTCTGGGCATGGAGGGGGCTCAAGCTCGTAGCCCGAGGAGGGCACTGGGTCAGGCTCAGACTCAAACTCCGTGGTAGTTGGGGGCCATAAGCACATTTTCGCGCAAATTAATCTAAAAGCGCTAAATTTGGCACAGATGTAGCTCAGGTCATATTGAAATGATTTAGCTAGGGCGCGGAGCCAGCGACCCTTGGGGCCAAGATGGCGGCCAAATCCAATATGGCCGCTGCCTGAAAAGGGTTCCGGCTATAAGTTTTGAACCACATGAGTTACAAATACAAACTTGATATCTTTTTCAGCTTAATTGATCATGGGAAACACATAGGAATGTTAATATTTATGACTCGGTGCATCTGGACCCCTTATTCCTCCAATTCCAATATGGCCACTGTCCAAAAAAGCAGTTTTGGCTGTAGTATGGGGCCTTACACCCCATTGTTCGCGCAAATTCATCTACAAGCACCAAATTTGGCACAGATGTAGCTGAGGGCATACTGAAATGATTTAGCCAGGGCACCCGAGCCAATGGTCCCTGAGACCAAGATGGCGGCCAAATCCAATATGGCCACCGCCTGAAAGGGATTCAGCTATAGCTTTTGAGTCAGATGAGATACAAATACAAACTTGATGTCTATTTTACCTTTTTGACCATAGGAAACCCATAGGAATACTTACATTTATGATTGGGTATATCAGGACCCCCCAAATTCCCTAAATTCAATATGGCTGCTGTCCGAAAAAGGGTTTTGGCTACAAAATTTTGAACCAAATGCGCTACAAATGAGGATGTGGTGTCTATTTTATGTTTATTGACCACAGGAAGTCCATTGGCATATTTATATTTATGCTTGTGTAAGTCTAGAACCTGTATTCTTTTCAAGACTGTGGTTGAAAATCCTTTTTTTACCACAACTTTGAAGGTTATTCTCAATGTTGATTCATTTTCTTATAAAAGTGAAATGCTTTCAGTGTACCACAGGTATATACATTTAAAAGTGTAATCGTATAAGAAAGAATAAGACACAATTATTATTGCAAAGCAATATTTATATTATATCATATTGTTAAAAGAATAATATAGTAAATTTGTCCAAAACTCTTAAAAGTTTGCTTAGCATAACAAAAACAACAACAACAACAACAACAAAAAAAAAACAGCAATAACATAAAAAACAACAGTGAATTCTCATGGTCTCTCTCATGAATTCTCATTCTCATGGTCTTTCTCACATGAATTATCATTATCACTCACAATCACCGGATCACTCATCGTCTCCACCATCATTGTTTGTACAAGCACCCTCACATGCACATATAGAAGTGCAACGAACTCCAGCTTTACAGCACTTGCAGTGCCCTCTACATGCTATCTTGCAGCCACAGTGGAGGAGAATGGTGCAGGCTTTACTGGCATCTCCGAGATTAGTCCAGTAAGGTTCCCAAGTCTTGCTTGTAGAGTCCCGATACCATCCCCATGCATTGAACTCTGGGATATCTTGCTGGACAGCGGTTGCCTGATTCCAGTAGAAGCTGGCCTGCAGCTGGCCCCTCTTTTGATGTGCTAAATCAGTGCAGCTTGGGTGGGAGGCAGGTTCTCAAGAGACTTGGTACCATTCGAGAAAAGGTGATGTCTAGCTTCATCTACGCGGTTGGAACCACAGCTCTTGCTGTACATGATGACGACCATACGCTCCAGTCTTTGGACATGGACGTCATTGTTGATCTGTTCAGGGTCTGAGGTGAGGGTAACCAGGGATTCTGTGAGATCTGGTGTTGCCTCCCAAGCTGCCCATGCACCCTTTTTCCCATGGCCCAGGAAGGCTGAGGTTGTGTCACAGCCTGTTAAAGTGTGGAAGAGTGGTAAGGCCAGTGACTTCTGGGGACCAAGATCCTTGCTGATTTCATGAGCAGGAATGTCCCTATAGTTTTTTCCACCTGCAAAGCCGATCCAGAGCTCTGTGAGGCCGAGTGTGTTGAAGAAGTAGATGGCAAGGCTGACAACATCGCTGTAGACAGTCCGGACAAATGCCTTTTTATGGCCATTGGCACCAGCATGTGCAAGTTGCAGGATTATTCTTGTATCTACTTCTGGATGATTACAAGGCTGAAGGGCAGACATGTCTGTAGCGTTTATACGCCCGTATAAATATAATTAATTATTATTCATAACGGATTATGAATAATAATTAATAATTTAATTATTTTCACAATTTACTGTGGCAGAATCAATAGTATGATCATTTTATCAGTTCATCCAATGAACAGAAAGCATAAACAATTATTAACTCTAGGAAATATAATATCTTTCTGGCCAAGAAATAGTAATCCCCAGCTAACAGCAAATTAAGAAATGAATCAAGGGCAAAAGCATAGATAACTTAGATCGAAGTTCAAGACAATAAATTCGTAAGCAGATAACACAAGTAATCTCTTTTCAAATACAAACAATACTTTATTGATTATATAGGCTACTAACACATAAAACTAATATCTAACACAAACACACGCACACACACACACACACACACACACACACACACACATTCATACGCGTTGCAGGAAGGGATAGAGTGAGGAAAGAGTGGGTTTAAGAGTGAGAGGATGAAATCTCAAGATTCCATATGCACTTAGACATGACCTGAACGAACCATCAAACATTAATTTAACCCTTCTATCGTTTTAAGCAGGTTATTAAATTTATATCAATACACCAGTTCAGCTTTTAGTCTGGAGGTTACTTGCTTGTCTTTTGCATTCCTTTTTGGGAATTCCCTTTGTTGCGTAAAAGGGGGTTTCCCTGGGTTCTTTGGCTGGTCTCCTTGTGCCTGGGTCTGCGGTGGCCAGTCACGTGGTGTGCTGGAGCTGCTGGCGGATGGATGAAAGTCTTTGTCTGAAGCTGGTTTTGCCGTCGAATCGGGACCGAAACTTTGCCGCAAAACTTAACTTAGAACCGAGACTCACAACGAAAAGAAAGGAAAACTTAGAAAAGAAAGAAAATTGAGGCGAGAGTGTTTAGATGGCTTGAATGAAGCTGTTTAACCCATGTTCTTCTGATCTTGATTTGGGTTCTTTCATCTGCACATTTACATGGTTACTAGTCTTGAGAGAGAGCCTTCTTGAGATAAAGCGGACAGAGACAGAGAGCAGCACACAGATCGAGAGAGAGCTTTGTTTCGGGTCTAAGATTTTAAACTCAAAGTCCCCCCCCCCCCCCATTTTTTTGTGTGTGTTTCCCATAGCCAGAAAAGGTGAAATATATATCAACTTTACATTTGTATCTCATCTGGTTCAAAATATGCAGCCAAATCCCTTTTCAGGTGGTGGCCATATTAGATTTGGCAGCCATCTTGGTCTCAGGGATCACTGGCTCGGGCGCCCAGGCTAAATCATTTCAGTATGCTGTCTGCTGCATCCATGCCAAATTTGGTGTTTGTAGATAAATTGGCGCAAACAATGGGGTGTAAGGCCCTATATTACAGTCAAAACTGTTTTTTTGGACAGCGGCCATATTGGAATTGGAGGATTAAGGGGTCCAGATATACTGGGTCATAAATATAAACAGTCCTATGTGTTTCCCATGATCAATTAAGCTGAAAAAGACATCAAGTTTGTATTTGTAGCTCTTGTGGTTCTAAAGTTATAGTCGGAACCCTTTTCGGGCAGCGGCCATATTGGATTTGGCTTCCATCTTGGCCCCGAGGGTCACTGGCTCAAGCGCCCTAGCTAAATCATTTCAGTATGACCTGAGCTACATACTGTATGTGCCAAATTTAGCGCTTTTAGATGAATTTGCACGAAATGACCTATTTATAGCCCCCAACTATGGCAGGCATAGGCGTCATCACTGGATCAGTTGCGGGAGGTCTCTCTGTCTTTCCGGGACACCCCAGGCTGAGACGAAGGGCCCTATCTTACACCCAGCGCAATGCAGCGCCAAGCGCGATGCAAGTGTTTTTTGCTAGTTTCAGTCTGACGCAGATATCATTTTCACATCCTGCGCCACGTTGTTTAAATAGCAAATGCATTTGCGCCCATTTGTGTGCCCATGGGCGTGCTGGTCTGAAAACGAGGTGTGTTCTGGCGCATTGTTGGCACTTTGTTATTTTGAGGCAACAGAAATGGACTGCGCCATTGACCAAATGAAACCTGGTCTAAAGTCAATGGCACAATTTTTTTTTTTGTTATTTAAAAAGCGAGTTAGAAATGTGCGCCTATATGCGGGTCCTCAACGTGTGTACACTCTGCTTATTAAACACACAGGGACGCACGTACAGCAGCACACAAACATGCCAAATATTTAAAATAAAAGGATTACAATGTAAAAGATTATTAATGTGTACATAAAGACATGGTGGAATCCGGCTTGTCCTATATAGATGATCTGCTTGCACACTTTTACCTCGCGCACGAGCAGTTCCGTTTGCGCTCTGGAGACGGCTTCGGTCTTTCCACTATTAAATTCCGTCATGTAAATAGCTAATCTGCCATGGCGTGAGTGCAACTGCCATTTTTGGAATGGGAGATGAGACTCTGATTGGTTTATTGCACTTTATGCCCAAAACACAGCCATTACTCATTAAGAGAATAGGAACAACTTTTTAGACCATGCGCCTGGCACACCGACCATTTTTCCCGTCGTTAAAATAGCAAAAGTGGATTCGGACACGCCCTAAGTGAACTTGTGCCCTGTGCTTTAGACCATGCGCATACATTTTAATGGTGTAGTAACTTATTCAATAAATCAGTTTTCGAAATTTAAGCCACAAAAATTGTGAGCTTACATCTCATTACATCTCATGACTTTTTTTTCTCAGAATTGCGAGTTTATATCTCACAATTCTGACTAAAAAATAAATACACACACATCCTCAATTTTCCTGTGCTTAATCTCTTCACAGTCTGAAAGAAATGATAAATACTTGCTGTTGTCATATGAACTGCAGATAAGGAATAATTATTTCAATGTGGTGTATAAATTGTGCCTTGGTGAACAATTGGGTGAACATACCCAATAAGTTATATATTTGAACCTTTGTTACTTTAAACATTTGCATATCTAGTGTTTTATGTGATGTCTAAAAGATGAAGTCTTGCACGTATATTCTTATTACAGCTGTGAAGTCAGTCTATAAAACAGCAGAGACGAATGTACTAGAGATCAGAAGTCCAGAGAGACCAGAAATTCACTCATCAGGTGATAAACTTCTCTTTTTGATTTGATTTCTTGCTTTTATGGTAAAACAGATTATAAGAAGAAGAATTGTCACTGTGTTGATTTGTTTTTTTTAGGAAAAATGTAACAAGTAAATAGAAACTGGGCTCTTTTTATTTTATTGAAAAAAAAAAGAAATCACTTCAGTAGAAATACAATAGAAGGAGAGATTTTGCCAGTTAACAGGCTGATAAAGATACAAAATAACCTAAAATACTACTGAATTTATAGAACCATTTTGAAGTCATTTAATGTTGGTTTGCTCTGGTTATTTCAGTTTTAATTAAGTATTTATTATTTAATTGCCTGCATGTACACTTCTTTCTTTCGATTGATCATAGCTACATAATGTTTTGTGAGCTGAGAGGAGAAGACAAACACAGAGGAGATGAATAACTCTACAGTGAACTTCACCACACCTGAAATATCTACAAACACCACAACTCATTCCATTGGGCTTGTAGAAATGTTGAACATTTGTGTGTACAGCATCAGTTTCCTGGTTGGTCTTCCTACACACTCCTATATTATATGGCTCATCATCACAGGAACAGGAAGTGGAGTTGCATCAGAGTTCTTCATCCTCAATTTCTCTATTTCTGAGGCTGGTTTCTACGTGAATTGTTTGACCTTTGTACTGTCAGAGTGGTTTTCATTTATTGTACAGTTTAAACTATTTTTAGCAGGACTAATCACTACTGGTCGTCCTCTGTTTCAGTGTCTGATCTGTGTTGAGCGTTACCTGGCAGTGGTTCATCCTGTAACCTTTCTGAAGTTCAAACCTCTCAGATATAGAGTGATCTGCTGCACTGCGGCCTGGATAATTATTCTTGGCTCTTGTTTGTGCTGCATGCTTACTATAGACCCAGACAACACTGTACATATGTGGATCTTCTCGCTGCAGTTCCTCCACTTCTTCTTCATCCAATTGTTTTGTCTTGTGGCTGTTCTCAGAGCTCTGAAGCAGTCAGGACCAGGAGAGAGAAGGAGAGAGAGCAAGGTGGAAAATGACATCAAGAAAAGAACATTTGATCTAATTCTAATAACTACTGTGAGCATGGTTATCACATATGTCCCATATAGTATTGCAGGAGTTTTTTCCATTGCCACAAAAAAGCTTAATCCTGCATGTTGGGTCCCTGGTTTGGTTTGTTTTGTGCTGGCTGGTTTTGTTCAGCCTGTTCTTTATCTTCACCGCACTGGAAAACTCTCCTGCCCCTGTCTCTTATAAAACCTGCTACTTAAATATATTACAAAATGAAGTTACTCAAATATGACTTCGAACTTTTATTATTGCTTGGGAAAATTGTAAATCACCTGTGTCCTTGTAGATGAGTCTTTCCTGTCTGAATTAGCAGGGTTTTTGTCATGTAATTTGATTTCTTATGTATTTACAGTTTTGGGACTTTCTGTCATTCACTGTTTATTCACTGACTTATTGCTGTATTTTTGGTTGTTCTAGTCAGATTTATTCTGTTTATTCTGATTGTGTTTAACAAATTTATGAGTGGTTACTATTAGCTCATGGTTTGTTTTTACCAATAAAAAAAAATAAGAAAATGAATCAATGGCCCAGTGTCACCTTTTCCATAATGAGGATTGTCACAGAGATTACATTTACATTCATTCATTTAGCAGACGCTTTTATCCAAAGCGACTTACAAATGAGAACAATAGAAGCAGTTCAACTAACAGTAGGACAACAATATGCAAGTGCTATGACCCTTTTCAGTTTAGTCTAACGCAGAACATGTTAATTATTTTTATTTTTATTATTATTATATATATATATATTTTTTTTTTTAATAGAATAGAATAGAAGAGAAAGTGTTAGTATTATACATCAAACTTAGCATACATCAGTAGTATGCATCAAACGTAACGTCCTGCCATGACATTGATTTTAAATTGTTCGTTTTTTTTCTTTGTCATAGTTTTTAAATGCTCACTTGCACCTGTTTGCCAGTGTCATGTGTATAAAGATTGAATCTTTGACTCTTCACTGATTTTATCTGTGCACAGCATCTTCAAAGATGATTACTGAAGTTACACAATTTTCTGCATGGATGTAAATAATGTTTTGCACATTGTCGAGTTAACATATTAGAAGTGCACTGCATTTTTTTTACTTTTTATTTTACTTTAAATATTTGCATATTCAAATTTATGCATGACGAACAACATGGCGAGTATGTTCAGATTACATTCAAACACACATTCATACTATATAGAACATATTTTTTTAGCGGTTGTGGAGTTATTACTTATTCAAAATAAGTACAAGAAAATATGCGATTTCAGACACAGCCTCTGTTTTCTTAACAAGCTTGTTCACATTACTAGACAAATATGTGGAAACAGATTGCCTTATATTCCTTAAGCATGTTTTACTGAAAGTTGTAAGTTGTTAAAACAAAGACATACAAAAGAGTGTTGGGACAACAGATTTGTATTTATTAAACTGTAAATACTGTTAAAATACTTTGTGTATCTAAAATTGAGCAGAAATAATATTTTTTTTTATAAAACCAAATACATCAACAACAATAAGCTAATAGACATAATCACTGCAATACAGTTACTACATTTTAAATAAAGTATCAATGATTCATGCTTCTCCTGGACTGAGAGAAGCATGAAGCACATTGCTGTTGTTGAGATTCACATGCTGATTCTTGATGTCTGTGTGTGTCTAAATATAGGTGTTAAAAATTTTTGTGCACAGTGTTTTTTATTTATTTATTTATTTATTTTATTTCTGATTACCACAGCAGTGCACTTATACAGATAATAGCTTTACATAAGCACTTAAGGCCGCTAAAAGCTAAAAAATGGCACTTTTGACAGATATTCTGTCCTTTTCTATCCAGTTATTTAGAAAGGATGTGTATTGTACATGTGACTGTGAGATGATTCTGAGAGAGAGACAGTCTGGTGCAGAGTTTGGATCCAACCTTGATCAATCTTAATGAAGTTTCATTTAACAATGTTCAGGAGGAGCACGTTCACAGCAGCATCCCTCCAAAACCTCTTATCTGATTTCATGTACAGACCCTTTCCAAAAAATAAGAATATCATGGAAAAGTTTATTTATTTCCATAATTCCATTCAAAACGTTAAACTTCCATAGATGATAGATTCAGGGCCCACAACTTAAACAATTTCAAGTATTTAGTTGTTTATTTGTACATAATTTGGGCTTCCAGCTCATAAAACCCACGAAAACAGGATTTCAAAAAATTTGAATATTACATGAACTCACACAGTAATTACACAGTAATCCCATGGTCATTGAACCAGGTTTTGGTTCTTTTGGCAGTGTGGGCAGGTGCAAATCCTGCTGGAAATTAAGGAAGTATCAAGTGCTCTAAAAATGTTCTGGTAGACGGCTGTGTTGACTCTGGATTTAATAAAGCACAGTGGACCAAAGTCCTCTTTTCTGATGAGAGCAAATTTTGCATCTCATTTGGAAAGCAAGGTCTCAGAGTCTGGAGGAAGAATGGAGAGGCACACAATCCAAGATGCTTGAAGTTCAGTGTGAAGTTTCCACAGTCTGTGTTGGTTTGGGGAGCCATGTCATCGGCTGGTGTTGGTCCACTGTGCTGTCCACTCAACGCAGCCGTCTACCAGGACATTTCCAGAGCACTTCATGCTTCCTTCAGCAGACAAGCTTTATGGAGATGCTGACTTCATTTTCCAGCAGGATTTGCACCTGCCCACACTGCCAAAAGAACCAAAACCTGGTTCAATGACCATGGTAACACTATGTAATTACTGTGTGATTTCATGTAATATTCAAATTTTTTTTGAAATCCTGTTTTCGTGGGTTTTATGAGCTGGAAGCCCAAATTATGTACAAATAAACAACTAAATACTTGGAATCGTTTAAGTTGTGGGCCCTAAATCTATAATCTATGGAAGTTTAACGTTTTGAATGGAATTATGGAAATAAATAAACTTTTCCATGATATTCTAATTTTTTGGAAAGGGTCTGTACATGTAAACTCGTGAAACTACCTATAACTTTCTAGTAATCCGAATGAGCTTTATTATCTTGTTCAGGTTTATTTTAGGATTGGAGCTAAACTCTGTAGGAAAGTTAATCTCAAGGGCCAGAGTTGAGAATCTCTGGTGGGACTATTATTTCATGGTTGTGTATAAATTGTGAACAATTTAAAACACAATAAGTCACATATTTTAACCTTTAATTTGTAATTAAACATTTGCATATCGTTAGCCTCATAGCATAATTGCCTAAGTCTTTTTTTTTTAATATAACTTAGGCAATTATGCTATGAGGCTAACGATATCTGATGTTTTATGTGACGTGTAGAAGATGAAGTCATGCAAATATATGCTTGTAACAGCTGTGAAGTCAGTCTATAAAACACAGCACAGAGATTTATACACACCCAGAGAGACTGGACATTCGACTCTACAGGTGATTAACTCCACTTTTTGATTTAAATTCTTGGTTTTCAGTTAATAAGAAGAAGCATTGTCACTGCATTGATTTTTAAAAAAAATTTTTTTTAGGAAATTAGATTGAAGTAAATACAAACAGATCTTTTTTATTTCATTGAAAAGAAGAAAGTTCAGTTGAAATACAATAAACAAACATTTTGGCTTTTAATGTAGGCTGATGAACATATGAAATCACCTTAAAACTACTGATAAAACCATATTTTGAAGTCATTTAATATTGTTGTTTTATGGCTATTTCTTTTAGTTTAGTTCATTTTAATTTAGTATATATGAATTACCTGGCTCATGTACACTTCTCTTTTTCCATGGATTACAGCACATGAAAGGAGAAGGCAAACTCAGAGGAGATGAATAACTATACAATGAACTTAACCACACTTGAAACAACTACAAACTCCACAACTCGTTCCATTGGGCTTGTGGAAATTCTGGAATATTGTGTTTACAGCACCAGTTTCCTGGTTGGTCTTCCTACACAGTCTTATGTTATATGGCTCATCATCACAGGAGCTGGAAGTGGAGTTGCATCAGAGTTCTTCATCCTCAATCTCTCTATTTCTGAGACTGGTTTCTGTGTGAATTGTTTGAACTTTGTACTGTCAGAGTGGTTTTCATTTATTATGAAGTTTAAACTATTTTTAGCAGGACTAATCACTACTGGTCGTCCTCTGTTTCAGTGTCTGATGTGTGTTGAGCGTTACCTGGCAGTGGTTCATCCTGTAACCTTTCTGAAGTACAAACCTCTCAGATATAGAGTGATCTGCTGCACTGCGGCCTGGATAATTATTCTTGGCTCCTGTTTGCGCTGCATGCTTACTATAGACCCACACAACACTGTACATATGTGGTTCTTGTCAGTGCAGTTCCTCCTCTTCTTCTTCATCCAGTTGTTTTGTCTTGTGGCTGTTCTCAGAGCTCTGAAGCAGTCAGGACCAGGAGAGAGAGGGAGAGAGAGAGAGGAGGAAAACCACATGAAGAAAAGAGCGTTTAATCTCATTCTAATAACTACTGTGGCCATGATTATCACTTATGTCCCTTATAGTATTGCAGGGTTTTTTACCATTGTCAGAAAAAAGCTTAATCCTGCATGTTGGCTCCCTGGTTTGGTTTGTTTTGTGCTGTCTGGTTTTGTTCAGCCTGTTCTTTATCTTCACCGCACTGGAAAACTCTCCTGCCCCTGTCTCTTATAAGACCTGTAATGTAATATATTATGGAATTAAGTTACTCAACTATATTTTACATAGAACTTTTATTATTGCTTCTGAAATGTTTTAATCACTTTTGTGTCCTTGCAGCTGATTTTCCCATCTGAATAAAGGTTTTATTATGGTTTTTATTATGTAACAGAGGTTATAATAAAATGCCACATCAGAACCTCCATGAACTTTGTCATTGTTCTTTCCTGCATTATTTCACTGTGGAAATGCATCTTTTTATGGCATATATACTACTTCAGATGTGGCATTTTGCCACATTTGCAGTTTTGGGACTCTCTGTCATTCACTGTTCATCCAGTGACTAATAGCTGTATTTTTGATTGTTCTAGTCATGTTTATTCTACTTGTGTTGAAGAGATGCATGAGTGGTTACATTCGTTTTTTCATAATGAGGATTGTCACAGAGATTACATCAAACCTGACATCCTGCCATAACACAGATTTATATTGTTTGTTTTTCTTTGTCATAGTTTGTGCTCACTATAATATCAGGAGTTGAATGAGTGGCACCGGCTGGCCAGTGTCTGGTGCACAAAACAAAGGCCTGGTTTCACAGACAAGGCTTACATTAAACCAGGATTAGGCCATAGTTAAATTAGGACAGTTAAAGTGCCCCTATTATGCTATTTTAAAGTTTCCTAATGTTAGGGTTAGGGTTAGATTAAACTTACTAAGTTTAATAGCAAGTTTACTAAAAAACAGGCGAACAGGCATTAGAAAACACCAAATAAATGTGATCATGGTAACTAAAAGAGTGGCAGGACATCAAACAAAGGAAGGCATGAACTGAAGATATACAAACTAAAAGTCCTTGAACTGAATCAAACTGAACATAATGTCTGTCACTGTTTTATGTGATGTGTAGCAGATGAAGTCATGCACATATATTCTTGTAACAGCTGTGAAGTCAGTCTACAAAACAGCAGAGAGATGTATACACATCCAGAGAGACTGAACATTCACTCTTCAGGTGATAAACTCCAATTATTTATTCAAGTACTTGTTTTTACCCTTGATATCAACAGTGTTATTGTGCTTATATGATAATGACCAAGATTTGTGGGCAAGTTTAATGCTTTTGAGTAAACGAGACTGAGCTCTTTGGGTCATTAAACCAAATTACCAATTTAAATTGAACTCATCAGAAAATTAGATTTTGCATATGAATTGCAGACTGATTTATACTGGATGAAAATCTATTTTAATCTTATGTTTCCTTGATTCACTAATATAATGTGAATATAGAACCATATTTTGAAGTCATTTAAGTGTGTTCTTGTTATTTAGATTTAATGCTGTAAAATATTGTGGGCCGACTGAATCTATTGAACATTTATTTATTCGAATAGTGCATATTCTGAACTTGATTGTCTCAGTTTGAATGGGCTGGTTTATATACACTTATTTCTTCCCAAACATCACAGTTGCAATATTATACATGTTTTCTGAGCTGCTGAACTGAGAAGAAAACCAAGAGGAGATGAATAACTCTACATTGACCTTCACCACACCTGCAAACATCTACAAACTCCACAACTCAGTCCACTGGGTTAATGGACAGTCTGAACATTTGTGCATTCAGCATCGGTTTCCTGTTTGGTCTTCCTACAAACATCTATATTATATGCCTCATCATCACAGGAACAGGAAGTGGTGTTGCATCAGAGTTCTTCATCCTCAATTTCTCTATTTCTGAGGCTGGTTTCTCATGGTTTCTGAGAGTGGTTTTCATTTACAGTACAGTTTAAACTATTTTTAACAGGACTAATCACTACTGGTCGTCCTCTGTTTCAGTGTCTGATCTGTGTTGAGCGTTACCTGGCAGTGGTTCATCCTGTAACCTTTCTGAAGTACAAACCTCTCAGATATAGAGTGATCTGCTGCACTGCGGCCTGGATAATTATATTACTGGATGTCAGTCAAGCCAGATGAAAATAAAATAAAATACATTTCATGTACCATTGCATTCTGAGCCAACCCGATCTCATGAAATGTGTCCCTATAGCACGCATTGTATTTATTGTGCAATTTACAAACCAATTTCCGCCACAGAAACTAAAGTCTTAAATTATATTTTTCTATTTCACCATTTTCTAAATGAATGTGAATGAAGATCAAATTATTTAAAATAAACTAGGAATACTAATAAAATCAGACTGAAATGGTTGTAAGTGGTTGCTAGTCTTTTATCCAATAAAACTTCACCAGTGACCCAATGTCACCTTTTCCATACTGAAGGTTGCAAAATAGTAATAATTGCTTTACACTTGACATCCTGTCATAACACATTATTTTTGAATTTGTCATAAACCTTGAAAGTTCAGTCTAAATATTTGCATATGTTGTGTTTTAGCAGATAAAATCAAGGTCATATATTTTTCTTGTCTCTAAAACACAGCACAGTAATGTAGAGAAACTGGACATTCACTCTTCAGGTGAGAAAACTTCTGATTCAGTTGTTTTAACCTCAATAATATCAACCAACGGTGTCCCAATAATGTTTTGGGATGAGTTTAATACTTTAGCTATTGAGTAAAATGGGACTGAGATGTTTTATACTGATTTATACTTATACCTGATTATACTGAGCTATAACTAAAATGAAAAAATTAAAGGAAATTTATTAAAAGAAGAATGAAATGCTATAAATTTAGGCTAAGCATAAATACTGAATATACATGCAAGTATATTGTAAAGTCATTTAATAATGGTGTGGTCTGGTTACGAGATATAAATATGAATTTTGTATAATTGTATTATGTTGTACTGAAAACATGTATTTAAATGTTTACCTCACTGAGTCAGTCTGAATTAACTGGTTCATTTACAGGTCTCCATATAAAAAATCACAGTTGCTATATTATATTTGGTTTGTGAGCTGCTGAAATAAGAAGATGAACACAAAGGAGATGAATAACTCTACAGTGAACTTCACCACACCTGAAACATCTACAAACTCCACAACTCAGTCCATTGGGCTAATGGACTTGGTGATAACCTGCGTACACAGCTTTAATTTCCTGTTTGGTCTTCCTACAAACTCCTATGTTATATGGCTCATTGTCACAGGAGCTGGAAGTGGAGTTGCATCAGAGTTCTTCAACCTCAATCTCTCTATGTGTGAGATTTGTACCTGTCTGAGTTGTTTAGTCTCTACACTGACTATTTACTTTTCAAGTCTCTCACTTTTAATGCAGTTTCTACAAGGACTAATTCTCACTGGCCGTCCTCTGTTTCAGTGTCTGATGTGTGTTGAGCGTTACCTGGCAGTGGTTCATCCTGTAACCTTTCTGAAGTTCAAACCTCTCAGATATAGAGTGATCTGCTGCACTGTTGTCTGGATCATTAATCTTGGCTCCTGTTTCTATAGTTTATTTATTGTAATCTCACAAAACATTAATGTGCAAACGTGGTTCTTCTCACTGCAGTTCCTCCTCGTCTTCTCCATCCAGTTGTTTTGTCTTGTGGCTGTTCTCAGAGCTCTGAAGCAGTCAGGACCAGGAGAGAGAGGGAGAGAGAAAGAGGAGGAAAACCACATGAAGAGAAGAGCATTTCATCTCATTCTAATAACTACTGTGAGCATGGCTTTTATATATGTCCCATTTACTATCACAGGATTCTACATTATTCTTACACAACAGAATAATCCTGCATATTGGATCCCTGGCTTGGTTTGTTATGTGCTGGCTGGTTTCGTTCAGCCTGGTCTTTATCTTCACCGAACTGGAAAACTGCCTCTGTTCCTCATGAGACCTGCAATTGTAATTTTTCACTAAATCCAGTTACTTTCTAAATGTTGTATTAGATAACTTTAATTTAAAATTGTATTAACTATCTGTTTAAGTTAATACTTAATTTAGTCATTTTAGATTTTAGTATTTTTTAGTTGGTAGAGCATGTTCTTTAAACTTCATCAGTGATTTAGTGCCTCATTTTTCCATATTGAGGGTTGCCATAGAGATTGTTTTAAAGTGTTTGAGTACCTTTCTTTTGAACACTCAACAATAAAAAAAAATAAAAATAAAAAAGAAATGTCTGTATCTAAACCCCTGCATCAACACGCATTTTTTGGACTGACCCACTGAAAGGTCCAATGAAAGAGCTAACATTTATAAAAAAAACAAAAACAAATAAATAATAAAAAATAAAACTTTTGTCAATGTATTCACTGACACACTAAACATTTAGCAAACATGTATATACAGCAAAATGTTCCACATACATCTTTGGATTTATAAAGATAGTTTTGGCAGATTGATTATGTTTTAGGCTGTCAAAATAAATATTATAAGAACACTTTTTTCAGCCTCAAAATTAAAGTTGAGAGTCAGATGATAAATCTCATGATGTTGACATGCTAGAAAGGCATTGTTATCTGAGATATTACACTTTTTCTAATACCTTCATATAAATCTATGAACTCTGAAAAAACAGATATTTGTCCCATGTATGTTCAGTATACTTAGTGCTGTGTCTTAAAAATAAACCAGTTGTCCAAAACAATAATTGCTGTAAACTTGACAACACACTTTTATTTTTATTTTTCATACCTTAAAAGTTAATTTGCATATCTTGTGTTTTATGTGACGTGTAGCAGATGAAATTCGTCTTGTCTCCAAATCACAGCACAGAAATCTATTAACATCCAGAGAGACTGGACATTCACTCTTCAGGTGATTCAAAACTTTTAATTTCTTGTTTTAACCTCAGTGCTATCAACCAACAGTGCAATTGTGTTTATCAAATAATGCTTTGTGATTTGGCGTTCAATGTTTTAGCTAGAATTGGTCAAACTGGACTGAGCTATTTTCTGAAAAGAAATCATTTTAAAAGTACATATTAAAGAAAATGACGTTTCATAATTTAGGCTAAGCATACTACTGAATATATACAACCATATTTTGAAGTCATATAATAATAATGTGTTTTTATTCGAGTTTAAATTATTAACTTTGTATTACAAAATCATATTATGTAGATAACTGGATGAATGTATTTAAATGTTATGTTTACCTTATTGACTTAACTGGTTCATTATAGTTCTCCTTAAAAAAGATAACAGTTGCAATATTATATACAGTTTGGTTTGTGAGCTGCTGAACTGAGAAGACAAATACAGAGATGAATAACTCTACAGTGACCTTCACCACACCTGAAACATCTACAAACTCCACAACTCAGTCTATTGGGCCAATGGGCTTTGTGGAAATCTGCATACACAGCATAACTTTCCTGTTTGGTCTTCCTACAAACATCTACGTTATATGGCTCATCGTCACAGGAACAGGAAGTGGAGTTGCATCAGAGTTCTTCAACCTCAATCTCTCTACTTGTGAGATTTGTACCAGTCTGAATGGTTTGCTCAATATACTGCCAATGTACTTTTCAAGTCTCTCATTGTTACCGCTGTTTCTACAAGGACTAATTAACACTGGTCGTCCTCTGTTTCAGTGTCTGATGTGTGTTGAGCGTTACCTGGCAGTGGTTCATCCTGTAACCTTTCTGAAGTACAAACCTCTCAGATATAGAGTGATCTGCTGCACTGCGGCCTGGATAATTATTCTTGGCTCCTGTTTCTATAGTTTATTTATTGCAATCTCAGAAAACATGAATGTGCAAATGTGGTTCTTCTCGCTGCAGTTCCTCCTCTTCTTCTCCATCCAGTTGTTTTGTCTTGTGGCTGTTCTCAGAGCTCTGAAGCAGTCAGGACCAGGAGAGAGAGGGAGAGAGAGAGAGGAGAAAAACCATATGAAGAGAAGAGCATTTTATCTCATTCTAATAACTACTGTTAGCATGGCTTTTATATATGTCCCATATACTATCACAGGATTCTGTATCATTCTAACACAACAGAATAATCCTGCATATTGGATCCCAGGTTTAGTTTGTTATGTGCTGGCTGGTTTCGTTCAGCCTGTTCTTTATCTTCACCGCACTGGAAAACTGCCTCTGTTCCTCATGAGATCTGCAATTGTATTTTTTTTTACTAAATCCTTTAATTTCTAAATGTTGTATTAGATAACTTTAATTTAAAATTGTATTAATTATCTGTTTACTTTAATACTAAATTTAGTCATTTTAGATTTTAGTATTTTTTAGTTGGTAGAGCATGTTCTTTAGATATAATTGATTTCAACAATTTTGTAAAATATTTTTCTATAAAACTTCATCAGTGATTTAGTGTCTAATTATTCCATATTGAGGGTTGCCACAGAGATTGTTTTAAAGTGTTTGAGTACCTTTCTTTTGAACACTCAACAATAAAAAAAAAAAAAAAAAATCTCTATCTAAACCCCTGCATCCACATGCAATTCTTGACCACTGAAAGGTCCTATGAAAGAGCTAATATTTAATTAAAAAGAATAATAATAAAAAAAAACCTTTTGTCAATGTATTCACTGACACACTGAACATTTACATAGCAAACAAGTATATACAGCAAAATGTTCCACATACATCTTTGTATTTATAAAGATAGTTTTGGCAAATTGATTGCTTTACGCTGTCAAAATAAAATATTATAACAACACTTTTTTCAGCCTCAAAATTAATGTTGAGAGTCAGATGATAAATCTCATGGTCGCCTGTGATGTTGACATGCTAGAAAGGCATTGTTATCTGAGATATTGCACGTTTTCTAATGCTTTCATATAAATCAATGAACTTTGAATAAATAGATATTTGTCAGATCAAATACAGAGATGAATAACCCTCCAGTGACCTTCACCACACCTGAAACATCAACAAACTCCACAAATCAGTCTATTGGGCCAATGGACTTTGTGGAAATCTGCGTACACAGCATGAATATCCTGTTTGGTCTTCCTACAAACATCTACGTTATATGGCTCATCGTCACAGGAACAGGAAGTGGAGTTGTATATTGTACAGTGTATTTGCTTAAGTTTTTGCTAATTTCAAGACAAATAATTTGTGGTTAAGACAATTAAAATCTTAGTGTTTAACCCTTTTTTTGTGCCCAGGAGTGTATAATGCATTGATTTATTAATTAACCTTACATATATATATTTTTTTTAAATGATCCCCAGGAGGTCCAATAAGAAATTAATAACCTGACAATAATTTGTCAGGAAACTTCAACTCTTTTCAAATGACTGAATCATAAAGGACTATGACATTGAATCATTATCTGATTATCCAATTAATTAATCTAACATGAACAAACCTTTCTTTTTTCAATATTATTTATATGCTTTATGAGATGCTGGGCTGTGACGACAACCAAAGAGAAGATGGATAACTCTACAGTGAACTTTACCTCACCTGAAGCTTCAACAAACTCCACAACTAATTCTATTGGGTTACTGGGCAGTCTGGACATATGTTTGTACAGCATTAATTTCATTTTGGCTCTTCCTATACACTCCTATATTATATGGCTCATCATCACAGGAAAAGGAAGTGGAGCTGCATCAGGGTTCTTCATCCTGAATCGCTCTGTTTCTGAGATTGGTATCTGTGTTAATTATTTGTTCACTGTACTTGATTGGACTTGGGTTTTAAGTTTCACACCAACATGTTTTTTATCAGCACTAGGCGATACTGGTCGTCCTCTGTTTCAGTGTATGATCTGTGTAGAGCGTTACCTGGCAGTGGTTCATCCTGTAACCTTTCTGAAGTTCAAACCTCTCAGATATATAGTGATCTGCTGCACTGCGGCCTGGATGATTACTCTTTGTTCTTGTTTGTGTGGCATGTTTATTATAGTATCTTTCGATTTTTATATTTATGTATGCATAAATTCGCTTCAATTCTTACTCTTTGTCTCCATTCAGCTATTCTGTTGTGTGGCTGTTCTCACAGCTCTGAAGCAGTCAGGACCAGGAGAGAGAGAGAGAGAGAGAGAGAGAGAGAGAGAGAGAGAGAGAGAGAGAGAGAGAGAGAGAGAGAGAGAGAGAGAGAGAGAGAGAGAGGGGAGGAAAACCACATTAAGAGAAGAGCTTTTTATGTAATTCTAATAACTACTATCAGCATGGCTATCATACAGTATATTGGCCATTTACTATCACTGTATTCTTTTTTATTCTGACAAAACAGAAAAGCAAACTTTTTCCGTGTGTTTTATTTATGTGCTGGCTGGTTTTGTTCAGCCTGTTCTGTTTCTGCAACGGGCTGGCAAAATTACCCTGCCTTGGCTTTCCTTAAATCACATGATTGTGATATTTGATTTATCCTTTTTTTTATGTCTGATTCATATATATGTTTGGAAAATGTAAAGTAAATACACCTTTTGCATATTGAGGATTGCCCACAAAGATTATTGCATTAAACTAGACATTCATTACACAGATTTTTTCTCCACAGAAATAAACAAACAAATTGCTCTTGTCTAAAAAATTTGCGTGTCAGGTGTTTAATGAGTGGCACCTGTGCTGACCAGTTTCAAATGTAAAAAGAAGAAGACTGACTATACATTGTAAAAAGTAAAAAGACTTAAAAAAAAAAAAAAAAAAAGTGAAAAAAATGTGTCTTGGTGCACAATTTAAATGTAAATTACTGGATGTCAGTCAAGCCAGAAGAAAATAAAATAAAATACATTGCATACCATTGCATTCTGAACCAACCCGTTCTCATGAAATGTGTCTCTATAGCATTGTATTTATTGTGCAATTTACAAACCACACATTTCCGCCACAGACACTAAAGTCTGAAGATCAAATTATTTCAAATAAACTAGGAATACTAATAAAATCAGACTGAAATGGTTGTAAGTGGTTGCTAGTCTTTTATCCAATAAAACTTCACCAGTGACCCAATGTCACCTTTTCCATACTGAAGGTTGCAAAATAGTAATAATTGCTTTACACTTGACATCCTGTCATAACACATTTTTTTTTAAATTTGTCATAAACCTTGAAAGTTCAGTCTAAATATTTGCATATGTTGTGTTTTAGCAGATAAAATCAAGTTCATGTATTTTTCTTGTCTCTAAAACACAGCACAGTAATGTAGAGAAACTGGACATACACTCTTCAGGTGAGAAAACTTCTGATTCAGTTGTTTTAACCTCAATAATATCAACCAACGGTGTCCCAATAATGTTTTGGGATGAGTTTAATACTTTAGCTATTGAGTAAAATGGGACTGAGATGTTTTATACTGATTTATACTTATACCTGATTATACTGAGCTATAACTAAAATGAAACAATTAAAGGAAATATATGAAAGAAGAATGACATGCTATAAATTTAGGTTAATCATAAATACTGAATGCAACTATATTGTGAAGTCAATTAATAATGGTGTGGTCTGGTTACGAGATATAAATAGGGATTTTGTATAATTGTATTATGTTGTACTGAAATCATGTATTTAATGTTTACCTCACTGAGTCAGTCTGAATTAACTGGTTCATTTACAGGTCTCCATATAAAAAATCACAGTTGCTATATTATATTTGGTTTGTGAGCTGCTGAAATAAGAAGATGAACACAAAGGAGATGAATAACTCTACAGTGAACTTCACCACACCTGAAACATCTACAAACTCCACAACTCAGTCCATTGGGCTAATGGACTTGGTGATAACCTGCGTACACAGCTTTAATTTCCTGTTTGGTCTTCCTACAAACTCCTATGTTATATGGCTCATTGTCACGGGAGCTGGAAGTGGAGTTGCATCAGAATTCTTCAACCTCAATCTCTCTATGTGTGAGATTTGTACCTGTCTGAGTTGTTTAGTCTCTACACTGACTATTTACTTTTCAAGTCTCTCACTTTTAATGCTGTTTCTACAAGGAATAATTCTCATTGGCCGTCCTCTGTTTCAGTGTCTAATGTGTGTTGAGCGTTACCTGGCAGTGGTTCATCCTGTAACCTTTCTGAAGTTCAAACCTCTCAGATATAGAGTGATCTGCTGCACTGCGGCCTGGATAACCACTCTTGGATCCTGTTTGGCTACTATGACCATGAACATATCATCCAATCATAACACATATAAATGGTTCTTCTCACTGCAGTTCCTCATCTTCTTCTCCATCCAGTTGTTTTGTCTTGTGGCTGTTCTCAGAGCTCTGAAGCAGTCAGGACCAGGAGAGAGAGGGAGAGAGAAAGAGGAGGAAAACCACATGAAGAGAAGAGCTTTTCATCTCATTCTAATAACTACTGTGAGCATGGCTTTTATATACGTCCCATATACTATCACAGGATTCTGTATCATTCTAACACAACAGAATAATCCTGCACATTGGATCCCTGGTTTTATTTGTTATGTGCTGGCTGGTTTCGTTCAGCCTGTTCTTTATCTTCACCGCACTGGAAAACTGCCTCTGTTCCTCATGAGACCGCAATTGTAATTTTTCACTAAATCCAGTTACTTTACTTTTTAAATATTGTATTGGATAACTTTAATTTAAAATTGTATTAATTATCTGTTTAATTTAATACTAAATTTAGTCATTTTAGATTTTAGTATTTTTTAGTTGGTAGACCATGTTCTTTAGATATGATTGATTGCAAAGATTTCGTAATGTTTTTTTTTTTTTTTCTATACAACTTCATCAGTGATTTAGTGTCTCAGGTTTCCATATTGAGGGTTGCCACAGAGATTGGTTTAAAGTGTTTGAGTACCTTTTTTTTGAAAACTCAGCAATAATAATAAAAAAATAATAATAATAAAAAATATATTAATACGTATATATATATTTTTGTCAACGTATTCACTGACACACTAAACATTTAGCAAACATGTATACAGCAAAATGTTCCACATACATCTTTGGATTTATAAAGATAGTTTTGGCAGATTGATTATGTTTTAGGCTGTCAAAATAAAATATTATAAGAACACTTTTTTCAGCCTCAAAATTAAAGTTGAGAGTCAGATGATAAATCTCATGATGTTGACATGCTAGAAAGGCATTATTGTCTGAGATATTACACTTTTTCTAATGCCTTCATATAAATCTATGAACTTTGAAAAAACAAATATTTGTCCCATGTATGTTCAGTATACTTAGTGCTGTGTCTTAAAAATAAAACAGTTGTCCAAAACAATAATAGCTGTAAACTTGACAATACACTTTGATTTTTTTTTTTCATACCTTTAAAGTTCAGTATAAAAATTTTTCATATCTTGTGTTTTATGTGAGGTGTAGTAGATTAAATTTGAAGCATGGTCAAGCGCCCCCGGCGTCACACTGCCGGCGCCCCTCGGCGTCACTCTATGACTAATTTGGAACTCCGTTGCTTTCAATGGGAAACCTGTGGCGTCAAAAACAGACGCGAATTTTATCAGTAGGAAATCACGCTGAAGAAGTCTCATTCCGAACACATCGCGATATTTGGCACATCAGTTCACGTGTGCCAGATGTTGGTAAGTAGTGTAAATATGCTGTCCTAATAATAATGTTTGATATAATGTATGTTCTGTTTGTCGAAATTAATCAGATTAGCTCATGTTCAGTCACTGCATTATATCTGTCATCTCCACGGAGGTTTTGCGTTTCATTACTTTCTAAATCAAAACAGGGTGATTGTCTGTCACGTGACGTGCTATAGGCCTAGACCTTCAATCAATTAATCATATTCATATCAGGTTTAAAGTAGTAAAATTAGTTCCAAAGTGGTAGTAGAAGCACAGTAAAAACAACACTTACCATGCTTTTACCACACTATTGGTAGTTTTAATGTGATACTTATTATAAATGCACAGTAACCACAACACTTACAATACTTTTATCACAGTAACCCTAGTTCTCTTACGAGAGGTTCTCTCGTACTGCGTAATATCTTACGCTATGGGGAAATCTCTTTTCTGCGAGATACTGAAGCCAGAAATTATCCTTAATTTTGGAATAATGTAAAACGCGTTGCAGCAGCACGCAGACACAGGCAAGACGGCTCGCGCACCTATTGGGTGCCCTGCGGCAACTGCAGCAGCCTATCGAGAGGCCCCGTGGTGACGCCAGAACCAATGGGGGCGCTTTGCGCCCACTACGCCACGTCCCGCCGAAACGGGCGTGGTCTGGGCCTATAAATATAGCTCGAAAAGGCTGGTAATCTGATTTTTCATCTCTTCAGCGGAGCTCACGCATCGCTGGATCCTGAGAGAAGAAGCCGCGCCGTCAGAAAGAGCCTTTTCAGCGGGTCCCGGAACCTCCTCCCACCGATCGAAGCTCGGCGGTTCGGGCAGATCAGGGTAACGCGCAGATGCCTTCGTTCCCTTGTCATATGGAGGAAACCTGGGTTCCTGTCCCAGGGACTGGTGCTGGGAGCATCATGTTGCCGGAAAACCGTTTCAACAGATGCCTCCCTCACTGGTTGGGGCGCGGTCATGGACGGACGCTTTGCGAGAGGTCTGTGGGAGACCCGGCATTCTTCCTGGCACATCAACTGCCTGGAAATGCTGGCGGTCTACAAAGCTCTGAGGAGCTTTTTCCCGGACCTCCGCGGCCACCATGTCCTGATACGCTCGGACAACACATCTGTAGTCGCGTATCTGAATCATCAGGGGGGGTCTGAGGTCGTGCTCTCTATGCAGACTGGCACACCAGATCTTTCTGTGGTCCCAGGGGAAACTGTCGTCTCTCAGAGCGATGTATGTCCCCGGGGACCAAAATCAGGGAGCAGACGTCCTGTCGAGACAGGGGCTGAGGCCCGGGGAGTGGCGACTCCACCCCGAGGAGGTGGGAGCCATGTGCGTGAGATTCGGCCCAGTGGAAGTGGATCTGTTCGCGTCTCAAGAGACGTCCCACTGTCCACTGTGGTTCTCTCTCTGGCATCCAGCTCCGCTGGGGCTGGACGCTATGATGCAGACGTGGCCGAGGCTGCGTCTGTACGCATTTCCCCCGATCGCTCTGCTCCCGGGAGTCTTGGAGCGGGTCCGCCAGGAGGGGATCAGCCTAATTTTAGTAGCACCGTGGGGCTCGGAGGATGAGGCCTGCGGCTCACTCCAGAGTCCCAACTTGGGACCTGGTGGTGGTACTTGAAGGGTTGGCTGAAGCCCCCTTCGAGCCACTGGAGTCGGCTGAGGCAAAGAACCTGACCTTCAAGGTGGCCTTTCTCCTTGCTATCACCTCTCTGAGGAGAGTGGGGGATCTCCAGGCCTTGGCTATAACGCCAACTTGCCTGGAGTTTGCCCCTGGTGGAGTTAAGGCCATCTTACATCCTAGACCGGGCTATGTGCCCAAGGTGTCGTCTAGTGTGGCACGGTCAGTGGTTCTTCAGGCCTTCCATCCTCCACCTCACATGATGGTGGAAGAGGGGAGACTTCACCTGCTCTGCCCAGTCAGAGCCCTAAGGGTTTACTTGGAGAAGTCTTCTCAGTGGAGGAAGTCAGACCAGTTGTTGGTGTGCTTTGGTTCACCCAAGAAAGGGCTGCCTGCATCTAAACAGACAATCAGCAATTGGATTGTCCAGGCTATAGCCACGGCTTATCAGGTGCGCAATTTGCCTTCACCTATGACCGTGAGGTCTCATTCCACCAGGGGCATGGCCTCCTCGGTGGCCCTCCTTTCTGGTGTCTCGCTTCAGGAGATTTGCGAGGCGGCTGGGTGGGCCACCCCGCACACCTTCATATGTTTCTACAGTCTGCAACTCCCTGTGACGCCTGGCGCCAGAATGCTCGCGTCCTAGGTATGCCTGGTCTTCCAGCTTCATACTAGGGCGGGCGTGATTACGGTGTGGCATAGTGGGCATTACGTTCCCCAAAGTGTCGTCACGACGACGACGCAGTGCGAGTTCCCTCGAAGGGGAACGTCTCGGGTTACGACTGTAACCCTTGTTCCCCGAGAAGGGAACGAGACACTGCGTCTCGTCGCCACACCTATCACAGGCAGAGTGCTTGCTTCATCGCAAAGGAGCTAACGTGTGTTTGTGCCAGCGTCCCTTTGTATCTTCCGGTTATGCCGTCATCTACTACGTCATGACGCAGCACCAATCAGGATTGGACAGATTTCATTCATGCTTCAGATGCGCTACGCTAAGGGCGTTCCCCAAAGTGTCGTCATGACGACGACGCAGTGTCTCGTTCCCTTCTCGGGGAACAAGGGTTACAGTCGTAACCCGAGACGGTTCTATGGCTAAGGTGTATAACATGCCTGACAGCGCACAGCCTTGTCTGACACCCCTGTATACCCTAAACGGAGAGCATAAATCACCATTAATCTTTAATATACTCTCAACGCCACAATACATCATTTTAATCATTGCAATAAAATCTGAACTAAAACCAAAGGCTTTTAAAACGTTCCATAAATAAATATGCTCGACTCTGTCGAAAGCCTTCTCTTGATCGATTGATATCATACCATAATCTACGTAAAAAATGTTTCCACAGTATACAATGTCTCTAATAAAAGAAACATTATCAAAGATTATTCTTCCTGGTACGCAATATGACTGATCTGGATGAACAATATATCCAATGACTTCACCCAATCTGATTGCTAAAGCTTTAGACAATATTTTATAGTCATTACATAACAAACGTACTGGTCTCCAATTTATGTTGTCATTTAAATCTCCTTTTTTCGGCAATAAAGTAATAATTGCCCTCTGGCAGCTTTGTGGCAGTTGTCCATTTACCAAACTCTCATTAAAAACTGTTACCAATTCTGGACCTATTTCTACCCAAAAAGATTTATAAAATTCAGTTGTAATGCCATCAATACCTGGTGCCTTTCCATTTTCCATTTTTTAAGGGCATTTTCAAGCTCAACTAAACTCAAAGTTTTACTAATTTCCTCATTTGCATTTTTAGTTATCTGTGGTAAATTTTCAAAAAAATCCAAATTACCATCTTGTTCTTCTGAAATTTCACTTTTGTACAAATCTTTATAAAAATGTACAGCTCTTTTTCTAATATCTGAGGGATTTGTCAATAAAAACCCTTTTTCCGACCGCAAGGCATGAATAAACATTTTCTGACCATTCTTTTTTTCTAAACTAAAAAATAATTTTGAAGGAGCATCCATTAACTTTGGAAACGAGATCTAATGATAGCACCTTTTGTTGTACAACCTAGCTCTTTTTCTTTTTTATGTGCTCTATATATGTGGCATCTTTTGAAGACTCTGCAAGCTCCTGTAGCTTCATCAACTCTTCTTCTAACACACTCATTGAGCTATTTATGTCTCTTGTGGCGTTGTGAGTGTATTGTTGACATTTGACACAACTGTTTGATTTGTATCTTCACAAAATCCCACCACTGCTGCAAAGTTAAAGTTCGCGTGAACCGGAAGTTGCAAACGACTTTTCTCCAGTGTTGTGACGTATTTCCCAGTGAAACGGAATATTGAACAGAGGGCAGGGTTTTACTCTAGCGCTCCTCCTCTCCATCTCTCACTCATAGCAGACTAACGGTTTGAGGGGAGTAGTTAAGCGTTTCCTAACCCAAGCCGTCAAACCTACATCATCAGCCATTCCAGACCGGAAGTAACTTTTCAGACTTTGATTAAAGATTACGACGGCAAACAATTTTTTTCTGTGTATTAACTTGCACGGATTCATTTTTCACACTATGCGCTAACAAAGTAAATAGGGTCAATTTTGATTTCAGTTGGACTTTAAGAAAGAAGCTTTCATAGATTTAGCATTTGTCCAAAACTCTTTAAAAACGTCTCTAAAAAAAGTGTCACATAATAAATTATTGTTAAAATGCCAAAAAGCACTTTTTGATTTCACAAAACTTTTTGCTACAACACATTTTATCAAGCTGTGATCAGAAAGACAAACCGGACTAATTGAACATTCTCTAAACATACTTAATTGATGCTTAAAAACATAGGCTAGAATCTATCAAGCCTTGCCAGCGATAGCTGATTATCATGAGCATGAGCCCAAGTGTACTGTCTCTGTGTACCATGCAAATTTCTTAAACATTTTAAAAAGGGTGCAGCTTTGTTTTTTGTTTAAAAGAAAAAAAGCAGAAATGGCTGTATTTTGGTTTCCAAATGTATTGTTGTCATCAAATAATAGTATTAGAAAATTGGACGACATTTCCGATCGTTTTTTAATTTGTAATATTTATTTGTACGTTTATTGTATTTCATTGGAAATGTCGTCCAAATTTCTAATACTATTATTTGATGACAACAATACATTTGGAAAACAAAATACAGCCATTTCTGCTTTTTTTCTTTTAAACAAAAAACAAAGCTGAACCCTTTTTTAAATTTCATCTTTCATTCCGAAATAGAATAATGAATGAACGAAAAAGTACACGGACCAGAAAATAAACTCCTAATGCTGTTTCTACAAGGACTAATTCTCACTGGCCGTCCTCTGTTTCAGTGTCTGATCTGTGTTGAGCGTTACCTGGCAGTGGTTCATCCTGTAACCTTTCTGAAGTTCAAACCTCTTAGATATAGAGTGATCTGCTGCACTGTGGCCTGGATAACCACTCTTGGATCCTGTTTGGCTACTATGACCATAAAAATATCATCCAATCATAACACATATAAATGGTTCTTCTCACTGCAGTTCCTCATCTTCTTCACCATCCAGTTGTTTTGTCTTGTGGCTGTTCTCAGAGCTCTGAAGCAGTCAGGACCAGGAGAGAGAGGGAGAGAGAAAGAGGAGGAAAACCACATGAAGAGAAGAGCATTTTATCTCATTCTAATAACTACTGTGAGCATGGCTTTTATCAGGGGCGGTTTCTTAATTAGGGCGACGCACCACCAAAGTGTGAAAGGGACTTTTTCAATCACATTCACAATCTCATTCAACCACAGTGTTATGCTAGCCGTCACTGTATGTTCTGCCTCTGGATATAGTCCAATCAGCGTCATGTCACGTCATGTCACGTTCCAAATAAAGAAAAATAAACGTGATGCGAGTTCTGCCTTCTCTCTGTCAGTGAAGACCATTCTGAAACGCGTCCGAAAATGAACTGTAACTCAGCGAATACTCAGTCAAACAGGCATACAGACACACAGGCATGACGCTTGAATTCTCTTCTTTTAAATGAGGTAATTTATATAAAAAACAAATATTCTCATCTTGTGAAATCTGTATTAAAAGAGAGCGATTCCAGTCGAGCTAATTAGAGCTCATTAAAATGTAATGTGAACACGCCCACGGAGAGCGCGTGCTATTCAAACGCAAATTACTGAGGCAATCCAAGCAAACCTGTGAACGCCCCCATATCAGCTCGAGAAAACACAAGTTTATTTACACCATCTGGCAGCGCTGTGAGGAATAATAATAATGGAAAAATCTACCTCAGAGTGCGGGTATTGCAGGAGAGAGGATCCGAATATGTAGTAAGTTTTATTTCCTTCTCAAGTTAATCGCGTTTCTGTGAATGAATGAACGGCAGCCGCAGAGATGCGCGCTGTTTATCACAGCTCGCAAAAAGACAGTTTAAATTTAAATTGCGTCTCTGTGTGAATGAATGATGATGTTTTAGCAAACTGTATTGCTATACTGAGTTGAGTAAAAATCGACAGAAATATGTTGAAATAAAATCTAGGCTATTTGTATAAGCAATGTATTAAACTGAAAATTAACATTTATATGCCCTAATATTTCATAAAAACAACGTTACAGTCAGGCGTTTCTGTTTGTGAATGATTGTTTCGGTTTTAGCAAACTGTATTGCTATACTGAGTAAAAATCGACTGAAATATGTTGAAATAAAATGTATTTGTACAAGCAACGTATTAAACTGCAAATTAACATTTATATTTCTTATAATAAAAATGAAAGACCTATGTTACAGACATATGAAAGACAACATTTCGTTGATTAGTTTTGGATAGATTATAAATTTTTACTGTAAAATATCTGCCACCTCAAATAAGCTTTTGTTTGCCAATATTTGCTCATGTTAATAGTATGTTTTGTCAAAAATAATCAAATAATCAATCAAATCCTTAACTTTGAAATATGTATGATAAAATGTATACTTTAGTTTTTACAAAGAAAGATTACACTTGAATTGTTGTTGTAATTGTAACCTTTTTAATAAAAAAATATATTTACAAGGTAGATGTAAACAAACTATTAAAAGGTAAATATAAGCCTTTTCTTTAAATAATTTTTATTGTGTTTTATTAGTGACAAATTTGGGGAGAGGATAAATATTACAAAACTGAAAATACAGTATGAGAATTAACTGCACAATTACTAGACATGTTTTCCTTGGATATTATAGGCCAATTTGCAAGCACAATATGTGGAAAAATAAAAAAGAATTGAGATGCTTCCAACTGTTGCTCTTGCATTCTTGTGGCTCAGTGACTCACCTGAATGAATGGCTAATTAAGTATGCAGGCCCCATTGTCTCCAGGTGCGAACCACTAAATATACATCGTTGACGCCCACTCCGCATATTGCCTTTCCAAACAGAAAGTGCTTTGCAAAATTCAAATCAATGTATTGTGTTATGTGAATGATAAGGCAGGGTGATTTTCACATCATTTTGAAGAAAAAACACTAGGTGATGACATCCATTAGACAAAAGTCTTATTGGCACATATTTAGAATGTGTTTTATGGCCTTATTTCAGAAACTTTAGTTTTTAGTTTTTTCAATAACCATGCATAAACATTATTCTCTCAAAAATGCAGACATGTACATTCTTGTTGCTCACACATTATGGTAGCCCTGTTTGTGCTAAATAGTGTGTAATTTTTTTTTGCCATTAATATGTTTAGAAGCAACTGAAAAAAGCACAAATGTCAGGGCATGTCAGAACATCTCAAGGACCCCAAAAACACCTTAGACCCCAGAGGGTTAAAGAAGCATTTATGTACATAATGGTGAATACATGCTTATATTTTTAATTTGATCTTCTGTAATATATGTGATTATATGTATGCATACACATTTACTAATTGTATATATATTTATATTGTGTGAAATAACAATGAACAGCAGAACTGAGTTGACATTTTTATTTGAATGAATTCTTATTAAAAAAAGAAATTTTGTTGTCAACTATTTCATTGTGTCTGTCAAATTATTTTCAGGAAACTGAGTATAAACAATGACAATATACATTTAAAAAAATAAAAACAATATTTAATGATAAATACATAAAGTCTATCACTACTATTGTAAAAATCAATCTCAGTGTAAATATCTAATATTTATTATATTATACATATATACATTCACTGCTCAAGAAACATTGGTCCCTGGTAATTAATCATAAAACAGCAAATATGCCAGATCTGGTTGATGCTTCCTGACAAGGTGAGTGGCACAACAGAATCAAAAATGTGGTTTTCCTCGACCCTTCGAATGACCCTTTCCACCAGAATTCTGAGGCGTGCAATGGCCTGTGTTTTATCACAGTCCTGTTTGCTGAACTGCTTAGCACGTTTGAAAGGTGGAATGATCAGTCTAGCACCAACACTGGAGAGCATATCCTCGATTGTGAACCCCTTGTCTGCCATGACCTCATCTCCAGGTTCAAGCAGGTCCAAAATGCCGGACTTCTTTGTGATCTCTTTGTCGGAGATTGAACCTGTTTAAAGCTGGAAGATGAAAGTCATTGCACCACACGGAGCTACTCCAACCAGACCTTTAAATGTTGTAGTGCTCTTGTAGCTGGAGAAGATCTCTGAGTGGAGTGTCAGAGATGTGGGGCTCTCACAGCGGATTTCTGTGCAATCCAGGATGACTCGCAGGTTTGGACAGAACAAACTGTACTTCTCTGGCATGGAGAAGCATATTTGTTGCCTGGACATCCAAATGGGTACTGAACCCAACACAAAGAACAGGTAGTTAGCCCAGGTGATAATGGCCCTACTCACTGTGGCCACGCTTACCCCGAAAATGTCGGCGATTACTTGTTCCCTCAGTCCAGCAGCTACCCGACAGGAATACATGAACAGTTCATCTATGAGCTGGATCTTCCGTGCAGGGCTAGGGCTCGGGGATGCTTACTGTCCCATCCTTAGTCCAGTACACAATATTGCTGGCAGATGGACAAACAGATTCCCAGAACACCTGGAAAACTTCCTGTGAGGGAAACTTTGTGTAGTATTTAATTGTGTGATCAGAAACACAAAATCTGCTCATTGTTGTTTGTTTCTCTAGTGACATCTTCTGCAGCCTAGCCTCCAGCTCTTCAATGTACTGCAGAGCCTCATCTAATGCACCTATAAAAATGTAAAATAGTATATTTAGCAACTAATTGCATATATTTATGTGTGTGTATATATATATATATATATATATTATATATATATATATATATATATATATATATATATATATATATATATATATATAATATATATATATATATATATATATATATATGTATATGTATATATACATACACACACACACACACACACACACACACACACACACACAAGCAAAAGTCAAAGTCAACATAAGTGCTTACCGGCAGGTGGGCGTGCCACGTAGTCATGTTCCTCAATATGACTGGATTCATTGGGTGCATCTTCTGTAACCACCAGATGCTCCCGAACACGTACATCCGCACCAAGTCGAACGGCAGATCTCTCAAAAGCTGATAGTCTTTGAGGGAGTACATAGAAATTGTTCCAAGTGAAACGACTGGGAATGACACCAACCTTCAGCCGCGAACTTCCTGGAATGTAGTTGTCAGCGGTAAAATGCTGACTGCAGACATACGTGCTGCCTCTCCGAATGACGAACGTAGACCCTTCGTCCCGTCTAATAGCGATGACCCATTTCTTTTTTTGGTCTTCGTTCAAAGGATACCCGTGAAAACTTAAATAAGGTTGTTTTTGCTTAGAATTGCTGCACTGAGGGACGCTACAGCAACACTTATTTTTGGACTCGGCCATTGTTGTTGTCACCGGAAGTAAGTTTACCTGGCGTTGGTGAGCACCGGAAACACAAAACCCAGAAGTGTGAAAAAGGCTTATTGGAGCGCGTGTCTCCAATAGGGGATTTAAAAGTAGCGGCTGGAGGATGCAGGGGGGAGCAGTCGCGATCAAAGCGTGAGTCACGATTAGGAGACAGTGGTCTAGTGCTGGGAAACGCGAGGAAGGCGAAGGATCAAGAGCGGGCGAGTGACTGGCAAGTAGGACTGGGAGAGTGGAGCGAGTGAAAGCATTGCTGGATGTACATGTTATCGTCGTGAGAGAAGTTAAGTACACGAATGGCAACTGTGTGAGAGATAACATATTTTGAGTTCAGGAAGAGTATTTTAGTTACTGACCTGTGTTTGCTGCCAGCGCGTTCTTTTGCTATGTGTCGTCAAAGCAGATGAGTGAGACCCGATTCTCGTATCGCTCGTGTAACCTGATATCCCCCTTTGAAGATCACGACTGTGGATTGGCTGGCCCTGGCAAGACGGAGTGAAGGCTTACTGTTCACTGTGAGGTAGTGTGTCATTGCAGTGTCTGAAGATTGAAGTGAGCACTTGTAAGGATTTAAAGTGTTTGATGCATGCACGAGTGTGGGAGAATTAACGTTACCATCACTCTGAAATCATTGCCGGGGATCGGCTAGCCCGGTGGGGCGTCAGGAAATAATCTGATCTGCTGTGTGTAAAGCTCTGTACAGGTGTCCCAGTCCATGTTGCTGTGGTGGAGGAAGGAGAAGTTCAGCCCCGTGAGCCGTTGTGAAGATCTCCATCTCAGCTCATGGTATTATGTTCCATCGTTGTTCTAAGAACAGAGAAATCCAGTCACTCACGTTGCCCGAGATTCCTTTCCCGAGGATTGCCGCACCCTCCGTTGTTGTCCTGTGATAGGAGAAGACTCAGTTATTAACTGCTGGATTCTGTACCCACCATTGCTGTTCTGTGGACGGAGAGGTCCCGCTATCTGCAGTTGTATTCTGTCTCTGTTATTCTGTGAACGAAGAGATCCTGTTATCTGCTGCTGCATTCCGCCTCTGCTGCCCTGTGGAAAAAGGAACATTCAGTTACCTGCTGCTGTCCGTTGAATGGAGAAAGCCCGCTGGCCACTGCTTTGAATACCTCTCTCGCTGACCGCGGCATTCTGTCTCTGCTGTTCTGTGAACGAAGAGATCCTGTTATCTGCTGCTGCATTCCGCCTCTGCTGCCCTGTGGAAAAGGAACATTCAGTTACCTGCTGCTGTCCGGCGAACGGAGAAAAGTTGCTGGCTGCTCGTGGAGGTTCCTTACCCGAGGGCCATTGTCCTCTGCCCACCGCATACTGTCATTCCACGAACGGAGATATCCAACCATCCGCTGCTCAGAGTCTTCCTCCCTCGAAGCCCGTCCTGGCTGTGTCCGGCTCCTATCCCCACTGCCGCCCTGCGAACAGAGAGATCCAGTTACTGGCCACCCTAGGGTCCCCTAGTCCAAGTGCGCTGCAACCAATACCATCCCTGCTGCCTTCAACTGCTTCATCGTCGCTGTGCTGGAAGATAGGGGAAATCAAGACATCGGTCGTAAAGCCTTCCTTTATTGAAGTTTGCCTTATTCTGTCCCAACATTGTTGCTCTGAAGAAAGGAAAAGTCCGGCCACTTACACTGTCCCGAGTGTCCTCCCGTGATAATTGCTGTGTCCTGGTCCCCCACCGCTGTGTCCTGGAGGACGAAGAAACTGAGCTATTCACCTGCAGACTGATACATTCTGGTCCCTTAGGGATGTTCTAGCGCAAAGAGAGGTCCAATCGTTCGCCTTGTTCGGCCGGACTGCATCCGTTCGAGGAGTGAGATATCTGTCCAACCGGGTGCGGATTGAAGCGGCCCCAACGAGAAGTCTTGTGTCAGTGACATTGCCTTAAAGTGTTTTATACTCAATAAAGAAATCAAGTTTTTAACTCACGTCGTTGTCTCGCCTCATTGGTGTTCCTTGGAGTAGCTCCCCCGGAGTGGTGGTTGTCCTCGGTCCTAGCGGTGACATAACTATATTTCTTTCACAACAAATATTTATCTGACGGAATAGTTCGTTTATTAAATGGAGAAATAAAATATAGCCCTTCAGATTCAGAGCGATTTGTGCTACGCTGGCCAGAGCAAGTAGCGTAAATAGTGAGTTAACTTATGTGATTTCAGTTGTTTCTTATTAAATCGAATTGGAGTAAACGTTTTTGGAAATTCGCATCCTGGCTGGGCTTTGTTTGAATTGATTTTGACTTGCTGCTGAATTGTTAACACTCATATAGAAACAAACGAGACTTATTGTAAGAGTCACTTTATTTTTCATTAATATTAAAGTAGTGAAGTTGCCTTTAAATGCTTAAGCTGTTAAGTTATCCCCTTGTCCTTATCAATCATCCAAACATTTGCCCCCCCCCCTTGAGAAATTTTGCAGGAGCCACCACTGGCTTTTATATATGTCCCGTATTCTATCACAGGATTCTGTATCATTCTTACACAACAGAATAATCGTGCACATTGGATCCCTGGTTTTATTTGTTATGTGCTGCTGGCTGGTTTCGTTCAGCCTGTTCTTTATCTTCACCGCACTAGAAAACTGCCTCTGTTCCTCATGAGACCGCAATTGTAATTTTTCACTAAATCCAGTTCTAAATGTTGTATTAGATAACTAATTTAAAATTTTATTAACTATCTGTTTAAGTTAATACTTAATTTAGTCATTTTAGATTTTAGTATTTTTTAGTTGGTAGAGCATGTTCTTTAAACTTCATCAATGATTTAGTGCCTCATTTTTCCATATTGAGGGTTGCCATAGAGATTGTTTTAAAGTGTTTGAGTACCTTTCTTTTGAACACTTAACAAAAGAATAAAAAAATGTCTGTATCTAAACCCCTTCATCCAAATGCATTTTTTGGACTGACCACTGAAAGGTCCAATGAAAGAGCTAACATTTATAAAAATAAAAAAAATTTATAAAAAATAAAACTTTTGTAAATGTATTCACTGACACACTAAACATTTACATAGCAAACAAGTATATACAGCGAAATGTTCCACATACGTCTTTGGATTTATAAAGATAGTTTTGGCAGATTGATTGTTTTACGCTGTCAAAATAAAATATTATAACAACACTTTTTTCAGCCTCAAAATGAATGATGAGAGTCAGATGATAAATCTCATGGTCACCTGTGATGTTGACATGCTAGAAAGGCATTATTATCTGAGATATTACACTTTTTCTAATACCTTCATATAAATCTATGAACTCTGAAAAAACAGATATTTGTCCCATGTATGTTCAGTATACTTAGTGCTGTGTCTTAAAAATAAACCAGTTGTCCAAAACAATAATTGCTGTACGCTTGACAACACACTTTTATTTTTATTTTTCAGACCTTAAAAGTTAATTTGCATATCTTTTGTTTTATGTGACGTGTAGCAGATGAAATTCGTCTTGTCTCCAAAACACAGCACAGAAATCTATTAACATCCAGAGAGACTGGACATTCACTCTTCAGGTGATTCAAAACTTTTAATTTCTTGTTTTAACCTCAGTGCTATCAACCAACAGTGCAATTGTGTTTATCAAATAATGCTTTGTGATTTGGCGTTTAATGTTTTAGCTAGAATTGGTCAAACTGGACTGAGCTATTTTCTGAACAGAAATCATTTTAAAAGTACATATTAAAGAAAATGACGTTTCATAATTTAGGCTAAGCATACTACTGAATACAACCATATTTTGAAGTCATATAATAATAATGTGTTTTTTATTTGAGTTTAAATTATGAACTTTGTATTATAAAATTGTATTATGTTGTAAACGATGAATGTATTTAAATGTTATGTTTACCTTATTGACTTAAATGGTTCATTATAGTTCTCCTTAAAAAAAGATAACAGTTGCAATATTATATACAGTTTGGTTTGTGAGCTGCTGAACTGAGAAGACAAATACAGAGATGAATAACTCTACAGTGACCTTCACCACACCTGAAACATCTACAAACTCCACAACTCAGTCTATTGGGCCAGTGGACTCTGTGGAAATTTGCATACACAGCATAACTTTCCTGTTTGGTCTTCCTACAAACATCTACGTTATATGGCTCATCGTCACAGGAACAGGAAGTGGAGTTGCATCAGAGTTCTTCAACCTCAATCTCTCTACTTGTGAGATTGGTACCAGTCTGAATGGTTTGCTCAATATACTGCCAGTGTACTTTAAAAGTCTCTCATTGTTACCGCTGTTTCTACAAGGACTAATTTACACTGGCCGTCCTCTGTTTCAGTGTCTGATCTGTGTTGAGCGTTACCTGGCAGTGGTTCATCCTGTAACCTTTCTGAAGTACAAACCTCTCAGATATAGAGTGATCTGCTGCACTGCGGCCTGGATAATTATTCTTGGCTCCTGTTTCTATAGTTTATTTATTGCAATCTCACAAAACATGAATGTGCAAATGTGGTTCTCCTCAACACAGTTCCTCTTCTTCTTCTCCATCCAGTTGTTTTGTCTTGTGGCTGTTCTCAGAGCTCTGAAGCAGTCAGGACCAGGAGAGAGAGGGAGAGAGAGAGAGGAGAAAAAACACATGAAGAGAAGAGCATTTTATCTCATTCTAATAACTACTGTGAGCATGGCTTTTATATATGTCCCATGTACCATCACAGGATTCTACATTATTCTTGCACAACAGAATAATCCTGTATATTGGATCCCTGGCTTGGTTTGTTATGTGCTGGCTGGTTTCGTTCAGCCTGGTTTTTATCTTCACCGCACTGGAAAACTGCCTCTGTTCCTCATGAGACCGCAATTGTAATTTGTTTTACTAAATCCAGTTACTTTAATTTCTAAATGTTTTATTAGATAACTTTAATTTAAAATTGTATTAATTATCTGTTTAATTTAATACTAAATTTCGTCATTTTAGATCTTAGGAAGGTTTAGTTGGTAGAGCATGTTCTTTAGATATAGTTGATTGCAACAATTTTGTAATGTTTTTTTTCTTTTTTCTATAAAACTTCATCAGTGATTTAGTGTCTCATTTTTCCATATTGAGGGTTGCCACAGAGATTGGTTTAAAGTGTTTGAGTACCTTTCTTTTGAACACTCAACAATAAAAAATAAAATAAATAGAGGTGGGCATAGATTAATTTTTTTAATCTAGATTAATCTAGATTAATTTTGAAATTAATCTAGATTAATCTAGATTAAAATGGCTCATTTGAATTCTGCCGAAGGCATTCAGAATATGTGTGCTACCCAAATAATGACTATAAAAGTAGGCTAAGTCTTTGAGAACGGGTTTCTCAAGCCAGGTAGCGCATTAGACCAGGGGCTCATCTCAGGAACTGTTTCCAAAATGCATCACAAACTGCTTGAGAAAGCTGTTCTACTCATAGACTGTAAAAGGTTACTTCTGTACTGTTACCGTCCGTAGGCAACATTAGGTAGGCCTGTGTTATTATCAACTATATCAATTAGGGATGGGCGATATGGCCTAAAATCTATATTTTGATATACATTGCAGCCTCTTGCGATAACGATATTATAATAAAACCATTACAGAACAGGTTACACAGACCCTGCTAAACAACTGCTAATTTTTTTTTTTAAAGGGTATAGTTTTGAGAACATATATTGTGCAAAACTGTAAGTATACAACATAATTTTGCAGATAAATAAAATTTAAGTACACTAGCTGCAGAGATCTTAAGTAGGTCTAATGTTTATTATAGCTTTGAGCTTATGAAACCCCAAATTTAAAGTTATAATATTGTCTAACTGATGTCTTTTCAGTTAAAAAGAAACACAACAACGATTCTTAAAATCGGGCGTAGACAGAGATTATGTGTTAACGTTACACCACTAAGATATATTGGATTGAGAATAATACGCGCACGCTGGTATTCAGTGATATCAGTTTCAGTTTCGTTTTGAATTTGAGGTGGTAGAACGGATTAGTCGTGTGTTAATTTACCGAACCGTTACCCCACACACTCGGATAGTTTGCTGCTGTTTGTCGGACGGCTTAAATCCGAACCAAGTCCAAATAATGGATGTTGCAGCTTTCACTTTCAGCCGTGTTTACTTAAGATGACGACGAATATGCGTTGCAGCCGGGTTTACCTCGCGGCCGCGGGTAGATTGCGTCATCATAGCTTGTGTAGTAGAGCCATCTCCCAACCCAATTTGGGGAATAGGGACATCCCGCGTGACGTCACGCCATTTGGAGCAGCCATTTTGACGGAATAGAAAATGCTAAACCGCCGGTGATACTCACAGACAGTATACGGGCTCTGGTATAAACTACATTGATACTGCAGCTCGTCGCGATATTCTATCATGCCCGAGCGATGCTGTGCAGTTGGATGCGATCAGATACGTGATCATACAAAAGGAATAGGCCTATCTTTATACCGTATCCCGAAAGAAACAAAACGGAGAAACAAGTGGTTGGCGGCAATATACGTTACAGGCAAAACGCTGATGGTGGTGCTTGGCTTCCAACTGTTTGTGATATAAGGTACAAGAAGAAAAATGTAAACAAATAATAAAAGTGCATGTAAAATATACAATAAAGTTGAGATGAAATTATACAAGGTTACTTGACTTTTTACGTCTATTCAGTTTTTGTAACATGTCCATGACAACCGATAGCCTGCTTTTGTATGCTTTTAATGAAGCTCTGGTGTAGCGTGATGGGAAGTGAATAAGGTAAGTTAAGTTAACGTCAGCTGTAAATGTCACCGAACTCAATGTCAGGAAGTTTTTCTACACATTAAATGCCTGTAAAAAGAACTTGCGGTGCTTCATATGGATCTATGATTCCTATCTTCCTCTATACTTGATATATATTTTTGTGATGCTAATAAGTGCGATGACATGACGTGAAGAGTTAGCTGAAGCTAATAATAGTGGTGGGGGAAAACTCGATTCTGTTCAGTATCGAGATATTTTGCGCACGCAATTATATCAATACTGTAGCGCAAAGTATTGCAATATTTAGGCTAATTATAAAACAATTATACTAATAATTATATTATTAGTATAATAATATACTCCCTAATATATTACCCACCCCTAATAATAGATCTATTGCCATTAGACAGTCCATAGACAGTATAGCCAATGTGAGTAGCTGACGGATGTATACCGTCAAAATGGCTGACACACGGCTAGGGGTCACGTGACTGGGAGATCCCTATAGATTAACGGCGATATTTTTTTTATCGCGCGATAAGAGTCTCGCGTTAACGCAGCGCGTTAACGCCGATAACGGCCCACCACTAAAAATAAAATAAACAATGTCTTTATCTAAACCCCTGCATCCACATGCAATTCTTGACCACTGAAAGGTCCAATGAAAGAGCTAATATTTAATTAAAAATAATAATAAAAAAAAACACCTTTTGTCAATGTATTCAGTGACACACTGAACATTACATAGCAAACAAGTATATACAGCAAAATGTTCCACATAAGTCTTTGTATTTATAAAGATAGTTTTGCCAGATTGATTATGTTTTAGGCTGTCAAAATAAAATATTATAACCACACCTTTTTCAGCCTCAAAATTAATGTTGAGAGTCAGATGATAAATCTCATGGTCGCCTGTGATGTTGACATGCTAGAAAGGCATTGTTATCTGAGATATTGCACGTTTTCTAATGCTTTCATATAAATCAATGAACTTTGAATAAATAGATATTTGTCAGATCAAATACAGAGATGAATAACCCTCCAGTGACCTTCACCACACCTGAAACATCAACAAACTCCACAAATCAGTCTATTGGGCCAATGGACTTTGTGGAAATCTGCGTACACAGCATGACTTTCCTGTTTGGTCTTCCTACAAACATCTACGTTATATGGCTCATCGTCACAGGAACAGGAAGTGGAGTTGTATATTGTACAGTGTATTTGCTTAAAGTTTTGCTAATTACTAGACAAATAATTTGTGTTTAAGACAATTAAAAGCTTAGTGTTTAACCCTTTTTTTGCGCCCAACAGTGTATAATGAATTGATTTATTAATTAACCCTAAATATAAAAAATGTTTTAAATGATCCCCAGGAGGTCCAATAAGAACTTAATAACCTGACAATAATTTGTCAGGAAACTTCAACTCTTTTCAAATGACTGAATCATATAGGACTATGACATTGAATCATTATCTGATTATCCAATTAATTAATCTAACATGAACAAACCTTTCTTTTTTCAATATTATTTATATGCTTTATGAGATGCTGGGCTGAGACGACAACCAAAGAGAAGATGGATAACTCTACAGTGAACTTTACCTCACCTGAAGCTTCAACAAACTCCACAACTAATTCTATTGGGTTACTGGGCAGTCTGGACATATGTTTGTACAGCATTAATTTCATTTTGGCTCTTCCTATACACTCCTATATTATATGGCTCATCATCACAGGAAAAGGAAGTGGAGCTGCATCAGGGTTCTTCATCCTGAATCGCTCTGTTTCTGAGATTGGTATCTGTGTTAATTATTTGTTCACTGTACTTGATTGGACTTGGGTTTTAAAGGGGTGGTGTAATGCCCTTTTCACAAGATGTAAAATAAGTGTCTGATGTTTTAGCTCAAAATACCCCACAGATATTCTTATATAGCATGTTAAAATTGTCACTTTTTGAGGGTGAGCAAAAACGCACCGTTTTTGTGTGTGTCCCTTTAAAATGCAAATTAGCTGCTGCTCTCAGCACAGGGGTGGAGCTTCAAGAGCTCCTGTCCTTTTACCTCACACAGACATGCACTGGGAATGTCAATGTTTATGTTCAAACTGGAGTCAGACAATGATGAAGAGACTCAAGAAGAAGTGACAACATGTAGAATGCAACAGGACATTCCTGAATGGTTAGTTGATGAATTTATGTAGCTTATGTGTAGTTATCTTCTAGTCATTGATTAGCATATTCTGTCATGATAATCTATAAATCTTGTTCCCAGGGGCGGGGTTTATGTAAATTATAGGGTTAGTGATGTCACTAACCCGGGAGGAAGCTTGTGTAGTCCCTACCAGCCATTTGCTGTAGTCCTTAAAAAACAATTTCTTTAAAAGCAAATATCTTCCTTTGCTTTGAACTTTGAGCATTGTAACTTTTCAGATGTTGTTTATGCTCGAACAGCAACATTACACACTAACTAAAGTTAGAAAAGTGAAATCATAATCAACCACCCCTTTAAGTTTCACACCATTAACATGTTTTTTATTAGCACTAGGCGATACTGGCTTGTGGCGAGCACGACGAGGTCGAGGGCCGTGGGAGGACGGCGCGAGGCCGGTGGCGTGATTGATAATGAGCGACACGTGCGCGACGCACCGGTCTCGAGCGGAAGCATAAAGGAGGAGCGACGACAGTGAAGAGCGAGAGAGGAACAGGCCTGTGTTTTAGTTGATGTTTTGTTTCTGTTTTGTGTGGCCAGCAGTCGTCCGTGAGGGGCTACTGGCTTTTACTTTTATTTTGTATTTGGTTTATTTTTATCATTAAAATATGTTGAATGTTCGCCGGTTCCCGCCTCCTTCTTCCCATAACATCTGAACCCCGTTACATGGCTATCCTCTGTTTCAGTGTCTGATCTGAGCGTTACCTGGCAGTGGTTCATCCTGTAACTTTTCTGAAGTTCAAACCTCTCAGATATAGAGTGATCTGCTGCACTGCGGCCTGGATAATTACTCTTTGTTCTTGTTTGTGTGGCATGTTTATTATAGTATCTTTCGACTTTTATATTTATGTATGCATAAATTCGCTTCAATTCAATACTCTTTGTCTCCATTCAGCTATTCTGCTGTGTGGCTGTTCTCACAGCTCTGAAGCAGTCAGGACCAGAAGAGAGAGAGAGAGAGATTTTTGATTTTCAAAACACTTTTTATTACAATTTACATAACAAAAACCACTATTACAAACTGCCAAACAACACCATTGATATTAAAGGAGAACTCCGGTCAATTTTAACATTGAGCTAATTTTTTTGTACATTTGGAGTGCTGTCAATACAGAGAACAACGACAAAAATCGGTGTTGCCTACACCGAGTTATTCTATTTTTAAAATTTGCACCCTGTTGACTTCAATGGGGCAAGTTTTAAACCTGCTTTTAGCCTCTTAACATCCTTGATGTGACATTACAAGTGCACAGAAAATGTGAGTGATTCCTTCAGAGTGAACACGAGTGAATCTGACTGCAGTAGATGTGAAAGATATGTATAAAAATGATGTTATTTAAGCCAGCGCAAATACCTGTGTTTAAATCCTGTTTTCGGTTGAAGTCCAAAGTAGTCGATTGCCGAGTTCACGCGCGTGATCATAGGTAACTAAACCTATGCGCGTGAACTCGCCCATTGAAGTCAACAGGGTGCAAATTTTAAAAATAGAATAACTCGGTGTAGGCAACACCGATTTTTGACATTGTTCTCTGTATTGACAGCACTCCAAATGTACAAAAAAATGAGCTCAATGTTAAAATTTACCGGAGTTCTCCTTTAAAAACAAACAAACAAAAAACTTAAAAGAAAGAAAACAACTCTTCTTCAACAATTTCACAAAGGATCTTATTTAAACACCATATTACCTCAAAAGATAAAAGATCATGCATTAATCTATAATAATGATAATCAATCAAAATCCTAATTTTACAAAAACGGCAGCCAAACTGTTGCAAACATTTTGCTCAATTCTTGTGGCATAAATCGCCATTTTTGCCTGACCCAACAAGAAATTTAACAATTGACACAGATGACGATTTTTTTTCACATATTTAAACCCACAAGTAAACACTTTCATTGAGAAAACCACATCAAAAAAAGCAAAAAGTTTTCTCAAGATATCAAATAAGTGTTTTAACCTGTTAACCTGCAACCCCACTTTTGAAAAATCCCCAGAAATGACATACCCAAACTGAAACAGATACAGTTCATGATCCATGAGCACAAGTATGATCTCATTTGAAAGCTGACACCTGGCAGTTTATTGTAAATGTAGAATTAATTATTGTCATAATGAAAAAAAAAATGTTATAAATAGCTTGAAAGTTTTGTAAAGTTATTAGAAATTTATTTTTATGAAACATCTTCATGAAAATAAAACTGAAGTTGGCACTGTAGCAATCTAGAAATGCACTGCAGCTAAAGTCACATGTCTGACCATGTTATATTTAAAATCTGAAGATGATAAGTCTAAAACTCTGTATTTAGTTAAATGTTTTTCAAGATCAATATGACTTTATTTTGATTAGACTCTAAAATGCTACTGATGTTTAGTCATCATCTAAGCATCCATTCAGTCTATTGTCTCTATTGTTTTGTGGTGCAAACGATCCCCATTCAGTGTCAGTCTCCCCATGCACACATTCACACCTCTCCAGCCTGGTTATGGCTCTAAATATGCATTTCTTTTGTCTGCATTATAATTACTAACGACTGGCTATTCACAGGCTATTCATAGGGTTTCAATCCCTAATTTCTTTTATCAAAGTTCTCACTTCACATTTGAAACTGTATCAAATGCCCTTCTTGAATAAAGAAACATTTCAGTAAGCATTCCTATTTAGAAAAAAATCATAAAAGAATAACTGCTAGGTGGCAGGTGCACCTAGGGCTAGCTAGCATATTAGCTTAGCACACCATCAATACACGACAATTTATGAGATTAAAACCATGTTTGTGCTCCAATCTTTCTTTATAACGCAAGTCGAGTGTTTTAAATTATCTTCTGTGATCTAATTTGGCTTCAGATAAAAAAATCAGACAGAAAATATAGTATTTTATAGTATTCTGCACGATGATAAAGTCTATATAGATTTGCATTACATTATAAATATAATCTATTATTATGAAAATACCTGACATGGCTTGAAGAACACAGGTAACTCAAATATCATTGCAAACATGTTTATTGTCTTCAAAACGTCTTTATCTGCATGTTACAGCGATCTCTGTTAGCTCTGTGTGAGTCTGGGACTTCCTGGAATGTCACATGATGGCTCTTCTTCATGTTCCATATATGGACTATACTGTATCGACTCATTTTTTCATTTCATAACTCCTGACACAAATTAAGAAATAACTCTCACTATAAGATTCTCAGAATACAATAGTGGTCAAATACTGAAACTTGAGTCTTATATCTTTTTAATGATGTATAGTTTGTCAAGGTTTAACATTAAATCTGATAGTAACTTTGAACTAAATAAAAAATAAAAAAAAACCTTCAGTGTGATGGCCTCATACAGTGCATAAACGCATGAAAAATAGTCTGGTTCACCTTTTTGACATTTTCCAAATAATATGGCTTCACTTTTTTTCCAGTTAACCTTTGCCGAAGAAAGAGTCTTAAAATCATCCAAAACCTTCAACATCAAATTGACATCGTGTTCACTGATTAGGACAATGACGTCATCAGCGTACGCTGATAACTTAAAAACATTAACACAATTTGGCATGCGCAATCCACACACATCAGTTCTTAGTTTATTTAACATGGGTTCTATGGCTCAGGTGTATAACATGCCTGACAGCACACAGCCTTGTCTGACACCCCTGTACACCCTAAACGGAGAGCATAAATCCCTTTAATCTTTAATATACTCTCAACACCACAATACATAATTTTAATCATTGCAATAAAATCTGAACTAAAACCAAAGGCTTTTAAAACGTTCCATAAATAAATATGCTCGACTCTGTCGAAAGCCTTCTCTTGATCTCTTGAGCTTCTTCCTCCACTTTTCTACTATTGTTCCTGTGTGGCGAATTGACCTTTGCCCCAGCATCAGGGCTACTGCTGTAACATCACTTAAATCAGGGCCAGCCACACTGACAATTTGCCTCAGCTTCACAGTTCCAGAGGCACACAACTTCTGAGTGAGGCCTGGTACCTCATCCGTTACATCTAGACGAGCCCCTTTGACTAGGGGCTCCTCCAACAGCCAAAATAAAGAGTCTGAATTGTCCATTCTCTTGAGAGTGAAGAGTCCCCACATTTTAAAAAGTCCACAATAAAAAGGAGATATGTTATTCAGGTTCAACTTCCTGTAATCCATAAAAAAGAGGCCAACATCAAGTCCAAGTCCCTCCACCCTTTTTAGGATGACCTTGGTCAAGTTCCTCCACACCAGATCATTGGGGCCTGTTAAAAATCTCTGAATGAATTGTAAATGAAATGTTGCCATTCTGCTTGGCAAATGGACCAAACCTTGTCCACTCTCATCTTTAGGAAGAAACAATACACTTTGTGGAATCCAGTGCAATCGATCCCAAAAAAAATCCACAAAAATTCTTTGCAGCTGAGATAATAACCCTATGGGTGGATCCACACAAAACAGTTTATGCCAGAGTATCGAAGCTACCAAATTATTCACTATTAACACTCTTCCCCTAAAAGATAATTGTGAATGAATCCACTTCCATTTAGCCAGTCTACCTACCATCTTCTCTACTACCCCATCCCAATTCTTTTGTTGTGTAATTGCATCTCCAAGATAAACTCCCAAATATTTGAGACCTCCCATTTTCCAGGTTATTCTATCAGGTAAAACTGGTAGGCCCTGCTCCCATTTTCCTATAGCCAATGCCCCGCTCTTTTCCCAGTTTACTTTAGCAGCTGAGATAACTCCAAAATCTCTTAAAATACCCTCCATATGGTTAATATCTCGCTGCCCATTAACCATGATTATGACATCATCAGCATAAGCTGAAACTTGAAATATATTACCATTGTGCAAAGAAAAACCTTCCATTTTTGATCGTAATTTATTCAACAAAGGCTCAATAGCCAAAGAATATAACATTCCCGAAATTGCACAACCCTAGCCTGGGTGCCAGCCCGAACCCCGCCCACAAAATTTTTTGGTCGGGAAGTTCGGTCTGGACTCGCTCCGTTGAGGAGCTATTATGCCCGAACAAAAATTGTTCGGACCAATCAAATTGCCAGGGCGGGCTTTAATCGATGATGGACAGATGATCTGCGGTTACGTAATCACCCACGTCACAAAAGAGCGCTTGATTTGAATTAGTTTACAACAAAGACGACTGCAGCTGGAGAATTGAGATTTCACGAGTTCACATTTACAAATAAGTCAGATAGAATAAATGCGTATATAAGATTTCACGAGTTCACACAAATAAGTCAGATAGAATAAATGCGTATATGACGTGCTGTCCGAGGAGAGGGCTGTGGGCTCGGTAGCCACACTCCCCCCATACTCGTATTCCTGGTTGTGAGAGAACAAGACAAGAGTGAGCATTCGGGGTGGTGGAGGGATGCTGAAAAACTGTCAAGGAGTGTTAGGTAAGTTGACAGAGTGAATATGCTTCCTCGGTAACGTTAGACATGGTATTGTTTGATGACAAGTTGATATTGGATTGATTATTTGTACGTGCTCCTCCCGAACTTTGTTTATGAAACATCATGTGTAGATTCCGCCATCGCGTCTGTTATAGAAGATATCCACAGCGCATTCATTTTAAAAGAGGAACAGAGAGCCGCGACATTTTGTTGGTTGAAAATATGAATGAAGAACATGCGTCATTTACTCCGTTGCTCTGATTGGTTGTAGGTCTATCCAATTGAGTGCAGAGTTGTTTTTTTTTCCTGGTTCGGTTGAGACACGCCCCATAATCAAATCTCTATGGAGCGGTATCAGACTCACATTCTGACTAGAATATGAGTATGACGAAGTCAGGCTAGCACAACCCTGTCTAATGCCCCTAAAAACCTTAAAAGGGGCACTCAAACTACCATTGATTTTCAAAACACTTTCAATGTCCTGGTACATAACTTTGATCATATTAATAAACTCCAATCCAAAATGAAAAGCATTTAAAGTTTTCCAAAGATATCTGTGCTCGACTCTGTCAAACGCCTTTTCTTGATCGATAGAAACAAGACCCAAATCAACACTAGAAAGATTGCAAATATTTAAAATATCCCGTATAAGGCAAACATTATCAAAAATAGATCGTCCAGGAATATAATAAGTCTGGTCAATATGGATGACTTCCCCCATCACCTTTTTCAGCCTATTAGCCAGGGCTTTAGAGAATATTTTTAGGTCAGAGCATAGCAAACTCACTGGTCTCCAGTTCTTTATATCTTGCAGATTACCTTTTTTAGGTAACAAGGTAATCACCGCTCTTCTGCAGCTTAAAGGCAACAACCCCTCAGTTAAGCTCTCATTGAGAACACCCAACAGGTCATTACCCAAAACCGCCCAGAATTCTCTGTAAAACTCCACAGGGAGCCCATCCATGCCGGGGGCTTTGCCCCCCTCCATCGCTTTCAGAGCAGTGAACAGCTCCTGCTCACACAGCGGCAGCTTCAGCTCCGCTTTTGAGCTCTCTGAAACACTGGGTAGACCTTCGTAGAAGTGAGCAGACAAATCATCATCCTCAACATATTCACTGCGGTACAGCCCAGTATAGAACCGTACGGCCCTCTTTCTTATCTCAGAGGGTTCTGTTAGCTCATGCCCATCTTCAGAGCACAAACAGTGAATGCAACGACTCTGACCATTCTTTCTCTCAAGACTGAAAAAGAACTTAGATGGGGCATCCATTTGTGAAAGGTTTAAAAAGCGAGATCGAACCAATGCTCCTTGCGCCCCAACTCCCAATAGGTTTAAAATAATTTTTTTTTGGGATTTAAGAGTCTCCAAATATCTTTGCTCTTTGGTAGCATCAGCCAAATCCTGCAATTCAACTATTTCAGTTTCTAACTTTTTCATAGATCATGTTATATCCCTGGTAACATTGGAAGTGTATTGTTGACAAAGCATCATTATTTTAACCTTCCCAATATCCCACCACTGACGCAGATCTTCAAACTCGTCTTTTCTCGTCTTAAAATTGTCCCAAAAAAAGCAAAAAACATCTCTAAATTCTTATCATTCAGCAAAGATGTGTTGAAATGCCAATATGCACTTCTGGCCTTTATATTTGCTATAAACACTTGTCATGTAACTAAACAGTGATCCGAAAAACCTACTGGAACAATGACACATTTTTTAACAATATTAAGATGATGCTTATAACAATAAAACCTATCAATTCTAGCTATAGGGATATAACATTTCCCCTTGCATGTGCCCATGTATATTGTCTGACATCATTATTAACCCCCCGCCATATGTCACATAAACCGTGAGTCTCAACTAACTCGCATTAACACGAGCTGAAGCAGCATGTGGTTCTACGTGGTTCCGATCCAATACATAATTTTCTGTGCAGTTAAAATCTCCCCCAAAAAACAAATAATCATCAGAAATATAATCCTGCAAAATACTATTAACATTGTTAAAAAAATGAACTCTTTCAGCCCCAATAGTTGGAGCATATATATTAAAAAAACCAAAATTGAATTTTTGCTTTTAACAGCATGAGTCTACCTGGTATTACATGTTTCAATTAATATGAAATAGGCAGGATTTTTTTGGCAACAAGTACAGCCACCCGTCCTCCGACTGAACTTATATGAGAAAGCACTACTTCCCCATCCCACTCCAATCGATTTCATTTAAACTATCACTGTGTGTTTCTTGAACCATCATAACATCCAAGCTCTTCTGTCTGATTAACTAAAAAAGTACTGCTCTTTTCTTTATATCTCTTGCATGATTCAAATTCAGAGTACCTATCCTTATTGTACTCATTAAATAGTGTTATCAAGAGATATAAAGCAAACAATAACTTAAAATAACAAAATGACTCATGTCGTTTCAAAACCATCCTCAATTTTTTGTTTTAGATTCAATTTAGACACAAATTTCTTCAACCTGAACATTTCTTGAATAGTGAAATGCTCCTCACTGTCACCCCTCATCGTCATTGCAACTGAATTTACGATCAGGGAAATACTCCTCAACCTGGACGTTTTTCATAATCTTTGTTTTCTTAAGGAATAATCTTATTTTTCCGAATGTGTACACACCTTGATGATCATACTGTCCATTTCTGCTAGCTATTGCCTCAACATCAGACTCAACTGAGCTGCATTCAGTATCATCATTTCTATTAGCTGAGTCTACAGTCACCTGACTAGTGCTCTTATTCTTTAGGCTTTTCTTTACTCTTTTCCTTTTAGTAGAGGGAGTTTTAAAAAGTTCTTCATCTCTCAGCATCTCAGTATCCAGACTCTCTTGAGCCTCAATAATTTCTGCAACAGCAGATACATTCTCCTGTGATTCATCAGTTTCATTCTCTAACGTTACATTGTCTGCACCTATCGTTGTGCCATGAACGTGTTCACTCTCCACAGCTTCCTCATCCTCAACAGTCTCACTTCTCCTACTTTGCACAGTCATGCATGTCTTCCTCAGCAAAAGCAGCACTGGTCCCAGCAGAAGCAGCACTGGTCCCAGCAGAAGCAGCACTGGTCCCAGCAGCGCTGGTCCCAACAGAAGCAACACTGGTCCCAGCAGAAGCAGCACTGGTCCCAGCAGAAGCAATCTCACCCATCCTCTCATTACCTACAGTTTTAGAGGTAATATCAGAGGTAACAAAGACCACACAATCAAAACCATCAACCTTAAATTTGAAAGCCACATTCAATTCGTCTGCATCTTTCTTCAAAACCATAAACCTGACGTCTAAAACAAACAACATGCTTAAGTAATTTACAACCAAAGGGGATCTTTTTCATTTGGGACACTACTTGACCATGCCTTGAAAGCTCTGCTATCAAGAGTTCATCTTTAATGAATGGGGGAACATTAACTCTTTTCGCCGGTTGAAGCAGTGGCATTACGGGAGTGAAAGTATCCTGTAACTATAACAACGCCATTCTGAACAACACTATTAACTTTTTCAATAGTGTCTAGAAAGACAACAACAGCGCTGTTCATGCGAGAAGCAGATAATATGCTATCGCAACCAACAACTTCTCCTACAGCCAAAACACATTGTTCCACCAAAACATTACTCACAGGCGCGAGCTTGATACCGTGTCTTCGCGACAACCGGTCCAAACTCACGCGTTCTGAGGACGCCATTGCCACCCAGCAAACGCTGGTTAGCGGCAAAATTCGTCCCACCTAAAACCTACCAAGCCTATATTAACAATCGCAAACTCACACTTAAAAGATCTTTAAACAGAAACAGTAAGAAAGTACGGAGCCCCTGAGGGGACCTTTGCAAAAAAATTTAAAATAGGACTTTCGCGTGCGCACGAGAAACTATCGCGTGCGCACGCACGAGAAACTTTCACGTGGGCACGAGAAACTTTCACGTGGGCACGAGAAACTTTCACGTGCGTCTCGTTCTGTTTCTGCAACGGGCTGGCAAAATTACCTTGCCTTGGCTTTCCTTAAATCACATGATTGTGATATTTGATTTATCCTTTTTTTTATGTCTGATTAATTTTGTATATGTTTGGAAAATGTAAAGTAAATACACCTTTTGCATATTGAGGATTGCCCACAAAGATTATTGCATTAAACTTGACATTCATTACACAGATTTTTTCTCCACAGAAATAAACAAACAAATTGCTCTTGTCTAAAAAATTTGCGTGTCAGGTGTTTAATGAGTGGCACCTGTGCTGACCAGTTTCAAATGTAAAAAGAAGAAGACTGACTATACATTGTAAAAAGTAAAAAGACTTAAAAAAAAAAAAAAGTGAAAAAAATGTGTCTTGGTGCACAATTTAAATGTAAATTACTGGATGTCAGTCAAGCCAGAAGAAAATAAAATAAAATACATTGCATACCATTGCATTCTGATCCAACCCGTTCTCATGAAATGTGTCTCTATAGCATTGTATTTATTGTGCAATTTACAAACCACACATTTCCGCCACAGACACTAAAGTCTGAAGATCAAATTATTTCAAATAAACTAGGAATACTAAAAAAATCAGACTGAAATGGTTGTAAGTGGTTGCTAGTCTTTTATCCAATAAAACTTCACCAGTGACCCAATGTCACCTTTTCCATACTGAAGGTTGCAAAATAGTAATAATTGCTTTACACTTGACATCCTGTCATAACACATTATTTTTGAATTTGTCATAAACCTTGAAAGTTCAGTCTAAATATTTGCATATGTTGTGTTTTAGCAGATAAAATCAAGTTCATATATTATTCTTGTCTCTAAAACACAGCACAGTAATGTAGAGAAACTGGACATTCACTCTTCAGGTGAGAAAACTTCTGATTCAGTTGTTTTAACCTCAATAATATCAACCAACGGTGTCCCAATAATGTTTTGGGATGTGTTTAATACTTTAGCTATTGAGTAAAATGGGACTGAGATGTTTTATACTGATTTATACTTATACCTGATTATACTGAGCTATAACTAAAATGAAACAATTAAAGGAAATATATGAAAGAAGAATGACATGCTATAAATTTAGGTTAATCATAAATACTGAATGCAACTATATTGTGAAGTCAATTAATGATGGTGTGGTCTGGTTACGAGATATAAATAGGAATTTTGTATTACAACTTAAGTGTATTATGTTGTACTAAAATCATGTATTTAAATGTTTACCTCACTGAGTCAGTCTGAATGAACTGGTTCATTTACAGGTCTCCATATAAAAAATCACAGTTGCTATATTATATTTGGTTTGTGAGCTGCTGAAATAAGAAGATGAACACAAAGGAGATGAATAACTCTACAGTGAACTTCACCACACCTGAAACATCTACAAACTCCACAACTCAGTCCATTGGGCTAATGGACTTGGTGATAACCTGCGTACACAGCTTTAATTTCCTGTTTGGTCTTCCTACAAACTCCTATGTTATATGGCTCATTGTCACGGGAGCTGGAAGTGGAGTTGCATCAGAATTCTTCAACCTCAATCTCTCTATGTGTGAGATTGGTAACTGTCTGAGTTGTTTAGTCTCTACACTGAATATGTACTTTTCAAGTCTCTCACTTTTAATACTGTTTCTACAAGGACTAATTCTCACTGGCTGTCCTCTGTTTCAGTGTCTGATGTGTGTTGAGCGTTACCTGGCAGTGGTTCATCCTGTAACCTTTCTGAAGTACAAACCTCTCAGATATAGAGAGTTACATTTTATACTACAGTTGAATCAGATTGAATGCATTAATATTATGAACAGCAGCTACGCTAATTATTTCCCATATGCTTTTCTGTTGTTATCTCGGGACGCTAGTCCCGAGGTAAATACAGATCGTCAGCTCCAGTTTGTATCCAGCCTCTCATGGAAACTACAGATTCTCCAACACCCGTGCAGAGACGACTCGGCGCCTGTGAAGAGACGACTCGACGCTGGCGATGTTTATGCCCTAAATCAATACATGATTAACTAACTGTATTTCTCTATGTACATTTCTGAAATGCACTTTCTGTAAAGCTGCTTTGAAACAATATGTATTGTGAAAAGCGCTATACAAATAAATTTGAATTGAATTGAATTGAATATAGAGTGATCTGCTGCACTGCGGTCTGGATAACCACTCTTGGATCCTGTTTGGCTGCTATGACCATACAAATATTATCTAATCTGAAGACATATATATGGTTCTTCTCGCTGCAGTTCCTCCTCTTCTTCTCCATCCAGTTGTTTTGTCTTGTGGCTGTTCTCAGAGCTCTGAAGCAGTCAGGACCAGGAGAGAGAGGGAGAGAGAAAGAGGAGAAAAACCACATGAAGAGAAGAGCATTTTATCTCATTCTAATAACTACTGTGAGCATGGCTTTTATATATGTCCCATATACTATCACAGGATTTTACATTATTCTTATACAACAGAATGATCATACTTATTGGACCCCTGGTTTGGTTTGTTATGTGCTGGCTGGTTTCGTTCAGCCTGTTCTTTATCTTCACCGCACTGGAAAACTGCCTCTGTTCCTCATGAGACCTGCAATTGTGATATTTCACTGAATACAGTTGCTTACTTTATTTTCTAAACGTTGTATTAGATAACTTTAATTTAATACTTAAATCATGATTATCCATTTAATTTAATACTAAATTCAGTTATTTCATATATTTTTTTAAACATTTTTTTTACATTTTTATTTAAAGAAAAAAAAAAATCTTTGTGGAACAAATATTTGTACCTCGCTTATACATTTGTCATCCTAGTCTAACCCGTCTTAGTTTGTGTAATATTTTTCCATCTTTGCAGAAAAATATCCATCTTTATTTATAGGCATGAATGCATTTATTCTTTCCATTTTTTTTTCCATTGTATTGAAACAATTGAACCAACCCTGGAGGATCTTCTTATCATATATTAACTATCAAGACCATAACCGTATACAAATCTCTTTTTTAACTGGCCAAATATGGATCCTCCTCTCTCGCAGGAGAACCAGTCCCTATAGAGCGTGCACTGGCATTTTTGGATCTCTACCATGTCGTCCACTGCAATGACTTTTGTGTGCTTTTCAGGACAAGCTTGAATTCTAAAACAAGAGTGCGCTTGCCCGGAGTCGAGCCTCTAGGGACTTTTAAGGAGTACATGGAATGGGTACTCCTCCACAGTTATTATGCCTTCACCATCTGCAAGAGTGAGGAGGAAAACAGCGTACCAGTCACTTCCACCACCCCAGCGACGGACGAGTCCGAGTCCTTATGTGGGGAAATGTCAGGGTTATGTTCATTTTCCTGTGATTTGTACATGTTGCTTTTGTTCTAGTTTTCCTGCCTTTTAATTATCATGTTTACTGATTCGGTTACACCTGTGGTTCATTTCATTCATTGGTTTAGTTGCGTATTTAAGCCCTGTGTTTCTTTCAGTTCTTTGTCAGTTCTAGTTGAGTGTTTTTTATTTTTTTAGTTCTTTGTTTAATAAAGTTTTACTGCTGTGCTTGGTTCCTTTCCTCACCTTTTATTTCAACCATACTCTGACAATTTTAGAAATTTTTTTTTTTTTTTTGAGTAAGTAGTTAGTTTACTAGAGCATATTGTTCATCAGTGATTTAGGATCACCTTTTCCATAATGTGGGGTGCCACCGAGATTGTTGCATTAAACTTGACATCACATGTTATGTGATAATATCTTTATCTAATGCTAATATAACTCAATAATGTACTATATACTCACTCTGCTGTGAACTTAATAGGCTACTTTCTCATTTCGAAGGCTGTCCTCCGGAGGTCACATTTGTCAGCTGCATATGTCATTGAGGCTGCTTTATTTCAGTAAAGTATAACCATAACATTCCAAAATCATAAATAAATTACAATTTATGTTTCACAACTAATATTTTTGATGTCGAATTTTTAATGTTACTTTTCTGAAATGAGACATCCTTAATGACGTATGACAAATACGTCATACGTCATTAAGGATGTCTCATTTCAGAAAAGACTAGTTGCATATGCAACTTCAGCCTGATCTCACACACGAAACGTACATATTTAGACGTAAATAAAAACGATCCAATTCGTATATATATTTACGTATTATAGTGACTTTTACGTATGGACGTTATTTCAGGTTCGATACGTATCTATATTTACGTATTACAAAATACGTATAGATTCAACGTATATCCATAAATGCATGACAGCCTGTCTCATTGTTAATTTTATTAATATTAATACGTAATTTTCAAAGATAGAAAACGTACGTTTTATAGATAAATGTAAGATCCCTTAACCCCACTCCCAAACCTAAACATAACGTTACCCATTTTATACAGAATATAAAAAGGACAAAACGTAGAGATGTGTGGGAAATGGCAATTTTATTAACAATATAGCATTAAAAGATTGTTTAGCAGCTAATCCTACTCCTACCCCTAAACCTACCCATAACAATTTCTTAAAAACTACATAGGCTACAATTATGAAGAAAAATTACAACATACGTGTAATCACAATCATTTATTTATTGCGAACATGTCAAAACTGGTAAAAGTCGTTCACATGACGATGTGTTGCAGTCACAGTCCTCTCTTTCAGTATAATAGTTTTGAATGAGGTACAGAGCAGAATTTAAGTTATTAATCCAAGAAAATGTTAATCCGGCTTCGCTCTGTGTGAAGGCGCGCACGCTTCTCCATTTCAAATGTAGTTTACCGACTGAAATACGGCGTGTCGTAATCTGTGGCGAGAGCCAATGAGCGTTTGATATCACTGCCGTAAAACATGTCGTAACGCTTCTTGAGGGCGCAATTTTTGAATTTGAATTCATCACGAGCGCGGAATTTGACGGTTACGGACTGCGCTGCTGATAGCCTGTGAAATGGAGATGAAGATCACTCACTGGATAAAGGGCTGAATTTGGATCTCTTTCTTGCAAACATATGGATTCTAAAGATTTGGATTATCAAGCAAATAAAATTGATGTCTTTTGTGAATTTATGTTGGGTTTTGGTGTATTATTGTTCTATTGGAGAAAACGCATTTTGTGTCTCACTGTAAACTAAATATTACAAAATGGTTAAACGATTAAATAAGGTATTTTTAATGTTTTAAAGTTTATTCTTGTGTAACTGCATGTAGGCTAATCCTCCGAAACGAGTTTGCAGCAGAAGGCACGAACAGAGCGAATGGTTATTAGCAGTGGCGGCTGGTGCTAAAAATTTTTGGGGGGGCACAACAAACTAAATTTTTAATTCAGGACTGAATGTAGGCTTATTGTTAAATAACAATTTAACAGTGATAATAATGTAGCTATCATTAGCCTAAAGTTTAGCTAAAACTTCAGCCGGTAGGGTAGCCAATTGCCAAATAAATCTGAATTTTTGGGCTAAATGGCGATGTATGGTATAATCTGAGTATTTAATTATTATTTTTCTATTTGAATAAAAAAAACCTGTATTTAATTAAAAAAAATAAATAAAATATCCTGATCGATATTGTCCTACAAACAATGTTCATATTGAAGGTTATAAAAACAAACATAGTGTTGCTGTCTATCTGCAGTCTATTCAAAAAGGGGTCAAATCACTAAAAACAAAATAATGCTTTTTAAAGAAGTAGTTAAATTTACTAAACCAAAAAAAAAAAAGAAAAAAAAAAAAAAAAAAGAAGCTAATATCATAAAAATACACATGTAGGTTTGAAATTCTCTAGCACATTTATGTTCACCAACAACAACAAATATTCAACAACAAATGTTTTAGTTAAATATATTTATAATTTAGTGCTAATGCATATTTTAGTCAGAATAATTGCGCTCCTATTCATTCCAATATTATCTGCCTACCCTACTCCATTCATTGCGCTCCGTCTGTTCGGCGCGCATGCACGCGGGGGCGCTCGTTCACGGAAGTATAGCTTGCAGAAAGCTCGCCCACTCATGACAGCAAACTGGACTTTCTAACATTTACAGATGGAGAATATGTCCGTGAAATGTAAGTTATGCACTGAGGAAATTATTGGATGTCACTTCAGCTTATGGCTAAATACTATTAGAGGTACATTTGTTTCCACCAATCGCTGCACAAGTTAAGGTTACGTATGATGACGAAAGCACGTTAGTGCGAGCCCTCCCGGAACCCATAGAGAATGCATTGCAGTGCCTGCAGTTCGAAAAAAAAATCTTTGAATGTAAGTCTATGGGAAGACTCTGGGCGATTCTCAGCCAGAGTGAAATCGCCCAAAAAGAGGCGGTACTCCACAGAACGTGACTCGGCGCTGATTGGACTATATCCAGAGGCAGAACAACAGTGAGTGACTGCTAGCCTAACTCTGTGGTTGAATGAGATAGTGATTGAAAAAGTCCCTTTCACACTTTAGTGGTGCGTCGCCCGATCGCCCTAATGAAGAAACCGCCGCTGGTTATTAGCCTATTTCTTGAGTAAACTGCATTTAATAATAATAAATGCGACTGAAAACGTAATTGATAAGACATTTGAATGCAAAAGAGTCAAAACATTAATGCCACGATTTTAATCTGCATAAATAAGAATAGGCTACCGGTAGAGTTGTTCATACGTAAATAATTTACGTTTTTTTGCTGTTAATACGTAAATATTTTACGTTTTAGAGCTGTAAATATTATACGTTTCTGTGTGTATAAAACGTAAGTAAATGTACGTATGGTAGAATTACACTTTACGTAAAAATACACACGTATTCTCATGAGATCACTTGGCAACTTCCAGAGTCTTCCAAATGAGTGCGTCTCAATCTTACTCCAGAGCTTGTAAATCAATATCTTGTGTAGGCCTACACAAATACAGGCACTGGTAAGTACCCTGATTCTTTTTACAGTGGGATAATGATTACTCAATTTCTTGCAACATGACTACGTACAACGTTGTAGAATATTACTGCTGGAATTAATCAACAACAGGCAGGACCTAGGCTATATCTTTTTTATTATTATTAATTGTATTTTATGCTATTTAAACACGTTGTTCTGTTACATATCCTTACAACATTTCAGCCGAATAAGGACTGCACGATTAATCGCAATTTATATGTTATTGCACTCGGCTCATCGCGATTTTTAAATCGCAAAGGCTGCGATTGTTTTTTTATGCGCAGCTTGTCATTGATGTAGGCTACGGCTGTGTAAACGCTGCTCCATCTGAAACCGCTGTGAGTTTGAATCACTTATAACGTGCATTTGAAAATGCAACAAGTGTCAAACATCTTTCCAAATATGAGAAGCATTTATGAACCTCTTGTCCAACAAAAAAAAACAACATTTAATAACATGCTTTTACCCCAAACTCACTTCATAATGACAGTTGAGCATCCTTCTGTGTGAGATGATGTGGCTTCTTAACACATAATAAGTCGTGTGTTTATTCGTCATGTTTAATCAATAAAAGCGTTGCAATCTTCTGTTTATTCTGCTAGAGGTAGTCTGATGCCCGATAGGGATTTCCTGGAATGAGGTGCGTTATCGTATTTCGGTGGCGGGGCATATTTGGCGTGTCTGCGGGAGAGCGCCTTCTGGTGTTCAGATGGAGCAGCATTTACCACCGATCAGCCGCACTGCACTGACAAGCTGCGCATAAAATGATCAGCCTTTGCCAAATCGCGTGCGGATTCATTGCGATTAAGTGTGCAGCCCTAAAACGAATATTAATTATAATCTAGACGTTTTCACTGCCTTTTTAGTGATGTGTGTTTATGCTGACATATTATAGGCCTACAAATACACTTTGTCTTTTCAAATCTTTTGAGTGTCATTATTTATTGATTTGGCTCATACATTTATGTTTCGTGCTCCAGAAATGTGACGTAATTTCGGGTAAGGGATCATTGTGGGAATATTATTAGGGAGGGAACATTCCAGTGGACTGGAAGGATTTTGCGATTGAGACAGCCCTTATAATGGCACAGTCACTGATTAGTGCACTGACTTAGGTGCTTATCATTTCTTATTTGTGCATCCTTGTTTCTTTTCCTCGAGTCTCAGCTCCACCCTCCTTATAGGATGCAAGGAAAGAAAAGTAGTCTAGGGAAATCGAAGGAAATCTTATTTGTACATTGGAATATTTTTGGTCACTCAAGCGTCACTTCAAAGTGTCATCAGCTGTGCTCAAGGAATCTGCCCTTGTGGTGTTAATTATTATTATTTTTTTTTTAATTTTTTTTTTTAGAAATTCATAATTAATATTAATAAAACAAGATGCCGTGTTGAAATATTTGAGATATTTAAACTGCAGAGGTAAAACATAAGTTAAATTATTGTGACAGATGTGAAAGGGGAGTATAATTTATATACAGTATGCATCCGCATATAGGATATACCTGTGCATCCTCACTCATAGATTCTCTGGAAGTTCCCTCACTCCTCATTCCTCGTGGTGCAATTAGAGAATTGAGATGTCCTTCAAGGTGGCTAACTTGGATCGGTATCTGGGTCGCAGGCTTGAGGACAGAGGAACAAGGAAATGAAGATGCATCCATTTGAGTATTGAGAAGCACCCCCAACTGTTTCTACCCTATTAGAAATAAGATTGTTGTTGTCATCCTTAGTACTGAAAATAAGTGTCAGTTAGTTAAATGTAGAATAATTCCAGTCAGTTTAAACCTGTTCAGTTTAGTCAAATAGTGTCTTTTTGAACCTATTTGTTTACATAATATATTTGCATATTTATACAGTCATATATTCTGTGACAGCTGTGAAGTCAGTCTACAAAACACAGCACAGAGATTTATACACATCCAGAGAGACTGGACATTCACTCCTCAGGTGATAAACATTTAACTCAGATTTTTTATATGAATGTGAAGGTTCTTGTTTTAATAGAAACTCAATATTTGTTTGTGTTGTTTTTACTTGGACAGGCATGTATTGAAAACCTGCTTTCAAAATTTACTTTTGTTGACGTGTTTTTATTTTGATTCCCTTCTAGTCTGAATTATGTGAAGTTTTTTAGTTCTAAAATTTATAAGATTAAGTTGCCTTTTATGTTGAATTTGCAGTCTTGACAGTTGTGCTTGAAAGAACTTTGGCCCATGTTATGTACTCGATCATTTTAAATGGGTCAGCAGCTAAAGAGCATTTTAATGCTTTGTTATCCTCATTATTTTATAAAAGCCATTAAGAATTTCAGTTGTGACATTACTTTTTACACTTTAATGCAGGGGAGCCGTAACAGGGGACACACAGGTCCAGCAAAATCCATGACATTTTCCCGGATGATTTTGTCATTTAAATGGTAAGTTCACTCATGTACGCAAAAACAAAAACTGCTCTTAAACTAGAGGACAATCAGTCATCAGGGACGGATTATGATGCGGTCGTGCCCTGGGCATGGGGGGAGGGTTGTGAGGGGAGTGGGATAGTAAGAAAAGGAAAAGAATGCTTTTGGAGTATAGAACTCCTAATTATTATTTATTGGTCGAACTCAATAAAAGCTTACACTTTCACACGCTACCATCGTGGCATCACCAGCTTTAAAGGAGAACTCTGGTCAATTTTAACATTGAGCTAATTTTTTTGTAAATTTGGAGTGCTGTCAGTACAGAGAAAAACGACAAAAATTGATGTTGCCTACACCATGTTATCCTCTTTTTAAAATTTGCACCCTGTTGACTTAAACGGGGCAAGTTTTAAACCTGTTTTTAGCCTCTTAACATCCTTGATGTGTCATTACAAGTGCACAGAAAATGTGAGTGATTCCTTCAGAGTGAACACAGTGAATCTGACTGCAGTAGATGTGAAAGATATGAATAAAAATGATAATAATTCAGCCAGCGCACATACCTGTATTTATGTCGTTGTTCACTGACAGCACTCCAAATTTACAAAAAAATTAGCTCAATGTTAAAATTGACCGGAGTTCTCCTTTAATGAGAGTAGGATACACCATGTTTAGCTGGAGCGGAGTTAAACTTTTTTAGACAATATAGATGTTGGCCGAAACACATTTTGAAAATTTCACTTAAAATGATAATTAAATGAAGGAAAACACGTTTTTGGGCAGTTCTGGACCGAACAGGTGAAATTTAAGCCTATTAAGTTGCATTTGATCAGAAATAACAATACTAATTTGTGAAACAAATTTAGAAATTGCACCATGGAGATTGAGGCATAAGGCATGGAGTTTTTCTCTTGTGTAAAATGTAAAAAAAGTATCTTTAAACTACTTTTGGTTGAGACAAATTTTCAATGGAAGATCATAAAAAAAGTCCATTAGGTCTAATTTTCAAAACTGTCTCCCAGATCATGGTCCTGCATCCCCATATAATAATCAACACATATTCTCCTCAACTGGTTGGCCCTGAACCGAATGGTTTATTTTTTTTTTTTTACATAACACCTTCTTTTTGTCTCTATAGATCTTTATCTAGAAATTAAACATTTGTTTGGTGATCTTCTGCGCAGAGAAGACAGACAGAGAGAAAATGAATAACTTCACAGTGAACTTCACATCTGCTGTTTCTACAAACTCCATCCTCCAGTCCAGTGGGCTACTGGCCAGTGTGAGGCATGTTGTACACAGCATCAATTTCCTGTTTGGACTTCCTACACACTCATATGTTATATGGCTCATCATCACAGGAACAGGAAGTGGAGTCGCATCAGGATTCTTCAACCTCAATCTCTCTGTTTGTGAGATTGTTTGCTGTCTGAACTCTTTGTTCTCTGTTCTTACTATTTTTAATTGGCTTTCAAGTCTAACAAACGTAACATATTTTTTAATAGGATTTGCCATCACTGGCCGTCCTCTGTTTCAGTGTCTGATCTGTGTTGAGCGTTACCTGGCAGTGGTTCATCCTGTAACCTTTCTGAAGTTCAAACCTCTCAGATATAGAGTGATCTGCTGCACTGCAGTCTGGATAATCAGTCTTGGCTCCTGTTTGTGCTCCATGCTTACTTTAGTCTTACTTCACTTTTATATTTATGCATGCATTAACTCGTTTGAGTTCCTCCTCTTCTTCTCCATCCAGTTGTTTTGTCTTGTGGCTGTTCTCAGAGCTCTGAAGCAGTCAGGACCAGGAGAGAGAGGGAGAGAGAGAGAGGAGGAAAACCCCATGAAGAGAAGAGCATTACATTTCATTCTAATAACTACCGTGAGCATGGCTATTATATATTTGCCATTTACTCTCTCAGGATTTTTGTACTTGCTGACACTAAATGATGATGAACCTTTATCTGTAGGTATTATTTGTTTTATTCTGGGTGGTTTTGTGCAGCCTGTTCTTTATCTGAGCCGGGCTGGAAAACTCTCCTGTCTCTGTTCCCCATAAAACCTGCAATTGTGATACATTACAAATGACTTATCCTAATTTTTCTATTTGATCATTTTTATTAATGGATGGGAATTTGTAAGTTGGCTTTTCTTTTCATTTCAAATGAAACGTCTTATTTCTTTATATTAGTGCTTATGCCAGAACATGTCATGCAATGCTCGATGTATTTTGAGAGATTCTCAATGACTTATACTAAAAGATAGTTTTCCATTTTTTTACGATCAGATTAAATTGGAAGAATTTAAATACATTTTGTTTGAACACAGAACAATAAAGGAATGACATACATATATATATATATATTTTTTTTTTCTGCCTCAATTTTGAAGTTGAGAGTTTAGATATTAATTTTTTTTCATATGCATTCATATAAATCTATGAACTTGGGTTGAAAAAAAAAAGGTATTTGCTAAGTGCTTTGTCTTAAAAAATGTCAAATACAAACAGTTGTCATGTTTACCATGGTTATATAATTGTAAATTATGAAATTTTTGCATCATTTTTGCAACTGTGACGTCAGTCTCTAAAACACAGCAGAGATATTTATACACGTCCAGAGAGACTGAACATTCACTCTTCAGGTGATAACGTTTTGATTCCATGTTTACTTTAGTCTTACTTCTCTTTTATATATATACATGCATTAACTTGTTTGAGTTCCTCTTCTTCTTCATCCAGATGATTTGTTTTGTGCCTGTTCTCAGAGCTCTGAAGCAGTCGGGACCAGGAGAGAAAAGAAGAGATAGAAAGGAAGCAAACCATATAAAGAGAAGAGTGTTTTATTTAATTCTAATGACCACTGTAAACATGGTTATCATATATGTCCCACTTATTGTGGCTGGATTCTTTGACATTTTGATGGAACAGTTTATTTTGCCTCTTTAGGTCCCTACTGTGATTTGTTTGGCGCCGGCCGGTTTTGTTCCACCTGTTCTTTTTCTGCACCGCACTGGAAGACTGTTCTGTCTCTTTTGCTCATAGCATCTGAAAGATATTCTTAAATCATACTGTGTAGAGAGGCTTAGAATTTAAACACAAACTTACTTTTTTGAATTTACTTTTGATTTCTTTACACATTAAGTAAATTTATGCTTTTACTATTTACAGTGGTTGTAACCAGTCTGCCATTTGTTTGTCCAATGAAACACATAGGCCTAATAAATGACCAAGTCTGACCTTTTCCATATCGAGGGTTGCAAAATTGCCTTAAACTTCTGAGCCTTCTCTTATCATGTGACAATTTCTTCAAATTTCACTCTCATGTCTAAATCAAAATATAACAATACACCTTGTTTTATGTAGTATGTTCTGTGTTGTGTGCTATATTTAATTCTTTAGAAAACAAAACTAAATCAAAACAATCATGCTGTATACACTGAAGATAAGTGTCAAACATGTAAATGTTTTCCGAACAAATTCAAATTATTCATCTTAATCTGAGACTTATATGTTTGTTTGCTTTCAATATTTGCTTTTTTTTTTTTTTTTTTTTATGTGAGTTTAGCAAATAAACTCATGCATATATATTCTTGTAAGAGCTGTGAAGTCAGTCTACTAAACAGCACAGAGATTGATACACATCCAGAGAGACTGGACATTCACTCTTCAGGTGATAAACTCTTATAAACTATATAAACTTCGGAGATAGATAATTTATATAATCTAGATTGTTATTAATATTAGAGTCATATCTGATTTTTAGTTAATTGTTTAGGTTAGTTGGACTGAAATCACTTTAAATAATATAAATCAGGCTACTTTTGTTGACTTTTGACTTTGTTTCACAGTCTGAAATGAATTATGTGGCATTTTTTCACTTAAAAATTTTAAAACACCCAATATTATGGGGCCCTTTCCTGAGGATGACCCTTTTATTGAACTACTATAGCACATAAAACACTTAATTCAACTTAAAAAAATTCCTGAGCGTCAGAGATATTTTGTTCTGTTATAATGAAGCTAAAAAACTTTTTGTTGAAATCAGTTAGAATGCTTTGCAGAACTCTGCATTTTATTCAGATCATGAAGATTTCATTCATGACATGTTACTTTATTATTTATTTATTTTTTCTTCAAAAATTGAGCTTGGGAAAATCCATTTTCAGCCATGTTTACACAAATTCTGTAATAAATCATAAAGCAAAAATTAACAAATCATGCTCATGAAAAGTATTTCAAAACAAAACAGTGAAACTACATGCAAAGTTATGTTTGGTTGACAAACATGTTTGGTTGATGTATATTATTGATGTATATTATTGTTATATGTATTTGCATATGAAAAGTTGAAAGTTGAGTTCCCTTTCTGTCGGTCACTCCTACGTTCGTCGGAGTGAACCGACTGAAATGGGATCTTTGCAGACAGACCAATCTACTTCGAGAGAAACTAAACAAATCATGCAGCGCGGGTTTATAATGAGCAGAAGGTGCAACGCATCTTTGCAATATGCTTCGGAGCCGAGCTTATTCATGATCTGTTCCAGCAGTCTTACTTCTAAAGAAGAGACAACTTTTCGAGTGTTCTTTTTGGAAGAAGCCCTCTCCTTTGTGTTGGTGTCACTGCACGCTGCAGCAGGATCACCTCAGAAAAACAAAAACAAAAAACAGCTGTTTTCTCAGCTCTTAGCGTGGTGGTTCGGTTGAGTGCCTCAGCGGATTGCACTATTCCTGCTGTTGGCCGCAGACATCCTCCTGTACGCTTCAGCACAAGAGAGAGCTAATTTTCCTAAAAGAGCTTACACGAGGGTGGCATTCCACTCGTGTGTTCTGGATGCGGTGGTTTCCTATCCTCGTGTGACGGCTACGATCACTGTTTCACATGCCTGGGCTTAAGCATGTTGAAACTTCGTCCGTGGGTGGTTCATGTTCTCTCAGGAGAGCATGACCACGTCGGCACGCTGTTTGTCTTGACTTTCTCGCAAGGGCTTGAGCGTTCATCTCGCTGTGTGCCGTTCAGCTGCCGGCTGATTGCGCGGGTTGTCATGCAAATTTGTTTTTTAACAAAAGCTCAGACAGTGGTACCCACACCTTCAATAAAGTGCAGTTTCTGAAATCTCTGGATGCCACGAGGATGGGGACGTCAGAGTGCACCACCATGCCTCGCCGTTCTCGTTCCCCTCTCCCCAAGAGAACCAAAATTGCAGCTTGTGACGCTATGCCTCGCAGCACTCGTTCCCATCTTGGCAAGAGTGTGAGATTGACAGTGCACGACGCTATGCCTCGCAGCTCTCGTTCCCCTCTTGGCAAGAGGGTGAGAATGACAGTGCACGACGCTATGCCTCGTCACTCTCGTTCCCCTATTCAAAAGAAGGCTAGGTTGACAGTGTGCACCGTTACGAAACCTCGCAACTCTCATCCCCTTCAGTCGCCAGTGGAACACAGCATGCGAATCGAGCAGGTCCTTCCAGCCGATATGAAGTCAGGATTTTACAGGATTCTACTTCATTGTACTCAAGAAAGGTGGTGGGTTACAGCCAATCCTGGACCTTCAACATTGGCTTCAGGCCAGGTCCCGAGATGGGCGTACTGGGTTTCCATTACCCCGTACTGTCGTCAAACCTTCAGCCCGTGATCGGACCCTTCGTTTCTACAGGCAGGTGTTCCCCTAGAACAAGTGTCCTGTGGCCTTCAAGGATGCCTCTGCCACCGGCTGGGGGGCAACATACAATGGGCATGCAGCTTCGGGTCTGTGGGCGGCGCCCCAGCTGCATTGGCATGTCAACTGCCTTGAGTTGCTTGCAGTACATCTTGCACTCGGCCGCTTCAAGGTAAGTAAGTATGTACTGGTCCGTATGGAAAGCACGGCAACTGCTGTGTACATCAACTGACAAGGTGGTCTGCGCTCCCATCGCATGTCGCAACTCATGAAGCATCTGAGGTCGCTTCGTGCCATTCACATCCTAGGCATGCTCAATCGTGCAGCCGACGAGCTCTCACGACAGCTTACATTTCCAGGAGAGTGGCGACTCCATCCCCAGGTGGTCCAGCTGATTTGGAGGCACTTTGGGGCCACATAGATAGATATGTTGCCTCCCCGGACACGTCGCATTGCCAGTTGTTTTTCTCCCTGACTGATGGAACCCTCGGCACAAATGCACTGGCACACAGCTGGCCCCGGGGCTTACGCAAGTATGTGTTTCCCCCAGTGAGCCTTCTTGCACAGACCTTGTACAAAGTCAGGGAGAACAAGGAGAAGGTCCTGCTAGTGGCTATTTGCCCTTGCCCTATTTGCCCTTCTGGACCTGGTTCCCAGAACTAGTACTCCTCGCAACAGTCCCTCCCTGGCCCATTCCTCTGAGGAAGGACCAGCTTTCTCAGAGATGGGGCACCCTATGACACCCGCGTCCAGACATCTGGAAACTCCATTTCTGGTCCTTGGACGGGACGCGGAAGTTTTAAGTGACCTACCCCAAGCGGTGGTAAACACCATCACTTCCGTTAGAGCAGACCAGCTCTTCGTCTGTTATGGAGGCTAGCAGAAGGGTAAGGCTGTCTCCAAGCAGAGGTTAGCCACTGGATAGAGAATGCTATTGTCTTGGCGTATCAATCCCAAGACATGCCGTGCCTGTTCGGGTTGCGAGCACACTCAACTAGAAGTGTTAAACTTCCTCCTGGGCGCTGGCTCAAAGCACCTCGCTTACAGATATATGTAGACACCCGGGCAACACCCAACACATTTGCTAGATTCTATAGCCTTCCTGTAGGGCCGGTATATTCTTGGATACTCCCGAATACACGCCCCAAGCGGCCAGTAGCATGGGGTACCCGCTCATCTGTCAGCTTGCAATGCCATTCTCGTCTGATCAGCCAGATATGTGCGTCTATTGCTCCAGTGTGTTCCCCGGAAATGGCTCACCCTGTTAAGTTCCTCCATCACCCCTAAGGCAGTCAGACGTTGTGGAGTCTCTGACGCCAGGCCTAAGGCCGTGTGTCCACCAAAGCGTTTTTTCACGCGGCTGGCATGTTTTTTCAATTGTTTTCAATGGGAGCGCCGCGTTTTTAAAATGCCATGAGCGTAACGAGGCGCTGAGCATTTTTTTCACGCTGAAGTGCTGAGCGCTCTGCGTTTTTTACAGGTCGCCGAGAGTTGAAGAATGTTCAACTTTGGGTAAAATGCAGCGCTCATCACTGTCACTTTTTACCCAACCGTCCAATCACAGTGGAGGAGGGGCGGGACAAATACCACACCGACCAACTGTCACAACATTCTTTCTGTACAACGACATCAACCAGCAGATTTTAACCGAACAAAATGGATGAAAAATATATTTTTAGTATGAAACAAATTATCTGCCTACAAGTAAACTGTGCTGCGAATATTCTGTATCATAGCAACGAAGCGTCTCAACTGAAAAAAAAAAAAAAAAACGCTCTCAAGCGCCCACAGCTAGGCGTTTTCAGCAGAGCGTCTAGCGTTTTCAGCTGGCTAAAAATGCTTTAGTGGACACACGGCCTAACACTTGTATGCAATGAAGAACCTGTGTTAGGCTGGGTGTCCATATGTAGCGGTTCCTGCGGCGATCCCATATGTGTATTCTTCCACGGTACTGCTACCCTGTCAGCTAGCCAGTGTCTTTCTCTTGGCAGAGCCCGCTCTGCCGTCTCTGCCGGTGTGCTTCCCCCCTAGGATTAGGCTGGAACCACCCCAGAGACTTCCATATGTTGTACTACCCTACTTGGCTTGTCCACATGTGTATCCTCCACATGTTACCTCCCTCCAGGTAGGTCGTAGCTTCTGCAGCGTCCTCTTCCACTGGATAGGGCATGTTTTCCCAGTGTTATCCAATGTTCTCACTGAGTGGGTCTTGCGGAACATCAGTGGCCGGGACTCCCTGCATAAGCTTCTGTCCCTAACAGATGGAGAGAAATGAGGCTTATGCAGGGCACTGGAAGGACTAACGACATGGCGTGTTGGAAGGGATCCCATTTCAGTCGGTTCCCTCCATATGAACCGTAGGAGTGACAGTCAGAAAGGGAACGTCTCGGTTACATATGGTAACAATCGTTCCCTGAAGGAGGGAACGGAGATGTTTGTCTCGTCGCCATGTTGTTTTACCATCTCTGCACGGCCGGGTCTCTGGCTCAGTTCCTCAGTGAAAACCAAAGATGCGTTGCACCTTCTGCTCATTATATACCCACGCTGTGTGATAGAAGCAGCTGGCACAATTATCACATGCCAATGTGCCTTGGCTTATTTAGTTTCTCTCAAAGTAGATTGGTCTCTCTGTGAAGATCCCATTTCATTCGGTTCCCTCCTTCAGAGAACGAGGGTTACCATACGTAACAAGATGATTTCTGTGCCCCACACACACACAGAGATGAACAGCTCTACAGTGAACTTCACCATATCTGGAACATCTACAAACTTAACAACTCAATCCTTTGAAGCAATGACCATTCTGGACTTATGTGTGTACAGCATCAATTTCCTGTTTGGTTTTCCTACACACTCCTATGTTTTATGGCTCATCGTCACAGGAGCAGGAAGTGGAGTTGCATCAGAGTTCTTCAGACTCAATTTGTCTGTTTGTGAGATTGTTTACAGCCTCAATTCCTTGCTCTCTTTACTAGTCTGTACTCTTCCATGGTTTTCAAAATTTTAAGCATTAACATGGCTTTTATTAGGACTTGTTATCACTGGTCGTCCTTTGTTTCAGTGTCTGATGTTGAGTGTTACCTGGCAGTGGTTCATCCTGTAACCTTTCTGAAGTACAAACCTCTCAGATATAGAGTGATCTGCTGCACTGTTGTCTGGATAATCACTCTTGGATCCTGTTTGTGTTTCATGTTTCATTTAGTCTCATTTAATTTTTATATTTATGTATGCTTCTACTCGATTCAGTTCCTCATCTTCCTCTCCATTCAGTTGTTCTGCTGTGTGGCTGTTCTCAGAGCTCTGAAGCAGTCAGGACCAGGAGAGAGAAGAGAGAGAGAGGAGGAAAACCACATGAAGAGAAGAGCATTTCATCTCATTCTAATAATTTCTGTGAGCATGGCTATTATGTATGTGCCATTTATTATTGCAGGATTCTCTTTTATTCTGACAAAACAATATTCTGATGAACATTTGTCTGCTATATTTTTTTGTTTTGTTCTTGTTAGTTTTGTGCAGCCTGTTCTCTATCTGCACCGAACTGGAAAACTGTATTGCCCCTGTTTTTCATAAAACATTCAATTGTCTAATTTCCTCAAATTACCATTATTAAACCTTGTTGTTTATTTTTATTTTTTTACTTCGTAAATCATTACCCCCCCCCCCCCCATTAATTAATTAAATACATTTTACACATTTTACATGAATATACTCACCAAATAAATGCAAAAAATGTTTGAAATAATGATATGAAATATTATTTAAAGTATTTTATTTCAAATAATTTTTCCTGTATATGATCCTACAGAGGCACTGTCACTCACTATGTAAAAATAAATAAATAAAACAATTTGAAGTTGTAAATAAAACAAAGACTACATGATTATGTTTTACAAGAAAATACTAGTTTAGTCTTTCTACTTCAAAATGTCAAATTTAATTAAGTGTTACTTGTCGTTTCTTTGTAATGACTGTGATGAAATACATAGCTGTAATAGCCTAAGTAAATTTGAATGGAAATCATTGTGATTTGTCATCTAATCAAATGATCCAAACAAATTTTAATAAAAAAAAAAAAAAAACATGACATTGCAATTGACACAAAGAGAGAGAGAGAGAGAGAGAGAGAGAGAGAGAGAGAGAGAGAGAGAGAGAGAGAGAGAGAGGGGTGTCACTGACAGGCTTGTCCAACTGAAGTTTTTCCTCCACAATTTAGGATATTTTATTTAAAGCTCCAGTCCGTAACTTTTTTGGGTTAAAATTTTTCCAAAATAAATTGTTGAGCAAGTACATAATCAGCCAGTGTTCAAAACTCTCTGCTTGCCGTAGCTCGATTCAAAACAGTAAGCTTGTAATCATGTTTTTAATTCCAGTGGTACTGGTGGATTTCCACGGGAAATTCGAACACATAAAGCAGGTGTCTCGTCTAGTAGGCTATATTGCGTGTTAGGATGTTGGAGGTGGAGATTTATAGCCTTTTCTCACAGCACTTGATTTGGGTTCTTAAACATATTAATAAGGTTCAAACGACAATCACCAGTGACAACTGGAGATTCACCAGTTGTAAAATGCAAAAGACTTTGGACTTCAGAGTGGCTACAGAAAAAAAGAGACTGCAACCAGGCACATGCGAAAACAAGGATAAATATCTGAACAACATTAAATGTAGTCACGCAATGCTGATGTTGTTAACATTAACAATTTGAGAATAAAGTATAATTTTGCATAAAAGGCAGAAAACAGAATGTCTGCTCTGACCCATGCAAAATGATTTATAAAGCCCACACTTTATTCATAAACTGGCAGCCTGTCTATAATAATGAAAGCACCACCCTATAGTAACATTTTACATTGTTTTCTAGATATTGGTGTTTTGTTGTTGCCTTTTGCTGCCCATCTTGATGACACTCCTTGGTAGAAGACACACTTTATCTCAAAATGTCTCCTGCACGGATCGAGTCCATCCTGGCCATGGTGACCAGTATAAAGCTAGGCCAAGTCATCAATATAAAACATTTTCAGAGAGTGTTAGGGCTCATGGCAGCAGCGTCCAACGTCATTCCATTCGGCCTGCTGCACATGTCGGCTGGAGTGGTTGAGACCATACTCAGTTCCAGAGCTCCTTCCACGAGGAGATTTTACGGCCTAAAGTGGAATGTGTTTCCACTTGGTGTAGAGAGCGTGAGGTGGTCCTAGTTAACTGCCATTGTGGCTTTCCACGCTCCTCTGGGTGATGGGCCTCTGCGGAGACATCAGCTGGTCGTACGTTTCCTCCGTGGGGCTCGGAGGATGAGACCTGCGGCTCGTACCAGAGTTCCCACATGGGACCTGGCAGTGGTTCTCGAAGGGCTGGTCGAGGCCCCCTTCGAACCTCTGGAGTCGGCTGAGGCCAAGAACCTTCCCTCAAGGTAGCTTCATTCCTACTTCAGATGCATTACGCTAAGGCCATTCCCCAAAGTGTCGTAGTTGACGCAGTGTCTCGTTCCATTCTCAGGGAACAAGGGTTACAGTCGTAACCCGAGACGTTTTCAATCTTTCTCATAATACCAATGATTGCAATAAAATTAACATTTAAACATTTAAAATGATACCAAACATAAAAGGGAAGCAACAATAGATTCAAAAGATACATAATATGTAGTATGTAGATCCTCTTAGTGAACTTTTAGTGACTTGAATCATGGGGAAAGGAAGGGAGGAGGAAGAGGGGGGTGCACAGATAAGGAAGGAGAAAAGTTTGGACAAGACAATGTCCTGTGCTCTTTCTTTAAGGTCTTCTCTCCAGGGTGCGTTTCATTGCTTTATTGTAGGGTGAGTTTTATCTCAGCTTTTGTCTTAGCAGGAAAATCAAGTCTTACAGTTTTTAGATTTTTGAGGCGCCTAGTGGGCCCCAGCCCCCTGGTTGAGAACCACTGCAAGAAATCACATCAACACCCATTATTAATATTTTCCATTATGACGATTATTTAATTGGACTTGAAATCTCAACTTTTTTAAATTCGACACTTAAAAAAAATTGCATGTCAGGTGTTCACTGCATCACACCTGCACGCCAATTTCAGATTTATTAAGAATATCTGCATGGAAAATCTTAGCATTCCCTATATTGTATTTTGTATAATCTTAGCATGTATATATTGTATTATATCCCTACATTCCCCACAGATATTTTCTTCTGCACTGTGATGAGACTGATTCTATTTTATCCCATTGTTAGAAGTTCTAGTTTAACTAGTCCAACAGTATACAGTGTACAAGCATGCTGTATAGGATTTCTTTGTTCTATATGAATGTACTGGCAACATCTGTTGTTCATTATGTGGACCTCTGTGTTCGAAGGGAAGAAGGGCCTTCTACCCTATTCTAAAGCATTGAAGGGCCTTTCTGGATCCAAATGTATGTGTGGAGAGCTAGCCGGAAACTGACCACATATGGACTTGTTATACAATGTATTTTCTATATGATGTAATGTATATTCTTATTGGCTAGATCTGTCATATCCCCTCATATTCTTACTATACATATTCTATACCCAGGATTAGGGGTTGAGCTCCTGTGACAGCGCCGTATGCCAGCAACAAATTAACAGGATTTGTATCGTCTGGTTCCTTTTAGGGTGATAGAAAATGCTATAAACTGGGACTGTCTGCTAGTTGTACGAGAACCAGTTGTGTGGGTGTGTGTGCTGCACCAGCTCTATCTTGCTATTTATTTATTTTTTCTTTAGTTCAACAGTTGTTTATCTTGTTCAACTTGTTCTTTTTGTTATCTAAGTTTGGTTAAATTCTTTCTGTCTAATTTTGGTGTGAGTTAGGTTTAAATATTCTTCTCGAGATTCCCCCTATCCTTGTGTGTAGAGGACTGTGTTGGTGTTTGCCATTTCATACTGCCCTATGTTATCACCTTTCTTGCAAATTGCCATCAATTGTACATTTAGCGCTAAGCACCCTTTTAAAGAATATACTGTTTTAACTATTTTTATACGTCAATAAAGACTGTTTATAATAATTGCTTGTACTCATGTCTCTGACCTTCGTGGCGCATACGAACCTGTGTGACCTAGTGTTAATTGCTGGGCTATTTTGATATTCCCTGGTTGGTTCAGGGTGGCATAGTCGACAATTATCACAAAATGCTGAATCTGTTTATAAAAATTTTATACCGCTCCACCACACTTAGTAAAATGTGAATCAGCTTAATTTTTTTATGGAAATTATGAACAATTTTAAATTCAAGTCAGTCAGTGTCAGTCCAGTCAAATGCTAAGTTAGATAAATGACTGTCTTTTTTAACCTTACATTTGTTTACTTATATATTTGAATGTTTTTTATGTGACGTGAAACGTCATGTATGATAAAGTCATACACATATATTCTTGTGCCTATTCAAAACAGCACAGAGATTTATACACATCCAGAGACACTGGACATTCACTCTTCAGGTACTAAACTCCTCTTAAAAACACATGAAATTGTCTATTTAAACATAGGGAAAGTACTCTACAGTTTTTCATTGGATGTTTGAAATTGAAAGTGTTTTTTAATTTTTTTTATTGCATTTTGGTAAATTGGATTTAAGAAATATATGATACAATGCATTTCAAATTTGACATTTTGATTGCATTTAGTTTAGTGTAAATCAGGCAATGTGAAGTTTGTTAGTTTAATTATGCTAAACCAACAGATATAATGGGCCCCCGTTTCTGTGATTGACCCGATATTAAACTTCATTCAATTCCTTTTGAGTATTCTGTGTGAACCTGAGACTGTGTGAGCTTAAGACAAATGACAGATGAGTCTCATTTTGAGCTTTTTATATCTTAAAAGTTGTGTTTGAAAGTTTTTTGAACCTGTTTTTGCTATTCTGTTCTGTTAAAGTGGGACAGCAGATAAATAGGCTTTTGATAAAATCAGATGCTTTACAAATCGTAGCTTTTTAGTGTAGACTTTTTTTTTTTTTTTTTTGCTGTAAACTCTGCATGAAAATTTAGGTTCATTTATATGTAAACATTTATTGTTTTTAACATTTATTGTTTTCCATAGAACGTATATTTTCTGTGAGATTAAGAGTTCAGAGAAATAAGGAAGAGATGAATAACTATACATCGAACTTCACCACACCTGAAGCATCTACATTCTCCACAACACAGTTCATTGGGCTAATACAGATTCTGGATATTTGTCTGCATTGCTTCAATTTTTTGGTTGGTCTTCCTACTCACTCCTATATAATATGGCTTATCATCACAGGAAGTGGAGTCGCATCAGAGTTCTTCATCCTCAATCTCTCTGTTTGTGAGATTCCCAGCTGTCTGAACATTTTGATCAATGTACTTGATCGTTGGTTTTTCAGTCTCAAGACATTGAAATATTTTAAATTTGGACTATTCATCACTGGTCGTCCTCTGTTTCAGTGTCTGATGTGTGTTGAGCGTTAACTGGCAGTGGTTCATCCTGTAACCTTTCTGAAGTACAAACCTCTCAGATATAGAGTGATCTGCTCCTCTGCAGTCTGGATAATCACTCTTGGCTCCTGTTTGTGCTGCATGTTTACTTTAGTCTCAAATCATTTTTATACTTATGTATGCTTCTACTCGATTCAGTTCCTCCTCTTCCTCTCCATTCAGTTGTTCTGCTGTGTGGCTGTTCTCAGAGCTCTGAAGCAGTCAGGACCAGGAGAGAGAGGGAGAGAGAGAGAGGAGGAAAACCACATGAAGAGAAGAGCGTTTTATCTCATTCTAATAACTATTGTGACCATGATTATTATCTACATGCCATTTGCTATCTTAGGATTGTCTTACATTCTGACTTATCTTTATTTCCAGGAAGCTTTTACATTTGGATTTTTTTGTTATCTATTGGCTGGTTTTGTTCAGCCTTTTCTTTTTCTAAACCGGGTTGGAAAACTCTCCTTTTTAAATAAAACATTAAATTGTTTAATTTTTGGAAGTTAAACTACTACACTTTTTTTTTCTTTAACAGCATTTATTTCTGGATAGAAGGTTTTCTGTTTTTTTTTTTACATTACTGTTTATGACACCAGAAAATTCTTGTAGATTCAATGAAAAGTGGCTCCTGTACTGTCTTCGTAGTGTAAAATGGCTCAAAACATGTTAGTGTGACTTTCTGTCATTCACTGTTTATTTAGAGAGATATACAGCCACAAACTGCCTTACAGTTGTACATTGTAGCCTACAGTGTTTTCCAGATATGATTATAAATGGTTTCTGTAGATTAGTTATGCAATAAAAGTCAGTCACTGGCTATTAGTTGATATATGTCCCTTTTTTTAGCCTTACATTTGTTTGCATATCTGATGTTGATTGTGACGTCTAGCAGATGGAGTCATGAACATATATTCTTGTGACAGCGGTGAAGTCAGTCCATAAAACAGCACAGAGATTTAAACGCATCCAGAGAGACTGGATATTCACTCTTCAGGTGACAAACTACTCATCTGTACATTTTCTGTATGAACTTAGGTTAGAGATTGTTATTAATAGATTGTGATTGTTCGTTATAGAAGATAATTTAAAAATGGTAAAATAACCAATATATTGACACCTTTTTCTGAGACTGACTCTTTGCTCAAATTAAGCAATACATAAACTTAATTCAACTCATTTTGAGCATTCTGTGTGTACCTGAGACTTTACTGTATGTGTGCCTAAGACAGAGATGTGTATCATGCTGATGACTGCAGTCTTGAAAGGTGTATTTGAAAGAACGTACATTTATAAATGAATGAATTTTGTTTCTATATTACCATTCATAACAAATAAGACTTCATGATTGAAAACATTCATAAAAATATAGAATTGTTAGGGCCTGGGCACCGATGGTGTGAGGACCCTATTAATTGCTCCGTTTATTTTTAAAAACTGAATTTTTTATGAAACTTCTTAATGTAAGGAAAATGTACTTAACTTTGCTTTCCACTTTTCCCCCCATATCACGGTTGCAAATTTATTGAAGTATTAATTGAAAGTATGGGATAATCAGAATAATCAAAGATCTAAATTAAATCACAAACTAACCTTATGATCAGCTGTTAAATTAAGAACGTAGTAAAATTAAAGAGTCACTGAAATTTGTAGATTAAACAGATTCAATTCTCAGAGTCAGAATTTAAATTAGAAACAAAAATATTAAATTAAAGTTACTTTTACAGAAGCGCCAGCACAGACATTCAAGCAGAACACATTCGACCCCTCCATTGGATTCCGTCTTTGAGGCGGTGAGTGGATCCTTACCACATATAGTTCATCATAACATCGTAATGTATACATCATATACATAATTCACCCGTTACATTGCTATATGTAGCCTTTTTTCCTGCCCCTTCTTAAAATTCTTCACTGTGGAAAAGCCAGTCCGCACGTTGATGGAATTGGTTACATATTTGTGACGGTAAGAAACAGGCAGTGGTTTACTGCAGTTTTAAGGGGATAATACTAAACAATGGTGTTGACTTATGAATTTGCACATGGTTTGTCTTAAAGTATATTAAAGACACCACATAGACATATAAATAACATTTAAAACGTGATTTCCACCACAGGGGGTCTTTAACATTTTCGTGAGCTTTTGGACTGAGAGATAAACAAGAAGATGATGAATAATTCTACAGTGAACTTCACATCTGAAGCATCAACACATGTCTTAAATTATTTATTTTTAGTATCTAGACTGGACATTTGTCTGTACTTCATCAGTGCCTTGTTTGGTCTTCCTACACACTCCTATATTATATGGCTCATCATCACAGGAACAGGAAGTGGAGTTGCATCAGAGTTCTTCAACCTCAATCTCTCTATGTGTGAGATTGGAACCTGTCTGAACTCTTTGATGGCTGTAATTTCTTTTTTTACAGAGTTTTCACATCTCAAAATATTAGCATGTTTTTTATTAGGACTATTCGTCACTGGCCGTCCTATGTTTCAGTGTTTGATCTGTGTTGAGCGTTACCTGGCAGTGGTTCATCCTGTAACCTTTCTGAAGTACAAACCTCTCAGATATAGAGTGATCTGCTGCACTGCGTCCTGGATAATTATTCTTGGCTCCTGTTTGGTCTGCATGTTCACAACAAACCAAGATCATTTTTATATTTACATATACTTCTACTCGATTCAGTTCCTCGTCTTCCTCTTCATCCAGTTGTTCTGCTGTTTGGCTATTCTCAGAGCTCTGAAGCAGTCAGGACCAGGAGAGAGAGGGAGAGAGAGAGAGGCGGAAAACCACATGAAGAGAAGAGCGTTTCATGTCATTCTAATAAATACTGTTACCATGTCCATTATATATATTCCATTTATTTTCGCAGGATTCTCTTTCATTCTGACACAACTGTTTATTGCGGACCTTTTTTCTTTTGGTTTGTTATGTTTTATTCTGGCAGGTTTTGGTCAACCTGTTCTTTATCTGCACCGCACTGGAAAACTCTCCTGCCTTTTCTTAAAACATTTGGTTAATTTATTTTTACTAAGTTAATTTACTGGACATTTTCTTTTTTGAATAGCTTCATTTGGACATTACTGTTGTTGTTGTTGTTGTTGTTTTTTGTTTACTTACTGTAAATTACTGTATAATTTCAAATTAATTTTCAGAAACACGCTAATGTGAACCTGTATCATTTAATGGTTTATTTAGAGAGATTCTCCACCACAATTATTTAATTATACATAATCCTTGTCTGTCTTATTCTACATTCAGAATAACTCTACTTTTGTGTTTATTCGATAAAGTTTATATAAATGTTTACCAATTCAAGGATCGTCACAGATTATTTCATTTGACCTGAAATTACAGCCCATCTTTCATTTTACAAATGTTATATATATAAATGTGCATAGCAGGTGTTAAATGTGTTGCACCTGCAGGCCAGTTTTTGATTTATGAAGGCTGTTTAAAAAGACTGACATGAGCCTTAGGACCCCATTTTAACGATTTAAGTGCATGGTCTTGAGCGCAGGGCGCAAGTGCAGTTAGGCCTTGTCCGAATGCACTTTTGCTAGTTTAACGATGGAAAAATGGGTGGTGCATGGTCTAAAAGGGCTGTCCCTATTCTCTTAATGAGTAATGAGTGTGTTTTGGGCATCATCTGATCAATCTGAAGGATTCAGTGAGATTCTGGCGAGCTTGTAGATCCTCTGATTATCAACACAAGAATGACACAGTTTGCAATAAAAATGAATTTATTAACAAAAGATATACAAGAGTAAAATATCACACTCACTAAATACAACTAAGGAAATGACTAAAGGAAAAATGACTACTAAGACAATTGAATCAATAATCAAACAGAAACTACAAACAACTACACAAATGGACGTTAACTAAATTAATGCCAAGTAGATGAGCAACGGATTGGACGAAGCAATGAATAGGTAATTAGAAGTCTATGGAGGAGTCAATTGTGGTCTTTCTGGATGCTGGTATGAAATAGTAAATAAGCATTTACTATTAATACAGATTACGTGTCTAATGTATCTATCTGTAAACGCTGATCCTAGATTCAGTTTCTACACAAAAAGCAATCTCATTTTAGTAACAACCTAATGCCAAGGCCTTTGGGAAGAGGTTTGGTTAACTTATATTTACGTTCCACGTGGTCGGGTGATCAGTCTAGCGATGGGCTACGTCTTCCACTGGTATCTTGCCGCTCACAGTAGGGGTAGACTGGATCGCTTTTCAACAAGAGTGCTGGAGGTTCGCTGCTGGTTCTTGTGTAATCCAAAGAACTGTAGGTCATGTGATGGTCGATCCACAGGATCCCTTGCGGGCTAGAGGTTACAAAGGCAAGAGTTGTGCAGGTCAGGCATGATTGCTGGAGCCGAAGTCCTCAGCAGAAGCAGTTGAGCTGCTTGAAGGTCTGTGCGGGTGAGGGTTTACTTGCAAAAGTAAAACCTTGGTCGTGCTGTTGTTCCTTCCATCGCCAGGTCAGAAACTCAGAACAAGAGTGTGTATGCTTGGGAAAGCTTTTATTCCTTCCAGTTGGGGAGGGGATTACTTATTCCCACCTTCCTACTGTAGTGGGTTTGATTGGGTCGTTGCATTCCGCACATCACATCCCATCTTTCCACCCTGTGGAGCTTGTTGCATTGTTCCAAAATACACAGTTAAATGAAACAGTGTAATCCCACATTGGTATGCAGGTAAAGTCTAGTGTGACTGTGGCTTAAGTTATTGACTTCCTGACTGAGAGAATGCAATTTTTTTTTTTTTTTTTTTTACTGCTTTACAGATGAACCATTATAATTGTCCAATAGTTAAAATGTTTCATTTCAAAGAATAACTTTTTCTAATTTTAACCACAACTTTTCTGATAAATTGTGGTTTTACTTTTAATTGATAAAACCATAGACCAATGGAGCTGTTGATGAGATTAAAATGTTAAAATGTATTACCTTAAGCCTAAATTTCACGGGAAAACATAACATAACATAACATAACATAACATAACATAACATAACATAACATAACATAACATACACTGAAAAAAATTATTCATTGACAAAAAATGATGTTAATTGGTTCCACATAACTGATTTTAGCTACATTTAAACAAATGCATTACGTTGAACTAAGTTCAGCTTAATGCATTTGTTTAAATGTAGCTAAAATCAATTGTGTGGAACCACTTACGATAAAAACATTTAGTAAATTCAATGAATTTACTGAAATCATTGAATTAACTAAAAAAAATTATCGTAAGTGGTTCCACACAATTGATTTTAGCTACATTTAAACAAATGCATTAAGCTGAACTTAGTTCAACGTAATGCATTTGTTTAAATGTAGCTAAAATCAGTTATGTGGAACCAATTAACATCATTTTTTTTAGTAAATTCAACTAGTTAATGAATCATTTTTTTCAGTGTAACATAACATAACATAACATAACATAACATAACATAACATAACATAACATAACATAACATAACATAACATAACATAACTCTTTAACAAGGTGGCAAATGCATATGAATTCATTTGATGTAAATTGTACAAAAATGTACGATTAGCCTATTAGAAAAAACGTAAGGATGAAGGCCAAACTCTAAACATACCTATCTCTGGGCCGTGAGCATATCATTTGTAAACATTTGAATGAAATTGAACGAATTAGCCACCAATTTGCCAAAACGTAAAATAGTTACAAATTGCCATGAGATTGTGAGCTCTATTGCACAAGGAACAATAAACAAGTCTTTATAACTGGGAACCTGCTATTCATTTTATGCGTATCTCTTTGGTGTTTTGCAAAACTTTAGCCAGAGTTTGTCCAGTTGCAACGTTTGATCAGGCACCAGGTCACCAGAGGGAGCCCTCACCTGAATATTGAACTCTGTCACTTCCTGTTCCTGCCACATCAGTTCCTGTCTTGTCATTTCCTGTCACCCTGTGTTTTAAGCCATGTGCTATCACTGCCATTTTGCAAAGTATTGCCTGTTTCTGTTGATGATTACTGTTATGACCACTGTTTTTGCCTTTTTGACTCACGCTTTTGGATTGCTAGTGGTGGCGAGATGAAGCCTCATAAAGCATTGAAGCTTTTCAGCCAAGTGGTTCACAAAAGGGTTTATTTCTTGAGGCTTAATTTGCTCACAATACCACCTGGTGGTCAAAGAGTGTAAAACAAGCAGATACATTACAGATGTCCTGATGTGATCTGTTATAAACTGTATTTTGCGCCAGTTAAATGGTTAGTTCACCTCAAAAATGATTGCATCATTTAATAAACGAGAATACTTCTTCCGCGTTGGCCTCTGACGTGAGTTCACAAGAGCGCCACGACACATGAGCAAGAACTGAGAAGATGACGCAGATAGGTTTCGATGTATTGTTTAAAATGGTTTCATTTCCTGGATGTCCGAATCGTGAGAAACAAACGAGAAAACCTAAAAGTGCCTTACCAATGCCGTAAAATGAATGGCTTACCTTTCACACTTTCCCATCAAATGATCATGATCATCTTCTCGCGCATGTGTCGTGGCGCTCTCGTGAACTCACCCCTTGTGGCCCACACGGAAGAAAATGAATAGTTGAATAAAGTCGTAATTTTGGGGTTTTTTTGCGCACAAAAAGTATTCTCGTTGCTTGATAAACTTAAGGTTGAGCCACTGTAGTCACTTGGACTATTTTAACGATGTCTTTACTAACTTTTCTGGGATGGCAGATATCGATTACCTAGCAGCCTTATGAAGGAGTGAGACAGCTGTCAGATTTCATCAAAAATATCTTAATTTGTGTTCTGAAGTAGCCTGGGAAAACCCAGACAACTTCCGGCAAATTTAGATTTGCTCTGCAAGTAGTCTGGCAAAGAGCTCATTCAAGTCCATTTCCACATGCCGAGAAATCGTGGCACCAATCAGAAACGTTGAGGCGGGCTTTACACATGACAATCACTCTGATTGGTTTTAGGTCTAGCCTATTCAATTGCGCCCAGAGGCATTTGAGTGACGTCCACTCCGATGTCCGTTGGTGAAGCGCACCAACTTTTAAATGCATTATTATATTCAAATTACAAACATATGAGGACAGTCTCCATGAAAGACCCACTGCCAGATGAACGTGCTACTACATTTCTCTCCGAAACGGTAGGAAATTAAATTAGATTTAATAGAGGATTTTAACTGTGACAAGATGATTGACAGGGCAGTTTACATGACGCGATGCACGCGTTTATATACTGTCTATGGATGCACGCGCCAGATCCGTCCGATAAAGATGACGAAGTAGTATGTCCCAAAGTTGCCTACTTTTTTGCTACACATTCAAAAGTAAATACATTTTCTTCACAAAAAGAGTACATACTTTTATGGCGTAGTGTAACTTAGGCGAATTGGGACGCAGCATATGGCTTTACACATGACGATCGCTCTGATTGGTTTTAGGAGTTTTAGGTCTATCCAATTGCGCCCGGAGGCATTTGAGCGACGTCCGTTGGTGACGCCCCTTTGGAAATGAGTTATTAAAGAAGCTTTGCCAGACTATAACTCAGTTACTACTGAGAATGATCTGGTTTTAACCAGGCTAGTTCCGAAGATGAACAAAAGTCTTACAGGGTTGGATATGAGGGTGAGTAATTACTGACAGAATTTTCATTTTTGGGTGAACTAACCCTTTAAGATTTGCATATTGAATGTTTGTGATTTGTTGCCTATGGAGTCATGCACATATATTCGTGTGACAAGCTGTGAAGTCAGTCTATAAAACAGCACAGAGATTTATACACATCCAGAGAGACTGGACATTCACTCTTCAGGTGATGAACTTTTGATTAATTTTCAGCTAAATAATATACAACATTTTTGTAAGATGGTTTAATTATTAACTAAAATAAGACTGATACCTAAAATATTTTAAAAAGAATGTGAAAGACAGTTAAAAGTAGAACTGATTAGACTTTTCATGCAAACCTATAGGCTATGTAAAGATTTGAAATAATAGCCATTTCATGTTCTGAAGTCATTTAATATTGGATTGAATTTCTCTCATGGGTGGATCAAAGTGATTTGCCTAAAAATTACCAGGCAGTAAATGTTAGACATTTAATGTTGAAATATGAATTGTAATTGTGGAATTGCACACTGTTTGAAAACCTTTTATTTGTATTGTTGAACACATAACATGTCTTATTTCATACAGTCTGAATTACATTTTCTCTTTTCCTATTGATCACAGCTGCTATATTTAGTTATATTTTTCTTGAGTTTTTGAGCTGAAAAGAAAAGAACAGAAGAGATGAATAATTCTACAGTGAACTTCACCGCACCTGAAACATCTACAAACTCCACTATTCAGTCCATTAGGCTTTTGGAAAGTCTGAACGTTTGTATGTACAGCATCAGTTTCCTGTTTGGTCTTCCTACACACTCCTATGTTATGTGGCTCATCATCACAGGATCAAGAGTTGCATCAGGATTATTTAACCTCAATCTGTCTGTTTGTGAGATTGGTAACTGTCTGATCTCTTTAATCAATATATTTAATTATTGTACTGGGTTTTCACATCTAACAACATTATCAGAGTTTTTGATAGGACTAGGCATCACTGGCCGTCCTCTGTTTCAGTGTCTGATCTGTGTTGAGCGTTACCTGGCAGTGGTTCATCCTGTAACCTTTCTGAAGTACAAACCTCTCAGATATAGAGTGATCTGCTGCACTGCCGCCTGGATAATCACTCTTGGATGCTGTTTGTGCTGCATGTATACTATAAGCTTGTTTTATATTTTTGTATGCGTCTACTCCATTCAGTTCCTCCTCTTCCTCTTCATCCAGTTGTTCTGCTGTGTGGCTATTCTCAGAGCTCTGAAGCAGTCAGGACCAGGAGAGAGAGGGAGAGAGAGAGAGGAAAACCACATGAAAAGAAGAGCATTTTATCTCATTCTAATAACTACTGTAGGCATGATTATTTTCTATGTGCCATTTACAATCTCAGGATTTTCTTTCATTCTAACACATATGTATATTATTGAACTTTTTAGTTTTAGTTTTATTTGTAATGTTCTGGTTGGTTTTGTTCAGCCTGTTCTTTATCTGCACCGTGTTGGAAAACTCTCCTGTCTTTTCTCTCCATAAAACATTATTTTTTTCAAATGCCTTTGCCTGGAGAATTTGTAAGTTACATTCATACATTTTTAAATATCTTTACCTGTTCTTCCATGAACTCAAAACATGTTAATGCATGTGTTTTAGTATTAGAGATTCCCCATTAATTCTATATTGTTTGACATATTAGATGTTTTAGCATAGTATAGTATATAGTATCGTTTTTCCAATTAACTACATTGATAAAGCAGCATTGCCCATTTAAAAAAAAAAAAAAGTTGCAGTTCTTAAATGTGTTGCATCTTTTTAGGCCATTTTTAGATTTATGAATACTGTTTGAGAAGACTGATTATGTGTTTAGTAAAATACGATTATATAACAATAATTGTTTTTGTGTATGTGTGTGTGTTAGCCTTTGTATTGATGTCAAATGTCAGCTGATAAATGTTATTCAAATGTTGCTTGTCATTCTTAAAGCTATTCTTGTGGCAGTGAAGTCAGTCTATAAAACAGCACAGAGATTTATACACATCGAGAGAGACTGAACATTCACTCTTCAGGTGATAAACTTTTGATTATGATTTTGTTGTTTTCATTTCTATAATATGATTTGATTGTCAATGTAAACACATGGACAATTAAAAAAAAAAAAAACAGCTTATGTGTTAATGTGATTGCATTTAGGCAAGGCAAGACAAGGCAAGTTTATTTATATTGCACATTTCATACACTATGGCAATTCAAAGTGCTTTACATAGAGAGGAATAAAAATAATCACAAAATAAAAAGCAAGTGTTGTGGCAAAAACAATAATTAAACAATCATCATCACTGCATAAGAGACACCAAGAATCAAATTGTATTTTAAAAGATATTTATTCTCTTCCATGAGGCTTGGTCACAAAATCACAGCAGCTACCCTGTGACGTGAACAAGACCTGACACCCAGCCCAGGAAATTCCCTTCTTATACTCCTTCAAGGTCTTTCCTCTGTAGTTTTCCACTCACCCAGCATGGCCAAATCTAGCTGAACCATTTGTCTTACTGTGTGTGTCTTGCTTACGCCAGGTGCACAAACATGCATAAATTCCAGAAGAGAAACGAATGCTTAAAACCACACAATGTCTAAGAAAGTTAATAATAAAAAAAAAAAAGTTAAATATAAATGTTTCTACAACACAAGTAAAATTCAAACAGTTATTCAAAAGCTTTACAAAGAAAGGAATTATAATAAATAAAAATAAAAAAAAACACTGGCTGCGTTCCAAACCGCATACTCAATGAGTAGGTACTTAATTTCAATGAGTACTTACTTAACGAGCGCTAAAAGAGTAGGTACTTTATAGCCAAATCTCGTTGAGTATGAATGCGAAACGGACATCTGCCATGTTGACGTTATCATGTGACCTACGACGCGTTATCACACGCGCAACAACTTAAAAGATTCGAACGGACACGTTTAATTCATCTATCTGTAAATATTGATATTGATTAAACTAGCTCATTTTGTGGTCTTTTTGAAGAAACTGCTGCCCATTTATTTTGTGAATACATTTAGGGTTGATTTAAGTAATTTTATTTAACCCTACTAATGTGAACTACCGTTTTATCCTTAACGATGTTATTTATTTTTATTACGAAATCCCAAAATTGTCATCTCTTGAATATGTTGTTAATTTTTTATATCCAAATATTTTCATCCACAAGCAAAAGTGGCTAACTGCTTTATTTTTTCCTCTTTTTCTTGTTGAATTTAACTGTCGTTTAATCTCTCAGGCCTATAAATAACAAAAAATGTTTTTTTTTAAATGTATTATAATGAATTATTTAAGAAAATATATATTAAGATATTCAACCTTGTAGGTTCTTTTTTCCTGTGTAAAAAATCTCATATTATGTATGCAAACCCATAATATATATATATATATATATATATATATATATATATATATATATATATATATATATATATATATATTATGGGTTTGCATACATAATGAGATTTTTTACAGATCTCATAACATCAGTAACTCGACAGCCCTACCTAGAACGGGTTTCCTCAGCGTTTGTAATGTCTGCACAAAGGGCAGCTGTGCGAAGATTTGCCTTTGGAGGAAAACTGTTGATTTTATACTCGAAAAATTTAAGTATCATTAATATTAAAAATTAATATTACCTCAGAATGAATTGCATTTCTATCCCACCCCAAAACATACAATAATAACAACGATAAATGCTGACCAATACTTAATTATATGACTTTTTACTGAAAATTATATAATTCAATAAAACAAACAAATTGTAATGTATGTCATATGACATAGCTATGCATGATTGAATACACTCTAGATGTGTATATAGTGAACATATCTACATTTTCTTTCAAACAATTAAATAAAACATTAATTAAATAATTATATTTTATTTACTGACAACAATGAGAAATATTAATAAATTAGTAAAGAATGAATGAAAGTCACCATCACATAATAAACAAATGCATAAGTCAACACATGAAACAAAGCTTTATTCAAACTGCAATCATGTATGTAGGCTACAGGCACTGAACCCCACATCCTTCTGCCGTCTCAACACAGCGGTTCCCATTCTGCGGCTTTATTCTGATGAATCAGCTGACCGCCAGAGGTGAGCCGTTCCCTCGTGCTGGAGGTTGTTGCGTGATGTGTTGTGCTTCACAATCTGAGGCAAGTGGAGTGATGGAGGGACCATCTCCAGGATTCAGCTCTGTGCTCTTCATCCTCAGTGCTCACACCAGCCCGCTGACATTTCAGATCCTACAAAATGCACAAACATAACACAAAAGCAGTAATTTTAACCACACAATGTCATTTGATTTCAGTATTATTTAGAAGACAAAAACGCTTTTTTTCCACAAATGCCGCCATCATCTTTCCTTGCAGGTCCTGCTCCACCACAAAAGATCTGCAGCAAATGCACAGAAATCAAGAATCAGAAAAGTGCTGTAATAGCTCTGTTTGAAATTACAATAATTAAAATAAACTACAACTTAAGATTTAAATAGTTGTTGTTATTCATTTCTGTAGTATACTCACTCAAAGCCTTTGATGGCAGCATTCAGCTTCATGAGCAACTCTCCAGCAGATAAACACACATCTGTTCATCTGTCCCTGTAACATCCAGACAAGATCCACGTTACCTCTGTGATTTATGAACTCAACACTACATTTACATGTTGAGGTTGTTTTAACTTTTTATCCAACATAAATTCCTCAATTTATCAACAGTAATGGACAAATAAAATAGATAACTTATGTTTAACGTTAGTTACTTTATAGATTTGTTCTACATAATAGCACACATTTCACTCAGATGTCTATTTCATGTTGTGATATTTCAAGATTTTCCTGTCAGATGTAAATAGACATTTAAAATAAGCGTCTTTGATGTATGCATGGTTTGTTTATGTAAATCCACTTTAGAGACGTAACTTACGTGTCTTTACTGGAGCTCCCCTAGCTAACGTTATACATAATAAAACGTGTTTTTACAGCAAAATCACAACTATACTGTGTAACGTCTTTACACCTTCAACAATTCAACAGTTTACTCTACAGTAGTTCAACACATGCAATTTTAACAAAAGGAACGTGTTTACTCACATTTGAAAGCACCCGCGTCGCTGATCTCTGCGATGTTTTATAATGACGTATCCTCTCGCGTGGCCTCCTGGGATAGAAGAGTATCCATCGGTTGAGCACTCAAAAATCTGGGCGGAAGCAGTAAGCCATCCGGGAACTTCTCGCCTACTCTTTTATGAATACTGATGTTTCGAACGTACTGCTTCCTTCACGTACTGTTTTCGCCTACTATATAGTAGGAAAGTAGGCATATTGGAACGCACTTAAGTCCGAATCTCGCGATAATTCGTACGTCACCCAGGTAATTCTCGCCTACTCTTTTGGATTCGTACATACCTTTTCGCTCGCCTACTCTTTTTCCCATACTAAATAGTAGGGAAGTATGCGGTTTGGAACGCAGCAACTATAGCAATTCACAGAGCTCTGCATAGAAAATAGACAAAATAAAAGCAGGGGAAATTAAAACCGTTATAAAAGGAATTCAAAGAGATAAACCATACAGTTATAAAATGAATTCGAGTAAAATGAATTAAAATGGTAAATAAACTTCTCATCTGGCAAAACACCGGTGTATCTTATTTTGACTCTGAGATTTCACCATGAAGGTCAGTATTCTTCTGTGGATTTTCATATACCGTGGATTATCTGAGCCCACCAGATTAGTAATCTGTACCAATCCAGACCAGTAATCTGTACTAGTCACCATAGTGCTCTCTTGATTATCCGTACCAGACTAGTAATCTGTACTAGTCACCACAGTGTTCCCTTGACCATAATGAGTCAATCCCTCTCAAACTCCACCACAGAAAGGCGAGCACTTGCTCACAAATTTGGTCATCAGGACCATCAGGGTTCCCCCCACTACTACAATACCCTTCACAAAACACCAGTTATCAATCAGTGCCATTTGAGTTCAGTTTAGAATCAAAAGGAAGAATACAGTAGTTTAGAATCAAAAGGAGAATGCAGAGATAAAATACAGTGTAATCAGTCGGACGAACAGTGGCACAGTGCTCATTCAGTAAATGCATAGTTAAACAGATGTGTTTTGAGTCTGGATTTGAATGTGACTACTGTAGGAGCACATCTGATCTCTTCTTGAAGCTGGTTCCAGCTGCGGCTGGCATAGTAGCTAAAAGCAGACTCACCATGCTAATGTAATACTTGTTTGTGGGTGTTCTCGGGGCTTTAATCCTAAAATAACTTTAGAAATATAACAATAAAACCCTCGGACACGGACAAGTTCTTCTTTAGCCTCTTTTCTCACTTTATTCACCCTTTCTCTTCCGCTCTCCTCTCTGTACCCCCATCATAATAAAAGTCCTAACATCAACATCCACTATACTGCTGAATTATCATTTAAATATACAAATATAACATCAGCATTAATCTTTTAATTTAATGTGCTACACTTTTAACTCTTACACTAAGAGTGAACCCTTGGTATTTCTAGCTGATGTAGTCCTAGTGATCTGAGTGATCTGTTGGGTTTATATTCAATGAGCATATCTGTAAATGTATTGAGGCCATTGAATGATTTATATACCAGTAATAATACTTTAAAATCAATCCTAAATGTAACTGGGAGCCAGTGTAAAGACCTGAGGACTGGTGTGATTTGTTCATATTTTCTGGTTCTGCTCAGAATCCTGGCAGCAGCGTTCTGTATGAGCTGGTGATGAAAGCATGAACAAGTTTCTCTAAGTCTTGTCTAGAAACAAAGCATCTAATTCTTGCAATATTTTTGAGATGCTAGTATGCTGATTTAGTTATTATTTTGACATGACTACTGAAGCTAAGGTCTGACTCCAGAATCACACAGAGATTCCTGACTTGATTTTTAGTTGTTTGACCCCTAGCGTCAAGGTATGCGTTCACCTTGAGTTTGAAACTTCATCTTTGTTTCCAAACGCAATGACTTTAGTTTGGTCTTTGTTTAGCTGAAGAAAGTTTTGGCATATCAAACTGTTGACTTCATCAATGCATTGGCACAGGGAGTCAATGGGGCTGTAATCGTTAGGCGATAGGGCCAAGTAGATCTGTGTGTCGTCTGCATAGCTGTGGTAAGCAATTTGGTTCTTTCTCAATATTTGGCTCATTGTGAGCATATACAGGTTGAACAGGAGTGGCGCAAGAATTGAGCCTTGAGGGACTCTGCATGTCATGGATGTCCACTCAGACTTATTGTCCCCTATACTCACATAATAACCTCTCCTATCCAAGTATGACCTGAACCATTTTGGGACTATCCCAGAAAGCCAGACTCAATTTTCCAGCCTGTCAAGAAGTATGTTGTGATCGACAGTGTCACATGCAGCACTGAGGTCGAGTAGTACCAGCACTGATAATTTGCCTGAATCAGTAAGCAAATATTGTTTATTATCTTTAGGAGCGCTGTCTCTGTGCTGTGATGCGGTCGGAAACCAGATTGAAAATTGTCAAAGTATCCATTCGAGCTTAAGAATTTGTTCAGCTGATTGAAGACAGTTTTTTCAATGATCTTGCCTATGAAAGGAAGATTTGAGATCGGCCTATAGTTGCTTAATATGGTCTTATCCAGATTGCTCTTCTTCAGGAGGGCTTGACAACTGCAGTTTTAAGGGAGTTTGGAAAACTCCCAGAGAGAAGTGAGGAGTTTACCACTTCTAGGAGATCTGCTTCTTAACAGTTTAACACACTTTTGAAAAAAACAAAAAACAAAACAAAGTGGGAAGTGCGTCAAGGGCACAGGTTGATGTTTTAAGGTGCTGTACGGTTTCTTCCAAAATTTAGCAATCAATTTTTTTTAAATCAGACATAGTAAGCAGTTCCTGCTTGTTTTGTAAACATTTGAGAAAGTTACTGTTATCATAGTGGGGACCCGACACATCACTGAGAGCTGGTATCAGTTGTTTTTGCTTCACCTCGAGCAGAAGGAGGGTGTGGGCCCTGGCGTTGTGGCAGAGGCCGAAGAGCTCTCACAGGAGGAGGGGGAGGGCGAGCTGGGCCCGCAGCCTTTGGTGTTTGCGGGGCCTGACGTTTTTTGGTTGATACCTGAGGGCTCGCAGCAAAAGAGTGGGATAGTTTTGGTTCCAGCATACACCAGTTCTTGATACAGCAGAGGTTGTTGTGGCTGCATGGTGTTATCATTGTCCTTGTGTGATATGTCAACCGCATCTCCATTCAGGTGCTGAAGTGAAGTCCTGTGGTCATTCATACTGTGTCCAGGTATGTGTGTGCCGTTCAGATTGAGTGGATTGGCACACACTGCAGAAGGATGATAAAGGGAGAAGTAGATATTGTTGTTTAGCACTCTTGAACCAAGTTTGTTTGGGTGGTTCCCATCCTGTTGAAACAGTGGTCTCTGACTCCAGAAAATATTGAAGTTGTCAATGAAGTTCACTCCTTTTACATTGCAGGTTTTTTGCAGCCATGTATTAAGCCCAAGCAACCGTGAAAACCTGTTTGTTCCTTTTGCAGGGAGTGGTCCACTGATGAATGTCTGAACTTTCAGTTTTTTAATTGTTTAAAAAAAAGTTAATTGAAATCCTTCTTAAGGAGTTGTGACTGCTCTTTATGAATATCATTCTTCCCCACATGAATGATAAGTTGATTTGCAGTCTTATGTTTCATCAGAATTTTCTGAAGTTCCCTGTTTACATCAGAAGTTGTTGCTTGTGGAAGGCAGCACGTAGCTGTATCCCTGCTGCTAATGTTTCTGATTATGGAGTCACCCGCTATCAGAGTCCTGTGCTCGGCTGCGCTCTGAACTGAGTGCCGCTGTCTGCTCGACCTTGAGCGCCAGTTAGCATCAGAGTTAGCTTCTGGCTGATTCGATCTTTGTTTGATCACATTCATCAAGTTTGGGGATTCCAGATCTACATTAATTAATACTTCAAATCTGTTCTCAATGTGTATAGGTGGTGGTAGGAAACCAGTGTTTGCAATCCTTGTCAGAGCCGTATCTGGGGTAGAGGATGCAATATGTGATGCTCGTGACAATCTGATGTCTCGAGTGCCTTTGGGTCTCGCTCCCTGTTTGTGCCATCGATTTGTATATCGATCAGTTATGGCTTGTTTCTCTACACTCAGTATGGCCTGTCGAGGAGCACTAGATTCATGGGACTCACCGGCTGTATGCTGAGGGCGTCCATGATGAAGCTCTGTTGTGTGTTTCGTCTATGTCTATATATCAAAAGTTAAAGAAGTACAGATGAGCTGAATATATTAAATTACTAATTAAATTACTAATAGTATCCACCACCTAACCCATTTTTGAATAAAATCCTTGACTGTTTTATGCTACTTTCAGATTAACTGTATTATTTGTGTTTATTTTATTGGGCTTAAAATCCAATCACTCACAGACACTATACTTTACATTTGACTCTCAATTTATTTTGTTTGTGTGTGTGTGTAACAGGTGTTAAATGTGTTGCACCTGTGCAGGACAGATTATGAGAGACTATGTTTTTAGGTCATACAAGTATTACATAATTCTTTCAGCCTTAATTTGGAAGTTAATGGTCAGTTGATACATTTTGTTCAAATGCTACTTAAAGGAACCGTATGTAAGATTGTGGCCAAAACTGGTACTGCAATCACTTTCAAATTACTGTAGAGCGGTGTATCCCCTCCACCTCCCCCCCTGACTTGAGGTTGCCAGTTATGCTGCAGGATCCAGCAGGAACGTAGGCTGCTACAAGGAGCTTCGAATGGCAAGTGACGAGTCCTACACAGTAAGTTCAGCGTCTCAGCATAATGACAGAGAAACGGGCTCTTATAATGCATTGCTAATGTTAGCAATGACGACTCGCCGTTTTTATTTCACTTTTATAATGACAATTCCTTACCTTTTCAATGCGATGACACACCTCCTCCATATGCGCTAACGTAACGTTACTTTGCACGAACATGCATAACTTTGTTCGACTGTCATGAATATTTGAAATGTCCATTTACATTAAGTACAACCCATACACAAAAGAAATGTATTTGAAATATATTTTCAGAATATATTTTTGGAATATATGCAAATATTTGAAATAAATATATTTTAGTTAAATATATGTAAATATATTTTGAAATTTAAAAAGTCAACATTTTCACAAACACATTTTCAATTTAATTTTTAGATAAACCACTTCAGTCGTGGATGTGGGCATGGGAGAGCAGTGCTCTACTTCCCCTGCCCACATTTTTCCTACTGGTCGGGGATCAAACCAGCAACCCTTCAGTTACAAGCCCAAAGCCCTAACCAATAGGCCACAGCTGCCCCTTTGCTGACTTTATATGCCCAAATGACAATTTTATGTAGGAAACAACACACAGAATGCAGTGTTTTTTCCCTATTTTTACAGAATTGAATACAGTTATTTAATAGTGTGTGTATGCAGTGTTAGACACTGAGTTCTATCTATTGTTTAAGTGCACTTCACTGTTGGAGTGTCACTGCTATACTTGCATCATAAATATTGTGCACATTTTCAATATTTAAATGACTTCAGGAAAGATGTCAATAAAACAACAATAAATCTAATAATTGCACTTAGTGTTAGGTACGTGCCACCTAAGATGGCCTAATAGTCCTAGGAAAGCAACCATCTGTCATTTTACATTGCAGTAAGTACAGTATTTATTATAGCTGTGTGTTGTAGCAACAATGACATCTGCTTTTCGCATTAAGTAGATCATGTGATGGCAAAACACATCGTCTTTGTGTTTGCTGGTTAATAATTGCCCCACGAGGACCAATTTGCCAGCGCCAGTTTGGCTGGTACACCCATGTGACTCGTACCCCCCTAGTTCAGTATTGACTTCCTGTGATTTTACAGCCTCAGGACATTCCAGAAGACACACACACACACACACACACACACACTCGTGGACTTTCAACCAGAAACCCACCACGAGATGCAACTGAAGCACATTTCCATATATGGACTTCCACATAGTAAAATGTCATTTTACCATTCATTACAAATTTATAATAGAGGTACGACTTGCTAGAGTAAAATCTTTACTTCTGAAGGTTCATTGAAAGAAAATCACTCAATAGTGTCTTGTAATACGACCTCGACCTGGTCATAAACCTTTATGGTTCCAAAGCTGCAGCTCATCCTTTTCCCGCAAGCCCACATTCCATACACTTCCACACAGGCGATCCAAGAACCATGTTTTTCATATGTATTTTTATGTGTGTATAATTTCCATGGCAGATTGAGATTTTCTATGTTCTATCATAGAAATCCATTGACTCTTAAAATGCTCAGAATCCTACATTAGAAATGCATATCTGTATTCCCATGTCCGTACACCATGTCTGGTATCATTCTAATCGTAGTGATCTCACGGAAATATATATATGTATTAGATTACAGTAAAACGTATTATTCTGTATGTACAATCTTAAGAGGAAGTATGAAACCTTTCCCTCATAAGACATATGGTAAGAGGGGGCGTGTTTTTCTTCACACAAAGAAGACGTCTTCCCGCTACAGATTAGAAGTTTGATTCGCTCTGTCACAAAACAAGGCGTAAACAGATTGTCTGTTAAAAGGAAGAGACCCCCACTCTTCTCCCTCTTCTCTCTTCGATCCCGCTGACCTCCTCCTCTCCTCCCCGGCAGCGCTTCTCCAAGGATCATCTGAAGAAGGCCTTAGTCTTCTCCTCGGACCAACACATGTTCGAGTAGCTGCCTTGCCTTTGCAACTAAGCTCATCCGTGCCTTTCCCCTCAAAAAGGGAAATGATCTAATTTTCTCGGTAACTTAAATTCATGTAAGCCTTTACATCGTCTTGCGAAACGACCCAGAAGACGAAGCCAGACGCAAACCAGCCGGACACGCGCACGCGCGCGCCCCCTTTTCCAGCATCGCACTGAAAGAGTACAACAGCTCGCAAGTACTATCTATCAACCTAAAAGTTGATTTCCTGGTCTCTCTCTCTCTTAGGTCTGCGAATTAAGTTACCCTTCTTCCTCTTCTCTTTTCCCCCTTTTTTTTTTTTCTTTCTTTCAGTTCATTCTGATCACTTATGTTATTGTTTGGTTATATGTTGTTTGTTTATTGTTTGCATTTTTACGTACGTTTCTATTTGTAGCTCATATAATCATAGTTTTGCATTTATTAAAATTCATAAATACTTTTCACTGCCTCTGTGTTTGAAAATCCACCATTCTAAAGTCAATGAAACAAAAGATCTTAAGCTACAAGCTCGAAATATAGACTACTTGAGTAGTTTTAATTAATAAACTCAGGAAGTTGATGTCCGTGGCCAGGACATGAAACTCTTGAAGTTTGTGAATATCTCTTCTTGACTGTAATGATTTTACATTTATTTCGCTGGACGAATTAAATGTCGGTCAGACCAGTCACAGAACAAGATAATCTCGATAATTGATAAAATAAATGTACATGCGACTTATGAATTATGACCATGAGTCATAGTTATTAATATTTCCAAAATTCCCTAGGTTCTTGAGCTAATTCAAATTTACCCAGAGTCGTATTCGTTACAGTTTTGGTGGAGTTATTTTAGGCAGTTTCAAACTTTATTTGGTGGAACAAATTCAGTTTCAGTGAATGTGTATTATTGGTATTAATAATTGTAACGTTACACGCGCGTTTTGAATTGTGAGGTAAGTCGCTAAGGCGAACTCACTCAGCTGACGTTAGGCACAAAGCCAGCTCAGCTCTTCAAAGTAACAGTTCCAAAAAATGTCTAAGCATTTTTAATCACTGTTAAGAGCTAAAACTGCAGTTCATGACATTACATTGTGTCTCTGTAAAGACGAAGCAAAACTCTTTACAGTTAGTACATGTAATATGATTTAAACCGACTAAATGAAGACGAAGGATCTCTTTTAGGACGAAGGCGTAAATCTGACCTGGGCAGTGCCTCAGTTTCAGTCGTAATAGGCCTTATGATAATACGTTAACGATAAACTCCTGGTCAGAAATTGGCCTCGCGATCCAATTTCGTAAACCTACGCAAAAATCATAAAAGGGCTATTTTGATTAAATGCTTATGGGAGATGAGTAGATGATAATTCCTGCTCATAGCTGTTTGATGCATGTGTGCTCACGGCTTAAGTTCACAGATGTCTAATTCCTGTCGTGCTCATAGCTCTAATTAAGTAAAACAAGAAGTTTAATACCTGTTTTATTGTAAACCGTTTCAGATATAATGTGTAATTTAATAGATGTGTAATTCCTATTAGTCACATGTGATGAAACTCGTGTAATTTTCCGCATGCAACAGAGCGCAAAATACTCGTGATCCCACAGGAAAAAATCTGCTGAATCACGCCACTGACCGACACTAGAGGGCAGCCTCTAGAGGTGCGGCAGTGCTCAAATTACGCGCCCCCCACCGACGTCATCCTACGTGAGCGTCGCCTCCCACTGACGTCAGCCTGCGCGAGCGCAATTACGCCCTCTTGTGGCGTCCTAAGATAACACCTGCTTTCAAGTTCTTTTCCTCTCTGCATTCAGTTTCTCTCTCAAATACTTAACTGCATTCAAGCTTAGCTTATGCTGATATTATTTGGAGTTAGACAATTCCTTTTTCTGTTTTCGACTGTCACACTTTAAGTTAAGTTCGAAAAAAAGAAAACTTTTCGAATTAAAAACTTAGATTTGTTTCACTCAGTTCATTGATAGGTCCACCTAGGAAGAAGCACGCCACCGTGTGGCCATCTTGGGTCGACTTATCAATATCTGCTTAACCCAGTCTGCAATTGAAGTGTCTCATTGCTACCCTTTTCGTTTGATTATTTTTATAATCAATACTAATAACTTCAGTGTTATTGTAAGGATTATGGGAAGTCATTCTGAATTTCAGTTTAATTAATTTTAGTATTGATACGTCACTGTCATCATTCTAATTTTCTTTCCTTCCTTATTTTTATTATTTTGAACCTCTCCTTGCACGCTTAGTTGAATTTCAATTCAAACTAGTTTGAATTTTGATTTAAAATTGTGTCTAATCCACCAGGTAGACCACTGAGAGGACATACGCCCCTCACCCTGGTGTGCACAAACCCGCTGCCGGGGCCTATTCCTCTGCCTGCGTCTCAAGCCTGTGTTGTTAGTCACATTTTATTTCATTGATAATTTTTTTTCTCTCTTCCCTCTTTTCTCCAAAGGGGGGGGGGGGGGGGGGGGGGGGGTAGGTTATTCTGATAAATCACCATCAGTTATCATAATTTCTTTTTTTTGTTGTATCACTATTTTAGTAAAGCCTTTGCCTCTGACTCCTGCATACATATTTACCCAATTTGATGAAACCAGAAAGCCTTAATTCACATTAAGTCCAACCTCTTAATCCCTTATTGTGTATCTATCGGCAGGACTCAGTCAGTGTTTATAGGCTTAGGCCTCTTTATTTTTATTTATAACACTCCCCGTGTTATTGTTTGTGACATTTCATTGCAGACCAATTCACTTCCTTGTGTTGTGTTTCCCTTTTCTTCCCTACCTTCAACTTTGTTGTTATTTTAATTTTTCCCCATTTCTGTTGTGATTTGTTTCTCTCATTTCACTTACAGACAGAACCTAAGAGAGACCCCAGGAAAGCTGAATAATAGAGTAAACAATCCAAGCGGGCGTCTTTAGACGACTCCCAGGCTATCGCCTGTCAAAATCTCTATTGTGGGTTTAGCCATACCCACGAAATTGGCCCCGCTAACTGTCGGCATCAGTTAGCCCGAAATTCTCATAAACGGCCTAGCCCGTATGAGTATAGCTCATTTGACCCTAAAACAACTTGCATTTTGTCTCTTTTTGTGTGTGCTGTGCTTCTCTCGCCAACAGTAAGCCGAGATGTCGAGCTCACCCTGTCCTGCAGTCCGCTGGGACGACCTTGAGGCATGGCTGAGGGACATAACAAAGACCGTGCTGCCCCAGGACCCACATCGCTCGAGCCAAGAGCAACGGGACACAGACCTGAGCCAGTTCGAGTCCCATGATCCAGCCCAGACATACAGCCACGAGCAGCTGGCCAAAATCTTCGGAAAACTCGCACTCAACCTCGTCACCAAGGCCCGGGACAGCGAAAGGAGCAACGCCGACCTGCAGCAAAAGACAGCCGCACTACAGCTCCAGGCCACAGAGGCCCTGGAGGACCGAGCACACACACAGAGCCGTCTAGACCAGCTACTCTCGCTGACCGAGGAAGAGGACGAGACGGACACAACGCTACAACAGGAAGTTGAAAGACTTCAAAATGCCCTAGACGATCTTCATCGGCACACAGACCAAAGACAACAGTCGGAGGAACTCACCCGGAAGGAACTCAACGAAAGGCTCCAACAGGCTGAAGCCCTCCTTGAGAGAGCAGAGACTAAAATCCATCAGCTCACTCAGCAGAGACACGAGCTCCAAGATGAACTTGACACTGTTCATGCAGAACTAAAACATGCTTACAGATTGCAGAGTGTCTGGAACGGAGAAACACACATCACAGAGTTTCTCCCGGTCAGCCAAACACCAAAAGCTGAAGGGGGCGGAGCTGTAAAGGGTCAGAATCCTCTCCAGACGGATTGGGCCCCCAGCAACAGCTCTCCTCCCAAAAACCTTGACAAGCTAGCCCGCAACATTCCTACGTTCAACCCAGCTCCTGAAGGAAACCATGACATTTTTGCTTACTTACAAGACATTGATTTTCACTTGCAAACTGTCGCCAACGTGACCACTTGGGACGCACTGTATCTGCTACGAATAACTGCAAATAGAGATGTGCGTAAGTTCCTGGATCGCCAACCAAACCCTGTCAAAGCAGATTACAAGCAACTGCGACAAGCTTTGATCCATGAATTCTCTGACCCAGAATCTGACCAAGGGTTTATCACGGCCCTCGACGTGAAACAGGCCCGACTTGAACACCCAAACTCCTATTATGGCCGACTCCGACAAACGTTTTTCGGAGCAACCGACACCCCAGGTATGGAAGAAGATGTGAACTTTAGAACGTTATTTCTGCGGAATCTACATAGCAGCGTGAGTAAACATCTCGGTGTGCTCGTCTGCCCACGAACCATGTCTACTCGAAAACTCAGAGACTTAGCCCACAAGGCTTACACCAAGCAAAGGGCTATGGATGAAAAGACTGTCGAAACACACACTATTTACTCCGTCTCTGAGCACTGCTCAGAGCCAGACAGCAGGTGGCAGCACGACTGTGACGGTGCTCATCCAACACGTCGGACCGAGCGCTCAGAAAGATTCTGGAACCAGCATCACCCGCCGTCCAGAACTCCAAGCCCTGACCGTCAAACCTGTAGCCACTCTCTCCAGAACCCTGATGAGCCCGAGTCTTCTTACACAACAGATGAAGACAGTGCAGCCACGTCTGACACCGACACAGAAAACGAGCACTGACACCTGCTGCTTCAAGGTCATCTCTGACCTGCAGCTGTGCAACCAGACCAATGTCTGCGCCACATACCTACCACCATCACGATTGCAGTGATTACACAGCACGAACAAACTTTACCAACTACACTGCATGCCTCAGAGCCGCTTACGACACCTCCGCTGTGTACAAAGAAAGGTCATGCGGACCTCTGATGAACAGACCTTTCCTATGCCACCAAGACGCCTCATGTGTTGAACATCGCAGCACAAAAGCCACGCATGAGACATCAAAGCATGTGGCATACCAACCTCAGCGAAGCAACAAGACTGTCCTAGCCAACCAAGGACATCCATCGCTGAAATTTTTCCTCCCTTTCTCTCTCTCTCCCTTTTTCCTCTAACAGGATGCTGTGGTGGTTCGCGAGAAAGCAGCCACAATCGGACATCACCAGGTCCGGCATCCGGCATCGCATGGAGAGAGAGAGCAGCCCGGCTCCTGATCACCAAGGCAAGACTCACACCCAGGAAGTCTAACACTGTGATGGGCATCTCCACGGTCACCGACCACGCCCCGCCACTCGTCTTGGCTTTCATCCTGCACCAGACTCAACGAGACGTGAGCATCCACAGCCCAGCTCACAAAGCCGTGTCTGGCGGTTCCCTACGAATCCTGAGGGGGGGGGGGGGTCCCACACCATCGACCCCCTCAACCTCACTTGAGCTGAGTCATCAGCCTAGCAACCACCTGCTATTTGACCATCATAATCAACCTGCCATTCATTGTGCCTATTTGTTGTTCGATAAAGTCCATCCCGGACTTCATCTAACAAAAAGGGGGAAATGTAGCAACAATGACATCTGCTTTTCGCATTAAGTAGATCATGTGATGGCAAAACACATCGTCTTTGTGTTTGCTGGTTAATAATTGCCCCACGAGGACCAATTTGCCAGCGCCAGTTTGGCTGGTACACCCATGTGACTCGTACCCCCCTAGTTCAGTATTGACTTCCTGTGATTTTACAGCCTCAGGACATTCCAGAAGACACACACACACACACACACACACACACTCGTGGACTTTCAACCAGAAACCCACCACGAGATGCAACTGAAGCACATTTCCATATATGGACTTCCACATAGTAAAATGTCATTTTACCATTCATTACAAATTTATAATAGAGGTACGACTTGCTAGAGTAAAATCTTTACTTCTGAAGGTTCATTGAAAGAAAATCACTCAATAGTGTCTTGTAATACGACCTCGACCTGGTCATAAACCTTTATGGTTCCAAAGCTGCAGCTCATCCTTTTCCCGCAAGCCCACATTCCATACACTTCCACACAGGCGATCCAAGAACCATGTTTTTCATATGTATTTTTATGTGTGTATAATTTCCATGGCAGATTGAGATTTTCTATGTTCTATCATAGAAATCCATTGACTCTTAAAATGCTCAGAATCCTACATTAGAAATGCATATCTGTATTCCCATGTCCGTACACCATGTCTGGTATCATTCTAATCGTAGTGATCTCACGGAAATATATATATGTATTAGATTACAGTAAAACGTATTATTCTGTATGTACAATCTTAAGAGGAAGTATGAAACCTTTCCCTCATAAGACATATGGTAAGAGGGGGCGTGTTTTTCTTCACACAAAGAAGACGTCTTCCCGCTACAGATTAGAAGTTTGATTCGCTCTGTCACAAAACAAGGCGTAAACAGATTGTCTGTTAAAAGGAAGAGACCCCCACTCTTCTCCCTCTTCTCTCTTCGATCCCGCTGACCTCCTCCTCTCCTCCCCGGCAGCGCTTCTCCAAGGATCATCTGAAGAAGGCCTTAGTCTTCTCCTCGGACCAACACATGTTCGAGTAGCTGCCTTGCCTTTGCAACTAAGCTCATCCGTGCCTTTCCCCTCAAAAAGGGAAATGATCTAATTTTCTCGGTAACTTAAATTCAAGTAAGCCTTTACATCGTCTTGCGAAACGACCCAGAAGACGAAGCCAGACGCAAACCAGCCGGACACGCGCACGCGCGCGCGCCCCCTTTTCCAGCATCGCACTGAAAGAGTACAACAGCTCGCAAGTACTATCTATCAACCTAAAAGTTGATTTCCTGGTCTCTCTCTCTCTTAGGTCTGCAAATTAAGTTACCCTTCTTCCTCTTCTCTTTTCCCCCTTTTTTTTTTTTTCTTTCTTTCAGTTCATTCTGATCACTTATGTTATTGTTTGGTTATATGTTGTTTGTTTATTGTTTGCATTTTTACGTACGTTTCTATTTGTAGCTCATATAATCATAGTTTTGCATTTATTAAAATTCATAAATACTTTTCACTGCCTCTGTGTTTGAAAATCCACCATTCTAAAGTCAATGAAACAAAAGATCTTAAGCTACAAGCTCGAAATATAGACTACTTGAGTAGTTTTAATTAATAAACTCAGGAAGTTGATGTCCGTGGCCAGGACATGAAACTCTTGAAGTTTGTGAATATCTCTTCTTGACTGTAATGATTTTACATTTATTTCGCTGGACGAATTAAATGTCGGTCAGACCAGTCACAGAACAAGATAATCTCGATAATTGATAAAATAAATGTACATGCGACTTATGAATTATGACCATGAGTCATAGTTATTAATATTTCCAAAATTCCCTACACTCTAAAAAATAAAACATTGGGTCAACAAAAAAAAATATGTTAACGTTTTCCACTAGAATTTTTATGTTAAGACTGCTGGCAGAATTACATTAATTCAAAGCGATGTTTTGAGTACGGTTAATTACTTTTTTTGGGCCACAATAAAATGCATTTCTAAGTAACACGAACTTAATAATTTTCAACATGAATGCAAGTAATTAAGTTGATCCAACATAATGTTTTAAGTTAGGTGAAGCAGTTTTTTTGGCCACAATAAAACACATTTCTAAGTAACATGAACTTAATAATTAAGTTGATCTCTGCAAGAGTTAAGTTGAGCCCTTTTGTTTTTATTTGAAGTTGATTACTCTTTTAAACATACATGTAACATTCATCTTTTAATATATTTCCCTTTCAAAAGATTTAAATGAACTGTATTACCATGTCCTTTCTAATACAACGTAAAGCATACATTTTCTTAGAAATCAACCTATAGCCGACTTATCACTTCAAATCAAACATTCAATTGAAATGTATGGTCACTACACTGTCATTGGACAGGAACACAGAAAACATTTCATCACTGGATAGGTTTCGTTCGTTTATTTAAAGTGTGGTTTATGTCAGCTGAATGTGCGGAACGCTTTTCAGAGAAGATAAGGCAACGTTATTTTAGTACAATTAACACCCAGCGGTAGCTAAGGGGAAAAAATCTCTGAATGCTTCACGTGAAACTTCGGTCTTCCGACCTATTACCATCGTGTCAATTCTCTATTGATTTTGATGGTAATATCAGTTTTGATTAACGTTAATATGCGCGAGGAAGGGAGGGAGAACAAGACAGTTTGAAGACTGTGAGAGTGCGCGCGCGTGGCCGGAGGAGGGTCTCTCTCTCTCTCTCTCTGCTCGTTCTCTCAGTAAAATGCGCGGGCGCCTGTCACAATTGTAAACAATAAAAACGAAATTTGGAAAACTAAAACGGAATTCATAGGGCCCTACATAACTCCGACTTGTTTTGAGCAAAGTATCTGAACAAATAGCGTAGCTACTAGCCAACTTTACCTCGGCACACAGACTAACAGCCTACTATCAACACTGCTCAAATTTCAGAGTAAGGACTTCCAGATTTCGGTATTCGGTTACAGTAGGCTATCACCAACAGAATCCTGAGCGAATATGTGTAAGCATAAAATTACTTACCATTCACCACATTACGCTTCAGCGAGTTTCAGCTGTGGCCACACTCGTCTGGCCTTAAACATGCACACGGTAACTGTGGACCGTTTACACGTCATCAAATTGTTTTTTACATTAACAGAACTTAAAATTAAATTAATTTTTGATCAACTGAAAATGTTAAACTCTGACAAGTCATGATAGTATGTTTAATCAATAGGCATAATTTGTGTGTCATCCCAGCTCAATAAAATAACAATTACAAGTAAAAAGTCTAACAGTATCTCAGAACTTGATTTTTTATTTCACAACAATATATATATTTAAGTAATGACTAAAGGTCCTCTGAATTAGTTTTTAGAGTGTAGGTTCTTGAGCTAATTCAAATTTACCCAGAGTCGTATTCGTTACAGTGTCATAATACAGTAGTGAAATATGGTAGCCTACTGTTGTGTATTGGGGAAAAGGTAGAGGAATTACTATGATCAAAATACATTTTCGACCCTTCTTTAGCAAGCTAAACATTTTATGACCATATATTTTGTCATATATTTTACATTACATGTTATAAATGTAAATATATTTCACACTTACTCATATATTTTGTTATATTTCAGAATATATTTCAAAATGATAAATATAAGTGGACAACGTCAATGTATTTGGAATATATGCCACATATATTTTTGACACTTTAAAATATATTTACATACATTTCTTTTGTGTATGGGAAGTTAGCCAAACATAGATGAATCTTACCTGTCCAGGAGAAAATTAGCAACGTTGGCGTATGTCTTCAAATTCTTCTCCGTTTTCAGCCGTCTCCATCTTTCAAAGGCATCTCCTATACAAATCCTTGATTTATTTCAGACTTTATCACGACGTATTTCGGATTCATAACAAGGTCTTTTAGGTTTCGTAACGTTAGACATTTTTTATCCGACACGTTTGTAGCTGCAGCTGTGGTAACTGCAGAGCTGGAAACCCGGATGCCGAAACATACTGACTTCGTGATTGGTAGATAGGTCGAGGGCAGCGCATCAGGCCAAAACACAACATGACAACATCAACATCAGTTGAGGGCTGCAACTTCACTTTTATAATGACAATATCCTGGCCGGACTACTGTTGTCAGTGATATAAGTATTTGAAATGAACATGATTTCTTAATGTCTAGTGACATAATCAGGGCCATTTTATGATTAATTGAAATACATTTCTTACATACGGTTCCTTTAACAATTTCAATCTCAATTCAAAATAACAATTTCAATCTCAATTCAAAATAACAATTTCTATCTCAATTTAAACTAACAATTTCAATCTCAATTCAAAATAAATTTCATAATCTCTGATGGAATTAAAAAAATATATCAAAATGTGGATATATAGCACAATTTAATGATTCTACTCCACATAGTTTACTATTCATTACGTAATCAAATCACAAATATTCCTATATTCCCTGCTTTAATTTTGTGCAATTTTTCAAACGCATAAGATGGAAATCAAAATTGACGTGTTTTGCATTCATGTAAATAAAGTGTTGTAAGCATTATAAATTGTGAATGTGGTGACATTTTTACAGAATTATGCACCTTTAACGTGGAAGTAGGTCTGCTATTTTTTTTTAATGTGTGAGACTTCCGATCCATTAGCCGCTATAGAAAAAAAAAAAAAAAAAAAACACAGTAAAAGTATTTACTCTACAAAACAATGTTTATAATTAATACAAATGCAATTAGTAGTAATTAATATTGGTAATGGGCTATATCTTAATGTTAGGCTAGAGTTATACATAGTTATAAATAGTTAACTGTACAAAGAATAACAATGCTAACTTAGCTGCTTCGGTTAGTTTCACACATTCAGTTCTATCCAAGTTTGAATCCACTCAGCAAATTCCCCCCAGTTTTAATGAGCAGTTCAGAGACTACTGTTAAAGATTACCTGTGAGCTATAACTGCGTTATTAGATTAAAAACAAAGCAGACAAGCAGTTTTATACTGTTTCAGTATTGCTAACTCTTAATAAGACTTTGATTAAAAAGACAAGATTAATAGTGCAATACTGATTTTGATTTTCAATAACTTTTTATTAAAATGTAAAAAGTAGAATGTTTAAGCATTGTAAGAACTAGCAGATGTACCTATCTTACTACAGCATTTAAATAGTTAAGCATGCATTTTATTAATTTTTTTTAACACACAAAAGACAGTTTTGATTTTGTTGGTTGAACTCACCTACCGTATTGCAATACACTGCAGTCGTGTCCAGACATTTATGGATGTGCTTATGATTCACCAGTTGTCACGAATAAGTGGCTGTAATCAAGTGCCAGACGACGGAGACGATAAAGAAGACTTTAATCCAAGGATTCTCATAAAAACATACAACCACATATCACATAGAACTCTAAATATTACAAGACAAGGAACAGACAGAAACAGAGGGTTTAAATACATAGGAAACAAGAGGAACTAACAAGACTAATAAACACAACACACCTGAAACGAGGAACCTAATTAATTAGTAACCAAGGAGACAAACAGGTAGGGAACAGCTCCAGTACCACACCCCAGTCCAGCAGGTGGCGGTAATGCACCATTAAAGTTAGTTGCCAACCGCCATAAAATTGAAAGAAGAAGAAGAAGAAGAAGAAGAAGGTAAACTAGAGGCAATTCAGTCACAAGCTATGCGAATTTGTTGTGGAGCGTTTATCCTCCCCAATATCAGCAGTGCAAGTAGAGATGGGTGTAATGCCTCAAGTAATTTGTAGGCTCAAGTTAAAGATGAGGTATTTCATAAGCATAAAGGGACACTTGGACAGTCACCCAGTTAAAATGGTGTTGGAGGACTGTTGGGAATATGGACATAAAAAGTTATCAAGTTTTGGATGGAAGGCCAGTGAGGAAGCCCGGAGAATGGGATTAAGTGATTTCAATGTTGCCCCTACTGTGGCTAGGTCAGCAATTCCTCCTTGGCTTTTCCCAATGCCTTTGATTGATATCCAATTGCTTAAAGAAAAGCATAACGATACAAATGGATTAGAAAATTTAGGTATACAGCAATACATAGATCAAACTTATTATAGTGCAGTGAAAATATATACTGATGGTTCAAAAGACCCAGAATTTGGGAAAACAGCAGTAGCGGTATATATTCCACTTTTTAACATTAGAATGTCAAAAAGAACTTCAGATCATATTTCGGTATTCACTGCAGAAATAATAGCAATATGTCTAGCACTTCAGTGGATAGAAGAAATACAACCAACAAGGGCAGTGATTTGTACAGATTCTCTATCAGTTCTAAATAGCTTGGAAAGTGGAACATCATCAGCAAGACAAGACATGATAAAGACAGAGACAAGACAGAGTCTTTACAGAACAAGACAGTATGGAATTCTGGTAAATCTTGTATGGGTTCAGAGAGAAGAAGATTCGGAAACAGGAAAGAGGACGTTTTAGTCACAAGAATGCGTATTGGACATTGTTTATTAAATCAATGCTTACAAAGAATTGGTAAACATGAGAATGGAAATTGTGATAAATGTGGGTTAGCTGAAACTGTAGAACATGTGCTTATAGAATGCGAAGCTTATGAAAGAGAGCGGTCCCAGCTAAGACACGCTTTAAGAAATATAGAAATCAATGAGCTGACACTTCAGGTTCTCCTAGGAAAAGGTACCAAACAATCAATAATTTATCATGAATTATTTATATTTTTAAAGGAAACAGGATTATTTAACAGGATGTAAAACTCCCTTCTGTGTAAACTCTTATCTTTTTTTTTTTTTTTTTGAAAGAGTAGATCTAGCTTAAACTTCCTTTCCAAATATGCGCTTCACACTCCATTTCAGTAGGTGCTGGGAATGCACCTTTTAAGTTGGTTTGCCAACCGCCATAAAATCCTAGAAGAAGAAGAAGAAGAAGGTAGGGAACAGAGGAGAACTGCTAAACAGACTAGCAGTTTAACAAACATAAACAGAGAAACATATCAGAAACAAACATAACCCTGACACCAGTGTGGTCCTCAGGAAAAAAAAACAGACTTTTCAACTCAAAATTAGTCTTTTTTAACAGTGGCCACAGGAACTATATCTTTTGCCAGGTGAAATGCGATTGGGTCTGTTATTTCTTTGTGCCTGAGGGAGTTGGATGGGTATGGTGTTGCTTTAAAGAACATTGCTTTTATTGACGTTTCGTCTGAGCAGTTTTATTTTTAACCATCTCATACTGTATGTGATGACGTTTCAGATGATTTAACAGATTTGTGGTGTTACCTTTTGGTGCAGAAAGAATGGCTAAACATTGCTTGCAATGTATGATTTTCTGAGCAGCATCATCTGGTTTGAAAATGAAAAAAGTCCACACTTCAGAAAAAAATCCTTTTCAGGGTTCTTATCATCAAGAAAATCAATTTCAGGGTTCTTACTTGTGCTTTGCTCGGCCTCACTCATTCTTCTGCATTGCTTAGTTTCTGCTCAAAAGTCTCTCGACTGTCGCATGCGCTGTTCTTGTGATGCAACTAGCACAAGCACATCTTGGTTTCGCTGTGAGTGATAGCGTGTTATCTCAAGAGCAGACGAGAGTTATGCTTCTTTCCTCACGTTTAAAATATAATTGGCTGAATCGTTGAAATGCAGGATTAAGATTCTGTGGGTTGTTGTATCAAGATAGCGATCTTTTAACGATTAGTCGTTTAGCTCTACTGTTAAAGCAGAACTCTGCAACTCTAGCGAACTCTAGTCACTTCTTCGCTGATTTTCCCTTTTGTTGTCGCATGTTTTCCCCACAAGCTGGGGGGTGTATATTAGGGATGTTGCGGTGACGGATTTTTTCCACCGGTTAATCGACGTGTAAAAAAACCGGTAATCCCGGTGTCACCGGGGTTGCGTGTCGGGGATTTCGGGTGGCCGAAAATGCGGACGTGCACACGTCTCAATTTACTTTCACTTTAATTAGCGGCCAGTAGCATTTGTTTGAATTAATCATGGGTTAATTTATTTTATTCTTAATAAAAATACACAAAACAATAAGACACTCGCTTGTATTACACACATCTTTATTGCAAAATGAATAATAACTTAACACACCATGTAAAAACTAAACAAAAGCACTTATGAAACACCTTTAAAGTGCATTTATTAACAAAACGAACCACTGCACACATCGTGCAAGTATCAAACAAGAAATTATATATAAAAAATCACTATTCGTTAAATAAAGTGCCTGCCTTTTTCAGCAAAAAAACAAACAAAAAAAAAACCGCACAACCATCGAATATGAAACGAACGAACATCAAAAACTTCGTTAAATAAGGTAGCCTACCCGAATAATCACTGGACACTTAAGTGCAAAAAAAACCCCTAATATAAAAATTAAACTCACGTTTGCATTTCTCTTTGAAACCAGATCTTCCGCCATCCTTTGCCAGTTAGCTCGCCTCACTCTCCTCAAATGATAAATGAAATCGGACACCTGCTGCTTTACTGCGGCGCTCGTTCCGCTTACGCTAAATTACGAAGGCACGTAATCACTAACTGAATTAAGTGCTTTATTACTATAGGCTAAAACTTCAACACGATGGGGACGGTGCCGGTGGTCAAGTGCTATGACCGGTAGGTGGGTTAAACACCGTGTATCACCGGTAACACCGACTATCGCAACAAGCCTAGTGTATATTTCACAACACGGTCGTAAAAAACTAACCTGCGGCGGCCTCCTCCCCCTCTCTACCGCTGCTCATGTGCATTTGTTATGATCGGAGTAAGCCAACTGTATCGTGTGGAGCTATGTCTACCGAGGTGGGTAATCTGGTAATACATCATACGTGCGTGTGTGTTTATGTCGAATTGCCGTAAAGCAATTCGTGTTTCGCGCTCATTCTCGTTCTCGCTTCTCACGAGACTTCCAATTTCTATCTTGCGGGACGGTAGTCCCCAAGTTGCAAGGTTGGTTTTCCGCCTGGGAACGCTGGGGGGAGCGGGGAAAGTCACCAATATCACCAGAACAGGTTGTTTAACCATCCAAATGATTTCTAGACAGTTTTATTAAGTTAAAAAAGTTACCAAGTTCTGCTTTAAGCTTGATTTTCCCAGGATACTAGCTACTATGACATTTCTATGTGTGAAGGAACATGAACTTGGGCTTAACACTTGGGAAACAGCTTGCAAATGACTTAGAACTCAGGTTGGAATGTTTCCAAGACTATTCCATTGAGCTATGACCGCTACCAATGAAGTATAGTTCAGTTTAAAAACAAAGTAGAAAGACATAAAACTTATGCTTCTCTACATCTACGTCCGATGTATTAAATGCTCACAATTTTACATTTGAAACAATAGAGATTCCATTCAAGTGCCTGTATTCTATCTGAATTTCAAGTAGATGTCAAGCAATTCTACCAGAGGCATACTGGGATTTGTACGAAGCAACATTCTGGAACAACATTCCTAACCGAAAATGTAATCCTAACCATATTCCTACCCCTAACCCTACCAATAACTCTACCCATAACTTATCCATAAAATCAGAGAGAAATGATAGGTGAATAACACTGATGTAGAAGCACTTAACCCTGTTTGTAAACCTAAACTTGACATAAACTGTAAACTTGTCCACCTCCTTTTTTTGTTGCCTTAATTTTTTAAGTCCAAGGAGAAGTGGTGTTCTGAGATCAACTTGCTTTTTTGTATAATAGTTAAACATAACCCTCACAGAACACCTTTTAAAACACTAGATTTAAATGTAGTTTAAATCGATTTACAAGCCTTTTAAACTAGTGAGGCTTGGCTGTTCTACTTTCACTTTAGTAGTGAGGATATTTTTGGACCTTGCAAGTGGCAATATGGGGACTTTCCATAGACATAATTATTTTTATACTGTACAAACGTCCCGGGTTACGTATGTAACCCTAGTTCCCCCGAAGGGACGGACGCTGCGTGTAATCGCAGTGGGAACGCCTCCAGCGTAGTGCGTCTGAAGCATGAATTAAATCAGTCAATGGAGAGAATGAGCGTCACGGCGAGTGACATCATCGACCAGGAAACTATAAAGCACCCCAGAATCATAAGCACGCCAGCTTCTGATGTTACTGAAGCAAGCGAACCAAGGGGGTGCCGGGAGTATGGCAGGACACGCAGCGTCCGTCCCTTCGGGGAACTAGGGTTACATACGTAACCCATGACGTTCCCCTTCAGGGACTACCGCTGCGTGTAATCGCAGTGGGAACGCAATACCCACGTCCCCATACGAACAAGTCCCCGCCGTGTGTGATTTAGGAGACACAAGCCGACGAGAGAACCTGAGCCCCAGGAGTGAAGCTAAATTCAAGAGAATAAAATCGGACAAAAGTGTGCGGTGAGGACCAGCCTGCCGCATCACAAACGTCTTGAAGAGAAGCCCCTGAAAGAAGAGCTTTAGAGGCAGCCATGCTCCTGGTAGAATGGGCCCGTACAGCCAACGGCGAAGGCTGACCGGCCGAAACGTAAGCAAGTGAGATGGCCTCGACCACCCACTTGCTCATCCTTTGCTTAGATGCAGGACACCCCTTGTTAGGTGACCCGAAACAGACAAACAATTGTTCCGATTTCCTCCACAGGGCAGCTCTGTGGACATAAGCATCTAAAGCCCTAACAGGGCACAGCAGATTAAGTTTCTCCTGGTCTGACATCAAAAAAGGTGGAGGACAGAAAGTCTGCAGTACTATAGGTCTAACAGAAGTAGTTGGTACCTTAGGAACATAACCTGGTCTCGGATGGAGAAAGGCCTTAGCCATACCAGGAGCAAATTCCATGCACGAGGGAGCCACCGAAAGTGCTTGAATATCTCCTATTCTTTTTAGAGATGAGATAGCGAGAAGAAGGATAGTCTTGAGAGTAAGAAACTTTTCCGAAACTTCCTCAATGGGCTCGAAAGGAGCTAGGGAGAGACCTTCTAAAACAATGGCCAGGTCCCAATATGGTACCCTCGTGCGAACTGCTGGCCTCAGCCTCAAGGTGCCACGAAGGAAGCGAGATATAAGTGGGTGTCTCCCGAGGGAACCTCCACTCGAAGGAGCGTGGTAAGCAGCTAAGGCCGCCACGTACAACCTTCAGTGTGGAGTGGGATAACCCCGTGGAGAGACGGTCCTGCAGGAATTCCAGCACTGTACCACCCGGGCAGTTAACTGGGTCCTGCTGGCGCTCTCCACACCAAGAGGTGAAAAGTTTCCACCTCGCGGCATATAACTTCCTCGTGGCGGGAGCTCTGGATTGGAGAATGGTCTCAACGACCTCAGTCGAGAGACCAGAATCTATGAGCTGGGCCCACTCAGAGGCCAAGCCCGCAGCCTCCATAGTTCTGGGCGGGGGTGAAGGATCGACCCACTCGCCTGAGAGAGTAGGTCTCTCCTGATCGGTATCTCCAGGGGAGAGCCGTCGAGGAGAGACACTAGGTCCGCAAACCATACTCGGGCCGGCCAGAACTGGGCTATTAGCAGAAGACAGAGCCCGTCCCGGCGAACCCTCTCCAGAACTCCCGGGAGCAGAGCGATCGGGGGAAATGCATACAGACGTGACCTCGGCCACGGCTGTACCATAGCGTCCAACCCCAGTGGGGCTGGATGGCTGAGAGAGAACCCCAGTGGACAGTGTGATGTCTCTCGGGAAGCAAAAATAATAGCGAGAAGAAGGATAGTCTTGAGAGTAAGAAACTTTTCCGAAACTTCCTCAATGGGCTCGAAAGGAGCTAGGGAGAGACCTTCTAAAACCCTCTAAAAAATAGGTCTACCTCGGCACGACCGAAATGTTCCCATAGGAGCTCCACCACCTCGGGGTGAAGTCTCCATTCCCCGGGCCTCGGCCCCTGCCTCGACAGGATGTCTGCCCCCTGATTTAAATACCCCGGGAGATAAATAGCTCTCAGCGAAAGAATTTTCCCTTGGGACCATAGAAGGATCTGATGTGCCAGTTTGTAAAGCGGGTGAGAACGCAGACCCCCCTGATGGTTGATATAAGAGACCACTGATGTGTTGTCTGTTCGGACAAGAACATGGTGGCCCCTTAGGTCTGGGAGGAAGTGTTTCAGAGCCAGAAACACTGCCAACATCTCTAGACAATTTATGTGCCATAGACGATGATGGTCCTGCCACAGACCCTGAGCTGGGCAACCACTCATGATCGCCCCCCAACCCGTGAGAGAGGCATCCGTCGTTAGCATTACGCAACGACAAGGAGCTCCCAACACAGGACCTTGGGACAGAAACCAAGGATCTTTCCACATGATCAGGGCGCGATGACACCATCGCGAACTCATGATCGTGCGGAGCGGATTTCCCCTCGGGGAGAATCCCTTGGTTCTGAGCCACCACTGTAGCGGTCTCATGTGTAAGAGGCCAAAAGGTATCACGTTGGACGCAGCTGCCATGAGACCTAACAGTTTCTGGAACTGTTTCACAGTGAATGACTGGCCTAGCTTGACCTGATCTACTGCGGCGAGAATCGAAGCAATACGAGCAGATGACAATTGTGCCTGCATCGTCGTCGAATCCCACACTACACAGAGAAAAGTGGTTCTCTGTAATGGAGAAAGCACACTCTTCTTGGCGTTGAGCCTCAACCCCAATCTCTTGATGTGAGCAAGAACAACATCTCGATGCCGAACCGCCTGTTGTTCCGATTGAGCTAGAATTAACCAATCGTCGATATAATTCAGAATGCGGATGCCCTGCAGCCTTAGAGGGCCTATAGCTGCATCCATACACTTCGTGAACGTTCGGGGTGACAATGCTAGGCCGAACGGAAGAACCCGATATTGGTACGCTTCGCCCCCGAAAGCGAACCTCAGGAACTTCCTGTGTTGAGGGAGGATAGATACATGGAAGTAAGCGTCTTTTAGATCTATCGTGACAAACCAGTCCTCGGATCTGATTTGTGACACGATCTGTTTGAGAGTGAGCATCTTGAATTTGAGCTTCCCTACAGTGCGATTTAAGAGACGCAGATCTAAAATGGGACGCAACCCCCCCGTCTTTCTTTGGAACAATGAAGTACCGGCTGTAATATCCTAACTCCCTGCTGGGGGGAGGAACCCACTCTATAGCTCCTTTTAGCAGCAGAGTTTTTACCTCCTGTTCCAATACCAGAGCCTGCTCAGGGCCCACCACTGTGGGTAGAACCCCTCTGAACCGAGGTGGACGCGTTCTGAACTGAATAGTGACCCATTTTCTATTGTATGCAGGACCCACTGAGATACATTGGGAAGAATTTTCCATTCCGCCAGAAACTCTACTAAGGGTAAAAGCCTCTCGAGGCTGGCCTCTGGTTGAATATCCCGAGTGACAGACGCAGCGCCCTGTAGCGGCGCACCGGCAGGGGAAAGCTGGTCTGGGCACTCCGCAGCCCTCCTTGGAGGAGGCGAGCGTCCCTCGGGAAATAGCTCGCCGAGTCTCTCTACGCCCTGTATAGGCAGGGTTAGTAGCACAGACCCCTGAGGGCACCGGGAAAGACAGGGCACCGTGGTTTTGTGAGGTGTACTCAAGTCTTTCACGATGGGGACCACCCTTAGAGTCCTGGAGTTGATCGCGTCAGGATCTTTTCGACACGGCCTTCTTGGCGACAATGACTGTCCTCAGATCAGCCCTGCCCTGCGAAGACTGCGTCTGAGAGCGCCCCGCCTCGTCCCTCCGATTTTCCGGGGGGGGCACGAGACGCAACACTCTGTTTTTGTTGCACTCTCTTAAAAGAACTACTCGGCGGCTGAGGCTGCCCTCGCCCAGCAGCCCCAGGAATTTTTACTTTGAGGGGAATAAATTTCTCAAACGCTGCTGATTGTCTTTTTTCTTCCTGGAATCTCTCAGTAACAGAATGTAAAGCATCACCAAATAAACCCACAGGAGATACAGGGGCATCTAACAGAACAGATTTCTCTTTTTCTTGCATTTTACTTTGATTTAACCATAAATGCCTCTCTGTGGCCACCAGGGTTGCCATAGAGCGACCGATTGATCTGGCCGTCTGCCTGGTGGCTCGAAGAGCAAAATCAGCTGTCTGTCTGAGCTCATTGATCGTCTCAGCAGAAATTTCCCCCTGCTCGCTAGCTTCCTTAAGCAGGTCAGCCTGATAAGCTTGCATAATAGCCATCGTATGCAAGCACGCAGCTGCCTGCCCCACCGCCGAATAAGCCTTCCCCACCAGGGCTGATGTATTTTTTAAAGGTCTGGTGGGGAGAACCGGTGCTTTCAGCGATGATGCCGATTCGGGAGAGAGATAGCTCGCGAGCATCTCCTCCGCCCTCGGCATCGTCACATAACCACTAGATTTAGCTCCCATAATATTTGAATAAACATTGGAAGTGTGTGTGTAAATTCTCGCTGACATTGGTTTAACCCAGGTCTTCGTCACCTCGGTGTGAAGATCAGGGAAAAAAGGCAAACACTTTTTTCACAGAAACACAGAAACACTGCCAACATCTCTAGACAATTTATGTGCCATAGACGATGATGGTCCTGCCACAGACCCTGAGCTGGGCAACCACTCATGATCGCCCCCCAACCCGTGAGAGAGGCATCCGTCGTTAGCATTACGCAACGACAAGGAGCTCCCAACACAGGACCTTGGGACAGAAACCAAGGATCTTTCCACATGATCAGGGCGCGATGACACCATCGCGAACTCATGATCGTGCGGAGCGGATTTCCCCTCGGGGAGAATCCCTTGGTTCTGAGCCACCACTGTAGCGGTCTCATGTGTAAGAGGCCAAAAGGTATCACGTTGGACGCAGCTGCCATGAGACCTAACAGTTTCTGGAACTGTTTCACAGTGAATGACTGGCCTAGCTTGACCTGATCTACTGCGGCGAGAATCGAAGCAATACGAGCAGATGACAATTGTGCCTGCATCGTCGTCGAATCCCACACTACACAGAGAAAAGTGGTTCTCTGTAATGGAGAAAGCACACTCTTCTTGGCGTTGAGCCTCAACCCCAATCTCTTGATGTGAGCAAGAACAACATCTCGATGCCGAACCGCCTGTTGTTCCGATTGAGCTAGAATTAACCAATCGTCGATATAATTCAGAATGCGGATGCCCTGCAGCCTTAGAGGGCCTATAGCTGCATCCATACACTTCGTGAACGTTCGGGGTGACAATGCTAGGCCGAACGGAAGAACCCGATATTGGTACGCTTCGCCCCCGAAAGCGAACCTCAGGAACTTCCTGTGTTGAGGGAGGATAGATACATGGAAGTAAGCGTCTTTTAGATCTATCGTGACAAACCAGTCCTCGGATCTGATTTGTGACACGATCTGTTTGAGAGTGAGCATCTTGAATTTGAGCTTCCCTACAGTGCGATTTAAGAGACGCAGATCTAAAATGGGACGCAACCCCCCCGTCTTTCTTTGGAACAATGAAGTACCGGCTGTAATATCCTAACTCCCTGCTGGGGGGAGGAACCCACTCTATAGCTCCTTTTAGCAGCAGAGTTTTTACCTCCTGTTCCAATACCAGAGCCTGCTCAGGGCCCACCACTGTGGGTAGAACCCCTCTGAACCGAGGTGGACGCGTTCTGAACTGAATAGTGACCCATTTTCTATTGTATGCAGGACCCACTGAGATACATTGGGAAGAATTTTCCATTCCGCCAGAAACTCTACTAAGGGTAAAAGCCTCTCGAGGCTGGCCTCTGGTTGAATATCCCGAGTGACAGACGCAGCGCCCTGTAGCGGCGCACCGGCAGGGGAAAGCTGGTCTGGGCACTCCGCAGCCCTCCTTGGAGGAGGCGAGCGTCCCTCGGGAAATAGCTCGCCGAGTCTCTCTACGCCCTGTATAGGCAGGGTTAGTAGCACAGACCCCTGAGGGCACCGGGAAAGACAGGGCACCGTGGTTTTGTGAGGTGTACTCAAGTCTTTCACGATGGGGACCACCCTTAGAGTCCTGGAGTTGATCGCGTCAGGATCTTTTCGACACGGCCTTCTTGGCGACAATGACTGTCCTCAGATCAGCCCTGCCCTGCGAAGACTGCGTCTGAGAGCGCCCCGCCTCGTCCCTCCGATTTTCCGGGGGGGGCACGAGACGCAACACTCTGTTTTTGTTGCACTCTCTTAAAAGAACTACTCGGCGGCTGAGGCTGCCCTCGCCCAGCAGCCCCAGGAATTTTTACTTTGAGGGGAATAAATTTCTCAAACGCTGCTGATTGTCTTTTTTCTTCCTGGAATCTCTCAGTAACAGAATGTAAAGCATCACCAAATAAACCCACAGGAGATACAGGGGCATCTAACAGAACAGATTTCTCTTTTTCTTGCATTTTACTTTGATTTAACCATAAATGCCTCTCTGTGGCCACCAGGGTTGCCATAGAGCGACCGATTGATCTGGCCGTCTGCCTGGTGGCTCGAAGAGCAAAATCAGCTGTCTGTCTGAGCTCATTGATCGTCTCAGCAGAAATTTCCCCCTGCTCGCTAGCTTCCTTAAGCAGGTCAGCCTGATAAGCTTGCATAATAGCCATCGTATGCAAGCACGCAGCTGCCTGCCCCACCGCCGAATAAGCCTTCCCCACCAGGGCTGATGTATTTTTTAAAGGTCTGGTGGGGAGAACCGGTGCTTTCAGCGATGATGCCGATTCGGGAGAGAGATAGCTCGCGAGCATCTCCTCCGCCCTCGGCATCGTCACATAACCACTAGATTTAGCTCCCATAATATTTGAATAAACATTGGAAGTGTGTGTGTAAATTCTCGCTGACATTGGTTTAACCCAGGTCTTCGTCACCTCGGTGTGAAGATCAGGGAAAAAAGGCAAACACTTTTTTCACAGAAACACAGAAACACTGCCAACATCTCTAGACAATTTATGTGCCATAGACGATGATGGTCCTGCCACAGACCCTGAGCTGGGCAACCACTCATGATCGCCCCCCAACCCGTGAGAGAGGCATCCGTCGTTAGCATTACGCAACGACAAGGAGCTCCCAACACAGGACCTTGGGACAGAAACCAAGGATCTTTCCACATGATCAGGGCGCGATGACACCATCGCGAACTCATGATCGTGCGGAGCGGATTTCCCCTCGGGGAGAATCCCTTGGTTCTGAGCCACCACTGTAGCGGTCTCATGTGTAAGAGGCCAAAAGGTATCACGTTGGACGCAGCTGCCATGAGACCTAACAGTTTCTGGAACTGTTTCACAGTGAATGACTGGCCTAGCTTGACCTGATCTACTGCGGCGAGAATCGAAGCAATACGAGCAGATGACAATTGTGCCTGCATCGTCGTCGAATCCCACACTACACAGAGAAAAGTGGTTCTCTGTAATGGAGAAAGCACACTCTTCTTGGCGTTGAGCCTCAACCCCAATCTCTTGATGTGAGCAAGAACAACATCTCGATGCCGAACCGCCTGTTGTTCCGATTGAGCTAGAATTAACCAATCGTCGATATAATTCAGAATGCGGATGCCCTGCAGCCTTAGAGGGCCTATAGCTGCATCCATACACTTCGTGAACGTTCGGGGTGACAATGCTAGGCCGAACGGAAGAACCCGATATTGGTACGCTTCGCCCCCGAAAGCGAACCTCAGGAACTTCCTGTGTTGAGGGAGGATAGATACATGGAAGTAAGCGTCTTTTAGATCTATCGTGACAAACCAGTCCTCGGATCTGATTTGTGACACGATCTGTTTGAGAGTGAGCATCTTGAATTTGAGCTTCCCTACAGTGCGATTTAAGAGACGCAGATCTAAAATGGGACGCAACCCCCCCGTCTTTCTTTGGAACAATGAAGTACCGGCTGTAATATCCTAACTCCCTGCTGGGGGGAGGAACCCACTCTATAGCTCCTTTTAGCAGCAGAGTTTTTACCTCCTGTTCCAATACCAGAGCCTGCTCAGGGCCCACCACTGTGGGTAGAACCCCTCTGAACCGAGGTGGACGCGTTCTGAACTGAATAGTGACCCATTTTCTATTGTATGCAGGACCCACTGAGATACATTGGGAAGAATTTTCCATTCCGCCAGAAACTCTACTAAGGGTAAAAGCCTCTCGAGGCTGGCCTCTGGTTGAATATCCCGAGTGACAGACGCAGCGCCCTGTAGCGGCGCACCGGCAGGGGAAAGCTGGTCTGGGCACTCCGCAGCCCTCCTTGGAGGAGGCGAGCGTCCCTCGGGAAATAGCTCGCCGAGTCTCTCTACGCCCTGTATAGGCAGGGTTAGTAGCACAGACCCCTGAGGGCACCGGGAAAGACAGGGCACCGTGGTTTTGTGAGGTGTACTCAAGTCTTTCACGATGGGGACCACCCTTAGAGTCCTGGAGTTGATCGCGTCAGGATCTTTTCGACACGGCCTTCTTGGCGACAATGACTGTCCTCAGATCAGCCCTGCCCTGCGAAGACTGCGTCTGAGAGCGCCCCGCCTCGTCCCTCCGATTTTCCGGGGGGGGCACGAGACGCAACACTCTGTTTTTGTTGCACTCTCTTAAAAGAACTACTCGGCGGCTGAGGCTGCCCTCGCCCAGCAGCCCCAGGAATTTTTACTTTGAGGGGAATAAATTTCTCAAACGCTGCTGATTGTCTTTTTTCTTCCTGGAATCTCTCAGTAACAGAATGTAAAGCATCACCAAATAAACCCACAGGAGATACAGGGGCATCTAACAGAACAGATTTCTCTTTTTCTTGCATTTTACTTTGATTTAACCATAAATGCCTCTCTGTGGCCACCAGGGTTGCCATAGAGCGACCGATTGATCTGGCCGTCTGCCTGGTGGCTCGAAGAGCAAAATCAGCTGTCTGTCTGAGCTCATTGATCGTCTCAGCAGAAATTTCCCCCTGCTCGCTAGCTTCCTTAAGCAGGTCAGCCTGATAAGCTTGCATAATAGCCATCGTATGCAAGCACGCAGCTGCCTGCCCCACCGCCGAATAAGCCTTCCCCACCAGGGCTGATGTATTTTTTAAAGGTCTGGTGGGGAGAACCGGTGCTTTCAGCGATGATGCCGATTCGGGAGAGAGATAGCTCGCGAGCATCTCCTCCGCCCTCGGCATCGTCACATAACCACTAGATTTAGCTCCCATAATATTTGAATAAACATTGGAAGTGTGTGTGTAAATTCTCGCTGACATTGGTTTAACCCAGGTCTTCGTCACCTCGGTGTGAAGATCAGGGAAAAAAGGCAAACACCGGCGAGAGGGCTGAGTGCGCAAGGGCAAAAATCTATCATCAAGTTTGCTTTTAATATGAGACTCCTGCCTATCAGATGGCCACTCAATGCTGAGCTTCTCAACAGCACGGGAAAGCACATTCACAAGCTCATCATCGGGCGGAGACTGGATTGACGAGTCTCCAGCCTCCTCTGATCCGAAGCTTTCAACATCCAGCTCCTCAGAACTGGATAGCTGAAGCTCCGGAACAATATGTGCCTAAACCCGGGGAGAAGTAGCGGCGAACCGCGCCTCCACAGCCGGGATAGAGGCACTGGATCTCTCCAGTGAAGGCTGAGATAGGGCGGGGCTCGTCTCTCACCCCTCGGTGAGATCCATTTGCGATCCCCACGACATGCGCCTCCGCTCTGCCTCAACAGAAGCGGGACCCGAGCCACGGGGAGCGAGCAGCGAACCGCCCTCCTCGAAGAGCGATCTGCGAGAGCGCAAGGTCCTCATAGGAAGACGCTCGCAATGCTCACAATCAGCCCCCTCGAGAGCTGACTGGGCATGCTGCACTCCCAAACAAGCCTCACATAGTTGATGCGAATCCCCGCCTGTGATGTATCTAGTACAGGGGGGAACGCATCTCCTATAATGAGACTCGCTCGTCATTTTCTTTTCGCTCATTTTTTTTTTTTTTATATATATATAGTGATATATATAGTGAAAACTCCTGCCAGGGACAGACAAACACTAAATAGACAGTTCAAACACACACAGAGCGCTGCTGAAGTAACAGAAGCTGGCGTGCTTATGATTCTGGGGTGCTTTATAGTTTCCTGGTCGATGACGTCACTCGCCGTGACGCTCATTCTCTCCATTAACTGATTTCATTCATGCTTCAGACGCACTACGCTGGAGGCGTTCCCACTGCGATTACACGCAGCGGTAGTCCCTGAAGGGGAACTATATATTATATCCACTAACCCTAAAACTACCCATCACAGAAAACTTTCTGCATGTTTACGTTTTCAAAAAAAAAACACCTTTCTGTATGATTTGAGAGAGAGAGAGAGAGAGAGAGAGAGAGAGAGAGAGAGAGAGAGAGAGATCTTACCTCATTCCATCTGATTAACTGCTAGAAATGGGAAATTCAATTGTGCGCTGTTCAAATGATTTAAAACGATATAGATCATTTTGACTTATTTCTTTTTATCTTTATTTGCCTATATATTGTTTATGTGAAATGGTGCATAGGAAGCTGTGCCATATTGGTGAATGCTTAGTGAAACCACAAAAACAGCACAGAGTATCATTTACAGCACATTTACATCAAGAGAGACCGGACATTCACGCTTCAGGTGACAAGCTTTAATATAAACCTTTGTCTTGGTGCACTGCCAGATTTTGCACTTGATTTAAGTTTAAACAAGACATACAAGTGGAAAAAAAAAAAAAAAAAAAAAAAAATATATATATATATATATATATATATATATATATATATATATATATATATATATATATATATATATGTCGGTAAGACAAAATGCTCTTAACATCACAATCTATGAAAACAAGTAAATGTGTCTTGTTTTAAGCATTTGAAATGGACAAAAAAAAAAAAAACTACTTAAGATTATTATTATTATATTATTAATAATATAATATGATTATATTTCCAAACGTGTGCAACTGTCTTCACAACTATTGATGGTTTCTTTAGGAAAATATGTCATGATTAGTTTTAGGCCATTTTCCATTTGTTATAGGCTTGATCCAATTTCTGGAGCTTGCTGGAGTAGGCATTCCCAATTTAAACCCTTAATTTGGTGTAATAATTATGCTAGGTACATTGGCAAATTGTGAATGTGCCATAATGCTAAATGTTAATTCAATTACTGTATAATTGTTAGGTTCTTGATGTTATGTTGGCCACTTGTTCGACTACAGTTACTAAAAACATATCCTTTCAGACATGACAATAAAATTAACCTGAGCTGTACACACTATACTTGTTTGTAATATCATAAGACTAGACTGAAGTAGATTTTTTTGCACTTACTATTCAAATGATTTAAAACAACATGTCATTTTAAACCTCATGTTTTTTATTTGACTGCAATGTTTGCATATGTATTATTTTATGTGAAATGTTGCATATGAAGCTGTGCAAACGACAACATTGAAGTGAGACTACAAAAACAGCAGAGAGTATTATTTCCATCCAGAGACATGGACTGAACTGGACATTCTCTCTTCAGGTGACAAAATCTCCTTTTTGATTAATTTCTTAGTTATTCCATTCAGTAATATGCAAAATATCAGTGTGATTATCAGACATAGTTTTAGGGTTAGATGATTATCTTCTGAGTAAAACAGGTTGAGGTGCATCCCTAAATGGTTTCCTTAAACAAGAAAGTCATTTTGTATATGACATCAGACTAAGAAATTTAAATAGTGCATTGAGTGAAAGAAATGAATTGAATCATATCTCATTTTAAAGTAATTTAATGAAGGGATGTGATTGTCTTCTGTGTATAATTTAAAAAAAAAAATGTATGCAGTATATGTGTAATAGTTTTGACTGTTTTTAATGAAGTCTTAATTGCGTGGTACATTTACATTTCTCTCTTCAAATAGAATACGCTAAGAATCATTTTGTGAGGTTCTGAGCTGAAAAGACGGGGGAGATGAATAACACCACGGTTAATTTCACTACACCTGAAGCATCTACAAACTCCACAACTGATTCCTACTGTATGAATTCATCTCCAGAATATGTGTGTCCAGCATTAGTTTTCTGTTTGGTCTTCCTACACACTCCTATGTTTTATGGCTCATCATCACAGGAACAAGTGGAGTTGCATCAGAGTTCCTGAACCTCAATCTCTCTGTTTGTGAGATTGGTGTTTGTCTGACAAGTTTGTTTATTCTGCTGTCATTTCAGTTTTCATGTTTCAAGACATTGTCACTAATTTTGCAAGGACTATGCATCACTGGTCGTCCTCTGTTTCAGTGTCTGATCTGTGTTGAGCGTTACCTGGCAGTGGTTCATCCTGTAACCTTTCTGAAGTTCAACCCTCTCAGATATAGAGTGATCTGCTCTACTACTGTCTGGATAATAACTTGTGGCTCATGTTTATTCTGCTGGTTAATTTTGAAGACACTTACCATGATCTTCTATACATGGTTCTTCTCACTGCAGCTCCTCCTCTTCTTCTTAATCCAGTTGTTTTGTCTTGTGGCTGTTCTCAGAGCTCTGAAGCAGTCAGGACCAGGAGAGAGAGGGAGAGAGAAAGAGGAGAAAAACAGCATAAAGAGAAGAGCATTTCATATCATTCTAATATCTACTGTTAGTTTGGCTATTATATATGTTCCATTTATAATGTCAGGATTCACTACAATTTTTACACAACAGCATTTTCCGGCTCTTTGGTCTACTTCTTTCTTTTGTTTTATTCTGGCTGGTTTTATTCAGCCGGTTCTTTTTTTGAATCATGTTGGAAAACTGACACTGTTTTCCACTAAACCTGTTAAAGATATCCATTGTAATGTGAACAATGTAAAGTAACTAACCATTGTTGTTGTTCCAGCTGAATTTACACTTTTATTGACACAGCTTATGATTCCAGAACATTTTAGTCAGCCATTCCACTGTTTTACTTATTCTGGTATCTTTGAAATGACTGACTAATGAATCATTTTAATTTTTTTTTTTTTTTTAGTTTTTTACTTATATGCATAGTATACCTTTTCTAGCTGTTATACATGGTTATTTGTATGTGGTTTGGTTTTTGAATAAAGTACTTAATTAAGTTAAAGTATTTGTACTTAGTACCCGTAACGCAGAGCTGAAGCACAACCAAAACCATGTTCTTCAGCAAAACGCCTGCAGGTTTGTTTTTTAACCGCTAAAGGGTCAAAAGTTACATAGTGTACCTTTAAAATTAAAGTGTGGACTTAATTGTAAGTCAGAATGGTTTGAATGTAGTTGATTCTCAAAAAAACACATTTGCTTTAGATGAATATACTTTTCAGTAAATCTGAATTGGTCACTTTCCTATGATCATGTAATGTTGTTCTCATTGATATACATAAAGCAGACCTAACGTTTATGTGTATATACCTTGTTTTGTTATATTGATTATGTATGAGCGAAGTACATGGTCTGCTGTTGTCCGGGATGTATTCGTGTTTATACTACAAATACACAATCTTATTTATTCATTCTTTGAATACTTATTCACTTTTTTGCAATCAGTATCTTACAATTTCTAGTGAAAAATGTCCACATAGAAGTGAGCTTTTTTTCTATTCAAATGTTTAAGCTATTTGAATAGAATACCACGCATAATTTGAACCTCATGCTTTCTTATATTCATTTGCATATACATTTTATGTGAAGTGAATTGTTTATGTGCAGCCATTTATTTGTGTGGCAGCTTTAAAGTAAGACTATGAAAACATAGTCCAGAGGACATTCAGTCTTTAGGTGACAAACTCTTCTTTTTTTATTTAATTTTGTATTCAATAACATGCAGAAAATATCAATGTCATCATTTTAAAGATAAGTTGTTGGATGATAATGAATGCAGCTATATTTTGAAATGGTTTAAAATTGGAATACAACTGAGTAATTTAAGTGTTGTGCTGAATAAGTAAGTTACCTACACATGAGTTATTGGTTGGCTTTGGTTATATGGGTTTTTTTTATTTTAGAACTGCAGAACTAAAGATTGGAATCTGTTGGGAACAAAAATAAGGAAGAAATGAACTCTACACTGAACTTCACTACAGACTCAACAACCCATTCCATTGGACTAATGAGCAGCATGGCACTGTGTGTGTGTGCAGCATCAATTTCCTTTTTGGTCTTCCTATACATTTTTATGTTATATGGCTTATTGTCACAGAAACTGGAATTGCAACAGACTTCTTCAACCTAAATGTTTCTGTTTGTGAGATTGGCAATTGTCTGAAATGTTTAATTGATATACTGTCATTCTGGTTTTCAAATTTCAAGACATCGTCACAGTCTTTGCATGGACTAGCCATCACTGGTCGTCCTCTGTTTCATTGTCTGATCTGTGTTGAGCGTTACCTGGCAGTGGTTCATCCTGTAACCTTTCTGAAGTTCAAACCTCTCAGATATAGAGTGATCTGCTGCACTGCTGCTTGGATAATCACTCTTGCCTCCTGTTTGTTTTGCATGTTTACTATAATCTCGCTCAACACTAGTCCACATGCACGGCTGTTCACTGTGCAGATTCTACTTTTCCCCTTTGTTCAGTTATTTTTCCTTGTAGCTGTTCTCATAGGTCTGAAACAGTCAGGACCAGGAGAGAATGATAAAGAAAAGGTAAACCAAATGAAAAGAAGAGCATTTAATCACATTCTAATAACTACTGTGGCTGTGGTTATTATATTTGTCCCATATAAAATTGCAGCATTCATTTTAACACAACAGCATATTTCGGCTCTGCAGTTTATTGCTTCAATTGGTTATTTGCTAGATGGATTTGTGCAGCCTGTTCTTTTTCTGCGACGAACTGGAAAAATCACCTGTTCCACATAATACCTGCTAATGTCACTAATTTATTTATTCATTTATTTATTTATTATTTTTCTAAATTGACATTTTCCTCTAAATAAGGATTCATGATCCCAAAACATTTTAGTGTAGGTAACATGGTCACTCTTTTATTCAGAGAGGTCAAACCGACTAGTGATTTAAATTGTTATTTGCATACACATTTCGCTTTTTATTTGAGTGTTAATCAGATATGGTTGTAACACTTGTTTGTGGTTTGTTTGTTTTGAATAAATACTTACTGCATCACCCAGTTTCACCATTTTCCAGACTGAGTGTTGGACTTGGATCACCCTGTCTGGGTTTTTTTTGTTTTTTTGCGACCTAATCAATGTACATTTTCCCTTAATTGAAATCCCTCCATAGTGCATATGAAATATTGTGTAGTAGTTATATTTAGTATGTGTTTTGTTGTAATGCTAACAACCCAATACATTCATTAAATGTCTTACCTTTGGGTAATTTAAGACAAGTTGGAGTTTTTTGTGTGGATTTTTAAAAACATTATTTTGAAGAATTTTAATTATATTTGTTTGATTTTAAGTAATAACTTTCTTTCTCTTTTTTTCTTAAGTTGAAAATAAGAACATGGCAGTTAATAACTATTTTATACTTTAAAATGTTTTGTAAATCTGGCCCAAGATCTCATTGGCTGGAAGAGAAAAGTATGGGCTGTTAATGGCTTCAAGAAACAAATGAGCAGTCTTTTGGTTCTCTTACGAGAGGTCTCTCGTACTGCGTAAGTATCTTACGCTAGGGGAAAATCCTTTTTCCGCGAGATATTGAAGCCAAAAATTATCCTTAATTTTGTAATAATGTAAAATGCGTTGCGGCAGCATGCAGACATAGGCAAGACAGCTCGCGTGCCTATTGGCTGACATGCGGCAACTGCAGCAGCCTATCGCCGAGCCGAAGAAGCACTGAGGCACGCTTCGGTAGTCAGGCAAAAGGACATTGCGATCTGGAGAGAGAGCGAGCGAAAAGGACGCACCCGTCTCTCGCTCCTCAGCCAGATCGAACACGTGATCCCACAATTGCATTGTGGGTGCTACCCCTTTGAAAAAAGCAAAGCGAACGTGAATCACTTTAACTGTGAACATTCACTGTGCTCGCAATCTCCATGCTCAAACGCAAGGGCAGCATGCTCTTTCCCCAAACAAACAAATGACATAGGACGAGAACATGGAGGGACACAGCACTTACTGTTTTTGACTCATGATTTTACTCTTTTCACTTGTTTAAAAAGAGAAAATTCTGCACACTGCCAGTTGAAAACTAACTCTTAGCAAGATCTGTAGCAGATAGAGAGTAAGAGATGCTTCTGATGCACACATACACAGAATGGCCTCTGAAGACAAAAGACCTGACGGTGCACCTGTCGCTCATCTATTTATAGCCTCGCGTCATGTATGCGTGCCGATGACGTCATCGACCGAGGCTATATTACCTATGGGTCAATTCTATTGACGTGTTACACACAATATTCACAGCTGGTCACGATTAAAGACGTTCCCAATGCGCTAAGCAGCTCAGCATCGATTGTAGCTTTTGAAAGGGAACTTCATTTAGACCCTAGTTCCAGCAGTGTAAACACACCGAGTACCACCCCAAAGTTCCTAGTTCCTGGGGAAAGTTCTTGTGGTGGAAACGCGGCTTAAATCACAAACACAACTAATCTAAACAGACACAATCACACAATCACACATACATGGGTAAAATGGTAAGTGACAGAATGAAACCCATGTTGCACATGGCTTGATGCGTTGGGCCTGCCGGACCGCAACCGCATGGTTGGACTGGGTTTCCGGACACACACATGCACAGCAACCAGTAGAAGCAGGAAGAGGGGAAGGAACGTCCTGGTTGCGTATGCAACCCACTGTTCCCTGAAGGAGGGAACGGAGAACGTAGTCGACGTCGACTGAATGGGATCACGTTAGGGAGCCTATCTTCTTCAAGCATGCTTGAACGAGCCAATGCCCGTAATGGCGATGTGAATTGCATCACATGCTCCGCCCTGCAAGACGGGTATAAATATGGAAGCGGATGCATACATCATCTGTTTTTCGCTGAGGAGCCGAGCGTAACTCGGAGTCAGCGGTGGTCCAGCTATAGTGGCAAAGGGACTACGCAACCAGGACGTTCCCTTTCAGTCGAGAACATCAGACGTAGTCAACGTCGACTGAATGGGATCTTTAACCCTGGAAAACGTCACTAGAGCTGCCACCTTCCAGTGCCTGGGTAAAAGTCTCAAGTCCCCACTCAACTCTGAGGAGGAGAAGGGCGAGCCTTAGGCCAGGGAAGTCGACTGCTGTTCCACAGGACCACTGGGAAGCGTACCCTGACAAGAAAGGAAGGGACGCTGCGGAAACCACATCCTGCCCGAAGGGAGGTAACATGTGGGGAATACACACATGTTACTGGCGGGAATACACACATGGACTGGCGGAGGACCGGGCAGTACAACATATGGAATGTCACTGGGATGACTCCAGCCTATAACGGGGGGAGGATCAATCAAAACAAGGGAAGACACGGGCTCACCGCAGGGAGCCGTACCATGGAATAATACACATATGGGATCGCCGTAGGGATCACAACATATGGACCCAGCCTAACACAGGTTCCACCAGTGCATATGAGTGATAGGCCTGGCTTTCGGACACTCCGCCATGTCCGATGCCGAAGGGTATGGAGGAACTCAACAGGGTTCAGTTTAAGAGGGAACTCAACTGTATCCAGTCCATAGGAGGGGAATGGCGCAGCAAGCCGACACTTCGAACTGTGCTTACAGTGAAAACTGGCTTCATGTGAAGAGAGCCCACGGGAAGCAACAGTTCGACACATGCTAGTTCTCTAGCGAATGTGTATAGAACTCCGGCTAGAACTCCCGGGAGCAAAGAAACCAGAGGAAACGCATACAGGTGCATTCTGGGCCATGTATGGGCCTGAAGACAAAAAGACCTGTCGGTGTACCTGTGGCACATCTAATTATATCCTCTGTCGAATAAACATTCCGATGATGTCACTGTCCGAGGCTATAAAAGTTCAAAGTCAATTCCATTGACGTGTACAATTAATGTCCTTAGAAAACAATTGCTCAATTTCTCCATACTATTTAAATGTTTTAAGACATTTGAATGGAAGACCATTGATCATTTTGAATCTTGTGCATGTCTTGCATATGTTTGCATATGTTTTGTTTTAAGTGACATTTTACATATGAAGCTATGCACATATATTCTTGTGACAGCTGTAAAGTGAGACTAGAAAAACAGCACAGAGTGTCATTTACACCCAGAGAGACTAGACATTCACTCTTCAGGTGACAAACTCTCCTTTCTGATTGATTAGTTTGTTTTTCTTTTCAGTAAAATGCAAAAACATGAGTGTGATTATTAGATGTAGTTTAGGTGTTATGGCTGAATTAGATAAATTAGCTGAATGAGTAAAATTGTGCTGAAGTGTATTGTTTAATTTTAGAAATATAATAGAAAATGTTTTGTTTACAACTTCATTCTAAGAAATACACTACATTTGTTTATAATAATTAATAGAATCATCCCATACCAAGTAATCGTTTTGGGTAATTTAAAGAATTAGTTTAAACAACTGTGTAGAATTACAGCTTGTAATGCATTTGTATAATAATGTCACTTAAAATTCACTGGACATGAAATTAATTTAAGATTCTAAAGATCTGGTAAAATTAATGTTTGGATTTAAATTATGAGTGTGTACAATTGGAGACTGGGGTATATTGAAGATTTTAATCTTGAGTCAATTTGTTTTGTCTTTTTTTTTAATAGAAAAAAGTTAAATTTTTTCTCTTTTTTAATAGATCACTGTTTCAAGATATTCATTTTTTGAATAATATTTTGAGAACAATGATGGAAATGAACAACTCTACATTGGCCATTGGACATTTTTGAAATGTATGCATGTAGTTTTAATTTCCTGATTGGTCTTCCTACTCACTCCTATGTTATATGGCTCATCATCACAGGATCAAGAGTTGCATCAGGGTTCTTTCAACTCAGTCTGACTCTGTCTGTTTGTGAGATTGGTATCTGTGTGACTAGTATGATTTTTCTACTGTGTTTTTGGTTTTCAAGTCTCACAACATTAATGTGTTTTTTAATGGGACTAGGCATCACCGGTCGTCCTCTGTTTCAGTGTCTGATGTGTGTTGAGCGTTACCTGGCAGTGGTTCATCCTGTAACCTAAATATTGCACAATACTATAGCACACTCTTCCTAGATAGATAGATAGATAGATAGACAATTTATTATAAAAGCATACATCTAGCTTACACATTTACCCAAATTATCATACACCTTTTTAACCGAAGTTAATTTGGGTGGGTTTCTCCATCCCCAACGTCCCTGACGAGAGCGTTGCTCTCCTCGGCTGTGAGCCGCTCCTCGCGTGCGTCTGGCAAATCCGCCGTTATAATAGGAATCCGCTTTAGAACAAGCGCGCCTGCTCTTAAAGGGAATGTGAGATGACGCTCTGATTGGTTTATTTCACGTTACGCCCAAACCACACCTATGAATAATGAAGCTACTTCAGACCAACCCATTTTAGATTTGCGCCTGGCGCAAGAGTCATTTATCCCGCCGGGAAAATAGCAACAGCGCCAAGACCCGCCCACAAAGTTACTTGCGCTTTGCGCTTTGACACTTGCGTTTCAGATCGTTAAAATAGGGCCCATGATTTTAAATATGAACAATTTTGAATAGTATAATGTTGCCTTTATCACATATTGCAAACAAAGAACATTCTGTAATACTAATAACCAGTGTGCGAAATACCCATCAATATTTGGGGGGGTCCCCGTCTCCCGATTGTTGCGCAATACCGATCTAAATTTTCTCAAAATGCAGTAGGCCTATAACATTACAATATTTCAAGGGATCACTGCATCACTGTCTTTACTGGGTGCAGGGGCGATGCAGCTAGAGTTGTATAAATACAGATGTCCCAAAAATGATCTTGCTAGGGGGGTTCGGGGGCATGCCCCCCCCCCCCCCCCCCCCCCCCCCCCGATAAAATTTAGATTTTCCCGATCTCGACATGTGCATTTTAAGGTGTTTTGAAGGCCAAAAAAAGGGACAACAGTAGCTTTAAAAGCATGTCAGTGGGCAGTGGCATGAAGTTTTTTTTTATAAGAAAACTGATTTTTGTTGCAATGAATGATCCACACTACAAAATGGAAATGCATAATGTTTATGCCTATTGTTGACAATACACAAATCACATATTCGAAACGGGAATGGCCTTAAGAAATTATTCAACGATTATTTTGCATAGATGTTACATTTCAAACAAACGCAAATGCAATATCATATGCTATATAAGCAACACTGCCATAGGAGGTTACATTGGCTAAAGTTGTTTGAATGCACATTGTTTTATAACAAGGAGAGGCAAAGTTGTGCATTACAATGCAGACATGACAATAATTTGCACATCTGGCGCACTTACAAGAGCAATCAACTTAATGCATGCCAGGTATAGCCTATCGGAAAAAAAAATGAAAAAAAGGTAATTTAGTCTATCGAGCATGGCACGCAATCAGTGCACTTGTAAATGAGAGCCTGCAGTATGAATGACCGATCGTGATGTGACAATATCAGCCTGCATTTTGTTCGCCGATTTAGTCACACAAACAGCCCAAGCGGCTCGTGACAGAACTGAAACCGACTGAATGACACTTTAATTTAAGTAGAAAATCTCAAATGAAGATCGTGGAACTCCAGCACACTAGGTGTTTTCAGATCACCCGCGCTTCAGCAGCGTAGAAAGCGCGCGCATGGTTGCCAGATACTATTGAAAAGACCGAGTAGAAAACGTGTTCTTTTAACAGAAAACCACTGACTGGGGTTTAAATTATTGAAATCTGGCAACCTTAAGCATGAACGATCGTAAAAACAGTCTGTAATATGTTGTCTCCTCCTTTATTCGACAAAAAAAGTGGTTTTGGTCAAGTTATTATTTTTTTTAAAACACATTTCAGTAGGTGTTTTTTTCAGTTACATTTTTTTCAGTAAAATTTGAGACCCCCTTCAAATTTTGCTTTTGAGGCTTTCAGGGGGTCTCATGGGTTAATCGGGGGGGTCGACCCCCCCGTATTTCGCACACTGCTAATAACAGTTTATTGTGTATCAGTGTTTTTTTTTTTTTTTTTTTTTTTTTTTGGATTCAATCTTTTTTTTTTATTTTTTTTTTTTTTATTAGTTTTCCACAGAGAATAACATGTTTTTCTATTGATGTTTATACAAGATTGTCTGTCTTTTTTAACCTCCTAATTTTCACTTTAAATATTTGCATAGATGGTGTTTGTGAGGTTTAGAAAATGAAATTGTATACACATGGGGGACATCTGTGAAGTGACTATATAACAGCATTGAGCTTTATGTCAATCCAGAGAGACGGAACATTAATCCTCCAGGTGAAAAACTCTGTTTGATTCATTATCTTTGTCTCTGCTTTATAATATATAAGTCACTGTGACACAGGTTATGATGAGCATGCTAGATTAATTCATTTTTTATTTAAAAAAAAAATTAAGCTATGAAAGTTAACAACATGTTTCAAATTATTGTATAGCATTGTATTTAAAACTAGAATGCATTTATTTTCTGTGTATAATTTAAGTATTATGTAGAATTATAACAATTGCTTACAATAATGCAGTGTAATTTTGCCTTTAAATTGTCTGCTTTTTATTGATTTTCCTTGGAACATTTGGTCTTCTTTTTTTCCATAGATCACAACTGCAACTTTGTTCCTTTGTTCTTCTGGTTCTGACTGAAGAAAGCAGACATGGCAAACTTCACCACACCTCATACACCTGCCAACATCACAATATCATCATTTTGGCAAATAAGCATATTAGAAACTTGTATGTTGACCTTCCACTTCATATCTGGTCTTCCAACAAACGCCTATGTCATATGGCTCATCATGAGAGGAACAGGAAACGGAGTTGCATCAGAGTTCTTCAACCTCAATCTCTCTATTTGTGGGATCTTTATCTCTGAGAACGCTTTGCTCATTCTGATGACAAAATGGTTTCCATTTCAAACTTTCACAGCAGTAACACAGTTTTTCTTTGGAATTACTGTCACTGGTCATCCTCTGTTTCAGTGTCTGATGTGTGTTGAGCTTTACCTGGCAGTGGTTCATCCTGTAACCTTTCTGAAGTACAAACCTCTCAGATATAGAGTGATCTGCTGCACTGTGGCCTGGATATTTATATTTGGCACTTGCTTGTTCTCAATGTTTAGTTTTCTCTCATTTACCATTTATATGTATATATGGTTCTACTCACTGCAGTTCCTCCTCTTCCTCTCCATCCAGTTGTTTTGTCTTGTGGCTGTTATCAGAGCTCTGAAGCAGTCAGGACCAGGAGAGAGAAGAGGAGAGAGAGAGGAAGAAAACCAAATGAAGAGACGAGCATTTTACATAATTCGAGTAACTACTGCTAGCTTGGTTATCACATATGTTCCATTTATTGCCACTGGATTACACTCTCTTGCGACACAGCAGTTCATTCAGATTCTTTGGTCAATTAGTTACATATGTTTTATGCTGGCTGGTTTTGTTCACCTTGGACTCTATCTGCACCGGACCAGAAAACTTTTCTGCTTTTGTTTTTTTAAAAAAATGACATTTTGTTGAGTTATTAATCATTATTGCCTGCTTTGCGCCAAACTCACTATCACCCTGTTGTGTTTTATTTTGTTATTGAATATTGAGTGTTAAGCTGAATATTACATGGCTACATAACAAATAAATAAATGCATAGACAGGAAATTTTAATCTGAGTTATTGTAACCTTTAGAGACTGCAGAGGCACGGCACACAAATTGGGCAGTTATTTAGCTTCATCTCGACTGTCATCATTTGGAAATATTTAACTGTTGAATGCTGGGATTGACCAATCGGAGTCATGTTCTCCAGAGAGCCGTATAATACTATAAAAATTACGCTGGTTTTAATTTAGAATAGATATTTTAGGTTATAGAGATTTTGGAACGTTTGCTATAATTTAGTGGTTTTTCTAAAGGCATTATGAATCATATATTCTGTTGTTTATTGATAACAAGTTTAAGAGTAATTTAACTGTATCATTGTGTTTAAGTTTATACATTAAGGTGCGCTTTGTTATATGTTTAATACATGTTGCTTTTAATTTTCTCAGCTGTATAAACAAATATAACAACTTATTTCTGAATTGTTTTTGTGTCAGAATGTCACATTTTGGTGACAGGTTACAAAAAGGCCTCGTCACAAATTCTTTGTTCTGCTGAAAACAAAAGAAGATATTTTTAGGAATGCCAGTAACCAAACAGTTGATGGATCCTATTGACTTGGGAAAGGTTTTTTTTTTTTTTTTTTTAACCATACTATGGAAGTCAATGGGGTCCATCAACTGTTTGTTTACACATTCTTCAAAATATCTTCCTTTGTGTTCAGCAAAAGAAATAAATTCATACAGGTTTGGGACAACTTAGGGTGAGTAAATTATGACAGAATGTTTGGGTGAACTATCCCTTTAATGCATGAACTAACATGAAGTAACAATAAGCAAAACTGTAGATTTTTACATTATTTATTTATTTATTTATTTATTTATTTATTTATTTTTTGTTCATGTGAGATTATAAAAATATGTTTTGTTTACAGTGCATTAACTAATGTTAACACTTGTTGTTAAATTAACACTAACTAAGATTAATCAGAAGTATTAATCTTAAAAAAAAAAAAAAAAAAAAAAAAACAGGAAAATAAATGCATGGAGAATCATGACTATATTATTATTTCTAATGACAGATTTTCAATCTTTGCTTAACAGCACTCATGTGTTTCTTAAGTCTGTAACGTTTGGGCTGGTCAATTTCGTCAAGTGTAGCTTTTCTCATAGCCATAGAAACAGATTAAACAAAAAGTTGTAAATCAGGAAAATAAGTCTCTATTTATGTCTTCGCTGATTAAATGTGGCATCAATGAAATTGTTAATCTGCTGAACAGAATAATGAGACTTCAGTTTAAAACTGGAGGCTTTCCCTTCAGAATTTCCTTGAGAATTAAAGCAACATCATGTAGTTTTTCAACCTTCATAATATATTTCCAAGACTCTTGTGATGGTACATCGACTTACAATAGGTTGAATGACATGTCTGCCATAGCCTGACGGGGTCTGTATCGCTTTTACTGGCACTACGGAACTTCAGGGTTCGGATAGTAACCCGAGCACAAAAAGAACTACAAAATTCGACTGCTTTACGGCATACCTCACTCATTTGCATTCACATTGCTTTGGTGATTCAAGTACAATTTGATGTTCTCTATCACAAGACAGAGTCATCATCTCAACTTGTTCTTCATTTTTTCCATTGATGTTCTCACCCACACTATGGTTTTCTGTAGCTGGAGTTACTTGCTGTAGATTAGCCGGTTCATCCTCATTTTCAACTACACTCACAGCCTCAACAGTTAATGCATGCTTTATATGTCCATATCTGCCACAATTGAAACATTTCATCGACTCTGTGCTAATAAATATTGTGTAATCCTTGCCTTGTAAAGTCATCTTTGCAGAGACATTTTAAGATTGACAATCTGCATTCAACACCATGGGCCCTATTTTAACGATCTGAAACGCAAGTGTCAAAGCGCAAAGCGCAAGTAACTTTGTGGGCGGGTCTTGGCGCTGTTGCTATTTTCCCGGCGGGATAAATGACTCTTGCGCCAGGCGCAAATCTAAAAGGGGTTGGTCTGAAGTAGCTTCATTATTCATAGGTGTGGTTTGGGCGTAACGTGAAATAAACCAATCAGAGCGTCATCTCACATTCCCTTTAAGAGCAGGCGCGCTTGTTCTAAAGCGGATTCCTATTATAACGGCGGATTTGCCAGACGCACGCGAGGAGCGGCTCACAGCCGAGGAGAGCAACGCTCTCGTCAGGGACGTTAGGGATGGAGAAACCCACCCAAATTAACTTCGGTTAAAAAGGTGTATGATAATTTGGGTAAATGTGTAAGCTTATGTATGCTTTTATAATAAATTGTATATCTATCTATCTATCTATCTATCTATCTATCTATCTATCTATCTATCCATCGTAATAATGTATAATTTGCAAAAATGAAAACTGCTGCTTCTGTGTAGATGAGAGAATCAAAGTGTATGCGCGTTGTGCACACGCTACATTGATTATGGCCAAGCATGCGCCCTTAAAATAGCATATGAATAACATGCGCAACGCGCCACTGACTTTAAACCATTTTTTCCTGGTTAGTGGCGCAACTGTTTTCTAAACCTGCAAAATAGCATGAAGGAACGTTTGCGATGGAACACGCCTCCTTTTTTGCGCTGAACCGCCCGCTTTGCGCGGGTGCAAAATAGGAATGATACATGCGTCGGTGTACAAAGTCAATTGCGCTGGGTGCAAGATAGGACCCCATATGTTTCAACTCAGGGTTTTTTAGGCCAAGAGGAATCATCTTTCTAGGTCCCACTAATTTGCCGTAGCGAACAAGTAAGCGCTCTAATGAGTCATTAAGAATAAACGGGGATACATTAGATAACATCACTTTTTTTTGCCAGATTAGATAGTGGTAAAACTGACAAGAAAACATCCCTTACAGACAAACCACGCTCAATCACCATCGACTCCTCTTTAAGAAAAACAACGATGGCTTTATTCATTCTAGATGCCGATAAGATATTACGAGCATTTACTAACTCATCTCCAATAGCATTTAAAACATCTTCGACTGTGATTGATTCATCCGGCATGCATTTACATCCATGCCGTGCAGTTACAGTAAAAATGAAAAACCATCAGAATGTGTCCCCATTTCAGCAGCACCTGACAAAAAGTTCAAATTACACCCTCAAAACGATAACAGATCCGCAAGAAAAAAGGAGATATAAGGACACCTCTCGCAGTCACTCATCCACGCATGCGCAAACGGAAACGAGAGAGAGAGAGAGAGAGAGAGAGAGAGAGAGGAGAGAGAGAGAGAGAGAGAGAGAGAGAGAGAGAGAGAGAGAGAGAGAGAGAGAGAGAGAGAGATCTTACCTCATTCCATCTGATTATCTGCTAGAAATGGGAAATTCAATTGTGCACTGTTCAAATGGTATAAAACGCTACAGATCATTTTGACTTTTATTTCTTTTTATCTTTATTTGCCTATATATTGTTTATGTGAAATGGTGCATAGGAAGCTGTGCCATATTGGTGAACGCTTTGAAGTGAAACCACAAAAACAGCACAGAGTATCATTTACAGCACATTTACATCAAGAGAGACCGGACATTCACTCTTCAGGTGACAAACTTTAAAGTAAACCTTTGTCTTGGTTCACTGGCAGATTTTTCACTTGATTTAAAGGTACAATATGCAAGAAGTTCTGCCGCTAGAGGGCGCTTCATTCCAAACAACAACAACGGCGTAACTTGATGACGATGTGAAGGAGCGTGGAATTATGGGAACTGTCGTTTTCAACTCCACCGTGGATGTAAATCAGTCAGACGGGAATCGAAAAATCATGTTCATGGATGAGGTAAAGTTCTATTTTTATAAATGTTGCGTTTAATGACATGCTTTTATTTCATTAAAATGAATTAACCGCAAGAAAAGTAAGGTTTAATACTAAATTGGTTATCATTGATGTTACTGTATTTGTCGAATTCATTGTTGTGATAACGCTGCACAGTTTTACGTGTTCTAAACAACTGTTGTAAAAGTACATTCGAACATACCCACATCATTTGCCAAAATACTGATTAATCTTTATGTATAGCACATGCTATATGTAACAAAGTTCAGATGTTATGGGAAGAAGGAGGCGGGAACTGGCGAACATTCATGACACATTTTAATGATAAAAATAAAACAAATACAAAATTAAAGTAAAGTAAAAGACAGCAGCCCCTCACGGACGACTGCTGTCACAATAAAACACAACACATTACACAACACAAGTTCAGGCCTGTCCTCTCTCGCTCTTCACTGTCGTCGCTCCCCCTTTATGCTTCCGCTCCTCCGTGAGAGATACGAGACCGGTGCGTCGCGCAGGTGTCTCTCATCAGTAATCACGCCACCGGCCTCGTGCCGTTCTCTCACGGCCCTCGGCCTCGTCCTGCTCGCCACACTATATTTATTTACATGGCCATAAACACCAGACGTGATAAACAATGTCAATAAACTAAACACAAACCTAAAGCAATAATACCCGTACGGTGACGGTGACGTTGACGTTTATGGGTCTTTGTCGACAGAACCAGCTGCAATTGGTAAAGAATAATTGTGTTCCATAACGACTGCACGAAACAAGCTAACGTTTGTTGCTTGATAGACGCTACAACTACAACTTCCGCATTTGTCCAGGACTCCATGCAGTACGAGCGGAAACCGAGGGTAACGCGGATATGACGCCATTGACTGGCGACCCCCAGCTCACCCCTGCTCACACGTCCCGTTTCCTTGGTTAAAATCGCAATTTTCTCACGATTTAAAAATAGTTGGAAACATTTGGGATATTGTAAGTAATCAACTTAACAAAATATATAACACTGGCCTTGTGATTTTGGGATATTTTAATGCAAAAATCTTACATATTGTACCTTTAAATTTAAACAAGACATACAAGTGGGGGAAAAAAATAAGACAAAGTAAGTCTTCTTCTGTCAGTAAGACAAAATGCTCTTAACATCACAATCTATGGAAACAAGTAAATGTGTCTTGTTTTAAGCATTTGAAATGGACAAAAAACAACAACAACAAAAAAATAAAAATAATTAAGATTATTAATATTATTATTATATCATTAATAATATAATATTATTATATTCCCAAATGTGTGCAACTGTCTTCACAACTATTGATGGTTTCTTTAGGAAAATATGTCATGATTAGTTTTAGGCCATTTTCCATTTGTTATAGGCTTGATCCAATTTCTGGAGCTTGCTGGAGTAGGCATTCCCAATTTAAACCCTTGATTTGGTGTAATAATTATGCTAAGTACATTGGCAAATTGTGAATGTGCAATAATGCTAATACTAATGCAATAATAGTGCAATAATAATGTTAATTCAATTACTATATAATTGTTAGGTTCTTGATGTTATGTTGGCCACTTGTTCGACTACAGTTACTAAAAACATATCCTTTCAGACATGACAATAAAATTAACCTGAGCTGTACACACTAAACATATGTTTGTAATATCATAAGACTAGACAGAAGTAGATTTTTTTGCACTTACTATTCAAATTATTTAAAACAACATATCATTTTAAACCTCATGTTTTTTATTTGACTGCAATGTTTGCATATGTATTATTTTATGTGAAATGTTGCATATGAAGCTGTGCAAATGACAACATTGAAGTGAGACTACAAAAACAGCAGAGAGAATTATTTCCATCCAGAGAAACTGGACATTCTCTCTTCAGGTGACAAAATCTCCTTTTTGATTAATTTCTTAGTTATTCCATTCAGTAATATGCAAAATATCAGTGTGATTATCAGACATAGTTTTAGGGTTAGATGATTATCTTCTGAGTAAAACAGGTTGAGGTGCATCCCTAAATGGTTTCCTTAAACAAGAAAGCGATTTTGTATATGACATCAGACTAAATCTAAATAGTAGTGAAAGTGATGAATAGAATCATATTTCATTTTAAAGTAATTTAATGAAGGAATATGATTGTCTTCTATGTATCGTTTAAAAAAAATGCAATATATGTGTAATAGTTTTGACTGTTTTTAATGAAGTCTTAATTGCTTGGTACATTTGCGTTTCTCTCTTCAAATAGAATACGCTAATTAATCATTTTGTGAGGTTCTGAGCTGAAAAGACGGGGGAGATGAATAACACCACGGTTAATTTCACCACACCTGAAGCATCGGCAAACTCCACAACTGATTCCTGTGAATTAATCTCCAGAATATGTGTGTCCAGCATCAGTTTTCTGTTTGGTCTTCCTACACACTCCTATGTTTTATGGCTCATCATCACAGGATCAAGTGGAGTTGCATCAGAGTTCCTCAACCTCAATCTCTCTGTTTGTGAGATTGGTGTTTGTCTGACAAGTTTGTTTATTCTGCTGTCATTTCAGTTTTCATGTTTCAAGACATTGTCACAAATTTTGCAAGGACTATGCATCACTGGTCGTCCTCTGTTTCAGTGTCTGATGTGTGTTGAGCGTTACCTGGCAGTGGTTCATCCTGTAACCTTTCTGAAGTTCAAACCTCTCAGGTATAGAGTGATCTGCTCTACTACTGTCTGGATAATAACTTGTGGCTCATGTTTATTCTGCTGGTTAATTTTGAAGACATTTACCACGATCTTCTATACATGGTTCTTCTCACTGCAGCTCCTCCTCTTCTTCTTAATCCAGTTGTTTTGTCTTGTGGCTGTTCTCAGAGCTCTGAAGCAGTCAGGACCAGGAGAGAGAGGGAGAGAGAGAGAGGAGAAAAGCAGCATAAAGAGAAGAGCATTTCATATAATTCTAATAACTACTGTTAGTTTGCCTATCATATATGTTCCATTTATAATGTCAGGATTCACTACAATTTTTACACAACAGCATTTTCCGTCTCTTTGGTCTACTTCTTTCTTTTGTTTTATTCTGGCTGGTTTTATTCAGCCGATTCTTTTTTTGAATCATGTTGGAAAACTGACACTGTTTTCCACGAAACCTGTTAAAGATATCCATTGTAATGTGAACAATGTAAAGTAACTAACCATTGTTGTTGTTCCAGCTGAATTTACACTTTTATTGACACAGTGTATGATTCCAGAACATTTTAGTCAGCCATTCACTGTTTTACTTATTCTGGTATCTTTGAAATGACTGACAAATGCATAAAATCATTGAGTTTTTTACTTATATGCATGGTATACCTTTTCTAGCTGTTATACATGGTTATTTATATGTGGTTTGGTTTTTGAATAAAGTACTTAATTAAGTTAAAGTATTTGTACTTAGTACAGTATGCAGAGCCGAAACACAACCAAAACCATGTTCTTCAGCAAAACGCCTGCAGTTTTGTTTTTTAACCGCTAAAGGGTCAAAAGTTACATAGTGTACCTTTAAAATTAAAGTGTGGACTTAATTGTAAGTCAGAATGGTTTGAATGTAGATGATTCTCAAAAAAACAATACATTTGCTTTAGATTAATATACTTTTCAGTAAATCTGAATTGGTCACTTTCCTATGATTATGTACTGTTGTTCTCATTGATATACATAAAGCAGACCTAACGTTTATGTGTATATACCTTGTTTTGTTATATTGATTATGTGTGAGCGAAGTACATGGTCTGCTGTTGTTCGCGATGTATTCGTGTTTATACTACAAATACACAATCTTATTTATTTATTTTTTGAATACTTATCAGTACTTATTTATTAAACTAATCAGTATCTTACAATTTCTAGTGAAAAATGTCCACATAGAAGTGAGCTTTTTTTCTATTCAAATGTTTAAGCTATTTGAATAGAATACCACACATAATTTGAACCTCATGCTTTCTTATATTAATTTGCATATCCATTTTATGTAAAGTGAATTGTTTATGTGCAGCCATTTATTTGTGTGGAAGCTTTAAAGTAAGACTATGAAAACATAGTCCAGAGGACATTCAGTCTTCAGGTGACAAACTCTTCTTTATTTAATTTTGTATTCAATAATATGCAGAAAATATCAATGCCATCATTATAAAGATAAGTTGTTGGATGATAATGAATGCAGCTATATTTTGAAATGATTTAAAATTGGAATACAACTGAGTAATTTAAGTGTTGTGCTGAATAATTAAGTTACCTGAATGCCTACACATGAAAGTTATTTAATATTGATTGGCTTTGGTTATATGGGTTTTAATTTTAGAACTGCAGAACTAAAGATTGGAATCTGTTGGGAACAAAAATAAGGAAGAAATGAACTTTACACTGAACTTCACTACAGACTCAACAACTCATTCCATTGGACTAATGAGCAGCATGGCACTGTGTGTGTGCAGCATCAATTTCCTTTTTGGTCTTCCTATACATTTTTATGTTATATGGCTTATTGTCACAGAAACTGGAATTGCAACAGACTTCTTCAACCTAAATGTTTCTGTTTGTGAGATTGGCAATTGTCTGAAATGTTTAATTGATATACTGTCATTTTGGTTTTCAAATTTCAAGACATCGTCACAGTCTTTGCATGGACTAGCCATCACTGGTCGTCCTGTGTTTCAGTGTCTGATCTGTGTTGAGCGTTACCTGGCAGTGGTTCATCCTGTAACCTTTCTGAAGTTCAAACCTCTCAGATATAGAGTGATCTGCTGCACTGCTGCTTGGATAATCACTCTTGCCTCCTGTTTATTTTGCATGTTTACTATAATCTCGCTCAACACTAGTCCACATGCACGGCTGTTCACTGTGCAGATTCTACTTTTCCCCTTTGTTCAGTTATTTTTCCTTGTAGCTGTTCTCATAGGTCTGAAACAGTCAGGACCAGGAGAGAATGATAAAGAAAAGGTAAACCAAATGAAAAGAAGAGCATTTAATCACATTCTAATAACTACTGTGGCTCTGGTTATCATATTTGTCCCATATAAAATTTCAGCATTCATTTTAACACAGCAGCATATTTCGGCTCTGCAGTTTATTGCTTCAATTGGTTATTTGCTAGATGGATTTGTGCAGCCTGTTCTTTTTCTGCGACGAACTGGAAAAATCACCTGTTCCACATAATACCTGCTAATGTCACTAATTTATATATTTATTTATTTATTTATAAATTGACATTTTCCTCTAAATAAGGATTCATGATCCCAAAACATGTTAGTGTAGGTAACATGGTCACTCTTTTATTCAGAGAGGTCAAACCGACTAGTGATTTAAATTGTTATTTGCATACACATTTCGCTTTTTATTTGAGTGTAGAGTGTCAGATATGGTTGTAACACTTGCTTGTGGTTTGTTTGTTTTGAATAAATACTTACTGCATCACCCAGTTTCACCATTTTCCAGACTGAGTGTTGGACTTGGATCACCCTGTCTGGGTTTTTTTTTTTTTTTTTTTGCAACCTACTCAATGTACATTTTCCCTTAATTGAAATCCCTCCATAGTGCATATGAAATATTGTGTAGTAGTTAGATTTAGTATGTGTTTCGTTGTAATGCTTAACATTTGAAACAACCCAATACATTCATTAAATGTCTTACCCTTGGGTAATTTAAGACAAGTTGGAGTTTTTTGTGTGGATTTTTAAAAACATAATACACATGACGTCATCGTTTTCAAAAATTCGTGTTTTTGTTGTTTACACAGAGGCGATTACACACAACGCCGTTGTTGTGTAAATGAACAGCCAAAATACATCAAGGGCCCTATTTTAATGATCTGAAACGCAAGTATCAAGCGCGAAACGCAAGTAACTTTGTGGGCGGGTCTTGGGCGCTGTTGCTATTATACCAGCGGGATAAATGACTCTTGCACCCGATGCAAATCTAAAATGGGTTGGTCTGAAGTAGCTTCATTATTCATAGGTGTGGTTTGGGCGTAACGTGAAATAAACCAATCAGAGCAACATCTCACATTCCCTTTAAGAGCAGGTGTGTTTGTTCTTTGGCGGATTGCTATTATAACGGCGGATTTGCCAGGCGCGCGCCAGGAGCGGTTCACAGCCGAGGAGACCGATGTTCTCGCCAGGGACGTAAAAGACAGAAAAGTGACATTGTATGGGGATGGGAGAAACCCTCCCAAATTAGCTTCGGTTAAACAGGCGTATAATAATTTGGGTAAATGTGTAAGCTAGATTTATGCCTATTTTTTCACATCTTCATGGACACAACAATGATTTCCCTTGTGTGTTAATATTTTTCCTTGTAATAATGTATGGTTTTCTAAAAATGAGAACTGCTGCGTCTATGTGTGTAGATGAGATAAGCAAAGTGTATGCGCGTTGTGCACACGCTACATTGATTATGGCCAAGCATGCCCCCTTAAAATAGCATATGAATAACATGCGCAACGCGCCACTGACTTTAGACTATAGGTTTTTCCTGGTCTGTGGTGGAATTGTTTTCTAAACCTGCAAAATAGCACCAGGGAACGTTTGCGCCGGAACACGCCTCCTCTTTGCGCTGAACCGCCCCCAGGAATGCAAATGCATTTGCTAGTTTACCGACGTGCGTCTGTGGAGGGAAAAGTCCGCTGTGTGCGGGTGCAAAATAGGAATGATACATGCGTCGGTGTACAAAGTCAATTGCGCTGGGTGCAAGATAGGGCCCTAAAAGTTTAATGTAATTCAATGTGCTACTTGATATTTATTTTATGTTATTTGTGAAATTTACAAGCATTATAATTTAAAAATAAATTCTACACTGATTTTTTTCAGTCTGTGATTATCAGATGTGGTTTAGTATTGCTTTAAAAAAATGAATAAAATACAATACTTGGTTGCTTTTTATTTCGATAGTCCGCTTAAGACATGCTACTACTAACTATAAGTAACTTTGCAACTGCATGTTAACTAACTCGCTACTAACTCATATTATGTTGAAGTTTTCCTAAACATTAAATTCTTAAACACTCAAAAATGTTTACCAAGAAGTGCCACATTTCATTTGTTTCTTCATAAGACATTGAATATCACTGTGTATCTTATTGACTGTAAAACAAGCTTTTTTTCGTGGTGAGCACTGGTTTCTGCCTTGGTACTTTGTCATGAACACAGACCTTAGCTCAGACGATAGAGACCTGAACGTCTTTGAATGTTATGTGCTGTGTATGTAGTGTACATTTCTAAAATTAAATTGTCCGCAGAAAACAAATGCACACAATTTCTCCCTTCTATTTAAATGTTTTAAGCCATTTGAATAAAGGACATTCAATCATTTTGAATCTTGTGCATGTGTTGCATATGTTTGCATATGTTTTGTTTTATTTTATATTACATATGCACATATATTCTTGTGACAGCTAAAGTGAGACAAAAAAGTGTCATTTACACCCAGAAAGACTGGACATTCACTCTTCAGGTGACAAACTCTCCTTTTTGATTGATTTGTTTGTTTTTATTTTCAATAACATGCAAAAGCATAAGTGTGATTATCAGATGTAGTATAAATGCTATGAGTGAATTAGATAAATTAGCTGAATGAGTAAAATGGTGCTGAAGTGTATGTTTCACCTTGGAAATATTATAGAAAATGTTTTGTTTACAACTTTAGGCTAAGAAATGCACTCATTTTGTTTTAGAATTAATTGTTATTAACAGAATCATAAAAAATTGAAGTAATATTTTGGGTAATTGAAATAATTAGTTTAAACTATTGTGTAGAATTATGGCTTGTGATGTATTGGTTTACTAATTATTTCACTTCAATTTCCTGGACATGAAAGTAATTTAATATAGGAAATATGAGTGTGTTGAATATTGAATATTTAAATCTTGATTCAATTTGTTTTGGCTTTTTTCTTAGTACATTTGCTCTTCTCTATCCAATAGATCACTGTTGCAACTATTAATTTTATGAATGAGATTTTGAAAACGCAAGGAGGAAATGAACAACTCTAACTTCACCACTGAATCATCCACAACTTATTCCTTTGGGCCACTGGACATTTTTGAAATGTATGCATGCAGTTTTAGTTTCCTGTTTGGTCTTCCTACTCACTCCTATGTTATATGGCTCATCATCACAGGATCAAGAGTTGCATCAGTGTTCTTTCAACTCAGTCTGTCTGTTTGTGAGATTGGTATCTGTGTGACTAGTTTGATTTGTCTACTGTTATTTTGGTATAAAAGTCTCACAATATTAATGTGTTTTTTAATGGGACTAGGCATCACCGGTCGTCCTCTGTTTCAGTGTCTGATGTGTGTTGAGCGTTACCTGGCAGTGGTTCATCCTGTAACCTTTCTGAAGTTCAAACCTCTCAGATATAGAGTGATCTGCTGCACTGCGGTCTGGATCATCACTCTTGGCTCCTGTATTTTCTCTATATTCTTCTTGCCGAATACTGTAGAACAAACATGGTTCTTTTCAACACAGTTCCTTCTCTTCCTCTCCATCCAGTTGTTTTGTCTTGTGGCTGTTCTCAGAGCTCTGAAGCAGTCAGGACCAGGAGAGAGAGGGAGAGAGAGAAAGGAAGAAAACCACATGAAGAGAAGAGCTTTTAATGCCATTCTAATAAATATTGTCAATATGGTCATAATATATGTGCCATATACTATCACAGGACTCTTTATCATTGTGACAAAACAGAATATTCGTGGACTTTGGAGCATTTGTACAGTTTGTTTTTTGCTGGCTGGTTTTGTTCAGCCTGTTCTTTATCTGTACCATGCTGAAAAACATGCCTCTGTTACTCAAAAGTGATGTAACTAATTCTTATGTATTATTTTTTATTTATCAACAACTTTTTTAACAGTACAGACAATTTTAAATTATTATTGTTTTTCCAGTTGAATTGAAACTGTAAATGTTTTCTGTGCTTATTTGTTTATTATTATTATTATTATTATTATTGAACATGATGTCACAATTTTCAAGTTTCATAGTTGTGAGATATTTAATTATATGAAATCACTGAAACAACCCATCGTGTTTAGAGTGAAAGTTAAATTATATTTTCCAAGTATGTAGCAAGTAATATCAGTGTAGCCTACTAGTACTATGTGTACTATTTCAATACTTCTTGGGAGTAAGCTGGATAAACATGAGCATGACAATTTAACAATGAGCATTTCAGCAAGAAAAAATAACTAACAATGTGTAGTTTGTGTGTGGCCGCTGCTCCAAAATGTTACTTTTTTTTATTTTTTGGTTTGTTTCTTTCAGTGTTCTTTTAATTTAAAAACATGGTTGGTACATTTTGTTATGTTTTACAATGATATAACCATGTGAGATTCAAATAAACACTGTTTGAGTTGTTAATACCATATGTCTCTGTCTGTTATTGAAGTTATGTTATTTATTGTAATGGCCTTGAAAACAAGTGCATTCAGTATTGTGTGAAAAAATTCCCCCAAGAAATTCAGCCTTCAGTATTCAGGTAACACATTTATAATACTGTCTTGTGTAAGACAATGTAATGTTTAAAGTATATTGTACAAAGTATATCCAGAAAACAAGCAGAGCTTGTTTGAGAATGTTGAGAATGCTTTCAGCAGACTAAAGGGCAGATGGAGGTGTTTGCTAAAACGAAAAGACTGCAATACACACAAGGTCAAATCCCTGGTCATAGCACGTTCTGCATAACCTCTGTGAAATGAATGATGAGTTCAGAGAAAAATGGCCGTACGAGTACATTCAACCAGCCTGACTATGCACTGCCATCCACTGTAGAGGCGAGGATGGATGTATGTACAGGTCAAATGAAGTTTTTGACTACAATGTAGTAAACTGCAGTATCACTGGTTAAAGACCAGAGATGATTTTTTTTTTTTTTTATGTTTTTTTAAGGGAAAAATAACTATCAGAGGCTTTTATGCTGTATACAACTGTTGTACATTTGTTTTTGCTGCATATCATTCTTTTTGTAAATACATTCTGAATCATGCTTTGCTTTTCATTTATTCTGTTAACAGTCACCCCCCAATTTGTACAGAGAGAGCATACATGCTACGCCAGAAATAAAATGATTGCTGAATCATGTGTCCTTGTGACTATATCCTTAACCAAAGTATCTTCAGAAAGCTGGCACTTGAGTCAGTGAATATAGAAACATAATAAAGCTACAGTTGATATTTGTAGTTATTGTTATTTGATTCTGTCATAATAAATATAATTATGTCATTTCATAAGTGACTGTTATCAGGTTGTTAAACAAATTACCTACACTTTGTTTATTTTAACCTGTGCACAAATACTGAGCTTATTGGATATATTTCCAGTCACTACTTCCTCAGAGCATAGTGAATATTATTAGAATGTGGTAAATCTAGAATGTGTCTTTTTACATATTGTAGTATATACTTAGCGATATAGTTTGAGTGAAATGTTTTACCATCTAACCAGCACTTCAAACCTTTAAGAGCTAAAATTACCATGGAAATGAAAAGGCACTTGATCTCAAGAAAGTGACATTTTACAAACTTTATTTTACACAAAGTACTACTTTTAAAATATATAAAATTGTGGGAATAACAATACATTTACGAGAACAGAAAAATATTAATGCACAAAGGAAAACAAATACAAATGTATTTTTGATCAACTGGACAAACTCTCCAAGAACAATATATAAAAATTATAAATGCCAATTGTGCAAAGAAAAAATGCAAGTGTAAACTCAGAGACAGTGTTCAGTCAAGCAGCTGGGCATTGTGGTTACTTTTTGAATGACTGGACAAACTGTCCAAGAACAGACACCTGGGCTGAAAGTCCCTCTGCTGCCGTCTGCTTTCTTCCGACTGCAGGAATGCCAACTCTTGCCTCCTCATCTCTCTTTCCTCGGCCTGGCTCTCGAGAAACAGCTGCATAAATTTGTCACGCTGTTCCTGTCCAAGCTGCAGGGCGGCCCGGTTAGCATCTTCCATGTCCCTCAGCGCATCAAGGAAGTCACAATCCCCTTTCCTCTTCCCTAAGTGAAGAAACACATGACAATAAATACACAAGAAACAATAAAACCATAAAATAATTATTATATAATAAAGTGTTTTCACTACAAAATCTTAATTTTTAACTAGTGTTGGGCCATCATGCTCCATATTTTTTTTTTTTATCATGGGCCATTTAAGTTTGCAATAAAAAAATAACACAATGACCCAAAACCATTAAGACTACAATTAGGTTAGTTCTGAAGTATATTTTTTTGTCAACAGACAATGTGGCTTTATAACTTGGCGTGTGTGTGTTTCGGCAGGAGACATGGGACGAGGGCAACTGATTGCAGGGGAAAACACGCTGGCCTCCGTTGCCTTCAAATCATTGGGGTCATTCGTTTCATCTGTAAAAACACGTTGAAAAAAGTTAGTTTGTTTAATCACTGCAACAAGTTTAAGATGATATCATGTGGATGTTATAGTATTTACCTTCAACTAACTGGTCCTCAGATTCCTGAATGGATTCCAACAACGCAATCGCTGAGTCTTTTGTCACTGCTGCTCCAGAAAAGGCCGGCCTGTGTCCCAACAACGCATACAGGCAGTCAAACCACTTGTTGGGGACATTAAATTTAACATTTAATTTAATATTCAACAATAATATTGATCTGCCTGCATTGATACTATTATACAAGAACTGAACTGAGCTGGACGATAACATCATGGTTTACTCCAGAGCGGCTATATATATATATATATATATATATATATATATATATATATATATATATATATATATGAACTAAATTAATGCCTTTTTTAAAACAAAAATGAAACATCACTTAACTTAAGCTGGACTGTGATGCTATTTTCTTCTGGAAAGAAATTTTTTGCATTATTTTCCTGTTATCTCTGTAAAGCTGCTTTGAAACAATCTGTATTGTAAAAAGCGCTATATAAATAAATGTGACTTGAATTGACTTGACTTGTTGGTACGCCGATCGGATCCGCTTCTGTTGTTGTGATCCTTCAATTGCTTATAATCTTGTTTTAATTTTTTTACTTCTCTCTGCAATGTTTTCCAGTTTGAACAATGCCCAGCTCGCATAAACAATTCAATATTTTCAGGTATACCTTTTCATTGCCGTTTCCAGTTCCCGCTGGATTTCCTCTTCCGCAAATACGCTTAATAAAGCCTGAACCTCGTCGTCGGTCCAGCGGTCATATTTTTTATTAAATTCCATAGTTGCAGACAGACAACTCTTACTGCACGAACCACAATAGATTTTTAAAAATGGTGGTTGAAATAAAATGCTGCGTGGAGTCAACCAATTAAAATGCGGCGTGAACTCAACCAATCAGCATGTTCAGCACACCCAAGCAGGATTGAGCCCGGAATCCCACCCCCGAAAGTCCTGGACATTGAAAAAGTACTACCTCGCCAGCAGTGACTTTCGGAGGGGGAAATATTTACCCGGAACTTCATTTAGACCCTAGTTCCTGCGGTGTAAACACACCGAGTACCATCCCAAAAATCCTAGTTCCTGGGGAAAGTTCCTGCGGTGGAAACACGGCTTAAATCACAAACACAACTAATCTAAACAGACACAATCACTCAATCACACATACATGGGTAAAATGGTAAGTGACAAAATGAAATCGGAAATGGAAAAAAGGGAATGAAACAATGGAAAAGATTCATTCAACATGAAAAGAATCATCAGCTTATTATTTAAATTATTATTATTATTATTTTATCTTATTATACCTCGTTAAGAGCATTTTATTGCTTATTCTAAACCTGTTTAGTCAGCTAATTGTTCGATACTTTCATCGCTGTTGCAGTTGAAGCAGTTCCGTAAAGGTCATGATTTGATGGTTCCGTGAGTCGATGGCGTTAAATTTGCAATCGATTTCTCCTGTGTTGAATGAAGAAGATATGATGAACTTGCATGGTTAGTTCGACTCCGTCATGGTCGAGGAAGTTGCACATGGCTTGATGTGTTAGGCCTGCCGGACCACGACCGCATGGTTGGACCGGGTTTCCGGTCACACACATGCACAGCAACCAGTAGAAGCAGGAAGAGGGGGACGAACTTGTGTAGATGCTCTATGAACCCTGAGTAAATTCCCACCTCTCAGTGTTGGCTTGACCACAGTGTTTCATTGACCTCGTCCCCTTTCAAAAGCAATGCTGCGCTTGATTCAGCGCTCTGGAAACAAGAATACCCACGCCGCCGCACTGTGGGTGCTTGGACCCCTTACGGTTGTGTAGTGTGTGCTCACAAGAACGCGAAAAAGGTCTCAGACATGAGCTTGTGATGTCGACTCAAGGATGTGAGAGCCCGGAGTGGCATGAAACTCCAAACTATAAAACCTTTTGAATGTATACAAAGAGGACCAGCCTGCTGAGTCACAAACATGCTGTAGGGGGGCACCCCCCGCCAAGGCTCTAGAAGAAGCGATCCCCCTAGTAGAATGAGCCCTGATGCCTTCTGTCAAAGCTTGACAACGCGCCTTATAGGCAAGGGCAATAGCATCCCTCACCCAATGTGAAACTGTCTGTTTTGACATGACAAACAAATAGTTGATCTGACTTACGCCACTGGCAAGTGGACGTACAGTAGGTCTGAAGAGCACGGACTGGACACAGCCTGTGAAGTCTCTCCTGAGGACAGAAGGCCTCAAGAGTGACTGGATGTACAGTTGAGAAAGGTAGTCAGGATGAGGATGCAAGATTGCTTTCACCTTTCCTGGGGCAAAGTCTAGGCAGGATGGTGAGACCTACAGAGCCTGCAAATCCACAATTATTATAACTGATATCTATATGAAAAAACATCTTTAGAGTCAGAAGCTTGTCAGGCACCGACTCTAGAGGTTTAAAGGGGGTCTCTAATAGACCCTCAATGTCTATAGCTAAGTCCCATGAAGGGATCTTGGTTCTAACGGGAGGCCTTAGTCACCTGGCCCCACAAACAAAGTGAGCAACTAGAGAATGCTTCCCTAATGGCCCCCCGTCAATCAAGGTCGTCGCAAGACGATAAAGCGGCCACATGAACACTGAGAGTGTCGGGTCATGTGCCTGCTGATAATTTCTCCGGCAGGAAGTCCAGAACTGAAGCAATCTGTCTGTTAACTGGATCTGCATTACGTGCAGTGCACAACCTTTCAAAGACACACCATTTATTGCCATAAATTCTTCTAGTGGAAAGAGCCCTAGCACTGAGAATGGTCTCATAACCATTAACTTCAGGTGAAAGCCCAGTGTCCCTCATTTGGTACCCTTCAGGGGCCAGACATGAAGGTTCCACAGTTCGGGTCGGGGATGAAATATCGTCCCGTGCGCTTGAGAGAGAAGGCGAGCCGTCGAGGGGAGATATTATCTCTGAGAACCATACTCTGTTCGGTCAACGAGGCGCTATTAGTACGAGGGTCAAGACCCTTGTTAGCGAACTCTGGATAGAACTCCCGGGAGCAAAGAAACCAGAGGAAACGCATACAGGTGCATTCTGGGCCATGTATGGGCCTGAAGACAAAAAGACCTGTCGGTGTACCTGTGGCACATCTAATTATATCCTCTGTCGAATGAACATTCCGATGATGTCACTGTCCGAGGCTATAAAAGTTCTAAATCAATTCCATTGATGTGTTGCACACATATATTCACAGCTGGTCACACAAAAAGTGTTCCCAGAGCGATGAACCAAGCGCAGCATTGAGCGTAGCTCAAGTGCGGAACATAAATCATGTGTGGCAAACTCACAACACATAATGACACGCGATAGATGTTTTTAAAAATGCAAACCATTATTTTATTTTATTTCAGTATAAACATACATCACTAGACAGCTAATTAACATAATCTAGCTAACATTTAAAATTTATTTACGGCTGAAATGTTGCATGTGTGTAACATTAGCCTATATTGAATCTGTGCATTTGGTCTTAAAGTGACAACAGCATAATACCTGCTGTTGTCTGTCATTAATGTTCATCATACAACAAAAAAGAGAGAATCTCTCACTGCTCTTGCCTTAATCATTTTTGGTCTTTTTCAATTATGTCTTTTTTTCTATTGTAGTTGTGATGTCCTATTGCTTGTAATTAGTTTCTTTGTTCTTATTTTATCACTGACTTCTTGTCTTCTGTAAGCTTGAGAAGTTATATATTATACAGTCAGGATTCAGGCCGCATCATAGCACAGAAACTGCGCTCATTAAAATTACAAATGATTTACTTCTAGCTTCTGACCAAGGCTGTATCTCAATACTAGTTTTACTCGATCTTAGCGCTGCGTTCGACACTATAGATCACAAAATACTCTTAGATCGACTACAAAATTACACTGGTGTTCAGGGACAGGCATTAAACTGGTTTAGATCGTACCTATCAGACCGCTACCATTTTGTCTGTTTAAATGGGGAAAAATCGAAGATAACGTCAGTAAACGATGGAGTGCCGCAAGGATCTGTGTTAGGCCCTCTGCTATTCTCAATATATACGCTGCCACTTGGTAATATTATAAGAAAACATGGAATTAGTTTCCACTGTTATGCTGATGACACTCAATTACGTGTAATTTTCTGCTATTAAATTAGGATAAAACGGAGGTATTACTTATTGGTCCAAAAAACTGCCCACAAAACCTCTTGCAATACAACTTTAATTTAGAAGGATGTCCTGTTACTTTATCCACTATAGTAAAAGACCTGGGTGTTATACTAGACCGAAACTTGTCTTTCGAAAATCATATTTCATATGTTACAAGAACAGCCTTTTTCCACCTTAGAAACATTGCTAATACGTACCATGCTATCTGTTTCTTATGCAGAAAAGTTAGTCCATGCATTCATGACCTCAAGACTAGATTACTGTAATGCTTTATTAGTTGGTTGTCCTGCATCCTCAATAAACAAGCTACAGTTAGTCCAAAATACAGCTGCTAGAGTTCTTACTAGGTCAAGAAAATATGATCATATAACACCAATTCTATCATCTCTACATTGGTTACCTATTCTATTAAGTTCCGTATCAATTACAAAGTATTGCTACTGACCTACTGCTACTATATATAGTATAGTAAGTATATATATATACTTAGGCTAGTATAAGTTATTTTGTGATGTTGATTGAAATTTGTGGCAAGAACTGTGAAATTTCAATTGTATCAACATTTTTGAAAAACCTTATTTACAGCAAACATAATTATATCGTATTATATATTTCTATCATGAAATAAAATAATCCATATCAAGATGTAAGATTTGGGTCATATCGCCCACCCCCAAGAGAGACCTCTTTGAATGTTATGAGCTGTATGAAGTGTCATTTCTACAATTAATGTCCTCAGAAAACAAATGCACAATTTCTCCATACTATTTAAATGTTTTAAGACATTTGAATAGAAGACCATTGATCATTTTGAATCTTGTGCATGTCTTGCATATGTTTGCATATGTTTTGTTTTAAGTGACATGTTTCATATGAAGCTATGTACATATATTCGTGTGACAGCTGTAAAGTGAGACTAGAAAAACAGCACAGAGTGTCATTTACACCCAGAGAGACTAGACATTCACTCTTCAGGTGACAAACTCTCCTTTTGGAGTGATTAGTTTGTTTTTCTTTTCAGTAAAATGCAAAAACATGAGTGTGATTATTAGATGTAGTTTAGGTGTTATGGCTGAATTAGATAAATTAGCTGAATGAGTAAAATTGTGCTGAAGTGTATTGTTTAATTTTAGAAATATAATAGAAAATGTTTTGTTTAAAACTTCATGCTAAGAAATACACTACATTTGTTTATAATAATTAATAGAATCATCCCATACCAAGTAATCGTTTTGGGTAATTTAAAGAATTAGTTTAAACAACTGTGTAGAATTACAGCTTGTAATGCGTTTGTTTAATAATAATGTCACTTAAAATTCACTGGACATGAAATTAATTTAAAATTCTAAAGATCTGGTAAAATTAATGTTTGGATTTAAATTATGAGTGTGTACAATTGGAGACTGGGGTATATTGAATATTTCAATCTTGAGTCAATTTGTTTTGTCTTTTTTTTTTTTTTTTTGTACATTTGCTCTTCTCTTTTTTAATAGATCACTGTTTCAAGATATTCATTTTTTGAATAATATTTTGAGAAAACAAGATGGAAATGAACAACTCTACAGTGGACTTCACTGAATCATCCACAACTTATTCCTTTGGGCCATTGGACATTTTTGAAATGTATGCATGTAGTTTTAGTTTCCTGATTGGTCTTCCTACTCACTCCTATGTTATATGGCTCATCATTACAGGATCAAGAGTTGCATCAGGGTTCTTTCAACTCAGTCTGTCTGTTTGTGAGATTGGTATCTGTGTGACTAGTTTGATTTTTCTACTGTGTTTTTGGTTTTCAAGTCTCACAACATTAATGGGTTTTTTAATGGGACTAGGCATCACCGGTCGTCCTCTGTTTCAGTGTCTGATCTGTGTTGAGCGTTACCTGGCAGTGGTTCATCCTGTAACCTTTCTGAAGTACAAACCTCTCAGATATAGAGTGATCTGCTGCACTGCAGTCTGGATCATCACTCTTGGCTCCTGTATTTTCTCTATGTTCTTCTTGCTGAATACTGTAGAACAAACATGGTTCTACTCAACACAGTTCCTCCTGTTCTTCTCCATCCAGTTGTTCTGCTGTGTGGCTGTTCTCAGAGCGCTGAAGCAGTCAGGACCAGTAGAGAGAGGGAAAGAGAGAAAGGAGGAAAACAAAATGAAGAGAAGAGCATTTTATGTCATTCTAATAACTACTGTCAATATGGTCATCATATATGTCCCATATACTATGACAGGACTCTTTACCATTGTGACAAAACAGAATATTCGTGCACTTTGGTGCATTTGTATAGTTTGCTTTTTGCTGGCTGGTTATGTTCAGCCTGTTCTTTATCTGTACCATGCTGAAAAACTATCCTGCCTCTGTTCCTCAAAAGTTATGTAATCCTTATTTATTATTTTTTACTAATCAATAACTTCTAAAACAGTATAGAAAAACTTAGAAAAGCTGACAAGAAAATGTTCCACAGATGAATAGTGGATACACTCTGATAAAATACATTCCTTGAATGCATTTGTTGCAATGTGTTTATTAAATGCTTTTTGTTGCAAAATACATTTATTTATTAATTTATTATTATTTATTAGTAATTATTAATATTAAGATTGAGTATTTATTCTTTATTTTCCATTGGATTCCACAAAAGAAGAAGAAATTCACACAATTTCTCAGATATTCAAATGTTTTAAAACATTTTGAATGAACATCAATCCTTTTTCAACCACATGCATTTGCGTATGTTTTGTTTTATGTGACATTTATCATTGCAACAACTTTGAAGTGAGACTACAAAAACAGGACAGAGTATTTTTTACACCCAGAGAGACTGGACATTCACTCTTCAGGTGACAAACTCGCCTTTTTGACTTCATTTGTTTATTCCATTGAGTGATATGCAAAAAAAAAATTTTTTAAAAAAATGTTTACATGATTAGCAGACTGCTCTAGATTAAGAGTTATGGACAACTTAGATGAATTAGCTGCTGAGTAAAACAGGGAGAGGTGTTTTATTTTAATTGAGATTTTGAATATGACCATAGACTATGATATGCACAGCATTGTTTTTTTTTTGTTTTTTTTTTTCTTCTTCTTCAGTGCAGGGTTATTTATCTAGTATCCTTACTCTTACATTTACATTTACATTTAGTCATTTAGCAGACGCTTTTATCCAAAGCGACTTACAAATTAGGACTAAATAAGCGAGTCATCTAAAAGAGGCAAAAACGTCTCGGTTACGTATGGTAACCCTCGTTCCCTGAGTCCAGGGAACGGAGACGCCTCGTCGGGGGAGTTCCCCTGACGAATTGGGATCACGCCAGGGATCCAACCACCTTCGAGAGAGTTAACAACGAGCCAATGAAAGAGAAACTGAATTGGCATGCAAAATTTGCATTCCGCATCCCGCCTACCAGCGCGGGTATAAAAGGCGGAAGTAAACATTGCATCATTGCTTCTCGCTGAGGAGCCGAACAGTGTCCAGTCCTCCGCGAAGGTACAGCAGTATGGCGACGGGACGAGGCGTCTCCGTTCCCTGGACTCAGGGAACGAGGGTTACCATACGTAACCGAGACGTTCCCTTTCGTCAGCAGGGAACTCCGACGCCTCGTCGGGGGAGTTCCCCTGACGAATTGGGATCCCTACCAAAACGCCATAGTGCTGGCCCCTTCCAGCGCCCAGCTAAGCTACCCTGCAGCAGTTTCCAGAAAATTTTGCGGGAGCTAGCTAGGGAATCACACTGCTGTTCCGCAAGACCCAATCAGTGGATATTGGATAACACTGGGAAAGCGTGCCCGACCCCAAGGATATAATAGGGGGAAGGAACGCTGCGGAAGCTGAGGCAGCCTAGAGGAAGGCCCTCATATACACACATGTACTAACCACGTAGGGTAGTGAAACATATGGCAGTCCTTGAAGGTAGTCCCAGTCCAGAGGAGTGAGGAGCGTACTCAACAGGGACGACAGAATGAGTCTGTCAAGGGGAAGACACGGCTGAACTGCACGTGGCAATCATGGGTCCCCGCAGGGACCACTGGAAAGAACACCCAGTCTACTAGCAACTCCTTACTGAAGGTAGCAGACCTGGTGCCGGGCGGTCCGCAACGCCTGGCACCGGAGGGGTGATGGAGGAACTCACGAGGTTAGCCGTTTGTTGGGTAACCAACGGAGCACAAAGACGCACGTATCCGCTCACGGAATGGCGTCGCAAGCCGACACACCTATTCCCTCTAGTTACTGGCCGTAGCGAGTACTCGGGAGGAAACCGGTTCCACACGTAGGCTATAAAACCTAGCGAATGTGTTCGGTGTCGCCCAGCCCGCAGCTCTACAAATGTCTGTTAGCGAGGCGCCTTGTGCCAGAGCCCAGGAAGCGGCAACACTCCTAGTGGAGTGAGCCCGCAACCTAGGTGGGCAGGGCTCACCCTGGGACTCATAAGCCCTGGTGATAGCATCCACTAGCCAGTGGGATAACCTCTGCTTGGAGACAGCCTTCCCCTTCTGCTGGCCTCCGTAACAAACAAAGAGCTGATCTGAGGTCCTAAAGCTTTGCGTTCTGTCTATATAAACCCGGAGGGCCCGGACGGGACAGAGAAAAGCTAGGGCTGGGTCTGCCTCCTCCTGGGGCAGCGCTTGCAGGTTCACTACCTGGTCCGCGAAGGGAGTGGTAGGAACCTTGGGCACATATCCGAGCCTGGGTCTCAATATGACCTGAGAAAGGCCAGGCCCGAACTCTAGGCACGATTCGTCGACCGAAAATGCCTGCAGATCCCCTACCCTCTTGAAGGAAGCCAATGCTAACAGGAGCGCTGTCTTAATGGACAGGATATTAAGCTCGACTGACAGCAAAGGCTCAAAAGGAGGACTTTGAAGTGCCTTAAGCACCAGAGTTAAGTCCCAAGAGGGTACAGGGTGCAAGTTGCGAGGTGGATTTAGCCTCCTAGCACCCTTGAGGAATCTGATGACCAGGTCGTGCTTCCCCACGGACTTACCTATTACGGCTATTGCGGCAACAAACACTTTAAGGGTGGAGGGAGACAGCCTTCGCTCCAACCCTTGTTGTAGGAAGGAGAGCACGACTCTGATCGGGCAAGTTCGTGGGTTCTCCCCGTGGGAAGAACACCAGCCGACGAACAGGTTCCACTTCAGAGCATAGAGGCGCCTCGTAGAGGGGGCTCTAGCTGAAGAGATGGTATCTACCACTGCCTGTGGCAGGCCATCTAGAACCTCCGCGTCCCGTCCAGGGACCAGACATGGAGTTTCCAGAGGTCTGGACGCGGGTGCCATAGAGTGCCCCGTCTCTGAGAGAGAAGGTCTTTCCTCAGAGGAACCGGCCAGGGAGGGGCTGTCGCAAGGAGCATGAGTTCTGGGAACCAAGTCCGGGTTGGCCAATACGGGGCCACCAAAAGGACCTGCTCCTCGTCCTCCCTGACCTTGCACAGTGTCTGTGCAAGAAGGCTCACTGGGGGGAACGCATATTTGCGTAAGTCCCGGGGCCAGCTGTGTGCCAGGGCATCCGTGCCGAGAGTTCCCTCGGTCAGGGAGTAATACCACTGGCAATGGGTCGTGTCCGGAGAGGCAAACAGGTCTACCTGTGCGGCTCCGAAGATTCGCCAAATCAGCTGGACCGCCTGGGGATGGAGTCGCCACTCTCCCGGAAGGGGAGGCTGACGTGAAAGCTCGTCGGCCACATAATTGAACTCCCCTGGGACATGAATGGCACGAAGCGACCTCAGATGCTTCTGACTCCATAGGAGGAGGTGGGAGGCGAGTCGCGACATACGACGGGAGCGCAGACCACCTTGTCGGTTGATGTACGCAACGGTCGCAGTGCTGTCCGTACGGACCAGTACATGCTTGTGTCTGAGAAACCCCTTGAGGCGACACAAGGCCAAGCGTACTGCTTGCAACTCTAGGCAATTGATGTGCCAATGCAGCTGGGGCCCCGTCCACAGACCCGAGACTGCATGCCCTTTGTACGTGGCCCCCCAACCCTTGGCAGAAGCATCTGTGAACACCACAGCATGCCTGGAAACCTGGACTAGGGGCACTCCGGCCCGTAGAAATGCAGGATCCGACCAAGGGGAGAAGGTTTGGCGACAGTGCGGGGTGACTTTGACCCGGAACGTGCCGCTCTGCCACGCCCACCTCGGGACTCGGTCGTGAAGCCAGTGCTGGAGCGGTCTCATATGCAACAAGCCGAGCGGCGTTACTGCGGCTGCGGCTGCCATATGCCCCAGGAGCCTCTGAAACTGTTTCAGTGGGACCGCTGTCCTGCCTCGAAAGGACTTGAGACAGGTGAGCACTGACTGGACGCGCTCCTCTGTGAGGCGCGCAGTCTGAGCGACTGAGTCCAGTTCCATACCGAGATAAGAGATCCTCTGCACGGGGCAGAGTTTGCTCTTCTCCCAGTTGACCTGAAGCCCCAACTGACTGAGGTGACGGAGCACCATGTCCCTGTGATCGCACAACACATCTCGCGAGTGAGCCAGAATGAGCCAGTCGTCGAGATAGTTGAGAATGCGAACGCCTTGTTCTCTCATGGGAACAATGGCCGCCTCCGCGACTTTCGTGAAGACACGGGGCGACAGGGCCAGCCCGAAGGGTAGGACCTTGTACTGATATGCTCGACCCTCGAAAGCAAACCGAAGAAATGGTCTGTGTCGAGGAAGAATCGAGACATGAAAGTACGCGTCCTTCAGGTCGATCGCTGCAAACCAATCCTGGGGACGGATGCACTCGAAAATGCGTTTCTGTGTGAGCATCTTGAACGGGAGCTTGTGCAGGGCCCGATTCAATACTCGCAGATCCAGGATTGGCCGTAACCCACCGCCTTTCTTGGGTACAATGAAGTAAGGGCTGTAAAACCCTGACCTCATATCGGCTGGAGGGACCGGCTCGATCGCGTCCTTCGCCAGCAGGACGTCGATCTCTTTCCGTAAGACCGGAGCATCCACTAGACGCACACGGGTGAAGTGGATGCCCCTGAACTTGGGAGGCCGGCGTGCAAACTGAATTGCATAGCCGAGCCGGATGGTGCGGATGAGCCAGCGCGACGGACTCGGGAGCTCTAACCAGGCTCCGAGAAACCGCCGCAACGAGCCCACCCGCACGACCGGCGTACCCGCGGAGGGGCAGCGAGGTGGAGGGCAGGGACACGGCTCTGGTGGCATCGTAGCGGCCGAGAGCGGGGTCTGGGTGTGTAATTGGACAACACCTACCTGCCTCCACCGGGGGACAGACGGCAGAGAAGACCCGAGAGTGTTCTGCTGCGGGCTGTCGCCTGGCGAGGGAAGGGGAGGAGACGAGGAGCGAGGCCCACGGGCGGCTGCTGGTCTCCGAGCCTTCCCGCCCAGCGACAGAGAGGAGTGGCGTGACCGAGGTGGCGCCACTGCTATCTGAGAGCTGGGGAGAGGGGACTGAGAGTGGCGAGACCCGAGGGTGGCGCACACTGTCGTCCCACTCTCTAACGGACGAGACCGCTTGTTCAGCAGCCTCATCCGTGAATGACCCAGAGGAGGAAGAAACTGCTCTTTTATCGAAATTGTGGGAACAGAAACAGACACAAACAAAAGATTTTCCACCCGGCCCTCCTCCGGGGGAAGGAGGGGAGCAGAGGCCCCCTCCCGTAGAGCAGTTCCTCGGTCCTCTGGGTCGCCCGTCTCAGGACCGTCTCAGGACCCTCTTTCCTTTCGCCTTCTTGGGGGGTGGAGGCGGCTGAGCGGGCGGGGGAGCCCCCCTACGACCGGCGCCCCGCCTCCTGGAGTTGGACTGCTGTCCAGAAGGAGGAGCAGAGGCGGCCGCAGGAGGGCGCCCTCGGCGACGAGCAGCCCGAGGTTCTTCGGCCACAGGAGACGGACCAGCAGCAGTCCGTTTCCTGGGCAGGACATGCCGAAGCGCCTCAGACTGCTTTTGGGCGGCGGAGAACTCTTGGGCGAAGTCCCCCACCGAGTCGCCGAAAAGGCCCCCTCGGGATATGGGAGCATTCAGAAATCTGGATTTCTCTGAATCCCGCATATCCGCGAGGGTAAGCCAGAGGTGGCGCTCCTGGACCACCAAAGTGGACATCGCCCGTCCCAGAGAACGTGCGGTGACTTTCGTCGCCCGGAGGGCGAAGTCCGTCGCCACACGCAGCCAGGGGTGCCGCCAGAAATTCTGGGCCCTATGGAAACCAAAATTTCTGGGCCCCCTACATTTTCTACAGATAAAATTTAACCCAATAAACATGCCCTGTATACTTTAAAAAAGATACTTAGCACATTGCGTAGTTAAAATGTCTAAAGATGAGTACAAAGCAGGTACAAAGCCTACAAAAACAAGAAAAAAATTTTTTGTGTAAGTCAAACACACACGTAATAACCATATTATTTCTATTGGCCTATTTAGTTTTCATAATATAAAATATTAAAATATCTATTGTGTAAACTCCTTATTATAGCCAATGGTTACTTACTACAGACACATTTTTTCTGGGGCATTTTATTCATATTACTGTAAGAATACACTGTCCCTTCACAGAACACACGACACACACGGCAAACTGATTTTGTGATTTTTGAAGCGTATAGATTACTTTTTGTTTTGTAAAGTTATCATCATGTGGCGAACACAGTAGATAAGACGTGTTGAGAGACTTCAATCTTCGTGAAGTTTCGCGCTCAGGCTCACCTTGTTCAGCTGAAGGTCCTTGCACACTGAATCCGAAATTTTCGCATGCGTTTTTTCGTATCCGTCATTCTGTGGCTCGTCTAAACTGTCAAAACACCATTCAAACCCTTGTTACGGATGCGAAAAACGCAGAAAATCGAACCCGATCCGATTTTTTTTTTTTTTTTTTTTGACGGACGAAAGTTTCGGAGGCAGTGTGCAAGTGTGATTGACATAACGTGAGGTTGTATTTATTTTTTAATGTGCTAAAATATCGGACGCGAATTTCGCACGGGGGGAGAAGGAGGACGTGGGTGTGCAGCAGCCGTTGAATCTGTGTAGAGCTATTTTTTACAGTCTATGGTGTAGAGAGACAGTATGATAACCCAGAGATGTTATTATTGTTGGATGTAAATCATAATTCAGTAATTATTTTACTAAGCTAGCTAGATAAAAGCAGGTCATGTAGCAACAAAAATAAGTAACTCTGAAAGTTTTGGAATACAGGAATAGGGCTTTTTTTTGAAAAACTGTGTGACATAGGCTACTGTCGACTTCGGCGTTCTCTGTCTTCTCTTTCCTTTCCTTTTTTGATGCCCTAACTTTTGATGTGACATGCCTGCGTGTGTCACTGTCTGCGCTGCATCATAGCAAGAGACGTTACACTAAAGATCGTAGCTCGGACAGCGCAGGTGGAATGAACCATTGTAAGGGGGAGGGGTGTGGCTCAAACAGTAAATACATGATTTGTTTTTTAAATATTAAATCTATGGTCAAAACGGACAAAATACAAATTTAGTGCATGGGGGCCCTAGCACATTTAATGTATGTATAAAAAAGAGAAAAAAAAATAAGAAAAGAAAAAGGGGGTCTGCTCTTCTGGGCCCTAAATCAGCCTGGGCCCTTAGAATCGTCCTAACCTTCCACCCCTTTACGGCGCCCTTGCACGCAGCTCCTGCAGCACCTCTGGGTCGGGACCACCTTGCTGCATGTCATGAAGCGCCTTGGCCTGGTGGACCTGAAGCAACGCCATGGCATGCAGGGCGGAAGCGGCTTCTCCACACGCCGTGTAGGCCTTCTCGGTTAGACCAGAGGAGAACCTACAGGCGCGGGAGGGGAGTGAAGGGGCACCCCGCCAAGTGGAAGCGGCTTTCGGACACAGCTGCATCGCTACTGACCGCTCCACCGGGGGGATTCCCTCGTATCCCTTAACCGCTCCACCATCCAAAGTGGTGAGGGAGGAGGGGTGAGCTGATCTATGTCTGGCAGTCAGGGGTGCCATCCATGACCTCGTCACCTCTTCATGCACCTCCGGGAAGAAAGGGACCGGAGCGGGACGCTGAGAACCAGCGCGACCCGCCCCGATACACCAATCATCAAGCCGCGAAGGCTCGGGACACGGTGGGGGGTTCCACACGAGCCCGACATTCGCGGCCGCCCGGGCAAGCATAGCGGCCAGCTCAGGATCCGGCTCGGCCGCAGCCACCACACCCGAAGGGGGTAGACCCGCCGAGTCGTCACCTGAGGATGACCGCTCTCCCTCCGATGCAGCGATAGACATCGCATCTTCAGGTGGCGCCCCGAAGGAAACAACCGGAACCGCACGGGGCGGCACCAGTGGCTCCAACGGGGGCACCGATGGCAACGGCGCTACAGAGGAGTGGGAGCCTCGTGAGGATCTTTCACCTGGCGAGGTAGTCCGCACTGTAACCCTCATACGCTCACCAACAGCCACAGCCGAAGTAGTCGCCTGCTGAACTGAACCAGCCGACGAACTAGATCGGGTGTAGACTGAAGGGACACCCTCAGCAATTTTCTGCTGAAGGATTCGAAGTCTCGAGCGGAGCGTCGCCAGAGTCATGTTCCCACAATGAGAACATGACTCGTTCACAAACGCTGCCTCTGCGTGCGCTAAGCCCAAGCACGAGACGCAGTGTCTGTGACCATCACCCTGAGACAGAAGTCTACCGCATCCAGAAACACACGGGCGAGATGACATCTTTGTCACGTAGACAAAGAAGCAGGTCGCCCAAAACTCTTTTAGGAAAGAGAGAGAACCTCTCTTTCAATGCCGAAGCAATCAGGGACCCAACCCCGGCCACACACGGGGAAACTGCAAGCCCGTGTGGGCACTCAAATACCAGCCGTGAAAACGGCTTTTTTTTTTTTTTCACAGCTGGCAGAAGCGGCGATCACTGACGAGGCTGTCACACCGGCACCAGAGAGGACTCTTCCCGAAGAGACTCGTTGAAAAAACTTCACTTCTCAGGCGGAAAACAGCAGCACAAAGCAATCTGTTCGGCTCCGAGGCGATAAGCAATGATGCAATGTTTACTTCCGCCTTTTATACCCGCGCTGGTAGGCGGGATGCGGAATGCAAATTTTGCATGCCAATTCAGTTTCTCTTTCATTGGCTCGTTGTTAACTCTCTCGAAGGTGGTTGGATCCCTGGCGTGATCCCAATTCGTCAGGGGAACTCCCCCGACGAGGCGTCGGAGTTCCCTGCTGACGAAAGGGAACAACAACAACGCAAGGAGTGCTCAAAATACGAAGTTCAGACATTATTCAGAGTAGCATAAGCCTGATAAGTGATGTTTCAAAGGGAAAGGAATTTTTTTTCTTTTTTTTTTAAGAGGTTAAGTGCTCACGGAAGAGATGGGTTTTCAGCTGTCTTTTGAATGTTTTCAGGGATTCTGCATTCCGGATAAGGGAGGGGAGTGCGTTCCACCAGCACGGAACTACTCTTACCTTCCTATAGATAGTATTCATTTTGAGAGATTTTCAAGACAAGATGAAGATGAATGACTCTTCATCAGTGAACTTCACCATTAAAGCATCCTCAAACTCCACTGCTCATTTTCAGTTAGGTCTTCCTACACACTTCTATGTTATATGGCTCATCATCACAGGAACAGGAAGTGGAGTCGCATCAGAATTCTTCATCCTCAAGCTCTCTGTTTGTGAGATTGATAACTGTCATGTTGTTTTGAATCAATCGCAATTTGGTTTTCATGTCTCAAGAGAGTATCACAGTTTCTACAATGCTAACCTTTCTGAAGTACAAGATATAGAGTGATATGCTGCATTGACAAATAAAAAGATATAAATAACAGATATATGAAATAAGAATACAAATATTAAGTATTTAAAAGTTAGGATTAAGCTTTTAAATGAACTCAGAGTGAACTCCATGACTCAACAGACAGCGCTCTGCACGGATAGTGGAATTTTTCCGAGCAGAAGAAAATATGTCAGAGTGAATTGTATTTAGATTACACAGTCACATCCATAAATAAAACAATAGAGATTACTTGAAACAAGATGTTACCAAGTATTTGAATCTATTACACAACGAAATACTGACTTACATAGATAAAACATAAAATAGTGAACAATAGTTCATGTTATTTGAAATGTTAAATTATCAAGTATAAGCATTTTAATCTAACACATCAGTGATATAGGGTCATCATGTGGACTCCACAATATACTGACTTGCATAGATAAATAAAACATAAAATAGTGAATACTACTTCATATCGTTTGAAATAATACGTTAAATTATCAAGTATTTTAAAGTTAGTTTTAAACTAGTTGACGTGAACTTACCATCTGTGAAATTAGGAGGTTTTTATATTGTCAGTATTGTCAGCAAGTCAGTATATTGTGGTGTCCACATGATGACCCTATATCACTGATGTATTAGATTAAAATGCTTATACTTGATCATTTAACCTTTCAAATAATATGAACTACTATTTACTATTTTATGTTTTATTTATCTATGTAAGTCAGTATTTCGTTGTGTAATAGATTAAAATACTTATACTTGATAATTTAACATTTCAAATAATATGAACTGTTATTTACTATTTTTTTACTCCGAGTTCATTTAAAAGCTTAAACCTAACTTTTAAATACTTAATATTTGTATTCTTATTTCATATATCTGCTATTTCTATCTTTTTATTTGTCAATGCTATTTCTTCATTTCATTCACCCTGTTTTTCTTCTCTCCCACAGAAATTATGGACGCTGCTGCCCCATCTGAAAATCAAATCCTTGACAGATCTCTTCATTTTCATAATTTCACCATTCTGTGAACATTATCCACCAGTAATAAAAACACCCCTGAAAAAACATTCACTTCCTTGTCACACCATGCAGCTTACAGTAAAAATCACACAGCCATAAAACCCCCGGAACCACACAAGGTCAAATTTCACATACCATATGGTATCATAAAACCCCCATATAAGGATATCCTGTCATAAACATATGTCATAAAACCATAAACCAGGGTCATAAATCATTTTTGACATAAGCTACTGCATATAGCTACTACTGTGAACATGGTTGTCATATATGTCCGTCCCATTTACTATCTCAGGATTCTTGAATGTTGTGACACAGCAGAACAGTCAGGCACTTTGGTTCACTGGTTTGATTTGTTATGCACTGGCTGGTTTTGTTGAGTCTGTTCTTTATCTGTTCTAAATCGGACATGAAAACTAATTTGAACTCATGATTTTAAATATGAACAATTTTGAATAGTATAATGTTGCCTTTATCATATATTGCAAACAAAGAACATTAGGTAGTACTAATAACAGTTTATTGTGTCAGTGTTTTTTTTTTTTTTTTTTTTTTTTTTAAATTAGTTTTCCACAGAGAATAAAATGTTTTTCTATTGATGTTTACACAAGATTGTCTGTCTTTTTTAACCTCCTATTTTTCACTTTAAATATTTGCATAGATGGTGTTTTTGATGTTTAGAAAATGAAATTGTATACACATGGGTACATCTGTGAAGTGACTATATAACAGCAGTGAGCTTTATGTCAATCCAGAGAGACGGAACATGAATTCCAGGTGAACTTTGATTCGTTGTCTTTGTCTCTGCTTTATAATATATAACAAAGTCACTATGACACACAGGTCACAGTTATGATGAGCATGCTAGATGAAATAGTTGAGTAAAATAGGTTTGATCTTTGAAAAAAAGTAACATAAATGTTGATATTCTATTTGAACTTAAGCTATGAAAGTTAACAACATGTTTAAAATTATTATATAGCATTGTATTTAAAACTAGACTGCATTTATTTTCTGTGTATAATTTAGGTATTATTATGTAGGCTTTTTATTGATTTTCCTTGAAACATTTGGTCTTCTTTTTTTCCATAGATCACAACTGCAACTTTGTTCCTTTGTTCTTCTGGTTCTGACTGAAGCAAGCCGACATGGCAAACTTCACCACATCTCATACACCTGCCAACATCACAATATCATCATTTTGGCAAATAGGCATATTAGAAACTTGTATGTTGACCTTCCACTTCACATCTGGTCTTCCAACAAACACCTATGTTATATGGCTCATCATGAGAGGAACAGGAAACGGAGTTGCATCAGAGTTCTTCAACCTCAATCTCTCTGTTTGTGGGATCTTTATCTCTGTGAGCGCTTTGCTCATTCTAGTTTCAAAATGGTGTCCATTTCAAAGTTTCACAGCAGTAACACAGTTTTTCTTTGGACTTACTGTCACTGGTCATCCTCTGTTTCAGTGTCTGATGTGTGTTGAGCTTTACCTGGCAGTGGTTCATCCTGTAACCTTTCTGAAGTACAAACCTCTCAGATATAGAGTGATCTGCTGCACTGTGGCCTGGATATTTATATTTGGCACTTGCTTGTTCTCAATGTTTAGTTTTCTCTCATTTATCATATATATGCATGTATGGTTCTACTCACTGCAGTTCCTCCTCATCCTCTCCATCCAGTTGTTTTGTCTTGTGGCTGTTATCAGAGCTCTGAAGCAGTCAGGACCAGGAGAGAGAAGGGGAGAGAGAGAGGAAGAAAACCAAATGAAGAGACGAGCATTTTACATCATTCGAGTAACTACTGCTAGCTTGGTTATCACATATGTTCCATTTATTGCCACTGGATTACACTTTCTTGTGACACAGCAGTTAATTCAGATTTGTTGGTCAATTAGTTACATTTGTTTTATGCTGGCTGGTTTTGTTCACCTTGGACTTTATCTGCACCGGACTGGAAAACTCTTCTGCTTCAAATTTCAAATTTTCAAAAAATTGACATTTTGCTGAGTTATTAATCCTATTATTGCCTGCTTTCCACCAGTCTCGCTATCATTGTGTTTTATTTTCTGTTATTGAAAATTGAGTGTTAAGCTGAAAATTATATGGCTACATAACAAAGAAATAAATGCATAGACAGGTTGTTATTGTAACCTTTAGAGACTGCAGAGGCACGGCACACAAATTGGGCAGTTATTTAGCTTCATCTCGACTGTCATCATTTGGAAATTTTTAACTGTTGAATGCAGGGATTGACCAATCGGAGTCATGTTCTCCAGAGAGCCGTATAATACTATAAACATTACGCTGGTTTTAATTTAGAAAAGATATTTTAGGTTATATGAAATGACCTAAATAAGCTTTGGTGAATAATTTTAGCGTAACAAATTGCATATACCTGAGATTTTGGAACGTTTGCTATAATTTAGTGGTTTTTCTAATGGCATTATGAATCATATATTCTGTTGTTTATTGATAACACGTTTAAGAGTAATTTAACTTTATCATTGTGTTTAAGTTTATACATTAAGGTGTGCTTTGTTATATGTTTAATGCATGTTGCTTTTAATTTCCTCAGTTGTATAAACAAATATAACAACTTATTTCTGAATTGTTTTTGTGTCAGAATGTCAAATTTTGGTGACAAATTTTTTTTTGACAATGTCAAAGGCCTCGTCACAATTTCTTTCTTCTGCTGAAAACAAAAGAAGATATTTTTAGGAATGCCAGTAACCAAACAGTTGATGGACCCTGTTGACTTGGGAAGGTTTTTTTTATTTTTTTATTTTTATTTTTTTTTACCATACTATGGAAGTCAATGGGCTCCATCAACTGTTTGTTTACACATTCTTCAAAATATCTTCCTTTGTGTTCAGCAAAAGAAAGAAATTCATACAGGCTTGGGACATCTTAGGGTGAGTAAATTATGACAGAATGTTTGGGTGAACTATCCCTTTAATGCATGAACTAACATGAAGTAACAATAAGCAAAACTGTCGATTTTTACATTAGTATTTATTTATTTTTTTATTTTTTTTATTTTTTTGTTGTTGTTGATGTGAGATTATAAAAATATTTGTTTTGTTTACAGTGCATTAACTAATGTTAACATATACAACATTTTAAAAAAAGAAGTTGTTTAAATGAACATTAACTAAGATTAATCAGAAGTATTGTTCATTGTATTACATCAAGTTAACTAATTCTAACAAATAATGAGACTTTGAAAAAGTGAAGTGTTTCCAATGAAAAATATATTAAAAATAACACAAACACTAGTCGCAGCAGCTGAAATTATTGTCTACTTCAGTCAAATGACTCGATTCCAGGGCAACAATCATGGAATCATGCAAATGTTGAGCCTAAGAGTTATAATAACATACATATTAATCCTACCCCAAACCTCAAGCATGACTGCCTGTAAAGCAACAGAATAAATGTATGAAAACGTTTGTATTTTGTCAACCACAACATGTACAGTGTTTTTCAATTGTTTAAGCACAATTTTGAAAACATGGCCCGGTTTGTCAAAACCCTACACCAAAGTAGCACAACATTTCAGATCATTTGCAAAATGTAACACTTTTGTCAAAACTATACACGACTTCATAAAAACAATATTTTGTTACCATACGAAACACACATTTCATATGACTTCAATCTTTCTGAAGCAGTTACACACTGCTGTTGCTAACCTAAAACACTTTTAGCAAGTCTAATTCTCAGTGATTAGAGTACTGTAAATGAAGTACACAGAGAAAGTGCAACTACACAATAGTTCAAACACTACACAAGACCAATGCTGCAGACTGAGGAAAATATCATTTATTTATCTCCATATACCCAAATCAGTCAACATGGAGAATCACAACAAGACATGTCCCAGTTTTCATGCTACTACAGTGTGCATAACACTGTTAGCTCAGCAAACAGACAAACGTAAAATACTGTATCCAGTACAGGTTACAATTACAGTAAATAACAACAACAAACAAAAAATAATCTAAAAAAAAAAAGACAATATTGTACAGAAAATACTACAGTTAACATACTATACACTATCTCTTCGCCTAGCTGGATCTGGCCAGAGAATTTCATCAACATCACAAGCAATATCCTCATTAGCAAGACAACGCGGGAAGAACCGTCTTGAATGTCGAATCCATCCTTGCACAGCTGCGGCGTCGACTTGGTCACAGACGTCCTCCGTGGCTTGAATGAGGGGTACCTGAGCCTGGAGCTGGAGATAGTAAACCTTCCACCGCCATGCAGAGAAAAACTCTTCGATAGGGTTTAGAAACGGAGAGTATGGTGGAAGGTATAGTACTGTCAACTGTGGATGGTGTTGAAACCATGCAGTTCTGGACCAAAGCAGAGCGGTGGAATGACACATTGTCCCAGATGACAGTGTATTGCATCTGGTGCATTTCATTACCTGCTGTGACGATGTGGTGCAATCGGTCCAAAAATGCGAGAATGTGAGGTGTGTTGTAAGGGCCCATTTTGGCATGACGGAGGAGAACCCCATGCTGTGAAATGGAAGCGCAAAGGGTGATGTTACCCCCACGTTGCCCTGGGACATTGATTATGGCCCTGTGGCCAATGATATTTCTTCCTCTCCTTCTTGCTTTTGTGAGGTTGAACCCTGCCTCATCAATATATATGAATTCATGCAGGATTTCCTCAGCATCCATCTGCAAAACTCTCTGAAATACAGTGAAAGACAAGATTGTGTAGTTCAGGATAGGTCTAGTATACAGTCAATGTAAAAAAGTCATGTGTGCAGTATGCAACATCACAGTGCTAAAGTGAACAATACAAACCTCCATATACTCATGCCGCAGCCGTTTGACCCTCTCTGAATTCCGCTCAAAAGGCACTCGATAAAGTTGTTTCATTTCAACCTGATGTCTTTTCAGGATGCGTGCCAGTGTTGACAGAGACCTGATGGACATTATTGAAAATGGCATGGTCACCGATAATGTTTGCTTGTAATTCTCTGAGCCTGATAGCATTATTGGCCAAAACCATGTTTATTATCTCTCTCTCTTGTTCTTGTGTGAATATGGGCCCCCTTCCTCCTTGTCGTTCCCGACCCTCAATCCATTGTAGAGAATACATGTAACTTACTGTACAATGTCACAGGAAGGGGTATCACAAGTGCTGATATGGTGCATACAATAAGCGGTTGATTACAGTAACTGTAGACAGATCTTCTTTTACCTGTTTTCCTGTCTAAAAGTCCTTATGACAGATGCCACTGTATATCTGCTAAGATTTGGCTGAACTCTCAGTCCAGCCTCCCTCAGCGTCAATCCGTGGTTCACAACATGGTCGACTAGTGTTGCACAAATGTCATTTGATAAATTTGGTCCTCTTCTTCTTTGTGCACGTTCTCCTCCTGCTTCAGGTCTTCCTCGACCTCTGGCTCGGCCCCTGCCTCTTCCTCTTCCTCCTCCTCCTCTTCTTTCAGCAATCATGTGTTTGTGCACCTGATGTCTGTGTTTAACAGATTGGCTCATAGGTGTGGTAATTTGACAGTCAGTGCTTTGGAATTGCAAGGAAGTGACATCATGATATACTTCTGTGTCTGATGTATACAAGTGTGTTTAATGTTTTGAAAATCACTGTGTGTAATGTTTTGCAAATAGTGTGAAGCTGACAATGTGCTTACAGTTGTGCAAATCTAGCCTTGTGTTTTTCTCGTTGAGTGTAAGGTTTTGCTAATTGTGGGAAAAGTTTAACTTTAGTGTGTAAGCAATCGTAAAAAACTGTAAATGTGTTTCACACTGTTAGCATTTAACAATCTAGTTATTTTGCTTTCTAGCTGGATGGCTAAACAAATTGTTAATTAATTTGTGTGCTTCAACTCACATTGACTACATTATGAAATAAAAAAAGACATTTCAAAGACTAACCAGCACTTATGGCAGTTTTGAATAATCAGTTGATGTGTCACAGATCAAGGCTATACTAGGTTTCTTTCCATTTTTAAATTTAATTATTATATTATCATACCATGTCATTTAATTTACCTAGAATTTTCAAAAAGTGACCCCTAAGCCATTGTGATTATCCAAGTGACTTACCGAACTGTCCCATGCGTTTTGCCAAGCGTTTTTTTTAATGCATGTTACATGATGTTTCATTTGTGTGTGTGTGTGTGTGTGTGTGTGTGTGTGTGTGTGTGTGTGTGTGTGTGTGTGTGTGTGTGTGAAGGAAATGGCCTGTACATTAAGCAATGCATGATAATTGATGTATTTTTCCATCTGTGGTGTGAATGTGTTCCTTTTGGCTTCTGAAGTTGAGTACCATGGCCTTTAAAATGCATTATTTCCACTTTTTTGCATAGCTGATGTACTGTGTGATGGTTAGAATGTAAAATCATGCACAAGTATTTGTGTACAAGTACACTGAAAAAAATGATTCATTGACTAGTTGAATTTACTAAAAAAAAAATTATGTTAATTGGATCCACATAATTGATTTTAGCTACATTTAAACAAATGCATTACGTTGAACTAAGTTCAGCTTAATGCATTTGTTTAAATGTTGCTAAAATCAATTGTGTGGAACCACTTACGATATTTTTTTTTAGTAAATTCAGTGATTTCAGTAAATTCATTGAATTTACTAAATGTTTTTATCGTAAGTGGTTCCACACAATTGATTTTAGCTACATTTTAACAAATGCATTAAGCTGAACTTAGTTCAACGTAATGCATTTGTTTAAATGTAGCTAAAATCAATTATGTGGATCCAATTAACATAATTTTTTTTAGTAAATTCAACTAGTCAATGAATCATTTTTTTCAGTGTACAATGACATCTGTAATCTCTGAGCATCGAGACTGAGCATTCAATCTTCGGGATGACAAACACACCTCTTTTCAATTTGAATCAATTTCTTCTATTGTGTTGAGCATAATGTAAAACAATATACTATTGTTGTTATCTATTATAGGGGTTATGGGGAGGTTAGATACATTTTGTTATGTACCGAAAATAAACCGAACCGTGACTTTAAAACCGAGGTACGTACCGAACCGTGATTTTTGCGTACCGTTACACCCCTAGTAATTATACTATTGAAAAATCTCTAGGTGATTAACACATATTATAAATGAGTATAACAAACCCAATTGGGGCTGCAGGAGCTGATCCAGCATCTTGGGCTGCAGATGTAGGAAACACCCAGGAAAGATGGCCAATCTATCAGTCATGTTAGTGAATGTCAGTCTTGGTCATATATTTGAGTATACTGATTTTATTTATTTTTTCATTTGTATTTTTTTTTTCATTTTAATCCATGATAACGACAGTAACAAACAAAACAGGTACTATGTGATTTTTTACATTTAGTGAACAAAGGGCTTACTACAGTAAGAGTCCTTCTTTGAGGTGTGGCCACAATCATCAGTATTCCATTAGCAAAAATATTTTTTTCTTTTAAAGAAACAGTGTTCCTTTAATTCAATTTGTATATGCTTTGATAGAGCATAACAATTGGGCACAGTTCAATCAAGCTTAAATGGACCATGCAATTTACTTGAATTCACCCTATGTGTTGCAGTAAATCAAATGTGTCAAAACTAAATGAAAAGCCCATTTTTGGTTTAAACTTCAGTATTGCAAATATGCCTGTATTCATAAAAATGAAAGGTCTAGCGTAAGTTCTGCAAGGAAGACTCAATTGTTACGTCACTTATTACCTTCACATCTAACCAATTGTGTTCTAATACTTGTAGAATAAAAGATCGGTACACATGTCTGAGTTCGCAGATGCTGACGCCAACATTCACCTCCATCCTCCCCACCTATGCCTCCCGGGGGTCGGCTGTGCCCTTGCCTTCGTCTTCAGGCAGGAAATGCAGATTCCGTTACACTCTGATTGTCAGCTATGGACAGGGGCCTAAGCCAAAGAACCTCATAACATTATACTTGCTTGCTGGTCTGTTAATAAATTAATGCTTTGTTAAGTCACTTTGCCTCCAGAGTCTTTCTGGTAGAACTTTGTATTCTAATAGCCTAAAATTAAAACTGTAAAAAAGAAAGTAATCATAAGAAGCAATTCAGTTCATGGGTGGGAACTACATCAACAAATTAATTGATAATTTGTTGCATTCATGTAAGAACACAGTTTTTAAATAAATGTTCCACAAAGAAGTGCAATGTTTTTCTGTTCTGTTGTAAGGACTTATTTTCTTGCTAAGACAAAACACACCCTGCAATAAAGCAATAAAATGCACCCTGGACAGCAGATAGCAAAGCCAGAGCACAGGACCTTGCCCTGCCCAGACTTATCTCCTTGTCCCCTTGTTTGACTTCAACTCATCCCTCCTCTCCCTCCTCAAGTCACTGAAAGTTCATTAAGAATGTCTATATATCACATATGGTGTATCTTGTGAATATGTTGTTTTTTCCTTTTCATGTTTGGTATCATCTTAAGTGTCTCAGTGCGATTGGTAAAATGGTCTTAATTTCATTGAAGTCATTGGTTTAATGAGAAAGATTGAGAACTTATGAGAATCCTGTTTATCCTCTCTGGGTGATATCTCTTTAATATACAGTATCTCAAGAAACCAGGTGCTACCCCCTGGGGTACACGGATTGACCTAAACAACTCTAAACAATATTTGTATAACCCTTTTGTTCTGGTCTGGGTATTTAAGGCTAGGTAACAGAGCAGTCTTTGGGGCCCTTTACCAGGATCACTCCCATACAGTGATGTTTCAGTGTTTTCCTGTTGGAGAGCCCTGACACACCACTGTGTGTCTCTGTCAGGAATGCATTGCTTACTTTTAGAGTCATCTTTGAGTAACTGATGTCATGTATTTTTCTGAATTGGCTTTTAATCATTTACTTGTGTAACTGGCATGATACATTTTTACCTGACAAATAAATGTTACATCTTGAGTTATTCTGACGTTTTCTGAAATCATTATTTTAGTAGACTATGAGGAGGCTGGTGCTACCGCAGCTCTGTGTCCAGGATAGGTCAAACTAAAGGCGCATATGAACGAAGCAATAGGCACGTCATCTGAAGACCTTTTGATTTCTGTCTATCACTGACTTGGCAAGTTGTACGGAAGTGGCTAAATAAACTACACTTTTTTGTATGAGTGAGCAGTAGGCAACCGACTTAAGAGATAAAAGCAAACCCTGCACCCTCTGACCAAGATCAGACTGGCGAGGCTGCATCCGTGAGATCCACGTAAACCCGGGGCATATGAAGCGGCATCGGGCCCCTTAGTGAATTAATAATTGAAAGTATGGGATACTCATCTAAATGAATTCATAATCAATATTTATGATTATTTTCTAATCAGAAACACGATCTAAATTTGATTATCATTTGAAATTGGAGTCAGATTAAGCGTGGAGCTAAAGTAATATTGAAACTAAATTCCAATAAATGAAGTGAACTTCACTGGAGCGCTGAAAAGACATACACGCATTATTCCTTCGCCAGGCCGTTGGATTCCGTCATTGGGCCAATGGGTGGTCCTTACACGGTTGTTTACTCAGTACTGTCTGTCTTTTGTAACCTCATGATTTTCACTTTGCATAGCCGGTGTCCTATGTGATAAAAAATGAAATTATTGAAATCGTGACAGCTGTGAAGTGACTATATAAAACAGCGTGAAGAGAGGCTGAACATTCACTCTTCGGGTGAATGCTACTTGAAACCCTGTATGGCTGAAAGTGACACATTTACAATAATATTATTGTATGGTATGTATGGTACTTACAATTAGAATGCAATATATTATCTGGATATATTTTGAGTATTGTATTGAATTACACACTGGGTCGTATTAAAATGACCTGCATTAATGTGTAATTTTACTTTACCTTTGGATCTTGGTCGACTGCTATTGATTTTCTATTGTTGTTGTTGTTGTTGGTACATTTACACTTCTTTCTTTCAACAGATCACAATTGCAACATCATTCCTTTTGTGCATCTGGTTGGAGAAGAGAAACATGGAACTAATGAAGAACTTTACCATACCTCATTCATTTGCCAACCACACATTATTTCCATTTTGGGAAATAGGAATATTAGAAATATGTATGCTTACCTTCAGCTTCATGTCTGGTGTTTCAACACACTCCTATTTGATCTGGCTCATCGTCACTGGAACAGGAAGTGGAGTTTTATCAGAGTTCTTCAACTTCAGTCTCTCTCTTTGTGGAATAATTTTGTCTCTGAATTCTTTGCTCATTCTGATGACAAATTGGTTTCCGTTTCCAGTTCTCATAGCATTAACACAGTTTTTGGTTGGACAAGGCATCACTGGCCGTCCACTGTTTCATTGTCTGATTTGTGTTGAGCGTTACCTGGCAGTGGTTCATCCTGTAACCTTTCTGAAGTACAAACCTCTCAGATATAGAGTGATCTGCTGCACTGTTGTCTGGATCATCACTCTTGTCTCTTGTTTTTTCTACATGGTTGTTTTTTTATTGTGTCCCACTTATATTTATATTTTGTCCTACTCCACACAGTACCTCCTCCTCTTCTCCATCCAGTTGTTTTGTCTTGTGGCTGTTCTCAGAGCTCTGAAGCAGTCAGGCCCAGGAGAGAAAAGAAGAGAGAGAGAGGAGGAAAACCACATGAAGAGAAGAGCATTTCATCTCATTGTAGTAACTACTGTTAGCTTGACTATCACATACGTTCCTTTTACTGTGACTGGATTAGTCACTATTTTGACAGTTAAGAATTTTCAAATCCTCTGGTCAATTAGTTATATTTGTTTTATGCTGGCTGATTTTGTTCAGCCTGTTCATTATTTGCATCGGACTGGAAAACTATTTTGCTTCTCTGACCAAAACAAACAAACAAAAAAATGCCTGCATCTGACATTTTGTTGAGTTTAGAGCCCTGCACGGGCCTCAAATCTAGGCCCGAGCCCGGCCCTGGCCCGAGACGCTCAGGCCCTAGCCCGACCCGTGTCCGACAGCTCATCAGAATTATCAGCCCGAGTCCGACCCGAGCCCGTTTTTTTTTTTTTTTTTCACAGCGGCAGACTGCCATTAAAATATGTCCGTTTTGCTTTTCTTTTCATTTCTTTATTAAGGTAATTTAGACAAATGTTGGGAGTATTTAAAAAAAAAATGACGACCAAGCAGCCGAGCCAACAGCGAGTAAAACATGTTGGATCAATTTAGCCTCTCAAATCAACGCTAATACTTTACTTAGCTACAATAAAATCCATAGATGTAAAACACTTCAAGCATATCACACAGACAGTTAGTTTAATGTTTATTTATTAAACCACAGTGAGTAATTTTTTTTTGAAATACTGAGGCAGGCTCAGGCTGCTCGCAACAGCGCTCGCAAACGAAATGAGCAATAGTCAATCTAAACAAATTAAATAAAATAAATAAAAAACAAACTTGCAGGTTATCTTACCTCAAAAATGCACCACAGAACATGACCATTCTTTTTTCCAGTAGTTTCCAACAGTTAAACGAAAATAAAGTCCAATCGAACGAAAAACGAAAAACATCAGAAGTTTCCAACAGTTAAACGAAAATAAAGTCCAATCAAACGAAAAGTTAGAATAGTCTCTTACAGAGCATCGTGGAGAAAAAGAATAGCATCCACAGTGGAAGATTTTAACCCAGTCCTCTCTTCTATCACTCGCGATTTTTCTCTTAATATTCTCCATTATTTGCACATGAGGTGAATCGTTGAAACCACTTGTGTGTGCGCGTGCGTGCGTGCGACTGTCATGTCAATCATATGTCAGTGTAAATAATTATAAGATTATTAAAGTTATGAGGTTATTAAATGTCTTTCTATGTTTGTTTTTCTATCGTCGACGTCAATTTCTCATATTTTTTTTATTAATGTCTAAAAATATAAAAAGAAGGATAACTCAAAAAAGGCCCGAGGCCCGGCCCGCATGTGAACTATGACGTGAAAATTGGCCCGAAGCCCGGCCCTAGGGGCGTAAAAAAGTCGGGCCCGTCGGGCTCGGGCTGAAATGCAGGGCTCTAGTTGAGTTACTTAAACTTATATCATCTAAGTTGCCACTCAGTCTTATTTTGTTATAATGATCAGCTGACTATTACTTCTACAGAATGCAGTGAGACAGAACACAAGTTGAGCAGTCAATGATGCTGCTCTAGACAACAATCACTGCTCTGAAATATTGCAATATATAAATTTTAGCGTGTGTGAAATTAAATGAACCTTTCTGAACAGATTGTTTGATCTCAGTGGAATGATTCTAGAACACCGACTTTTATGGTGCCATTGTGAACCATATGTTTTGTTTATGTGAACGAGTGTTATGTAGCCACTCATTTGGGGTTTAGGTTCATTATTAAAGTGTGCTTTATGTTATTTACTCAACGTTTGCTGTATTTAATTTTCCTTTAAATATTATGAATATGTAGTATCAGCTCACTTCTGAATTGTTTCAGTGTATCATATTGTATACATAATCGTATAGTTATAAGGTTTTACACAAAATCATTATACATTTTTTACACAATCAATCAGAATTTAAAAAAATATGGTATTTAATAAAACAATTAATAATAATAAAAAAAAATCCTTGTTTAATTCCTAAATGTTTTTATTATTTTTTGTCATAACTTTTATGTACAATTTATGTGTGTAAATGAATTAAAGAGTTTTCAAATTTGTTTTCCAAAGAGAAGTAAAATTAGGGGTTTTTTTTCTATTCATATTTACTCAATCTTTTGTAACCTTATTATTATGATTTTCACTTTAGGTGAACGCTACTTGGAACCAATATGGCCATGACAGCAACACATTAATTAAATTAATATTATTAGAATTAGGGTATTTTGTACAATGACACTTTTGTATAAAAATGACTTTCTGCTTTGAGTTGGCTGTTAGGGATTTTTATTGACTTCCATGGTACATTTAGACTTCTCTCTCGATCATGGAACCATGGACATATTGAGCCTAAAAGCTATAATAATATAAATATTAATCTTACCCCAATCTTACCTTTTTAACAAGCTAGTTATTTTGCTTTCTGGTTAATGCTGGCTAAACAAAATGTGGTTACACTTTATTTTAAAGTGACATAGTTACAATGTTCTTACTCAAATAAGTACTGAGTAATACTAATTAACTATGTGTACTTACTATAGAGTTCCGGTTAGGTTTTTAGGTCTGGAAGTCCGGTCTGGACTTGATCCGTTGTGGAGCTATTATGCCCGAACCAGAGCTGTTCGGACCAATCAAATTGTCAGGGCGGGCTTTATACGATGATGGACAGTTGCTCTGATTGGTTGTAGGTCTATCCAATTGAGTGCAGAGGCATTTTTTTTTCCTGGTACGGTTGAAACACGCCCCATAATCACAGCCCAATGGACCAGTTTCAGACTCATATTCTGACTAGAATCTGAGAATGACAACGTCAAGCTACTGGCCAGTTCATAATACCTAGAATATCAAAATCGACTGCTTGCGGTAGATCCTTTTCCTATTTAGCACCTAAACTCTGGAACAGTCTTCCTAACATTGTCCGGGAAGCTGACACACTCTGTCAGTTTAAATCTAGACTAGTAAAAACACATCTCTTTAACCTGGCATACACATAGAAAATTATACATTCCTATTATTTAAATCAGTTAAATGATTATTAGGCAGCATAAATAAGGTCTGCCGGAACAGGGAACACTTCCTATAACACCCGATGTACTCGTTACATCATAAGAAGAATGGTATCTATGCTAATGTTAGTCTTTCTGCTTATTCCGAGGTTTACTGTTATCAGCTGGATCCAGACCGTATCCAGATCAGATGGAGGACCTGCGCCTAGACACGACCACGACGCATGATGTAGTCAGCCGGATCCGGGCCACATCCAGACCAGATGGAGGACCTGCACCTACACACGACCACAACGCATGATGTAGTCAGCTGGATCCGGGCCACATCCAGACCAGATGGAGGACCTGCACCTACACACGACCACAACGCATGATGTAGTCAGCTGGATCCGGGCCGTATCCAGACCAGATGGAGGACCTGCACCTAGACAAGACCACAACGCAACCCTGAAGTGTCAGCAGAGTTTTTGTCAACTAGACTCTCCCCTGTGAAGGCCTCATCGACACGACAGCCATCAGCACTGATCCTTAACAAACTCATCTCCATACCGGCGTGACTCTGATCTTCATCCAGATGGAACTGGATAATATTCTGATTGTTCCAAACCAATCTGACTTCTTACCTATAATGCTGCCTGAATCATAATCATTCACTGTTCGTTCATTGGCCAGAGGAGCACTGGCCCCCCAACTGAGACTGGGTTCTCCCAAGGTTTTTTTCTCCATTCTGTCACCTGATGGAGTTTTGGTTCCTTGCCACTGTTGCCTTTTTCCACCTTTGATGCCATTGGCTTGGTTTGCTTAGTTGGGGACATTAAATTTAACATTTAATTTAATATCCAACAATAATATTGATCTGCCTGCATTGACACTATTATACAAGAACTGAACTGAGCTGGACGATGACATCATGACATCACGGTTTACTCCAGAGCGGCTATATATATATATATGATACTATATACATCTTATATGAACTAAATTAATAACTTTTTTGAAAACAAAAATGAAACATCACTGAACTTACTTAAGCTGGACTGTGACGCTATTTTCTTCTGAAAAGAAACTTTTTTGCATTATTTTTAATCGGTATTGTAAATAGCACTATATAAATAAATGTGAACTGACTTGACAGCTCATCCTCTGCCTGTCCTTTCGGTTGTTCTGCTGTGCTGCTGTTCTCAGAGCTCTGAAGCAGTCAGGACAACGCTATCTCACGACCAATTTGTCGAGGTGGCGAGGTTGAGCTCGAATGAATTCATATGATTTGTCTAAACCTCAGTGATGGGTATGTTTAGGGGCGGGGTCAGGGGTAGGTCATTCATACGAATTCATACAATTAGGCAACTCGTAAAAATACGTACGATTGAGCAAAATCGAACAAATTCATACGAATGAGGTTGTACGGATTCGTACGAATTAGCCACCTCGTAAAATACATACGAATTGGTCGTGAGATCGGGTTGGTCAGGACCAGGAGAGAGAGAGGAGGAAAACTCTCCTGCCTCTGTTCTCCAAAGAAACTGTAACTGTGACCTTTCAAAGATTCATTATATGCTAACACGTTTTTGCTTGAGATCCAGTTAAGATGAATACTGTAGTTTGCAGAAAGCCTCAACATTATATTTATATTTTGAAAGGGAAATTATGTGTGCAAAGCTAATGCCTTTACTATGGAGTTAGAATCATGCCAAAACCTCACACACACACACAAAACGTGTTTTACTCACACCCAACGATTCACAAACAAACTCAGTGTGGTTTGCAAATACAAAACATCACTCACAAACTAATGCATTTTGTTCTGCAAATAAAAAACGTACCTATCAAACAAATACAGTATGTTTTACATAAGAAACGTATTTCTTCAATGACAAAAATATCCTCCAAGTACAAACTCAAATCTTTCAAGTACAAAAAAAAATCCTTCAAGTAAAAAAAAAAAAAATCTTCAAGTACAAAACAAAATTCTACAAGTACGAAAAACTGTCACGTGACTTTTGGCACTAATTTTCCGCCTTGCTGATCCACACCAAGCGGCAACCTCCCCGTCTCTCTCTTGAAACCAACACGGAAGTGAGTTAAACTGCAATTCGTTGACTGGCCGCCTGAGGCTGATGTCAGAAGTGAGTCAAATCTGTATCTCCCCCATGTTAAAATACCAAATTTTACAGTAGAAAAAAAACGTGTTTACAGCCTGGCGTCTGTATGTGGTTTTGGTCTATACAGCTAATTTTGCCCTTCATGACAACTGTGAGGGGGGTGAATTTTTTTATAACTACATCCGTTTAGTTGATTAATATTTAAAGTTCTGCATAATTAAGGGTGTGGCCACTTGAGTGACAGTGCCGGGTTGTGCTGATGTCAATGCTAGCCGTTTCGTCTGTTTTTACTAGCCGTCTCTTCACCTCAGCAAGTGTTGCTGCTGAACTTGCCTTCTCTGCAGTGTTTGTGCTTTTTTTTCGGGATTATTTCATACAATTTAATACACCCATTACTTAGCCCACGGCTTAGGATTCCGTCGTTGTCGTCGAGTATCGTTCGAGAGAACAACCAGCGCTGTATTTTAGTTGTTTTCCTCTGTGAACATGCACTAATGGATGTCTGGCAATTTCGTTGCTTTTTGGAGTTTTCAGATTTAAAAACGTCAATAAAGGCTCGTTCGTTCTGCTCTCACGGAACAGATAGATTATAATATGCTTATGTACCGTCAGATGAAATCCTGCAGGCGTCGGCGCTTTCTCCGTCCATGCAATAAATGCACATCCTTGAATGAGCGCGGATTTTATAGCGCATTTACTTGAACTTCATAGGTAATATATCTATGGTTTAACCCATTTGAGAGGCGGCCAAAATCAGAATTTAAAATGGACTGAATAAGCTCTCTACGAACTTGACGAGCGATGCCGCGCTGACGGACCATAGACTATAAAAAAGGAGTGACTGACATAACGTTATGCACATAAATCACTGTCACACACTCTCTCTCAGAGTAATATTAAGAGTTCCTGCATTATACATTTTCAACTAGCAGAATAGTACAGAATCACGATACACAGTCTCATTTGTAGCCGTGTATTTTAACTATTATAATATTTTGAAGGGCAAAAATAGGAACTTTTAATTGGCTTTACTGTCATCAACTGTCACTTTAGCGCGAGGCCCTGTGCAGTCACAGACTTGGTACTGTCAGTTGCATATAACATTATAGAATTACTTCCCCAGCCTGCATAGAAATAAACATATATCTATGCCCAGCCTGAACTAAAAACTCGATCACGTCGAGCTAGGTGATTTCAGATCAGTTTCTGATAGAGCCAGGCTCCAGCTCACGCCCCGCCTCTGCCCATCCGGGAGTGACGCAAGGCCAAGATGGCGACGGCCGGCTCCGCCCACTTTAGGCTTCAAAAATGCTCTTCAGAAACCTACGGGTGACGTCACGGACACTACGTCCATATTTTTTTACAGTCTATGATCCACACACAAATGCCTTCAGATCCACACACATGCTAGTAAACGGTCATGTAATTCGCACTCCACAACAGCAGGTGGTGCTGTTACCGACTTACTTAGCGCCGCCACGGACATGGAAAGAGAAGAAGAAACGCTAGCGTGGGGGACGTTTTTTGAACAAGATGAGCGACCAACAGGTGAGTTTGCAGTCGTTGCTGGTGAAAAATCAAATGTTAGAAATGTTAGTATATTTAGTTAGTGATGGCCAGATCGAGGCCTGGTGAAGCAATGAAACAGTTGAACCAAATGTGCCATATTGTTTCGAGGCTTCGAATCAATCCGACACCCGTCTCAACGGTGACACCTAGTGGTCACTTGCAGGTGTTGATCTGAAACAACCTTGACGAGCCATTAAAAAAATGTGTTGTTTTTTTATTATTATAATTTTCTAATATGTGAAGCTTGTAACCTATAGGCTCCTCACTGTGCATAATGTTATTTTGGTCATGAAAAATGAATATTAATAAAAGAAATCAAGCCACAATGTCTCACTTTTTTAGAGGTTTTTATTCAAAAATATTAATTTCCCTGCTGTGGAAGGACTTAGCCTACTTCTTTTTTTACAGATAATTTCTCCAGCCTTTGAAAAAATCCTCTCACAAGGGACACTTGTTGCTGGCATACAAAGATATTTTTTAGCTAGGACATACAAATGAGGAAAGATTACTGCTCTCTCTTTCCAGTAAGTTAGTGGATCATGAGTTCTGGGCAAATACGCATCGTTGATGTATTTTTTCACTTCCACTGTGGCATCAGCTGTAGCATTGTGTATCATCTTGGTTTGATGGATGCGAGTATCAAAAAGTTCCCATAAACTGTCCTGTGTTTCTACTGGTGTTGATGTTGATGGTGATGGTGATGATGATGATGATGATGGGTCTGATGTTGACATTTCTGGCTCTGAATAAAAATGAAAACAGCAATTAGTAACAAATCCTAAACTGACGGCATATATGAAGTATATATTACATGATTCAGATTACATAACATAACACAGACTGAAACTGCTCACCAGGATTTGTGTTTGAACGCATCAGCGAAGCACACTCCAGTGTGATGTGCTTTTCAGCTTCCTGGGCTTTGGCAGCATTTCCGTCACTGGCAGTATATTGGGTACTCATATGTAGACCTATAAAATGTATATTCACACAATATTATATTATATTATATTCACATTGAAGCTATTTTTAACATGATTGGCAGTTGTGATTGGGACATTAGGGCATTGGGCTATGGACTTTATAAACAGTGTCCCAAAAGGTTAATTATATTTCAATTATAATTATATTTCAAACAATGCATACCTTGCATAGATGGCCCAACAGTGTCAGTAGCAGGCCTAGGTACAGGGGGAATGCCATCCTCTGCACCCTGCAAAATGGCAGGATGAGTGCTCCTCAAATGGCGCATCATGGATGATGTATTGTTGCAGTAGGCTAGATACCGATCACAATACATACATCTCACTTTATTTGGGGTTTCTAAATGGAAATGCTCCCACACCACAGATGTACGGCATCTCTTCTGGGGAGCCTCCATTTTATCTATCTATCCAAATCTATCTATCTATCTATATGAATCTATCTATGTATGTATCTATAATCTATCTATATATGTATCTATCTATAATATATGTATTTATATATGTATCTATAATCTATCTATATATGTATCTATCTATAATATATGTATTTATATATGTATCTATAATCTATCTATATATGTATCTATCTATAATATATGTATTTATATATGTATCTATAATCTATCTATATATGTATCTATCTATTAATCTAGCTGTCTATATATATTTATATCTATGTATCTATTAATGTGTCACTACTGTATGTGTATACTCTGTCTGTCTCTAGCCTATCAGTCAATGTGTTGTGTAAATTTAAATGTAAGCCTAAATAGCCTATAACTAATCAAATCGCACTATGTCACTATATCACCAAAAATCCGCTATCTCAAAGTCAAACCCCTCTCACAAAAACCCACGAGGTCAAAATGCGTTTTTTTCACTTTTATACAGATGTGCGATTGTGTGGTCTGTTCCCGACCGTTCCAATCAAACGCTGATTCGGCGGACCACACCTGATGAAACACTTAGTGAAACACTTCGAGGCTTCGTTTGGTCATAGTCACGTGACATGGGTGTTTCGAATCACGCTTCGGATCAGTGTTTCGACACATCTGCGCTTCGGGATCTCGCAAAGCTTCGGAACGACTGTTTCGCGTCAGCCATCCTTATATTTAGTTAGTAAATATCAAACTCCAGAAATGTCTGTCGTGGGTAGGGTGAATGGCCGTAGCCAGCTATGAGGTCACCGAGTTCCGGACCTCGGTAATTTTTTTTATATTCAAAAATAAAATTTCAAGCTCTCTGAATGATTAATTAGCCTTTTAAACCACTTCATATGAGTGTTTGCAATTCATGTCGCTGCGAGAAGGTAACGTTAGAACAGTGAACGGGGCTTGAGAGCGTGTTGTGACCTGTGACTTGTGAGTGAGGGCGCGGGTGCAGTGTTGCCAGATCCACCTATTATACGTATTTTTGGACTCGTTTTTCCCATTTATTGTGACACTTTAGGAAGTTTTTTTTTTTTTTTTTTTTTTTAACCTTTCCAAGTTAATGTGAAGTGGCGAAGTTATGAGAGGATGATGATAACAATAGAAAGACTGGTAAAAATATGTCTGGCCATTTTATTTGTTTATGATGCATATAGTTCAATTACCAGTTAATCTACAGTTTACAGTAGTTGGTTGTAGTTAAACTGCAGTGCATTTAAAATCTCTGTAGCTTTTTCAGTAGTTAAATACTTTGGATTATGTAGTTTAGCTAGTTAATTACAAACTGCAAATTCATAGTATTCAAATAAAAAAAAAATTTCACCCTATAAAGCCCACAACAATAGGAAAAGCAGTTGATAAGGGAATGGGGTTTCACTTTTATGTGTTTTTGTAGTGCTGTCATGAAAGCTATGTGGTTTTAACCAAATTTGAGTATATAGAAATATGATTTCTTAAGTATTTTGTATGCATGTCTTGATGTGTCATATTTTGCAGTGTTAACAATGCACTTAAGATTGCACCCATGTGTTAAGCTTTTTTAGAGCAATTCAGGAGAAAAAAAATACAAAGTAAGAAAGTTAATGCACACGTCTTTGCTGAAATGTATTGTGCTGTTGTTGTTAACAAGCCATGGTTAATTTGCTCTGCTCTTAGGATTGCAAGTGTCCTGGGACAGATGAGGGTGTGAGTGGGAAACCCACTGCTGAAACTTGGCCCTGGTTTGTCCTCATGGATGAGGTGTTGGGACTGAGGCATTGCACCAACCCCCCTGTCCTCATCGCCTCAATCCCTGAAGACACACCTGGGCCGAATTCAGCAGTGGGTGACCAAGAAGAGAGCAGCAGCATGAAGGCGGCAAGACAGAGAGGCCAACTACAAAGGGAGGCAGAGGCAAGGAGAGCACAGGAGGAGAGTAGGGAGAGGATGGACAGGCTGTTTTCTCTTCTTGAGAGAATGATTGAAAAATATATATTTTTTATTCTTGTTTAACTTTTTTCACTTTTATTTTTTAAAAGGAAAGAAAAAATCTGTACATTGTTTTTATGCAACTTTAAATGTGTAAATAAAAGAGAATGAATTGTTCTGGTCATTGTTTATTTTTGTAATGACTAATAATTTCTACATGAAACAAATTCTTCTATACTTTTTTTTTTCAAATACAATTGGTAAATGAAAATCATTTGTTCCACAGGCTACATTAAAGTACTTTTTCCAACTATTAACAAAATACGTTAAACATATAAAAATCAACATAAACATTTACATTTACAATACATAAAATAAGAAAAAAATGATGTAGACTTCTATTGAGCTGAGCAGGGAGACCCTGGAGCTGCTGGACTGGGATGGGCTGCCCCTGGTAAGGCCTCTCTGCTGATGGGACATCATATGGGATGGTCTCATATGGGAGTGTTTGAGTGCATATTTCCAGTATCCACTAAGTTGTCTACCAACAGGTTTGCAGGGCTGAATCAATCGACGGCTCCCATGTCACTGAGGTTTTTTTTCTTTTCTTTTTTCAAAGAGTATATTTCTGAAAAAACTACTTTTAATAACTACTAATACTGCATTGGGGGAAAACTACTAAAACCTTAGTTAAGCAAAATTATCTTGCATACTCTAATGTACTTAAAGTATCAAGAGTAAAACTAGAGGTATGTATTCTGCAGGGGAAAAAACTCCTTGTCAGGGTTTTTATTATAGTTTTGTATTTATATTATGCTACTACTGCATTTTACTTCTGTATATTTTCAAGGTTGTTACCTTATATAATTGTGTAGTTTAATGTAAAATCATATGTGTGGGAAAAAAGTACTTCAGTAGGTTACTTAACATTTGAACGTGAATACTTAACGAAATATGCAGTTCCGAAAATTAAAGAAACAAAATGTAGGTCTATTGTCACAATATTAACAAATTGTTGCAAACTACAGCGTCCTATACAAAGGGCGCATCTGAAGCGCTTGGACCGGTCTAGTAATGAATGTTATAATGAATACAATAAATCAACGTATGCACTCTCTATTAGCTCAGCATTAATTTATCCACCATTCCTTGACTACTTTTTACATTGTCCTCATCATATCAGTCAAAAATGGAGTAAGGTGGTGATCATTCATTTTACACATGTCATTATTGGAGAGATCTTAGTCATATTGGTAACACAACAAAATAAACCTTTATTTTCTTGTGCTTGAAAACTGCTGAAACGAATGGTCTACCTTAGTCAAATGACTCGATTCCAGGGCAACGATCATGGAACCATGCAAATATTGAGCCTAATACTTATAATAATATAAATATTAATCCTACCCCAAACCTCAAGCCTGACTGCCTGCAAAGGAACAGAATAAATGTATGAAAATGTCAGTGTGTTGTTAACCACAACATGAAGGCTAGTTAAATTTGTTTAACGCTAAGCAAATAGCATGCTAGTTATTTTGCTAGCTGGCTAAACAAATATTTAATGCATTTGTGTGCTTCAATTCATATTGACTACATTATGAAAATCAAAAAGGAAGCTTTTAAGACTATCTATCTATCTATCTATCTATCTATCTATCTATCTATCTATCTATCTAGTAATTATAGACCCATAAGCATATGCCAGTACTCTCAAAGTTTGCGGAGAAGATCATTTTTGAACAACTGACATCTCAATACAGTTAAGTTCAGTTTACTTTGGTTGCAGTTTGGTTTTAGAGTAAATTATTCTGCTGAAACAGCTACATTACATTTACAGTTTTTCTCAGTCGCTTTGGTGCATTTCTCACATCACTATTTACATTTGCACAACAGTTAATGCAGTTCTCAAAACAATTAGTACAAACTGCAAAACCTAGCTGATAACCTTCAAAAGTGTGTCACTTGCTCAAAATGGATAGCTCATTCCTCAAAAGCAAGTATTCATGTCAATGAAAGTGTCAGTGTCATCAAGATGAAAAGTCCTGACACCATTGTCTATGAACAAGATAGTCAAATGGCTTTGTCATGTTTTCATTATGACAGTTTACTCTGTAAATGCTTTCCAATGCAAAAAAGTCAGATCTTGGTGACACTACCTGAAAATGCTCAAGACAGCACTATATACTACTTCCACAGCCATTTGAAAAATACAGTAAAGTTACACATTACTGTATTTAGTGAGGTAACTGAGTACAAGACACTGAATATGTATGTTTCACATTTTTACTGCATATGCTCTTTGCAATATTCTAATTTGTTCACAGCATTGTGCAAAAGAAAAAATACACCCTTATTTACAACAAACATAAACTCCCTTTGGGTAGAGCTGTGCACAACTGTAAACAATATTGCAGTACATATTGGAACTGAACATACAACATACATAGTACTGTAATCATTCATGCATATCCGGACGTTCCTCATCAGTGAAAGCTGAGATTCACCTGAGAGAAATTGTTCAATTTAGGAGACATTTTCAGGAAAAAAAAAAGATTTAAAAAAATGTGTAAAATTTGCTTGACAGATTTTGACAACTAGTTCAACATTTTTGTATGTAATGACTCAAGCAATGAAATGAGGACTATTAGTTTTATATGGAATGACTATTCAGCATTCACAAGCATAGTTAATTTTGACTGACATGACATAAGCAAATGATAATGTTATAAAACAGCAGAGAGTTGTATGAAAGCAATTGATGCATGTCCAAAAACATTTGCAATTTGTTGGAAGGAATGAGAAACTGCTACTATGATGTGCACAAATGACTAAATGTTGTGGAGGTTGAACTAACTGTTGTGCAAATGTAAATAGTGATGTGAGAAATGCACCAAAGCGACTGAGAAAAACTGTAATAGAGCAAATCAAATCTAGACTTGACAAAAGGAGGATTAGTGGGTGCTATATTTTTAGATTTATGTAAATCTTTTGATACAGTTAATTGCAAAGTTATTCTTTCTAAATTGTCTATGTTTCAGTTCCCTTTCGTAAAGGGAACTCCCGCTGCATCGATACTCGATACTTTGGGGAATGCCTTCGGCATGAAGCGTCTGAAGTCAACTATGGAACTATTCCAATCTTGATTGGTGCAATGTCACCCGTGACGTCGCATGTGACGGTGATCCGGAAGCTACAAAAGGGTCACAGGAACCAGGAAATGTTAGCTTCTGGTCTTCAGCAAGCGCTCTATGTCATCTTGTCTGTTCTATTTGGTGTTGTTTGTCCCGTGAAAAGAGTATTATTTATGGCGAAAAAAGAGAAGCTATTCAGGCAGTGTGCGTCCCCTTGCCCACGTTATTTAAGCGAGGATGACACACACACGCTTTGTGTAGTTTGTCTGGGAGTGGAGCATGCACGGGCGGTGCTCGAGGGCGCTGTCTGTGCAAACTGTTTTCAATGAAAAAGCTCCGCTCCCGTTTGAGCTTGTTCGATCAATTAGATCAGGCTCGCGTTTCCAGTGCATCAGGTCCCGCGTCTGTTGAGGCAGCGCGCCGCTTGTATGCATGTGATTCGCACGTGGGGCTGGCATATGATACTGAGACGGTTGTGACCCTTTCTCAGTGTTTATTAACCAGCTCCACTGGTCTCGCGCACGGTTCGGAAGCCCGCGCTGCGGCTTCTTCCGACCGTGTTAAAGACACAGCGTTTGATTTATCTGGCTCCGAGGAGTTAGATATTATCTATTAACACTGAATCACGTGGATAGGGGGATTCGCCACCCCATATTCCCGTTAGTGAGGAGTTGCTGGAGGTTGTAATCAGGGCAGTGGTTAAATTAAATGTTAAATGGCCATATAATAAGCAGGAATTGACTAAGAAAAATAAAATGAATGAGCGCTTCCTGCAGACCCAGTTACAATCTTCGTGTCAGAGCCTTCCCTTTTTCACTGATCTCCATACTGAGGTATCAAGATCGTGGAAAAATCCATTTTCATCTCAATTATTTTCCCCCATGTATATATTTACTCATCCATTAGGGAATCTAATGAAAATGGTTATTAGGTGATGGCTCGGGTTGAGGAATATTTTGCGAAATATTTTCTCCCCGACATTGCGTCACCCCTGATAGCTCAGACACTTCCCTCCAAATCTCGTACATCGAATTTGTTAGGGATAGCATATATGGCGGTGGTCGAGCTGGTGCATGCCCACACACGATGGGGTTATTACAGGCATACCTGGCTGACCTCCTCAAGCAGGTGGATGATAACTGGGAGGTCTCACTCTATATTACTGAATATCGTAGAGTATCTGACTTATCTCTCCGTATTATTAAAGAGACGGCCCGTGCTATTGGCCGTTCTATGGCAGCACTAGTCGTCTCAGAGAGACATTTATGGCTTATTCGCTTGTGGATCGGGAAGAAAGACAGGGCTTTCCTTCTCGATGCTCCCCTTTCACCTTCTGGCCTCTTTGACGACGCGGCAAGAACCGTTGTCGAGAGGCTTCAGGAGGCAGAGCGACAATCAGCTATCCCCAGTTGTCAGTCCAGGTCTCATGGGGTTGCTGCCAGGGGGCAGCCTCATGGGACAGCCGCCAGCTCTTCATATTTTGAGAAGGTTTCCTCTCGTGCCCCCCCGTATAAGGCTTGGGGCCAGAAGAAACATTCTCGCACGAAGCTCTCCATACCGAAGACAGGTCTGAGGATTGTCTCTCGGGCTAAGAAGGCTTCAACTAAGAGGTCTTGTCGTAACACGCAGACCCTTAGGGGCGTTCCCCCAGGAGAGCGAGTACAGGAGTCTCGCCCCCTTATGCAGCCCTTAGGAAATCGATGTTTGCTTCCTGCCGCCGATGGCGCTTCGGGACACATCGGCTTCCAGCGAACACAAATCGCAGTATCTGCCCGAAGACGTTGCGGCACTGTCGAGTTCGCCACCTCTCAGGAGGTCTGTAGAGAGCATATTTCGGTTAGTTCCTGCCAGTTAGCTGCTTCAGGTCACCAAAGCCATTTGGAAATTTATAGCCGAGGCCAGTCTCGAGGGACTGGTCCCCATAATGGCATATTTAGACACCCCGAGGGGTCTTCAAAATATAGCCTGGGGGTCCTGCTTATGGTGGAGCTAATATACAAATATTATCTACTAAGGGTGGTTCACATGTCGGCCAGCCCCGAGCAGGGTCGGTTTTTGGAACAGGAAGTCTAGTCCCTCTTAACACAGGAAACCTCAAAGTGGGCTCTTCCTTGGTTACGGGAGCCCGGGTTCTACAGCTGGCACTTCATAGTTCCTATGAGGGGGGGAGTTAGGCCTTATTTTGGATCTCAGGGTACTGGATCAACCTCCGAGGGGGTTCAGATTCAAGTTACCGACTGTCAGTCAGACCAGCTCCGAGGACTGGTCTGTCTTGATAGATCCACAAGCTCCTTAACTCCTCTTTCCCTTCTAACCCCATCACAGGAAGTTTCCGAGATCCGCTTTTGGGGGGAAAAGCGCATCAGTTCTGGACTCTTCCAGTCAGCCTAGCCTTATCCCCTCGCACCTTCACTAAATGTATGGACCACGGCCCTTGCTCCATTGAGACTTCAGGGGGTCCGTATCTTATAGATGACTGGCTCATTTTGGCTCAGTCAAAAAGAACTAGCAATTCAACATCGAGATGTTGTTTTGCGCCATCTGAGGTGCGTGGGGTTGAGACTCAATGTCAAGAAAGGTTCCTTAACTCCTCTTCAGAGGACTACGTCCCTGGGAGTAGAGTGGGACTTAGTCACAATGCGGGCACAATTGTCTCCTGCTTGTATAAATACTATCTTAAACACAATGAAGAGTATTAGGTTAGGCCAGGCTATCACTGTCAAACACTTTCAAAGAGTTTTGGGTCTTATGGCTGCAGCTTCCACGGTAGTACCCTTTGGTCTGCTCCATATGAGGGCCTTGCAGTGGTGGCTCAGGAACAAGGGATTTTCTCCTCTGGGAAACCCTTTTCGTGCGATCAGAGTTACGCGCAGATGCCTTCGTTCTCGTCGTATGGAAGAAACCATGGTTCCTGTCTCAGGGCCCGGTTTTGGGAGCACCATGTGAGAGAAAAACTCTGACCACGGATGCGTCCCTCACGGGCTGGGGTGCGGTTATGGAGGGCCGTTACACACGAGGTACTTGGAAAGACCATCATCTCACATTGTATATTAATCGCTTGGAGATGTTGGCTGTATTTTTTGCCCTGAGGCACTTCCTTGTAGACCTCAGAGGCCATCATGTTCTTGTTAGGACAGACAATATGTCGGTGGTCTCTTATATCAACCGCCAAGGAGGTTTGAGATCTCGCCCTCTTTGTAGACTGGCGCATCAAATTCTTCTTTGGTCCCAGGACAAATTTCTCTCTGTCAGATCTATTTATATTCCTGGGGTTGAAAATATGGGAGCAGACATCCTGTCGAGGCAGGGGCCGAGGCCCGGGGAATGGTGGCTCCACCCTGAAGTGGTTGAGCTTATATGGAGAGAGTTTGGCCGGGCGGAGGTTGACCTGTTCGCTTCTCATGAGAACTCTCATTGCCCGCTCTGGTACTCTCTCTCACATCCAGCTCCTTTGGGCTTGGATGCCACGGTACAGATGTGGCTGAGGTCACATCTGTATGCTTTTCCCCCGATCGCTCTGCTCCCTGGGGTTCTAGAAAGGGTCAGGAGGTACGGAGTGAGACTACTCCTTGTAGCTCCGTACTGGCCGGCCCAAATTTGGTTTTCGGACCTTATTAGTCTCTTGGAGAGTCCTCCATGGAAAATTCCTATTAGGAGAGATCTTCTGTCTCAGGCTGATGGTATATTATTTCATCCCCGACCAGAGTTATGGAGACTATGGGTCTGGCCCCTGAGGGGGTCCCACCCATAATTAGGTTGCCCTTTCCACCGAGGTGGTCAGGACATCCATACTAGAACCCCACTCTACTAGGAACTAAACAATTAAGTTAGGGAGGGCATTGAACCCAGTTTATTACTGCCCACTGGCTTCAGTACTGGTGTTCCATCCCGCTCTCTAACGGGATCTCCTGTTCATGCTTAGGGCCTCTGTGGCGGCCTCAGTGCCCTCCGCAAGCCTCTAAGGGTGTTCTCGAAAGGACGTTCCCACTGAAACTCCATGTTCCTGTAGATTGGAGGATGAATCCTGTCATCCAGCCTATTGGCATCAGGCTGATGGGTTATCCCTGGCACCCATCATGTCCTGTGGGTGAGGTATACAAATATATATTTGAGATATATAAGTATATATAGGAGAATCTATTGAGTCTGCTTCCTGCTCGTCTTACTCCCTGGAAGAGTGGTGGTGCTGCCCCCTCTTACTTGCTAGCGTGGGAGCCACTCAACGTTATTTTTGCCCGGTACTGAGGTACTTGTAGGCAATGTTAAGATTCTTCAGGTATTCCATCCTCCATCGCATGTGTCGGATGGTCAAGGTCGTAGCCTTTGAGGTTCCTACATTAGGACTCAGGCTGAGAGGAGTCAGTCCATCTAGTTATGCATCAAGGGTTAGGAGCTATTCCCTTTATTAAGAGTACAGTTGGTTATCTAAAACCACTCATATTTGAAGTACAAGGTGCGCTTCTGCCTTCACCTCTCATCTAATATTTTCTACTGTCTGGGGCTCCCAGCCATGAGGTCAGTCGAGCCTCCGGCTCCAGACCTCCCCTTCTTGCACCAAATCTTATGACAAGCTAGTTTGGATCTGCCCTCTACTCATTCTATCGTCCGTGAGTGTACCAGATGCTTTATACCAGGGCGTTTTTTCTCTCAGTGTGGCGGCGTGGGTATTCGTTCCCCAAAGTATCGAGTATCGATGCAGCGGGAGTTCCCTTTACGAAAGGGAACGTCTCGGGTTACGTATGTAACCCTCGTTCCCTGAGTAGGGAACGAGACGCTGCATCCCTCGGCCACACTTTTCGCGCCCCTGAGAACGACTTGCTTTGACCAATTAGAAGCTAACATTTCCTGGTTCCTGTGACCCTTTTGTAGCTTCCGGATCACCGTCACATGCGACGTCACGGGTGACGTTGCACCAATCAAGATTGGAATAGTTCCATAGTTGACTTCAGACGCTTCATGCCGAAGGCATTCCCCAAAGTATCGAGTATCGATGCAGCGTCTCGTTCCCTACTCAGGGAACGAGGGTTACATACGTAACCCGAGACGTTTTCTCCTAGTGCTTTAGCGTGGATATCCACATTTTTATCAAATATAGAACAATGTGTAAAAATTAAAGGGGTTCAGCCCTGTAACTCACAGTACATTATACAATGAGTGTACCCCAAGGACCAGTGTTAGGTCCCTTATTATTTAGTCTGTATATTAATTATCTCCCGCAACAGTGTGAAGGGATGCAAGTGCAAATGTATGCTGATGACACTATTTTTACACATGCAAGAACAGCAGAGTTAGCAGAGTTTTACCAATGCTCACAAAAACAAAAAAACATGTAAAGAAAATGGTGAGGACTACTAAATATAACTTGGCAAATTTTAGACAAATTAGACAATGTTTCTCTGTTTATGTAGCTAAGACATTCATGCATGCTACAATCCTTTCTCATATAAGCCATACTGTCTGACATGTTGGGGTCAAGCTGGTGATTAAACCCTTAATACCCTGTATCAACAGAATTGTTCAGATCTCTGAACAATTAGTCAGATTCCAATTTCTTGTTGTTTTAAGCAAATTGTAAGTGTTTTGGCACATGTGTGCAAAAGAGTACGTCAAATTGTCTGCAATTTGCATAATAACTGACTGCACATGGCCCGTTGATCAAAACTGATGAGTTGATTCTCAGTGAAACTGTCAAACTCTACACAACTTCTAAACATTCTATCATCGTGTAAGCCATCCCATGGAAAATTATCCATTAAATTATCAAAATCTGTCAGACATGCATGTATATTCCATAAAAATCTGACATGGAATGTTTGCAATGTCTGCTAAGTTGGCAAATGACCTGTCATTGCAATAAAATAGGAATCACAATCAACCAGTCAAGCATGGAAGCATATGGAGTTTGCCCACCGCACAATCACTACCATTTTTGAGAATGGAGGACCGTCACAACCCTGAACAGCAGCAACATGCTCGTGGAAGAGCAATAGGAAGACATGTAAGAATACGTGGTGGTTGTGTTTAGGGAAGACATAATAGAGGAAGGGGAAGAATTAGAAACTTTTTTATACACAACGATATTATAAGAGTAAATGTAAGTCTATTTGTACATTCTACATATGTAGGACCGCACAACAACCTCAAGCTGGTGGCAGAGCAGCAGTATTTAGCCTTCAGCAAGAACAAGAAATTTGCAACATGGTCATAGCCAACAATTCCATCGGGCTAAGATACATCCAAAGTGCAATCATAAATTACAATGGTGTCTTCGCAAATATAAGACTAGTTTTGAAAAGACATCAAATGACTGTGAAACAACACTAGAAATCTAGACGCACCTAGTGGCAGCAAATGTAATTTTGAATTTTGCAGACATGCAATAGAGTTCCGATGTTCCAGCAAACTGTTTTGAAAGATGTGCCAAATCGATTGAGAACAACTGTAAATAATGATATATTTATTTTATATTATTTAATATATATAAGTAATGTTATGAATGTTCTTTATATAAACTGTATAATGTGTGTGAAGTACTGTGTATGTGTGAAATAAATGACGTATCGTGTTACGACCCTGTCTTTTTATTCTCTACCTGATGGTGGCAGTATAACATCCGACTGTGACGTCACTGTTAATTAGAGTATAAATGTTTGGACTGACCTACCTAACGTTACTTCCTGTGGTAGAACGTAGTTCTCCAGAGAAGTCGTTTGCTCCAGTCTGTTCACTTTTAGTTTGTTTATTATTTACCAATATTCATTACCCCATTGGACTGTTATTTTCTTTTGTTTATTTAAATACCTAGACATGGTGTTATATTTCTGTAACAGATATATTTTTCGTAATAAATATTCTTGCAATGCAAACCGTTGGTTTGTATGTGTAATCCTCTTTATGTTACGCTCGGGAATGAGCTGGCTTTGACAATGGGTAATTTAATAAATAATAAATGATGTACCTTTGCATCTGTGGCTTGAATGTGTTCAGTTTGGCTTCTGAAGTTGAGTACCTTTCAAAATCACTGTTTCCACTTATTGTTTGCATAGCTGATGTACTGTGAAATTTTTAGAATATAAAATCATGCACAAGTACTTTTAACAGCTGTGACTTTGAAACAGTTGTGAGATGTTTGTCCTTCCAGAGAGACTGAGCATTCACTCTTCAGGTGACAAACTCCTATTTTAATTGGAATAATTTTCTTTCTTTTTTTTCTTTGCCATTGTTTATATCAGTCATATTTGAAGGGTTATGGGGTAATTAGATGGATTGGTTATAAAATGAGGCAGAGCTCTATTTTGTTCTACGAACTGAAGTAGTAATTTTTGAAACCTAACTAAATTATTCAGTGAGCATTAATTTACCTTCAGATCGTATATTTCAACAAGTTGTCATGCAGTCTGACCACTAATCATAACCTTTGTACATGTACGTTTGTCACTTTAGATCACCATCATATTGTTTCTTTTGGAGTACGAAGGTGAAAGAGGAGAACATGAATAACTCTGCAGTGAACTTTACCATACATGAAGCATCCACTAACCTCACAGCATTTGCATTTTCTGAGATAAGCATGCCAGAAATGTGTGTGTCAAGCTTCCATTTTATGTTTAATCTTCTTACACACTTATGTGTTATATTGTTCATTGTCACAGGAAGTGGAGTTGCATTGGAGATCTTCAACCTCAATCTATCTGTTGTTGAGATCATGTTCTCTCTGAGTTCTTTATTATGTCTATTTGTAAAGGACCTGATATTCACACCATTACCAAAGCTTTTACCAGGACTAGCCTTCACCGGTCGTCCTCTGTTTCAGTGTCTGATCTGTGTTGAGCGTTACCTGGCAGTGGTTCATCCTGTAACCTTTCTGAAGTTCAAACGTCTCAGATATAGAGTGATCTGCTCTGCTGTGGTCTGGATAATTGTTCTTGGCTCCTGTTTGTCCTGCATGCTCAGTTTAATGTCAAAGGCATTTTATATATATTCATGGTTTTTCTCTATGGAGCTGTTATTTTTCCTCTCTATCCAGTTGTTCTGCTGTGTGGCTGTTCTCAGAGCTCTGAAGCAGTCAGGACCAGGAGAGAGAGGGAGAGAGAGAGAAGAGGAAAACCCCATAAAGAAAAGAGCGTTTTATCTTATTCTGATAACTACAGTGAGCATGGTTATCATGCATGTGCCATATACTATTAATGGAGTCTTCACTGCTCTGAACCAATATTTTCCAGCACTCTGGTTTATTAGTTTTATCAGTTTTATGCTGGCTGGTCTTGTGCAGCCTTTTCTTTATCTGCACCGAACTGGGAAACTCTTCTGCCTCCGTTCATAATAAAACCTGAAATGGAGTTGATTCTAATCCTTTTCCCCGGTTGGTATATGTGCTCTTGGAAATTAAGGAAAAATTTAAGAGAATTATGCAATCATGTTATAATTTTACCAGAAATAAACTTTTTTTTATGCATACAAGCTTAAACAAGACATGTTGTTAATTACTGCAACCCTATAAATGATGTATTATTATATAAGTATTATTTAAATTAAACTGTTATTACTGTAAAGGAGAACTCGGCAACTCAAGCGAACTCTAGTCACTTATTCGCTGATTTTCCCTTTTGTTGTCGCATGTTTTCCCCACGAGCTCCCCCTACAGCTGTGGGGGGGGGGCGTATATTTCACAACACGGTCGTAAAAAACTCACTTGCGGCAGCCTCCTCCCCCTCTCTACCGCTGCTCATGTGCGTTTGTTATGATCGGAGCAAGCCAACTGTATCGTGTGGAGCTATGTCTACCGAGGTGGGTAACCTGGTAATACATCACATGCGTGTGTGTTTGTCGAATTGCCGTAAAGCAATTTGTGTTTCGCGTAGTGCCAGAGAATGTCTAATGTGGCGAGAAGTTTCCCTCTCACTACACTTCCGGCTTCTGAACTGGTTGCAGTTCCACTCTGATTCCATATGAGGGCGCTCACAGGACGAGTGCAGAATGAATGGAGGTCAATGGCGGTATACCCCTCAAAATCCACTTTTCTCAGGATATAATTTTTTGTCTAGTAATTTGAATGTTGTATTCGAAAGGAGATGCAAAGAAATTACACATTGCTGGGTGTTAGATTTTTTAGAGTCACTTATTTGCTTTAAAAAGTCTTTCAAAATGTCAATGACGTCAGAATGCTGACATCATTAGCAGAATGCTAGCGTGTTATGGGCAACAACAACTCAACCTGTAAGAAATCAAAACGACATAAGTACTCGTTCATTCAACTTTCGACCTAAAACCCATGTTGAACTCGCAAAATCTACAATCAAATCTGAGATTTCTCAACGGCAATCGGGTGAAAGAGACAAATTTAGCTGTCTAGCCCCATTGACTCCCATTCATTTTGCACTCATGGCGATCGCCCCCAGTGGAACTCTGGTGGTACTACAACCAAAATTCGGTACAATAGGGCTTAATAGGGAGTGGGCAGGCTCTCCGTAGACGGGCTCTGGTAGTGCCCAAGTTGCAAGGTTGGTTTTCCGCCTGGGAACGCTGGGGGGAGCGGGGAAAGTCACCAATATCACCAGAACAGGTTGTTTAACCATCCAAATGATTTCTAGACAGTTTTATTAAGTTAAAAAAGTTACCAAGTTCTCCTTTAATGATTGTAGGAACAATGACACAGTGAAACTATCGGTTGCTTGTGTGTGGGTGATCTATATGTTTCAATGGTATTTCACAGTAAATTTGTTTTTTGAACCAATGATTGTGCAAGTGCAAGATTTCTTTAAAGATGTTAATGCACAATGCAATGTTTTGAACATTAGACAGCCTGTGTTACAAGTGATAACCGTTTTGAGTTTTGTGTCTAGAGTTTTGAAAAATTACATCAAGGTTCTGAAAATAGTAGCAAAGTGATTGTAAAAAACTGTATGATTACAATATTATCATATGAAAAATATATCTGTGTATAGCATGCATATGTGTGTGTGTGTGTGTGTGTGTGTGGGTTGGGGGGCATATTAAAGAAATGGCTTGTCTATATAATACACCATAAATTACAGTGCTTTGCATCTGCGGCTTAAATGTGTTTCACTTGGGTTCCAGTGTTGTGCAATATGGTTTTAAAAACTCATTATTGCCCCTTATTGTTTGCATAGCTGGTGTCCTGTGCATTTTTTTTTTTTTTTTTTTTTTTTTTTTTTTTTTTTGATATCATGTAAAATCATGCACATGTACTTATGACAGCTGTGAAGTTAGACTATAAAAACAGCAGTGAAGTTTATTTCAATCCAGAGAGACTGGACATTCACTCATCAGGTGACTTACTCTTCTTTTCAGTTTTATTCATTCATTCACAGTGATATAATTCCAGTGTTGCTATCAGTCATTTGGGGTTATATGAATGTTGGGTGGATTGGTTATTGCAGAGGTGTCCAATCCTGCTCCTGGAGTGCTACTGTCCTGCAGTTTAGCTCCAACCCCAATTAAACACACCTGAACCAGCTCATCAAGGTCTTACTAGGCATACTAGAAACGTCTAGACAGGTGTGTTGAGGCAAATTGGAGCAAAACTCTGCAGGACAGTGGCCCTCCAGGACTGAGTTTGGAAAAGGGTCTGAGCTCTTATTATTATTAATATTATTATTTAATTGACATAACAGTTTATTTGAAGCACATAACTGGAATTCTTTATGTCATTTTTTTTTCTCTTTAAATTTCAGTTGCAAAATTATTTATACATAATATTTGAGTTTGTTGACTGAGAAGACCGACCAGGAGAAAATGAACAACTCTGCAGTGAACTTCACCACACCTGAAACATTCACCAACCTCACGTCATCATTACTTCATGAAACGGAAATGCTAGAACGTTTTACATCAGGCTTCAATTTCATGTTTGGTTTTCTTATACACTCCTATGTTCTGTGGCTCATCGTCAAAGGGTCAGGAAGCAGCGTTGCCTCAGATTTCTTCAACCTCAATCTCTCTGTTTGTGAGATCATGTTCTCTCTGAATTGTTTATTAAGTATAGTGGTAAATGCCATAAGATTTAAAGTATTGACAACATTACCACCATTTTTACAAGGACTTGCATTCACTGGCCGTCCTCTGTTTCAGTGTCTGATCTGTGTTGAGCGTTACCTGGCAGTGGTTCATCCTGTAACCTTTCTGAAGTACAAACCTCTCAGATATAGAGTGATCTGCTGCACTGCGGTCTGGATAATTATTCTTGGCTCTTGTTTGTTCTGCTTGTTTTCTTCCATCTCAAATACGTTTTATATATATTCATGGTTTTTCTCCATTCAGTTGCTACTTTTCCTCTCCATTCAGTTGTTTTGCCTTTTGGTCATCCTTAAATCTCTGAAGCAGTCAGGACCAGGAGAGAGAAGAAGAGAGAGAGAGGAGGAAAACCACATGAAGAGAAGAGTGTTTATTATTATTCTAATAACTACAGTGAGCATGATTATCATGCTTGTTCCATATACTATTACTGGACTTGTCACTGCTGTGAAACAATTTTATTCAGCTCTTTGGTTTATTAGTTTTATGTGTTTTATGCTGGCTGGTTTTGTACAGCCTGTTCTTTACCTGCACCGGACTGGGAAACTATCCTGCCTCTTTTCCTTCATAAAAACTAAAATAGTGATAATTTGTTGAGCTAGGCTACTAAGCGCCAACAAAAGTGCTTTTGATCTAACTCTAAACGACATACTCTTACTCCTGGTTTCACAGACAAGACTTAAGTCTAGTCCCAGACAAAATGCATGTTTGAGCTTATTTAACTGAAAGCAACTTGCACTGATACATCTTAAAATATGTCAGTGTCATTGTTTTGCCTCAAGATGCACACCAGTATTTTCTTTTCTGAGGCAGGTTAAAACAAGCTATGTAAATGTCCTAAATGTCCTAAAGTGAAGACTATAGTATATGTTGTGTGATCAGATTGATTGCCAGCCAGTTTGCTTCCCAGACCAAATTATTTGTTGCACATTTCCTTGTTTATCTCTTCTGCACTGTTACTGGGATAACGTAGTAAATATAAGCCTATTTTGTGTATCATAACGCACTAAAGGAAATGCATAAGAAATGCTGGATGATTTGGTTGATCGTCTTTGTGATGCTAATACATGTTATTTGTGCATCTGTGTTGAGAATAAATGTTTGTTTTTTTCTTTAATTTTTTAATTAATTTATCTTGATATGGTGATTAGGAAATTATTGAATGACTTAATATTTCCAGTCCAGTTGCTAAATAAAAAGATTTACTGTTTCAAAGCTATCTAAACTCTGCATTAAGGACATCTGCTGGTTAAGGCCTTGTACTATAAATGCAATGAGAACACATGAAGAAAAAAAAAAATACTATTAAGCAACTGAAAGTGCAGTTTATAATATAAGTAAATACTATCAAAGATAAAATATATGTATGATAAGCAAAGTATTTTATTAATTTGTAGCACAATCTATAAACAAGTTTTTTTAAGAACTTTAGAAAATTCTACTTAAAATTCTGATAACTTATAAACTTAATCGGTTGCAATATAGGCTCATTTAATGCTGATTCATTGTAAAACACGCGTGAGTTATCCTCTAGCTTTACATTTCTTACCCAGCGTTGTTCGGTGGGTTCTTGGCTTCATTCTGTTAATCGAGTTATCACCACTGTAGGGAGGACACTTACAATGAACTCAGTGTTGTTGTGATTACAACACTTGTTTTATTGAACAATCGGAGGCAACATCATGAATTGGCCGCAGCTGATTAAAGAGTGTGTCTCATCTCTCTCTCTCTGTCTATACTATCACAACTGCTGCAGACTGTTTTCTCCTGTGATCTAAATTGCGGGGTGCTGTTCTTGCGATATTATCCCCCAAATCCTATTTAAAGTTGTAGAACATTATAACCCTTAAATTTCACTTCCTACAATTGGTTCAGATCAAATCCTTAGTGTCCATTTCTAAATGTTTCAAAGCAGTAAACAAGTAGTAGCTAAAATTCAGTTTGGCACATGCCTCGAAGCACTAATTCACGAAAGAAAAGATTTTTAAAGGTTTTACACAGTATTGTTGAGTAAATTGTCTTATTTGTATCTTACCAACATCCCACCACTGTTTTAATGAATAATTAAAGATTTCCTGGTTTTGTGAACTTCCCAAAAATACTTAAATGATAATATATAATTGAACAAGTTAGTATTAAAATGCCAGTATGCGCTTTTTGGTTTCCTTTCAAGGGAACTCACACTGCGTCTGAAGACAACCCTTTGGGGAACACCTTCAGCGTGATGTGTATGAATCTGATCGCTAAATGTCTGTGTGCTGACCACTAGGCTATAAACAACACTTAATCTGCTTCAGTTTGTTAAATATTAGAACCTCATTGTGTAAGAACCATGGGGGGGAACAGAATACGACGGCAAACAAACCAGCTGTCGAAATCCGTTCCCCCACCCTCAATTTGAGAGATGTTGAGGAAGTGACTGAAAAGATGCTTATTCTTTTCTTTGTGTGGATGGAGCTTAACCAGCACTAATTTAAATAATATTTTTTTGCTGTCTTTGCTTTTTAATATGATAGAACAGTATGGGATCCAGAAAAGTCCACGAGCCGAAAAACCAAATGCACTAATTGTCAGTGTGTTGACCAGTAGGCTATCAACAGCACTATTTTTCCTCAGTTTGATAAATATTAGAACCTCATTGTGTAAGAACCATGGGGGGGAACAAAATCCGATGGCAAATAATACACAATCCATGCATTATCACGTTGGAAAGGTCACGCCTCACGTCATCCATCTAAGTTTTTTGTCTGTGTACTCCGGTTCAAAAAGGTAGGGAAGGGCGAAAAACTCCATCTCATTTTCTCTTCCAACTTCAAAATTGTCTGACATCTTTGTTTTAATTTATTATTATTATTTTCTTCTTTTTTTTTGTGACCTTTCCAACGTGATGACGTAATACCTGGCGCGTCGCAGACCAGCACAAGACGAACAATTGTGGTTAAAAAGTATATACTTTCTTTTTTTTTTTTTTTTTGAAAATGACCAATCGTTTCACTAGATAAGAACCCATTCCTCAGCTGGGATCGTGCAGAGCCCTTTGAAGCACTTTAGAGCCCTTTGAAACGGCATTGATTTGAACTTCAACATTTTGGTTGCCATTGAAGCCAATTGTGTGGAGAAAGTTCACAAAAACATTGTGAAATGTTTTCCTCAAAACACCTAATTTCTTTTCCACTGAAGAAAGAAAGACATGAACATCTTGGATGGCATTGGGGTGAGTAAATTATCAGGAAATTTTCATTTTGAGGTGAACTAATCCTTTAACCTGTCAAGAAAATTAAATACATTAAGATTTTGTATCATGTAAAATGACAAACCTGTGCTGACAATGACCTTCATGTCCTTCGTGTACACAGCATGGGTGCCATGGCCTTCAGGTAAATATAGGAATAACCCCAGGGAGGATGCGGCTCGTAGTAGACATTCTGTAAGAAAGATTGATAGCTCTAACAATGTTTTTAAAACAACAAACTCGTGACACTAACAGTTGATACTACATAGTGCTAAAACAATTTGAAGTATTTAATGAATCTGTTGAAATGACTGTGAGTTTGATGTCTGTGTGCAGGGGCGCTGCTAAGGATTTTGGGCCCCATGAAAAGAATCTTGACAGGGCCCCCAACACAGCTGAGACTTTTTTCATATTAATTTACATAAAATCATGGTTTATGGTATTTTGACTATCATTCTCATATATTTAAGTCAATCAGACAATTGAACTCCATCCCATGTCCACACCCGTAATTTGTCCTCTGTAATACTGCACTACTTCAGTACTGTATAATGTATATACTGTGCATAGCTGTACATGTGTCATATAGTGTATTCACATATATTTATATTTGTATGTATGTGAGGCAAAGCCGTGCACCCGCTGCACCCTGCTCTATCGAAACGTGCTAACTTGTCGAAAAATGCTACCGTAGAGACCTGGGGCCTCATGTACAAAGCATGCGTACGCACAGAAAAGGGCCGTAGGCTACGATCATTGTCATGGGTGGTCCACTAACAATTTAGGCCTACTTGCAAACCCACCTTTTCTTGTGAAATATTGGGTAACATACTGTCGACCCTTTGCCTCTTTGTTTCACTTCTCTTATTTTTTTCTCTTTCCGTTTTTGACTTCCAGATTTTTGAGGCATTTTCACTCCCTCTTCCGTCAAGTGAAGTCAAGCTGTTTGTGTTGCCAGGGCTGCGTTCAGCCCCGGCAAAACGTTGCACAACGTTTTTTAAACAGAAACGGTGATGCGTTGAACACACTGTTCTGATGACGCAAGAGTTGCAACTATGGCAGCTGAGAAGGCCATTCTTTGTGTTCTTTGTGAAGAATTTTCAGAGCCTGATGAAGTCGGTATTTATATGTGTTTAATACTACAAAATATGCCCGATGTTACAGTTACTGCACTTGCCGCCCAGAACACAAGAGAACATCCCAATGGAGTGAAGGGATTGCTGAAACTGAAATGGAAGCACACATCTTACCAAATTCAGACTAAAACACATCTATTTAGCCTCACACTGACTTTATTTGTAGTTATAGGCTACTGTTTTAATACCCTGTATTTTCTTTCTCATTTTTAGGAAAAGCACTTAATTACCATTGTTTATTTCTATACCAAATGTCATACACTTGCAATGAAGCTAAAAATATAAACAACTACATCATTATGTTGATATCCTATATTTTTACAATAAAACTTACGACAAACATGTCTTCTAATATCCTCAGTTGTTGCGTATACCGAGCTGCATCGAACACATTTGTACATTACTTTCATTGAACCCATTGTGCGAGTTCACTTTAATACCGCGTGCTTTATATACATGTTGCTGCTGATTGGACTGCAGTTCTGACACACCCACCAAACAAGAGAAAACGTATCTCAAACCCCGTTGCACACCGGTGCACGGCGTTTCCAGGAAACATGACGTTCAACCCGGAAACCGTAGCAAAACGTTGCGCACCGTTTTGAACTTGAACGTGCCCCTGGATACAATTTGGGCGGACTGAACCATTTTATGATAATCGAGAGGGGGAGAGGGGCCCACGGACGTTTGTGTTTCCTAAACAAATAAAAAAATTTGACTCCAGGAAACAGCAAATAGAATAATTTAAAGTTAATCATTTTTACTATCAAATATTTTTTTTTAGCACCACAATTGTATTGGGGGCTTCTCTGGGCCCCCTCTTAGTCATGGGCCCCGATAATCGTCATCGTTTACCCCCCCTTTACAGCGCCCCAGTCTGTGTGTATGACTGCATGCTATTGTTCTTACATTCCACTTATCAGAAAGATGCTGTGAATTTCTGTGAGTCCTCTTCAGACAAACCTCACAAAACACTGCAGTGGTGCTGCACTCAATGCACCTATAATCAGCATGTTCTAGGCAGACAACACACTGGGTAGTGATTGGTGCTGAACATTCAAACGACACCTTAAGCATGTCATCCTTGACATCCCAGGCATGAATCTCTCTCTTCTTTGCCTTACTGTATGCACTCTCAGAACATGAACTACTGCTCGGTGCCACATCATCAGGTTCAGCCTGTTGAGATGTAACAGAGATGTAAGGGTCGGAAGAGTGGGTCTGTTTGGAGTTGGGCTGGGGAAGACCTTGACTAAGGTAAGAAACTTTTGCAGGGCCAGCGATACACCTCCTCATCACCTTACAGTTTTTTTTATTCGGTTCGGTACTATTTTCACAAGTTAGGTGTACATTTTCAAAACTCTTAGTGCTATCACAACAGATCATCAAAAGTGCACTTTTTTCAAACATTTCATCATGTTTTAGTACAATTGTGTTAGTACAATACACAAAATCACAAAGTATCCTTTTCACAACACAAAATAAGTGTTTCATCTACATAAATGTTTCATTCACAGTAACTGCCTTCCATAAAGCTCTATCAAACTTTTGATTAGCATCTCTTCTTGTTCAGTTTAATACATTTGTCTATTATTTAATCCAACTGATCTTAATGGTTAATCAATTAATCATTTGGTACACCTATAGATTTCTATATTGATTCAAAACAGTTTCTATAGAACTTGTTTGCAATTTCTGATATGGATAACCAAATGTAATATATTCTTTTTACGTGATTTACAGATAATAACCACCACAGTGTTCAAAGTGAGAGCACACGCATGTGTGTGTGTATACGTGTGTGTGTGTGTGTGTGAGAGAGAGAGAGAGAGAGAGAGAGAGAGAGAGAGAGAGAGAGAGAGAGAGAGAGAGAGAGAGAGAGAGATTTGCCATTTGTGCAAATACTGTAAAGCAGAATAGAGTATAAGGGAGAGAAAACAGTCAATGACTGTAAAACATCAGATTGATCAGAGATAGATCAGTAGAAGGGAGACAGATGGCATCAAATACAGCATTTTACATTACAGTATATGCAATACTGTAAACAGATTACCATGGTAGAGACTGCCGAATTACTGTAACTCAACCTTCATCTGTAAAGGTCCACTACAGTATAGATTCAGTCAAATGGTATAGAGTGAAATCATTTACTGTGTAACCGCACTGGCATTAGTAGTACATTTAACATTAGCTCAAATGATTTATAGGTAATTTTAATAATTAATCATGAATATGATTAATATTTTGCATTTTACAGTTACATTAATTTATTCGAAGTTGAAAATAGATCGATTTGTATATATGAATAATCAATCACAACTAATTATAATTCATCATTCATATATCAATAAACCTATTTCAGATCGATTATGAGATAACCCTTAATGGAAATGAATGTAATCATCAAACGGTTGTTTGTCCAGCAAAACGGCCGTAAGATTAACTTAACAATTTCTCAACAAAAATTATCTCTTTCTTATAATTCAAAGAAAGCTATTTTCTGGCCATAAAAACAACTCTCCTGTTCTTAGTTTAAAGTTTAAAGGTTCACCGAACGTGAAGTTGCCAGAAGCATGATTCAGAGTTGATGACTCCTATAGGAGCCCTGGAGCCAGGAATTCTTTCAGTGCTCGTGCACGTCTTTAAAGAAGAGGAGCGCGCGCCGCGGAAGATTCAAGTCTCTTTAAAGTTGAAGCTTCACTGAACGAATGGTAGAGTCTAAACAAAGACGAAAATAAAGAAAAGACTTAAGAAAATAAAAGAGAAATTCATTCACGAAAACGGTGAATGAATGCTCCCTAAACGGGAGCCATATGGGTCTTCTCTCTGATGAAGCAGGTTCGTAAAAGTGCTCACGGAGATTTCCTGAGTCGGTCTTTTATGGAAAATATGGGTTGACGCCTCTGTTCGCGCAAACAACCAATGAACGTCCAAAGATCTGAAGCGGGAAAAGGTTCTTTGTCTCTGGGGCAACGCCCACTCGAATGAGTCATGAGGAGATGGGCTTTGAGCTGTTCGGCTCCCAAAATATGAAAAAGTGTAAAATAATGCATATTACTTCATTCTGCTATCGGAATTCGACTCCGTTAGATTGAGAGAATTTCAGAGATATGAAACTTGTCATAGGAAGATTTTAGGAACACCAAGTTACATAAGATATGCGTAATTAAAAACATTTTAAAGTTACATGGCTAGAAATAAGGTTTACCCAAAATGTGTTGTACACTAGCTACAAATGGAGATGAAACTTAAGGAACTAAACACGGTACACACCTGATTTGTCTAACCTTATTACCAAAGTTTACCAGGATACACAAACTACACCACGTAAAAGAAAAATTATGAGTTGGGAAATTACATCCATGTTTACATTTCTTTAGTGGTTATACATATAGAAAATGTAGGATTTAAGTAGGAGGAAAGATTAACACTTTAATTCTGCTCCACTCCTAAAAGCTCTGTTGCTTGACATTCCGTTAGGCAATAAAACAAAGTGGGTGGGGGGAAGGCAATTCCACTGGAGAAACATTCTTCAAAAATACATTTCAGAGCTCAACACTAGAAAATCATAATTATATGATCAAACAAATTAATAAAACATGCATACAGGAAGGCCAAACCCAAATCTGCGTTACATACATTAAAACTATATTTCTATCCTGAATAACACACAAAGGATGTTTGTTTGTGTGTGTGTGTGTGTGTGTGTGTGTGTGTGTGTGTGTGTGTGTGTGTGTGTGTGTGTGTGTGTGTGTGTGTGTGCATGTATGTGTGTGGGATGACTCCTCAGTCTCCCAGGGGGTGTTGTAAAGTGTTATCCTATAGCAGGAGGGGTCAGGTTACCTAGACCATGTTTCTATTTGAGAACATTACTTATGAGAAACACTTTCAAGTTACAAATGCAGAAAATCGTGACTATGGCATGAAAGGGCTACCCATGCAGGCCTTAATACATCATCTTAGGTTCTGAATCATTCTGAATTAAATGCAAGGTAAGTTGTTGTGTGTTTGGAATGTCTCTAGAAAGTTTTGTTATCTCTTTGTGGGTCCTTTTGAAGCTCCCCACAGGGAAGAAGAATGTGGTTTCCAGGTTTCTGGAGTATCTCTGAGGTGCAATTAATGTCGTAAAAGTCCATTTGCTCCAGTCTCTCTGGAGCCTGGCGTATGATTTGTAATTTCGAAGTCAGGAGGTTACAAGCTCTGGTAAGCTTAGCAAAGAACGTTTTGGGCAGGAATGTGCTTAGAAAACACAGAGAGTCCGAATTTGTTAATTCAGAATCAAACAAACGAATGATTCAAATAGCCCAGTCGCTACAACTGTATTGCCAGCAATCTCTGTTAGCACAGAACCTCATAGCTGTACTTCATCACACCTTTTGATAACACACTGGATAGATACTATTACAAACATTATTGATTCAATTACTTCTAATGTGGCAATTACTGTAATTATTTCAGAAACAACGGTGATTTGAAACATGTATCTTGCATTGTTTGCTGTGGAATGAACTGATACTAAATTGAAAGAAGATCATACTGTTGTGTTTCTGTGATTAAACCAAATGTTCTCATTACATATTACAATAATCTTGTGTTTGAAACAACTGCTTTTCCCATATCTGAAATCAATATATTTGGCAATTATTACATAAAGCAAAGTGCAACCCATACTTACCACAGCCTAAAAGACAGAAACACATCAGTGAACATGGGATGCAGATGAGGGATATGTATTTGGTGCCATAGATAGATAGATAGATAGATTATGCAATAAGCCTTACTTTCTTAAAGTGTGGAAAAAGTGTGGCTAACTTTGCGTTTAACTAGAAACTAAATTTCCCCATTAGCTTCAGACGTAAAAACATGCTTATTAGCAACGTTAATACTCACATAAAGCATGTAACATAACGATAGGCTAATAACGTAATAGGGCCTAGCCTAGATAACGTTTACAAACACATCGCAATACGGTTATCTCATGTCAACACTCATGTCACGCAACATTAAAACACGTACATTTTATGTATTGTTTTCCCTTATTGAGTAATTAATTACAGTTTAAATGCTCGTTTTATCATTTAAATGGTCTTACCTGAAAATATCAAGCGCGAAATTCAGTAGACTTCCAATTACCGGCAAGCTGGATTCCTCTGGGATTGGATCTGGAGTCTTCTCTTGTATTTGTCGGTGATTAACCATGTGGATGGATGATAACAGCCTTCTGAGCCTACAAGTAGGCGCAGCAGGCCCCTTCTGGCCCATATCTATGAGCTGTAACCACTGATAACGCCCATTCAATCAAGTGATAACATTCGAAGCGGGTGCAATTTAAGTATTGAAATATGATATTAGCTACTGACACAGAATGACATGAGAACTAAATGGGACTGATATTTAAAAAAATCCGTACCAGGCAGCAATCCCCTCCCACATCAATTTACCATATTTCCTCAATTTATTAGACTAGCCAAACTAGTTCACACCTATAGGCTGTTGTCATTAGTTGTAAACTCAGTCTGTAAAACAGCACATCCTGAGGGACTGGACATTCACTCTTCAGGTATAAATATATATATTTTTAATTTGTTTTCTTTTATTGTGCTGAGTAAATTATGTTATTGTTATCAGTCATTTTACAAGAGTTTCCTATGTTTTTTTTGTTTTTTTAATGGGCATACTGAGTAGCATAAATTGTATCATACTTAGGCCAATTATCATTGGAATGCAATTATTGTCTGTATTACGCATAATGGCTTTTCACTCTGAACTTAAGCCCAGGATAGCATTGTTCTAAACCCCACGTTTAACCCCGGCTAAAGGAACGGAGTTAGCGCTTTTTAGGATTATGAAACCGTGCCCCGGTTTGTTTTGCAGTTAATACCCAGGCTTAATTGTCAACCCTGGGTAAATTATGAGCAATGTGAAGCAAGATAACCCATAATTGGAATGATCCATGGTTAGCTATTTCAAGTGTGAAAAGCCCTAAAATGACCCATAGTACTTGCTTTATCTTCACATATTCTCATATCAGCTGAATGTACTTGACATCCAAGCTGTCTTTAAACCTATCAGGGTATATTTACACTTTTCTCTTTAGGCCAGAACATATTTGCAACATATTCATATTTTCTTTGATAGACATGGACTCTGCTGTGAACTTGACCACACCTGAAGCTTCCACAAACATCACAACATCGGTGTCTGCATTTAATCGAATAGGCATGTTAGAGATTTGTCTGCTGAGCAGCAATTTCATGTTTGGTCTTCCTACACACTCCTATATTATATGGCTCATCATCACAGGAACAGGGAGTGGAGTTGCATCAGAGTTCTTCATCCTCAATCTCTCTGTTTGTGAGATCTTGTTCTCTCTGGATTCTTTATTCAGTATATTAAGAATAACCACACAATTCCAATGCTTCATAACATTAGCAGTTTTTCTCCAAGCACTAGGCATAACGGGCCACCCTCTGTTTCAGTGTCTGATCTGTGTTGAGCGTTACCTGGCAGTGGTTCATCCTGTAACCTTTCTGAAGTACAAACCTCTCAGATATAGAGTGATCTGCTGCACTGCAGTCTGGATAATTACTCTAGGCTCCTGTTTATTCTGCTTATTATGCGAGAATCAAGCCTTTAGATGGTTTATCTCAATTAATTTACTCATAGGTTTCTTCATTGAGATGTTCTGCTGTGTGACTGTACTCAGAGCTCTGAAGCAGTCAGGACCAGGAGAGAGAGGGAGAGGGAGAGAAAAAGAAAACCACATAAAGAGAAAAGCGTTTTATCTCATACTTGGTACTACTATGAATATGGTTATCATGTATTTGCCATGCTCTATTGTTGGACTCATCACTATTCTGATGCAACAGAATATTCCTGCTCTCTGGTATATTAGTTTCATTTGTTTTATGCTGGCTGGTTATGTTCAGCCTGTTTTTTATCTGCATCGGACTGAAAAACTTGTCTTCTGCCTCAGTTCTAAAAAAGAAAACAGCAATTGACTAATCATTATTTCCATTTAATAGTTTGTTTTTGTTTTGTTTTTATTGGATGTGACAATTAAAAATGACAGTTTATGATGCAAGTGTGGCCCTCAGTCATTGACTGTTGTGTTTATTTAAAGAAGTCCATGCGAATTTACCTATTCTTTGTCTATCTCATATGGTAAAGAAAAAAAATATGAATTAGTATAATTAATAGTTTTATTTTAATATGTTTGACTCATGATCACCCTTTTTAATGCATTATAGAAATGATTTTACTGAACCTGAAATGCTTAAATTATGTAAGTGAGCAATTATGGATCATTCAACAGCATCAATGTTGATTGTTTAAGATTGTTTAGTTGTCAGACAGACAAAATCCTATGTTCTTGTCTACTCTTCTAGCTTTAGTCTTCCTCAATGGATATATCTGATCAAAATGGGGTTAGTTTGTGAACACATGTAATGTGCAAATAGTGTGTTTGTCAAATAAAAGGAATTAATCTCTGATACAGTCACTTATTTTCATGTTCCAGGTGTTCAATGCATTAGTGAAGCTTAAGTTATTATGAGAAACATGTTCAAACTCTTTTTTCTTTAATGAATGGGAAATGTAAAATATAAGCATTTTCTCCCTAACTTGCTATGGTTTTAATTTAATTTTTATCATGTAGGCTAAATATAAACATGTTACTTGCAACCTTTTGTCCATCCTTATATATATTTTTTATTTATTATTGAAATTAGGTTTGGAAACAGTGCCTTATTTTGTGTGATTAATGATGTCTGTATTAAATTGTCACACTCGTGTTTCAGACAGGAAGGCGAAGACAGACAGATCAAGTTAATAACAAAGTTTAATCACAATACCTCAGACAGGCAATGACAAACACGACAGTGATCGGACACAACAAACACAACAAGATGATTAACAGAACACAGCTGGTGCAAATTAAATAAGAATGACCGTGACCGTGGTAACAAAGGAGTGGCAGGAAAACTGAACAAAGGAAAACATGTGACTAATGAAAAAACTAAAGTTTATTATTATTATCAATTTGACTTCAGACATTGGCCATTTTTTTGAAAGTCATAAATATAAAGGGTCCAGGACAGCAATTTAAAGATGAAAGCTTTCAAATTAAATATTACAGACAGTGAGTAAACTGCACTGCGTTCTGCAATTATATTTATAGACATCAGATAGGCCAATCATTCACTCTTCATGTGAAAAACTCTTTCAATTTCATTCATTTTCTTCTATTTTACTGAGCTTTAACACTTTACAATAAGGTTTCATTAGTTAACATTAGTTAACTACATCAGTTAACATGGAATAAGAATGGACAATACGTCTACAGTATTTATTAATCTTAGTTCATGTTAATTTCAGCATTTATTAACATTATTAACCCTTTATGGTATAGTGTTGCCATATGGAAACAATTCATTTCCTTGTTATTCAGAAAAAAATACAATATGGCAATTAAAAGGGCAGGCCTTAAGGTAGCCAATGATGTGTTGTTTTTAAATCACATGACATTTGAATGTCCCTCTAAAACTTTCTGTCCCACTGTCACCCTCACATGGAAGACACCTGTTGAAGTGCTCCAGAAAATGCCTCATTTCTAAACATCTCTTCTCAAGGGGGATTTTTTGCTGGATCTTTGATAAGTAAATTAGATATTTTACTCACAAATCAACTTTGTCTAACATAGTTTTCCTGTAAATTGACAAAATATCTATGTTTCCATAATGGCAACGCTGTACCACAGTGGGATTGCAGTAATGTATTTCCCCATTGGGATTTTTTTATAGAAATAGTGGCATCAGCAATATTTATTTGAAGTGTTTATTGTAGTTGTATTTATGTAGGGGCGGGGAGCGCGGGGCACAACGTAACACGGGGCTAGTTGTAACACACTTGTTTTAAATACTTCCACACATGCTAGCATGACGAAACTTGGTGTATTTACTAGTTGCCATATCAACACTATATAGAGAAAAAATTGCGTCAAAATTATTATTTTCTTTTTGGAAGATATCCATAGACATTTATTAAACCATAGCAAAAGTAAATTTCTTACTTAAGTTAATTTTTCATCTCTATTTTTTGTGTTTATTTAAAATTAGACAAATCTGATATTATTTGAATCTCCATTATGTTATTTAACAGTTGAGATAGTTCTTTAATGCTTCGCTAACTAGCAGAAGACAGTAGCCGGGTTTAAATCCCAGTTGTGCAGGTGGGGGCATGTTGTAACACTGCGTTACAATGTGCCCCTATTAGAAATATGCTATTACTTTTATTAATTCTATTGAGAAAACATGAGAAAAAGGTGAATAAAGACTGAGAGTCAATGTGCAGAAATGACTAATTATTAATATGTTTTGAACTATGTTGTATAGCTGTGTTTTCCTGTTCGTAGTTAAAACTCAAAAATGAGTTTTATTTAATTATTAAAAAATGCCATTATTTTATATGAAAAAGTTAATAATTGTATTTTAATTAGAAAATATTTTAGTTTGTCTTGTATATTTTTTTAATTAGATCAGATAACATTTTAAAGGAGCTGTATGTAAGATTGTGGCCAAAACTGGTACTGCAATCACTTTCAAATTACTGTAGAACGGTGTATTCCCTCCCCTTCCCCCCTGACTCGAGGTTGCCAGATAGGCTGCAGGATCCAGCACAAACGTTTGTAGCTGCAGCTGTGGTAACTAGAGCTGAGCTGGCAACCCGGATGCCGAAACACAACTGACTTCGTGATTGGTAGATAGGTGGAGGGTGGGGCATCAGGCCAAAACACAACATGACAACATCAGTTGAGGGCTGCAACTTCACTTTTAAATTACAATCTCCTGGCCGGACTACTGTTGTCAGTGATATAAGTATTTGAAATGAACATGATTTCTTAACGTCTAGTGACATATCAGGGCCATTTTATGATTAATTGAAATACATTTCTTACATACAGCTCCTTTAAGCTGTCATATGGTCATGTTACAATGTGCCCCTCACATGTTACAATGTACTCCATCTATGGGGCATGTTGTCACATTTCACTTCCATTCTTTCGGGGTATATCAAGAAAAAAGTATATACTGTATTAATAAAACAAAACCACACAATTGTACTAGACATGTGGGAAATTAATGTGGGAAAAAATAAATACTCTGAACCATAAGTAGATTTACACAAACTGAGAAAGTCAAAAAGTGTTACTTTGTGCCCCGCTCTTCCCAAATAACAAATTGATTTTCTATTTTTCAGAAAATGAATACAGCAATATACGGAAAGGACAATGGAGTGCAGGGTTAACGTGCACACTGAGTCCGAAATTCGCGTCTGAAATTTGAAATTATTTATTAAAACATAAATACGACCTCATGTTTTGTCAATCACGTTTATACATTGCCTCCGAAACTGTCCGTCATAAAAAAAATAGATCGGGTTCGATTTTCTGCGTTTTTCGCATCCGTAGCAAGCATTTTGAATGGTGTTTTACAATTTTACTATTCAAAGCCACTGAATGAATAATACGAAACAACGCATATGAAAATGTCTGACACCGTGTGCTAACGATTAGCCATATTTTTGGTAATAACAGGAATTCCCAAAATCACAATTTTTGGGAATGACAGAGATTCCCAAAATAAGGGTTAGGGTTAGTGTTAAGGTTATTATAGGGATCTACTTATTTTGGGTTTGCATGAATTCCGAGTATATAAATCTATCAATTTCTAAAAGAAATGTGCAACTAAATAGAAAAGAAAATCATAATTTTATAGAAAAACAACTTTGACCATTTTCCATTGTGTTACAGCGTTGCCACAAAGGGGTTACTTAGGGAACCCTAAGTAAACCCTCACAAAAAAATAATAATAAAATAGATAAATAAATAAAAATTGAAGCTAATTGATAGAAGCTATTTCATGTAAAAAAAAAAAAAAAAAAAAAAAAAAATATATATATATATATATATATATATATTTCATGGATAGATAATAATGCATAGAGGGTTCAAATCAAAATGTGAAAGAATGCACTGTGAAATAACAAACAAACAATGTCTAGTAGAATTTGTATGAACTAATGTTAACAAATATTAATAAATACTTTAACAAATGTATTGTCCATTGTTACTTAATGTTAGTTAATGCATAACTAATGTTAACAAATGAGACCTTATTGTAAAGTATTACCCTACTGAGCTATATATAACAATGCCATTGTTGTTTTCAGTCAGTCATATTGTGGGTTATTATTGGCATGTTAGATACTGAAGAAAGGGAATGAGTCATTTTTTAAATTGAACAGAGTTAACAATTTATTCAGAATGCAACATATCATTTAATAAGTTGATGATGTGTAGAACTGCACACTTAGGTAAAAAAAAAAATAGAATCGTATTTCCTCATCCATGGAGTCTGAACAATAATCTTAACCCTTGTATATTGACACTTTTTTCATAATTCACAATTTTATTTTATTTTGTTTTTTATTTTTTTTAGGCATGGAATTAATGAATGGCTCAGTGAACTTCACCACGCCTGAAGTGTCAACCAACCTCACGATGTCTGCACAACACTTAAATTTTGTAAATTTTGTACTGAGCTTCCATTTCATGTTAGGTGTGTTTACACACTCCTATGTTATATGGATCATCGTCAGAGGAACAGCAAGTGGACTTGCATCAGAGTTCTTCAACCTCAATCTCTCTGTCTTTGAGGATGTTCTGTCTCTGAATTCTTTATTCGCTTTGTTGGCTACAAGATTTTCAAGTCTTCAAATAATTGCACGCTTTTTATTGGGACTTGCCACCACTGGCCGTCCTCTGTTTCAGTGTCTGATCTGTGTTGAGCGTTACCTGGCAGTGGTTCATCCTGTAACCTTTCTGAAGTTCAAACCTCTCAGATATAGACTGATCTGCTGCACTGCAGCCTGGATCATTATTCTTGGCTCCTGTTTGTTCACCATGTTTATTTTAGTCTTGCTCAGTGAAATGGCACATACATGGTTCTATACTCTGCATTTCCTCCTCTTCCTCTTCATTCAGATGTTTTTCCTTGTGGCTGTTCTTATAGCTTTGAAACAGTCAGGACCGGGAGAGAGAGAGGAGGAAAACCCCATAAAGAGAAGAGCATTTTATCTCATTCTGTTAACTACTGTTAACTTGTTTATTATATATGTCCCAAACACTATCGCAGGATTCCACAAGATTCTGACTAAAGGGGATATCCCAGGTCTCTATATGAGTAGTCAAATTTGTTTTATTCTGGCTGGTATTGTTCAGCCTGTTCTTTTTTTGCACCGGAATGGAAAACTTCCAAAAGTAGTAACTTGTATAACTCTTATAATTTTTAAAAGACATTGCTGCTAAACCTAAAATTAAGTATAAAAAAAATTCAGTAGCATGACCAAAATACATATTGATTGGTTAGTTTTGGCATGTGCATTGAAATTGAAAGTGGTAAATAATTTTAGAAAAACATACAATTGTTTGTCTTTACTGACACTATAACGATTAAAGATCATGTTGTGTAGTTTTTACAGGGCATGCATGTGTCATCTGTGAAAGATTGGTCATCACAAATGGTCATCTTGTTCTATTTAGTTCAAATAAAGTTAATTAAAATAGTAGTTTAAAACATATAAACTACTTTTTTACCTTTTTTATGTGGTATGTTGTGCTATATGAACCTGTGTCTGCAATAAAGCTTTATATATATAAGTAGCCTACACTGTAAAAGAAAATCTGTGAAATTTACAGTAAAGAAAAAAATAAAAGACAGCTGTGGTAGCCAGAACCATAAAAAAAAAAAAAAATGGTAGCAACAGTTTAGGTTTCATGGATTTAACTTAAATTTACAGTAAAAAAAAAATAAAAAAAATAAGAAAAAAAAATAAGGTAGCCTATATTTAAGGATGCGCAATGAGAGCACAGAAAGAAATCTAAAAAAGGCTAATCAGTTTATTAGGCTACTTCAGACAGATGTCCTATCCTAACTCTACCCTCAAACAACTTATTATAATGTGATGAACAGTGTTGGGCTCGTTACTCCAAAAAGTCAAAAACTAATTTGTTACAATACTCGTTATTACACCCCACACAATTGATCTTTGTCGCTGTATGTCGCTATGTAGCCTACTGAGAAAGGCGCTTGGGTGTTCCGTGCTGTCGCTCTAATGAAGTTAAAATAAGTTCAAAGTGTGTCTCGAAACCTTGCTTTAGTATCCAACAGAAGAAAGAAACTCATACAGGTTTAGAACAATTTGATGGAGTAAATGAAAACAGAATAAAAAAAAAAATTGGTGACCTATCCCTTTAAATATATTTGGAAAAACAATCCCTTTCCAACTGTTGGCTATAAATACAGAGAATGATTAAACAAATAAAATAAAATAAAATATTATGCATATCATTTTTTAATTATAAAATTATATTGAGATGCACGTAGGCTATTTATAGAAAAACATTACATTTTCTATACAAATAATACTTAAAGAGGGCTATCTATCTATCTTTTTTTTATGTTTTGAAATATTTGCATATTTGGTTTATTAGGACGTGCAACCTATAAACCTATCCACAAAAAAAACCCTAGTGACAGCTGTGAAGTCAGTCTACAAAACACAGCACAGAGATTTATACACACCCAGAGAGACTGAACATTCACTCTTCAGGTGACAAACCTTTCTGAATCATTTCAGTTTTTCTGCTTTATAATATATTACAATAATGCCACGATGATGCATTTTGTAAGTACTACTGGCATTGCTAGATATTATGAAATGTTCATTATAAATATGGTTATGAATGTGGATTAACTGAAGACCGTCAAGTCTTGTAAGAATTTGAATGCTCTGATTATTTAAATTGCAAAATGGAATAGATTTTATTTTAAAAGTAGGCTACCTTAATGTCTTTCTTGTTTTGAGCATTTTAATCTTTGCCCTGTGAAATGCATATTATTTCACCCTATGCTAACAGATTTACACTTCTTCATTCCCATTGCAACCATTTTTTCATCCTATGAACTAAGCAGATAAAGAAGAAATGAACTCCACATTTGAAGCATCCACAAACTCCACAGCCGTGCCACACTACTTTTTTCCAGTGAGCAATGCAGATATGTGTGTGTACGCCATTAAGTTCCTGTTTGGTGTACCTACACACTCTTATGTTATATGGCTCATCATCACAGGAACAGGGAATGGAGTTGCATCAGAGTTCTTCAACATTAATCTCTCTGCTTGTGAATTCTGTTTTTCTATTAATTGTTTGTTAATAACACTGTCATTTGTTGGTCACAGTGTCAATAGGTTACAAACATTTTTACTTGGTTTTACCACCACTGGTCGTCCTCTGTTTCAGTGTCTGATGTGTGTTGAGCGTTACCTGGCAGTGGTTCATCCTGTAACCTTTCTGAAGTACAAACCTCTCAGATATAGAGTGATCTGCTGCACTGTGATCTGGATATTCACTCTTGGCTCCTGTTTGTGCTGCATGTTTGTTGTAACCTCAGATAAATATAATGATATTTTCATATCCTTATCGATGCAGTTCCTCCTCTTCCTCTCCATCCAGTTGTTCTGCTGTGTGGCTGTTCTCAGAGCTCTGAAGCAGTCAGGACCAGGAGAGAGAGGGAGAGAGAGAGAGGTGGAAAACCACATGAAGAGAAGAGCGTTTTATCTCATTCTAATAGTTACTGTAAGCATGGTTGTCATATTTGTCCCATTCATTTTTACAGGCTTCTTGACTATTTTCACACGACTGAATACTGAACCTTACAGAAGTTTTGGTTTGGTTTGTTTTATTCTGGGTGGTTTTGTGCATCCTGTTCTTTTTCTGCAACGGACTGGAAAACTTTCCTGTGTCTGTACCTCATAAAACCTGAAACTGTAACAAAACATTGTTACTAAACAACCTTTTATTAAGTAAACCTTACATTGTAATACAAACATCCTGGGATATTAATGTGAATTGAATTGGTGAATATATTTGAATTTAGAATATAAATCACATTCTGTAGTTTTTATTGTGCATTCATGCTTCATCTGTCAAATGCGTGAATTGTGGTTTATATAGTTTGTTTGCCTTTGTCGCCTTTGGCTTTTGGCTTGCTTAGTTGGGGACACTTAATATTCAACAATATTATTGATCTGCCTGCATTGACACCATTATATAAGAACTGAACTGAGCTGGACGATGACATCACAGTTTTCTCCAGAGCGGTTTCTCTGAACTTACTTAAGCTTGACTATGACGTTATTTTCTTTTAGATCTGTTGTTCAGCAGACACAAACTTTGTTGCATTATTTTGAGAATAATTTTGAAACAATCTGTTTTGTAAAAAGCGCTATATAAATAAAGGTGACTTGACTTGACTTTGGCAAATGAGGTCACCCTTTTCCATGTCAGGTTCATTCAAAATAACAGTTTAGACTTATGTGACAGAAAAAAGGAACACAAAAATGAATATGTGTGGGAAAAAAAAACAAAATGCTGGCTATACTTGAAGCCAAATGCTCAAGAGACACTGGGGTTAAAGGAGAACTCAGGTCAATTTTAACATTGAGCTCATTTTTTTGTACATTTGGAGTGCTGTCAGTACAGAGAACAACGACAAAAATCGGTGTTGCCTACACCGAGTTATTCTATTTTTAAAATTTGCACCCTGTTGACTTCAATGGGGCAAGTACTAAACCTGCTTTTAGCCTCTTAACATCCTTGATGTGTCATTACAAGTGCACAGAAAATGTGAGTGATTCCTTCTGAGTGAACACGAGTGAGTCTGACTGCAGTAGATGTGAAAGAAATGTATAAAAATGATGTTATTTATGCCAGCGCAAATACCTTTGTTTACATCCTGTTTTTCGGTTGAAGTCCAAAGTAGTCGATTGCAGAGTTCACACGCATAGGTTTAATACCTATGATCACGCGCGTGAACTCGGCAATCGACTACTTTGGACTTCAACCGAAAAACAGGATGTAAACAAAGGTATTTGCGCTGGCTTAAATAACATCATTTTTATACATTTCTTTCACATCTACTGCAGTCAGACTCACTCGTGTTCACTCAGAAGGAATCACTCACATTTTCTGTGCACTTGTAATGACACATCAAGGATGTTAAGAGGCTAAAAGCAGGTTTAGTACTTGCCCCATTGAAGTCAACAGGGTGCAAATTTTAAAAATAGAATAACTCGGTGTAGGCAACACCGATTTTTGTCGTTGTTCTCTGTATTGACAGCACTCCAAATGTACAAAAAAATGAGCTCAATGTTAAAATTGACCGGAGTTCTCCTTTAATTGTCATGATTGCTGAATCTTAGTAAGTATTTGAGTCCAACAAGTCTAATTAAACAAATGTAATTTCTTGGCTTCAAACAACTTGTTTAAATTGCAATATCATCATGTGTTTGATACATTTTGGGGGTAAAAAGTGAAGAAATTAAAATCAACGTGCATCTAGACATGAATGAGCTATATTGTATATAATGAAGGTAGTTTTTAACTGAAAGGTTAAACTGTGTTCGGTGATTTGTATCAGATTCGGCTATATAAGTTTTCAAATTGAAATATTCCAAAACACAATGTGTTCAATATAAATCATTCTCTAAGGGGACTATCTGTCTTTTGGACTGCTTGTTAAATATTTGCATATTTTATACTTATAAGACAAGCAACCCGTGAAGCTTTCCGCAGATGTAGTGAAGTCAAAACACAGCACATAAGTTTCTATACATTCAGAGGAACTGGACATTCACTCTTCAGGTGATAAACCTTTTTGAGTCATTTCAGATTTGTTTTTGTCTAAATGGATTATGCAAATTCAGAGTAAGCCTAAGATTGTAGAATTATAAAATAATTTCAACTCAAAACTGCTCTGCATTGTGGTCCTGATCACCCTGATAAGGGTATATTTGTGAAAAAATTACCAGCTCACTGTACATTATGAAATGGCTGATTGCCAAATAAATACTTAGGCTATTTAGGCCATTCATTAAATATTGATTTGAGTTGTTGGTCTAATTATTTTACCTGTATATTATTTTAAAGCTTCCACTAAAATGTATCCCAATGTAATGTACAAAACAATAGTTCCCACAACAAGATGAAAACTGCAACAATATAACTGTAATGTTAAAGGTAGGGTAGGCATTTTTTTGTTATTCTGGTTGAAACTCTCTTCACATCAATGATAGCTTTGCTTTGCTGAAACTGCTCTGGCTGTCATATTTTCAAGTTATGTCATATTGGAATATTCTAAAATGTAGTGATTGAAATTTAGAACTGTGTAGAGTTATACAAAATCTTATTTTGTCTAGTTTTAATGCAGTCTAAAGTTGTGTTAATTTATACTACTAACACATTACTTCTTTGATCTTAAAGAGTGCAATTGTAACTTTTTTTAAAGGTTTTCTTTTTCAACGCATGACCTGAGAAAATAGAAATAGAAGAAATGAACTCCTCCACACCTGAAGCATCCACAAACTCCACTGCCATTGAATATTACCTCTGGCCAATGGCCAGTGTAGACAAGTGGGCATATGGCATCAGTTTCATGTTTGGTCTTCCAACACACTCCTATATTATATGGCTCATCATCACAGGAACAGGAAGTGGAGTTGCATCTGAGTTCTTCAACCTCAATCTCTCTGTTTGTGAATTATGTTTTTCTTTTAATTGTTTGATATCTGCACTGTCAAATGTTGTTCCGCTTCAGAGTTTTACTGCTGTATTCATTTTTTTTATTGGAATACCCACCACTGGTCGTCCTCTGTTTCAGTGTCTGATCTGTGTTGAGCGTTACCTGGCAGTGGTTCATCCTGTAACCTTTCTGAAGTTCAAACCTCTCAGATATAGAGTGATCTGCTGCACTGCGGTCTGGATAACCACACTTGGCATCTGTTTAGGCTGCGTGTTTACTTCACTCTTATATAACTTGAATAGATTTATGTGGTTATTCTTGATTCAGTTCTTACTCTTCCTCTCCACTCAGTTGATTTTCCTAGTAGCTGTTCTCAGAGCTCTGAAGCAGCCAGGACCAGGAGAGAGAGGGAGAGAGCGAAAGGAGGAAAACCACATGAAGAGAAGAGCATTTTGTCTCATTCTAATAACTACTGTAAGCATGGTTGTCATATTTGTACCAACCATTTTCGCAAGCTTCTTAACTATTTTCACACGACTCAATACCGATCCTCTCATGTGTTTTGCGTTTGCTTGTTTTATGCTGGGTGGTTTTGTGCACCCTGTTCTTTTTCTGCAACGGACTGGTAAACTCTTCTGTTTTTGTTCCTCATAAAACCTGCAACTGTAAAAAAAAAAAAAAAAAAAACTCGTGTGAATTGAACTTAGTGAATAATTCCTTGAAATGATTGTAGATGTTGTGTAGTTTTTTATAGTGCATCCTTCATTTGTTAAAAATGGGATAAGTGGTGTGCATGTTTTTGTGTGTTTGTCTAATAAAAGCAATTGATCACCTGGAAACTTGCCTGTGTCTGTTCCTCATAAAACCTACAACTGTAACAATTTTTTTTATCACCCTATAAACATCGAGGTTATGTGTTTGAATTGTCTTTACTAATTTCCTTGGAGATCCCAGTGCATCCATGCATCATCTGTCAAAGATGGGATACAAAAAAAATTGTTTATCAAATTAAACCAATTAATCTCTGACAAAGGGTCACCTGTTTCCATGTCAGGTGTTAGATCAAATTTTAAAAATGTGCATATAAAATCAGCTAAAACAAACCACATGGATCTTCAGACAGAGGATATATAATAAAAGAGTGCAGGCACTAGAAGGCAGTGCAGAGGTATATCGCCACATCTAAACTAAGTAAGTGGCCTAAATATGTTATCTGCTACACAGTTTATCTCGGTCTCTGAACACTTCAAACATATGTGGCAAATGGAAGATGAGGTCAGGTAGGTGGCATCGGCAATATCGTCTATTGTGACCTAATTTGGAGAGCATCGAGCCAATTGAGAGAGTTAGCAATGCGTTTCAACAGCGCAGGGGAATGAAAATGCGGTAAATTTTAATGTTTTATGCTGAAAGCGTTTGCTTGAACATGAGATTATGGATGGTGTTTTAAAGACTCTGTTTTGATTAATCATTTGCAGAAGTATATACAGTATACCTCCCAAGGGATTGGACATTCACTCTGTAAGTGAAAAAAAGTGATTTTTTTCTGATTAATTGTATATTACAATAACGCTTAGCCTATTCAGGCAAGTTGTTTTTGTTGTTAATTATTCATTATCACTAAGTATTTCAAATCACTATACAGGAATTGCATTTTAGCTAAATTATCTAGATAGTTTACTTTTGGAAATGTCGAAGGACAAATACTTTAAGTATTTATGCAAATAGGTTCAGATGACTGATATAGAGCACAAATCGCATGCTACTTTTGCCATATTTTTTGTCTTTACTTCATGGTGTGAAGATCACCAGTGGGACCCAGTTAAAGGAATAGTTCACTTCAAAATTAAAATTCTGTCATGATTTACTCACCCTCAAGTTGTTTCAAACCTGTATGAATTTCTTTCTTTTGCTAAACACAAAAGAAGAAATTTTTTAGAATGTCGGTAACCAGACAGTTGATGTCGGTAACCCATTGACTTCCATAGTAGGAAAAAAATAATACTATGGAAGTCAACAGGGTCCATCAACTGGTTGGTTACCGACATTATTGAATTAAAGACTGATTATTTTTGAGTTAAGAATATAAGAATAAGAATATTGTGCACTTTATATACAACCATCCCTTGAAAGAAGACCAGACCTGAAACAAAGGATTATTTGCAGCATTTTCTGTCCTATTTTTATTTTTCCAAGGTCCTTCCTGTTGTTCACCTGTTATGCCTGGAGCAGTAGGACTTATCCCTGGAGTCTCACAGCAGGGATTTTTCGGAGTTAAAAATACACAATTATGTTGGTGCCGATGGCCTCATGGTCAGTGCGCCGACATGTAGCGCCATTGCGCTTGGGCGGCCCCAGTTCGAGTCACGGCTTGTGGACCTTTCCCGATCCCATCCCCCGTCTCTCTCCCACCTCACTTCCTGTCAACTCTCTACTCTCCTGACTCCTGTCCCAATAAAAGGCAAAAATCACTAAAAAAGTTAAATAAAATACACAATTATGTATCAATAACTGAATATCAATATATATATATTTTAATACATTCAAAAAGGTCCAGACTGCTGAGGAGGGAAAGGCTAAAATAACACTTTTTAGGAGATGCAGAGATCTGATGTTTTCATGACCAACCACTTTTCATGCTATAGATTAATTCAATGTTAGATAATAGTTTAACAAATATATTTAGGTAATGGTCATAATTAATCACACCTGTTGTTTTAGCATGATTTATTGTAGCTGAACCAGCGTGACAGATGAGTATCTGTTTTCTGTGTTTTGAATAAGTTATTTGGATGGTTATTGAAAGCTGGTGGTTTAATAAAATTGTATTTGATTAACATCAGTCCAGCTGATCCTGAATGACTTTTTCCGATTTGACTGTTAAAATTTGAATTTAAAAAAGTTATTACAAGAGATGAACTGATTCAAGATAATTTTTATCAGTCTACCATCTTTTAGTGATATTCATTGTCACAGTCACTCACCATTTGGACTTTGTTTTTCAGTTTGCACGGAGTTAAGTTGGTTGTCATGGTTATTGATTTGATTTCTTCATTTATTTCAGGTGTGTGTTGTTAATTATTCTCATTTGCATGTATACTTAAGTTACTCTGCTTCTGTTCATTGTTGTTGAGTCTTGGTCATGTGTACCTGAATTTAAAGTTTTTCTCTGTTTGGGTTTACCTGCCTGTGGATTTAAAAGGAAATTTTATCTGCATTGACCACGGTTATTGTATATTCCCTTTTATAATTTTAATACGTTTTATGTGGAGTTTAGCCAAAAATTCTGATACACTTGTTTTTGCTAATGTATTTTTTACTTCATCTGGTTTAGTGTTGCCTCTTCTATTTCTCTACCAGGTCGGGAAACTGCTCTTCATAAATTATAATTAATTCTACTTAATTTATGATAATGAGATCTCTATAATTTATTGTCTGCCATTCAGCTACAATATATAAACAGAAACTTAACTATTTACTTGAACTATGCACTGTTAAATGTAGTTTTGCTCACATTTCTGATGTTAATTGCAAATTAAAGTTTAACGAACATAATTTGTTAGTTCAAATAATATACATGTTTAAAATGAGGAGAGATTTATTTTGTGTAATTACTTGTCTTCATTTTCTTTTAGTAAAATCAAAAGGACTTTAGCAGTCTACTAAAATAAATTATACATTTCACAAATTGCTGATGGGTGTTTGCTTGCTCACTGAATAAGCATTTTTGTCTCTAACCTGCATTTTTTATTATTATAGTTTTGACCGTGCAATACAATCGATGTTGTTTTAATATGTCCTGGCAACATGCAAATGCAACAAAATTAAAGCAGTTGAACTACAAATTACCTTGCTAAAAAAGTAGTTACCAACACTACAACTTAACAAAAAATAGCTTTAAACACTGAAGCTATACGTAGTTGAGGGGCAATATTATTTAAAGTGTTTCTGTCTGAAGATTTTTTTTTTAGGTTTTCTACAGTAAACCCATTTATAATCTGTGTAACTCCATATATAATAATACTGAGAGATGAATTGATTCAAGACCTTGTTTTCCGAATCCACCCTCTCGTTATAACAAATTTGGTATATATGATGTCACTTAGTGTATTTGCATATAATTTTGCAAGGCTTCAGCTCTCAAGCCTGACAAGTTTCATCCCATTAACACATCAATTTAAGCAGACAAATTTTGGTTCAGCTATAAAAGGGCTAAAGATCTCAGTCCACTATTATTAATTATTTATTTCGCTTTCAAACATGGCATGAAATTCTTTTCCCCCCAAAATAAATAATTTCATCTTTAAAGACAGGAGCACAGGATTGAGGTAAAATAACCTGATGACTAAAACAGAACTGTTCTCTTTTTGTAATGTGTGTTGTTTAAACAGTAGTTTTGATCAGGTTTACTTTGTACAGTCCCAGAATGTTCTGGTGGCCTAACACTTGTATCTCTCATCTATAGATCACAGTTGTGTTTCTGAATGCACACAGTGAAGAGATGAACATCTCCAGTGAGATCTTCCCCACTGATGGATCAAACTCTTCTGATCACTTATTTTACAATGACACTGAGGAGGAAATTGGCTTTTTAATATCCTTACTAGTGGATATCATCATCATTCTATTGGGTCTTCCTACCAACTCCTATGTGATATGGCTTATAGTGACAGGAACAGGGAATGGACTTGCGGCAGAGTTCTTCATCCTCAACCTCGCTGTCTGTGAGATAATCTTTTGTATGGAATGTCTCTTCAGTCTTAACATCAATAAAGCTGAACATCTTTGGATAGCTGCAAATGTTTTTGATTCACTAGCCCTGATCAGTCGTCCTCTGTTTCAGTGTCTGATCTGTGTTGAGCGTTACCTGGCAGTGGTTCATCCTGTAACCTTTCTGAAGTACAAACCTCTCAGATATAGAGTGATCTGCTCTGTTATTGTCTGGGTGGTAGGTTTTGTCTTCGTTGGGATCAGTGTTATGACTGTGATCTTGTCCCAATATGAGTTGAATTATATTTTCATCATTGCACATTTCTCCCTCTTCCTCTGCATCCAGTTGTTTTGTCTTGTGGCTGTTCTCAGAGGTCTGAAACAGTCAGGACCAGGAGAGAGAGGGAGAGAGAGAGGGGAGGAAAACCACTTAAAGAGAAGAGCGTTTTATATTATTTTATTAATTACTGTGACCATGCTAATCATGTTTTTTCCCTATATGATTTTATTGGCTCTTTCAGAAAGAGAAATATTAATTAGTATTGGTTTTGTTTGTTTTGTTTTGTGTGGTTTGGTGCAGCCTCTTCTTTTTTTCTACCGCGTAGGGAAACTTCCCTTCATTAAATGTCAATAATTATTCTATAATTATCAATATGACGTTTCTATAATCCACTTTTTTTTTCAATTGTTGAAATCCATTATCGAAATACAAGGTTATACAGTTAGTATAGCCATTAATTTTTGATGCTAGAAAAATTCAGTTGAATTCAACTTTTGACAAGAACTTGTTCCTTGAACCTGTTCTCAAGCTCTGTAGTTTTTGTAATGTAGTACATAGTTTTATTTATAGCCTACTTATGTTAATTGCAATTAGTAATATTTGTACACAAATATACATTTGAAGACAATTGTTATCAAACAAAAGTGAAGGTGGCGTCTGCGGTGAGTGTAGAGGACTGTTGTTTAGCTATAGGAGAAGTCATTTTGTCAGCCTCAAAAATGAATAATGCCAATGTCATTTTTCTAAATAATGTATACAAAGCAAATGAGCTAGTTGAGCGTGCATGGGATCATAATTGATGGTGGTTTGTTTACACCTGTTCTCCCTTTATCAATGCCATCTAAAAAAAGTGACATTATCTAATGTTCCTCCATCTATCAGTAACCAGCTATTAACACAATCTCTTTCCCGTTACGGCAAATTGGTGTCTCCGATCAAAAAAAATACCGATTGGCAGTGGATCTCGGTTTCATTTCGCCTACATGATTGTGAAAGACGACGCTGAATTAGACCTTACGTTTGAATTCCGTAGCGATGATTTTGACTGTTGTATTTGCAATAACAGGGAAAATTAAATGTGCGACAAATCAATCCATAGACAATAGCCTACAGAGCCAGATGCGATCACAGCAGAACGAGCTGCAACGGATAAATCAACGCTATCTCACGGCCAATTCGTACGAGTGATTAAAAGGTGGCTAATTCGTATGAATTTGTGCAACCTCACTCGTATGAATTCATACGATTTGTCTAAACCCACGTGATGGGTGGGTTTAGGGGCGGGGTCAGGGGTAGGTCATTCGTACGAATTCATACGAATTGGGTAACTCGTAAAATATGTACGATTTTGCAAAAATCGTACCCCTTTGTTATAATTATCTTAGAATTAACCTGATTTATCCAACCCAATCTCACGGCAATTCGTGCGAACTTTAGAGGTGGCTAATTCGTACGAATTCGTACGACCTCACTCGTTCGAATTAGCCACCTCGTAAAGTTTGCACGAATTGATGTGAGATTGGGTTGGATAAATCAGGTTAATTCTAAGATAATTTTAGCGAAGGGGACGTTTAACAAAATGGCAGATGATGCGGAGTCCACTGGGTCTTCTGATGATGACTTACCTTGACGAATCAAATAGTTACTTATTTGGACAGTAACGCCTTAAACAAGGTGTCAGAGATCTCACAGTCATTACACCTGATCTCATATGTGAAGGACATAAATAAGATGGATCTTGCAGGATTAACATCATTTTATAGATCACTCTTAAAAGCATGGACACTTTTCAAGATTTCTCGGGAGTCAAACAATGCCCAAAGTTTCCCAAAGCAAAAATCACAAAAATAAGGACACTTAATACCTGATGGTGAATGGATTTCAGCTGAGATTTTTGCTGGAAAATTGGGCTTAAGATCAATTCGAGTGGCAAAGAAAATTTTGACTGAATTTTAGTCACAGAGTGATAGACTTTCCTTAGAAAATTATAATGGAGAGATGAACAGTTATGTGACTTCCTAGAATTAGAAATTGTAGCTGAGACTAAAAGCTGGGAAGAAACTGAGGGTGTAAACACTGTGTGTAAAGATACTGCATCTTCATGCTCTGACAAACATAAAGGAATCTAAATGGCAAGAGGTGTTTGGATTAACAGACACTAACAGACACAAAGCACGTCTTGATCCACAGGGGAGGGAGGGATGCCCTTTCTGTGGTATACCAGAAACTGTTTTTCATTTATTTTTAGATTGCCCTTGATTACAACTTTTGTTTCCAACAATAGATGGGTGGTGTCAGACCCTGGGAGAAGTCTCTTCACCTATGTATTTCATATAAGGACTAAAGTGGACTAAATAAAAAAAAGAGTAAAAAGGAGTCCCATGTTTTAATGAACATTTTATTTGGACAAAAATGGTGATTTGGGTGTGACGGAAAGAAAAAGAGTGGTAATGAGTCTTGTGATGTCGAATCAGTCCTAAGGGGTTTAATAAGGTCACAATTAAAAATGAGTACACTTATTATAAATTGGTTAATGATCTTAAAACGTTTAAATATGAATGGGGTGTGAATCAATGTATTTGTGATGTTGATTACAATGGAAATGTAATTTTTTGTTCGTTTTTTTTTTGTAAGTTTTGAAATGTGATATCTCATTGCCTTTATGATTGAAAAAAAATATATATTAAATTAAAGTGTTTGTTAAAGTCAAAAATCTCTCCACACTAGAAGTTTCTAACAAAAAGTGCACAATTTAAAAATTAAGGTTCTTTTTTGTCACTGAAGAACCTTTATCCGTGGAAACTTTCCATTGAATCTTTATAGTGGAAAAGTTTATTTAGATTATTGAAATTTAGTTTGATTTATTGTAGCTAATGGTTGTTGTTGTTGTAAATCTATGGATTAGGCTATCTGTTTTCAGTATTTTTATTGATTTCCTTTGTAAATAGTGTCACTTAAATGATCCTGAATGAGTTTTGTGAACTTACTGTCACTTTTGCTTCATTTTACATCTCCACTGTCTCATTGTTAAAATTTTACAGAACGCATCTGTCTTTCAAAGCAAATATGTTGTCACTTAATGCATTTGAATATCAGGTTTTCAGGACACATCCCATACAAATTTCAACCCGCCATCAGATCAACTTAGAATGCAGACAGTCAAGCTATAAGGCTCTCTAACTTGTATCTACAAAGTTTTATTTATATTAATTTAGAAAAATTGCATGAATTATACCATTTATACTGTAGACAACCGGACAAAGGTAAAAAAGACCTGATTAATGTTGCTTGTTTTGATCAAAGAATTTACTATATTAATTTAATATTTAGAAGACTAGATGCTGATGTAGATAGTGTTAATAGAATTTGTTTTAAATTGATTGTACAGAGCAATTTTTTATTAATTTCCTCTGGTAGCCTAACACTTGTATCTCTCATTCATAGATCACAGTTTTGTTTTTTGACCGCACACACTGAAGCAATGAACATCTCCAGTGAGATCTTCCCCACTGGATCTAATTATTCGGATTACTTATTTTACAATAACAGTGTGTTGGAAGATAGATTTGCAGTGATCTCACTGGTAAATATCATCCTCATTCTGTTTGATCTTCCTACATACTTGTATGTGACATGGCTTATAGTAACAGGAACCGGGAATGGACTTGCTGCAGAGTTCTTCAACCTGAACCTCTCTGTCATTGAGATCATCATATGTGTGGAATCTATCTTGAGTCATCTGATGTATAAAGTTAAAACTCTCTGGATATTTGTGGGATTTTTGGATGGACTAGGCATCACCGGTCGTCCTCTGTTTCATTGTCTAATGTGTGTTGAGCGTTACATGGCAGTGGTTCATCCTGTAACCTTTCTGAAGTACAAACCTCTCAGATATAGAGTGATCTGCTCTGTTATTGTCTGGATGGCAAGTTTTAGCTCCGGTGCATTCATTATATATTTTCTCATGTTCCAGGTAATGTTGTACTTTGTTTTTTTGTTGGTACAGTTCTTCATCTTCCTCTCCGTTGAGTTGTTTTGTCTTGTGGCTGTTCTCAGAGCTCTGAAACAGTCAGGACCAGGAGAGAGAGGGAGAGAGAGAGGGGAGGAAAATCACATGAAGAGAAGAGCATTTTATCTCATTCTAATAACTTATGTGACCCTGCTTATTTTATATACTCCTTATATAATTGTAATGGCTGTTTTTAGATCAACAACAGTTTCTGATATAGTCGCATCCATTGGCAGTGTTTGTTTTTCTTCGGCTGGTTTGGTGCAGCCACTTATCTTTCTTTACAGGGTGAGGAAACTGCCCTTCATTAAATATAATTAATTCTACTATAATCATCATCAATACACAACAACATAATCTTTAGTGTAAATATTCATTGATGATGAGGATAAAAACAACATTTTTAAAAGCAAAAATAAAAGTATTAACTAATTGTTATTGTACTTTTCCTTATGTTTGTTATGCCACTTGGGAATTAAAAGCAGTCTTACACAAACAGCCATTTATCTGAAAACCAGAAGTGATATTTTGTATTCTATATTAATGTTGCTTTTAAATACTTTTTTAAAGACTATTGTAGGAGTTTGGTGTAGGGGATGTCCTTGCAAAATGCTTGTTCAGTTTGTTTATAAAGTTATGTGCTTTTAAATGTTTTGAATTCAATGAATATTATTCAAATAAATTAAAGTAAATATTTATTTGATCATTGTTTCTTGCAATAACTTGAGTAACAGGGTTGATTTGTACGAAAAAAATAGAAATTTCTTGCAATTATTTTTATATTTATATCTATTTACAAGCAAGGTGTATGTCCATGCCAGACGCAAAGCGACTACGAGATGCACAAAATCAATCAAAAATCACACTCAATCAGATCATGCGGGCTCTCGGAGGAACCTTTTCACAGTTCCTAGAACTATTGGCTAAAGTACCCGGATGTCGGCGTGTTCGCACCGCAGGAACTAGGAACGATTTTAGTTCTAGGAACTCCATTTGGAGGAACTAATTTGGGTCCTACTTCAGAGTAGGGTCTAAACCAGCTCTATAGGAACTACCCGTGACGTTAGTGTACGCTGATTGGCCGAACGCACACGGAACACCAGCACCCGCCATTTTTAAAACAGCTATAATGTAAACACACAGATTATAGCCTACATTTACTCCAGAAACTAACTATACAAACATGGAAAACAGTGATAGATGGGTCTCTAAACCTTTATGCTGAAGAGAAAATCCAACGCAACTTTGAGGGGACCAAGTCAAGCATGATTATTTATTTCTGCTCAGCTAGCAGCACATCAACCACACGGCATAGGCTAATAACCTTTTTTTCATATACTGTCTACTTTCTATAACAGTTCTATCTAATAACATATTAAACAGTACTGTTAGACAGATCGCTAACTAATAAACACAGAGAATACGAGCATTGTTTGCTCTGTCGTTCTCAGCGCCGCCAAAATAAAGGTCCATCGCGCCGTCAAAATAAAAGTCACCGTGCTTGCGTCACTCCCTTACCCCTCCTACCAGTTCCTATGGCCACTTGGCCAGTGCGAACGCAAACAGCAAAACCGAGTTTGGGGGAGAGTAGTTCATAGAACTGTTTAGAAGTGGACAGTTCCTATAACTAAGTTCCTGTACTGTACTTGGTCGGAAAGCGGCTATAGTTGATTGTAAAGCATTATCTATTGTTAAGGGTCATATCATTGTGGTTGTTTAAGTGTTGTGCTGGAATTTATTTTCTAGGAAGTAGCGTGCCTATTATGGTATAGCTACAGTAACATCTTCAGTCAGCTTGAGATCTTTTCCATCTATATCGCTTAAGCCGGTTGCACTTTATTTTAAAGTACAGTGTACTTACATAAGAAAATACTAGGTAATATACGAACAGGGATTAAGGTTAGGTTTCTGGGTAGGTTCAGGGTTAGTACCTAGTTATTACACAGTTATTGTAACTACAGTAATAAATATGTACATGAGGAAGAGGAAAATAAAATCAAGTGATACCCTTAAGCCTAGTAGTGAATGTTTTATGAGCAGTATGATAACCATATTCATCTGCACAGTAATGCAGAGCCGAAGCACAACCAAATCAAGTTATTCTACATAATGCATGCAGTTTTGTTTTTTAAACACTGGAGGGCCAAAAGTTACAAAGTGTACCTTTAAAATGAAAGTTTGGACTTTTTAATTGTAAGTCAGAATTGTTTTAATGTAGCTGATTATCAAAAAAAAACTATGTATATGCTTTAGATGAATATACTTCCTTGTATTGAATGCTAAAATTGCTTTATTATATGGGGTGAAAAAATGTAGTAAGGATTGTTTGCAAAATATAAATGAGTTGAATGTGAAGATTTTTGTCATCGAAATTAGTTCATGGCTAGACTGAATAAACAATTATATTGCAAACATTGTATATCCATCAACATGTTAACATTTTAACATTTGTCTATGCTTTTAATAACATTCATGTACAGTGGATGCAGTCGTGAAGGTCAAGATCTCTGATGTATGAGGGGATTTGATGTCTTCATAACCGGCATTTAAGTTTATGTTATAGGTCATAATTTATCAAAATATAACTAATAGCTCACATTAGAAAAAAAAAAAATACTTTTGTACTTCATGAGATACAATATTGTTTATGTTGAAAGTGCCGGATGGTAAATCACATCTGTTGTTTGGTTTGATTTCTTTGTAGCTGATGTTGCTTTTGTAAATCCATGGACTGTGTCAGTTGTCAGTGTTTTCTATGAGTTAGTTTGTAATTATGTGGGTATTAAAAGCAGGTGGTTATTTCAGGGTGTGAGGAGATTTTTGTGACACCTTTCTTTCATGTCACCCAACTAAGTTAGTCTTCATTTCAATGTAGAAATTTAAACAGATGTTGTGTAGAGATACGTTGCTTAAAGACATTTCATCGATCTATCATCTTGTGCTAAAACTCTTACAGAACAAACCAAATACAATGTTACTTTTTAATCATAGATTCAGGACTCATCCCATATAACCAGTGGCGGCTCCAGACAATTTTGATTGGGGGGGCAAGGGGGGGTCCTGGTCATTTCAAGAGGGGGTCTCATGAAAACCAACAAAAAATACAATTGACACAGCCAATAACTGCATATTACTGCTACTAAACAACAAAAACAACAGAGCATATAAACTGCTTTGTTTTTAATTAATTAATCAATTGCAGTTTGCAAACAATATGCTCGAACTTTAATTGCCATAGCCACACCCATGACAGAAAACATATTTACAAAATAGTAGGCCTAACGTTATATGGAAGCTTGCTTCCGGCACTGAATAATAAATAAATAATAATAATAGCGACTTTTTCTGACTTTTTGTCTCACAATTGTGATATATCAAGTCAAAATTGTGACTTTTTTCTAAGAATTGCGAAATATGAGATATAAAGTCGTAATTCTGAGAAATAAAGTCACAATTGGGAGATATAAAGTCAGAATTGCATGATATAAAGTCGCAATTGCGTGTTATAAAGTCAGAATTATGATATATTTACTATTCTGAGGTAAAAAAAAAAAAAAAAGTCCGTCTTTTTTTTACTTAGAATTGGACTTTAGGCTATATCTCACAATTGTGAGTTTATATCTCACAATTCTGAGAAAAGATGTCAGAATTGCGAGATATAAACTCGCAATTATGTGTTATAAAGTCAGAATTGCGTGATATAAAGTCGCAATTGCGAGAAAAAAAATCAGAATTCTGACTTTAAGACGCAATTGCGACTTTATTTCAAGCAATTCTGGCTTTATATCTCGCAATTCTGATTTTTTCAACACGCAACTGCGACTTTATTTCATGTAGCCTAATTCTGACTTTATATCTCGCAATTCTGAGAAATAAAGACAGAATTGCGAGATGTAAACTCGCAATTGTGAGATAAAAAGTCGCAATTATCTTTTAAAATGTTTTATTCTGTGGCGGAAACAAGCTTCCATAATTCTCATACTCTCACCACCTTGATTGCCCTACTTCTGTCCAGTTTCCCCCTGGCATCTTCTCTGCTCCTCTTTTGTCCAGCAAAGCGATCCATTTTTAGCTTCAAGCTATAACTGTAGCAGCTCTTGCAGGCTCGCGGCAGCGCTTTGAACACAATGACGCAAGGCGCAACGACGTTCATGTGGCATCGCAGTGATTCTTATGTTTATTTTATTTTTTTTATATGTTGAATAAATTATTAATTATTATTATTCTGCGTAGTTTGAAGAGAAACATTTTTAAATCTTTATCCCGGGTATATATTTTTTAATCAGGAAGGGGGTGGGGGGTCAAATGGGGGGGGGGCAAGGCGTTTCTTTTTCCTGGCGCCGCCGGTGCATATAACATGCAAGTTTATAACACTTCAACTTTGAAGCAGACATTCCAGATATAAGTGACAATAAATATAACTCTGTCTGCTAATTTTCTTTTAAGTATTTAGTTTTTTTTCACCTATAAATCTATAAAGATTATACTATCTTTATAGACAAAATGACAGAAGTTTAATACATTTTGTAATGGGGTAACAGGGTTGCACACAAAATGTGGGACACAGGTATTTCATTAAAGGACATAATTAAAGCTATTTTTACTACAGTTATTTGAATAGTTATTCTACAAAATAATATCAAAATTATGTTTCAAAAACCACTCAAAATGTTATCACCTCTTACATAGGACAAGGCAAAATCACTATCGTTGAGGGAGAACAGATGTCGGATGCGTTTAAAACTACAGTATAACTTTCATTGTAGGTTCATTTTATGTCAGATATATGTTTACCAAACATATCTAATAGTTCTCAATTTAAAAAAATAAATTAAAAAAATCATGGGATTTGTAATATTTCCATGCGTTATCAAAATGTACCATATGTGTGGATTGTTCTGCAAGTAAATCATGTTGTTTTAGTTTGATTTGCTTGATGCTGTTGTTGTTTTTGATCTAATACAGTGTGACAGGAGAGTATCTGTTTTCAGTATTTTGAATGAGTTTATTAAAAGCCGGTGGTTATTTGGGGTGTGATGGCATATATCTGACAAGTCGTGTTGCTTTTATGCCACTTAGATGATCCTGAATGACTTTTGTGAACTTTATCCTAAACTTAATGAGATCATTTTTACTTATTTTATCATTTGTAGGGACAAATTACTAATAGTGTTACCTCAAATCTTGTTTTGCACTTCTGCTATCTTGTGATAAGCTTAAAGATCACAATCTGTCGCATAAGCAAATATGATTTTACTTAACATATTTGCATATCAGGGTTTCATCCCAGATGTTAAAATGCAAGTTACATCCCATTAACACATCTATAAAATACTATATATAAACCATTAACACATCAGCTTGGAAGGCCAGTCCAGCTATACAATACTATAGCAAATTGCATGAATCATATCATCTTTACAGACAAAAAGGTAAAGAGATTATTATATTATGTCTGATTGGAAAATAAATGTAATATATTCTCTGTTATTTAGAATAGCTTTTTGAACTTTTGAACTGTTCTCTTTTGTTGATGTGTGTTTTTAAAAATAGTTTTTAATCAGGTTTACTCTGTACAGTCCCAGAATATTCTGGTGGACTAACACGTGTATCTCTCATTCATAGATTACAATTGTGTTTTTGACTGTCACAGTGAAGAGATGAACATCTCCGGTGAGATCTTCCCCACTGATGGATCAAACTCCAGTTCCAGTTACTTGTTTAACAACAGCACTGAGATGGAAAATAATTTTCTATATTTCCTCAATGTGCTGTTGGGTCTTCCTACCAACTCCTATGTGATATGGCTTATAGTGACAGGAACAGGCAATGGACTTGCAGCAGAGTTCTTCATTCTCAACCTCTCTGTTTGTGAGATCTTCTTATGTGTGGAATCTGTCTGTCTTTTCCTAATAACTAAATTTAAGTTTCTCTGGATAGTTGTGGCAGTTTTCGATGGACTAGCCATGACTGGCCGTCCTCTGTTTCAGTGTCTGATGTGTGTTGAGCGTTACCTGGCAGTGGTTCATCCTGTAACCTTTCTGAAGTTCAAACCTCTCAGATATAGAGTGATCTGCTCTACTACTGTCTGGGTGGCAACTTTTGTCTCAAGTGGGATTATTTTAAATTTTGTCATGTCCCAGTCCATTTTTTACTTTGTTTTTATGTTTGCAGAGTTCTTCCTCTTCCTCTCCGTTGAGTTGTTCTGCTGTGTGGCTGTTCTCAGAGCTCTGAAGCAGTCAGGACCAGGAGAGAGAGGGAGAGAGAGAAAGGAGGAAAACCACATGAAGAGAAGAGCATTTCATATTATTCTAATAACTACTGTGACCATGCTTTTCATATATGGTCCCTATGTCATTTTAATGTATCTTTGTTCAATAACAAATTCTTTCACATTCCTGTCTATTGGTTCTGTTTGTTTTACTTTGGCTGATTTGGTGCAGCCTCTTCTTTTTCTTTACCGGGTGAGGAAACTGCCCTTCATCAAATGCCAATAATTCTTGTACTCATGAAGTCTTTATAATCCATCTTCTGTCATCCTGCTAAATGTTATAAATATTATGTAAACCGCCACCAAACCCTTTTCTTTAACTATGAATTAATTATTTATAGTATCCATGAGCTGCAATTGATGGCAAGAACAATTATTAAGTGTATTTTTGTAATTCAGTAGCTTTGCTTATGTTTCTGATGTCAATAACAATTTAAAACGCACACATCTGGACCAAAATGTTTCTTTTTATATTGATTCATAAAGATTTTGTGATGTTAGAATTGATATTTGGTTTAGAGTTAGAATGCAGCTTTGGTAACCATCTTTGTGACCAATTGTGTCATGCCAATTCTGTTGCCTACTATCTAGGGGTTAAAAATCTCCATAATGGTACAGTATGTATGCAACTAGATATTCTATTTGATAAAAATAATAAAACATGGTAGTTAAACATACTTCTGTATCTGTTATTCAAACACACGATCTGAAGATTGCTGAGGCTTTTATAAGTAAATATTGTCGGTTTACTTTTAGTTAATTACTACTTGATTGTGAACTTGTGTAAAAATTGCCTCCAGGCTGTTGAATTATTAAAAAAATGCACACCAGAGGTAGTAATGTTGTCACGAGTCAAGACGCGAAGTGGTGTTGCCGTTACACCTCGGGTGTGCATTATTTTTCTAACATTCTGTTGACTATGAGTAACATTGCACCTACATGTCTACTATCTCTCAGAGTGTTAGTAGAGTATTCGTAGCCTGGTAGGGTTAAATAAGTTGACTTGTAGTTGCAAAGTTACTTATAGTCAAAAGAATGTCTGTTTGGGGAGCATCACAATAAAGAGTTAGCAGATATTGAGCAGACAGTGTACTATTACTCAAGGGAGAGTTAGTTGACATGTAGTTGCAGAGTTACTTATAGTCAACAGCAGTGTTACATGTAACAGAGTTACATAATTTAATTACAAAATAAATGTAACTGTAATCAGTTACAGTTACTGAGAAAAAAAAAGTATTTATTCAACAAATTATTTCAAAATTATATTGATGGGTGATTTTAGTTCTTCAAGATTCACTCAAAAAGTTCAAGACATCTACAAGGCAAAATCACCATTGTTATTGTTATAAGGGGAATAGATATCTGAAATGATTCATGATTTTTCAAATTATTTCTATATTAGGATAATAGTTCATCAAACATATGTAATAGATCTGACATTAATGGGATTTGTGCCCTTTAATATTTCCATGTGTTATCAATATGTAACATACAGTATGTGGAATGAGCAGCAATGTAAATCAGGTGTTGTTTTGCTTTGATTTCCATGAAGCTGATGTTGTTTTAAACTAAACCAGTATGACTGATGAGTATCTGTTTTCAGTATTTTGTGTGTGGCAGGTGGCTGAGTGTGATGGCATGTACAGTATTAAATAAAATTGCATGACGCATACCATCTTTATAGACGGGAAAAGGTCAGGAGCTTATTACTGTCTGATTGGGCCAAAACATTTTTTAAATATTCTGTGTAAGTGTGATGACCAGATACTGAAACTGTTGTATTTTTACTATAATGTGTGTTATTTAAAGTAGTTTTGATCAGGTTTACTCTGTACAGTCCCAGAATTTTCTGGTGAACTAACACTTGTATCTCTCATCTATAGATCACAGTTGTGTTTCGGACTGCAAACAGTGAAGAGATGAACATCTTCCCCAGTGATGGATTGAACTCTTCTAGTTACTTGTTTAACAACAGCACTGAGATGGAATATAATTTACTATATTTACTAAACCTGATGTTGGGTCTTCCTACCAACTCCTATGTGATATGGCTTATAGTGACAGGAACAGACAATGGACTTGCAACAGAGTTCTTCACTCTTAACCTCGCTGTCTGTGATATTTTCTTATGTGTGGAATATGTTTTTATGTTTCTCTCTTGTGAATTTGAATTTCTCTTGACAGTTGTGAATGCTTTGGATGGACTAGTCATCACTGGTCGTCCTCTGTTTCATTGTCTGATGTGTGTTGAGCGTTACCTGGCAGTGGTTCATCCTGTAACCTTTCTGAAGTTCAAACCTCTCAGATATAGAGTGATCTGCTCTGTTATTGTCTGGATTGCAAGTTTTAGCTCCAGTGGGATCATTATAATTGTTTTCATGTTCCAGCCCGTGTTGTATTTTGTATTTTTGTTTCCATATTTCTTCCTCTTCCTCTCCGTTGAGATGTTTTGTCTTGTGGCTGTTCTCAGAGCTCTGAAGCAGTCAGGACCAGGAGAGAGAGGGAGAGAGAGAAAGGAGGAAAACCACATGAAGAGTAGAGCGTTTCATCTCATTCTAATAACTACTGTGACCATGCTTATAGCATATGCTCCCTATATAATCTTAGTAGGTCTTTATATGACAGCAGATTTTAACGAAACACTCCTGTCTATTGGTTCTCTTTGCTTTACTTTGGCTGGTTTGGTGCAGCCACTTCTCTTTCTTTACAGAATGAGGAAACTGCCCTTCATCAAATATCAATAATTCTACTTCAATCATCATTATGAAGTCTCTATAATCCATCTTCTATCATGCTGAAAGATACAAATAGAAAGTTATGCAATGTTGATTTATACAAATTTTAAGATGTTATAGTTAATTTTTGGTTTAGAGAATGCAACTTTGGTGTTGTCATCTTGTGTCCAAATGTGTCATGCCAATTCATGCATATACAGTAGGGCTTCAGAAATATCTATAAAAAGGTATAATGTATGTAACTATACTATTTTTATAATACAAAAATAATAAAAACATGTTGTGTTTTATCTGATGATTTTCAAGGCTTTTATAAGTAAATGGTGTCAGCCTGGTCTCATTGTTTATAAGCAAGTATTCATACATAACATGTACAGGCACTGCTTACACTTTTTATTTATTTATTTATTTTAACAATATTCCGTATTTACAGGTTTAGGAACAAAAAAAATATGTATGTATAATTTATATCATAAATATATTTAGAGACATTTTTACCATTTATAGATATATTTTAGATCGCTAAACCCTAAACCTAAGCATAACCACTTTTTAACAACAACAATAATGATAATAATAATAATAAAGAAATGAAAATAAAATAAAAACGGGCAGAAAAATGCAGTGACAATTTTTGGTACAATATACCATTATACCTCACCTACATCTATACCATAAATAATAATAATAATAATAATAATAATAATATATATATATATATATATATATATATATATATATATATATATATATATATATATAGCTGATATCACAGCCGCTGTCTTTAACAGACATGTATAGTGATTTTGACCGATGGCTTTGCGGCAGAGGTGAAAAGAGTAAATTACAAATGAGAAATTTTAAATATAAAGAAAAAAAAGTTATTGATTCACCATTTGTGATGTGGCAGTGAGCTATAACGCACATGTTCTTTTTATGTGTTTCTTAGAGGTTGAATTCATATCAGAAACTGCCAAACTTCCAATACTACTTCTGAATAGGATGTCTACTTCTTACTTCATAAATTGTATGAAAATTGTGGAAATAATGGTTCAGATCACTCAAACCACATATGGAAATGGAGGCGCCCTTATATGGGCAGTCTGGTTGTCACCTAGTGAAAAAGTTTGGTACTGTACCCAAACAAAATCTTACTGAAAGCTAATGAGATATAAACCTAAAATTTGAAACACAACTTGTTCAGATTTTTGGCTTTGATGTTTTTTAATTTATTTATTATTATTTTTTTATTATTTTTTTGCAGTTTTAGAGTCCAACATGTTTTGAAAATATATATTTCATATAAAATATGAATAATACAATTTTGACATTGTACATTTTCATTAACTCAAACTTCTATAACTTTTTTTTCTGTTTCACTTTCTTAATTTATTTCACTTCTACAAAAAATCTGCCAAATGTCTTATTTAAAACAAGACCAATCTTACGTCTATACTCCAAAGCATTCTTGAATTACAGCCATTTAAGTTTGGAATGTGCATTTTCATGTCTATTAAAAAAAAGGGGGGAGGGGGGGTGACACTTAATTAATGTTATATTGTTACAAAAAATAAAAAAAATATAGCATTATAACTGGGTCAAGCACAGTGTGAAAAGCAATAAGAAAAGTGTACCATATTTGTGGAAAGTCTTGCAAGATAAATCGGGTGTTGGTTTGGTTTGAAGCTGATGTTGTTTTTAGCTAAACCAGTGTGACAGAATAGTAGTCTTATTTGTTTTCAATATTCTGTTTGTAGCAGGTAGTTATTTGAGGTGTGATGGCAAGTAGGCTATTTGACTAATAACTATTTGAATGACTTTTGTGAATTTTATTCTTCACTTAATTTGGACATTTTAAATGATTCATGTGTAAACTGTAGATATGAATGACTGATATTGTTGATTCAAAACATGTTTTACAGATCTACTATCTCATGGTAATGCTCTTTAAAATCACAGTCTGTCTTTTAAAGATATGAAGTCACATAATGTACAGGTATTTGCATGTCAGGGTTTCAGGACACATCCCAGATATTAAAGTGCATCCTCCCATGAACACATCAAGTCCATTAGACGTATTCTTTATTTATTTTGTTTTTGCTAAATTGCATGAAGCGCACTTTCTTTAGATGGAAAAAACGGTAAAGAGACAAAAAAAATTAAATATTCTGTGTGATTTAAAACTAAATGTATTGATACTGATTTAAACTGGTAACAGAACTGTTGTATTTTACTAATGTGTGTTATTTAAAGTAGTTTTGATCAGGTTTACTCTGTACAGTCCCAGAATTTTCTGGTGAACTAACACTTGTATCTCTCATCTATAGATCACAGTTGTGTTTTTGACTGCAAACAGTGAAGAGATGAACATCTCCAGTGAGATCTTCCCCACTGATGGATTGAACTCTTCTGATCACTTCTTTTACAACTGCACTGAGGTGGAAAATAATTCCAGTGCGATTCCAATACTTTTCATCAGTTTGCTCTTGGGTTTTCCCATTAACTCCTATGTGATATGGCTTATAGTAAAAGGAAAAGGCAATGGACTTGCGGCAGAGTTCTTCAATCTGAACCTCGCTGTCTGTGAGATCTTCTTATGTGAGGAATCTGTTTTTGTTATGCTCTCTTATGAATTTAAAATTCTCTGGAATGTTGTGAGTGTTTTGGATGGACTAGCCTCTGGCTGTCCTCTGTTTCAGTGTCTGATGTGTGTTGAGCGTTACATGGCAGTGGTTCATCCTGTAACCTTTCTGAAGTACAAACCTCTCAGATATAGAGTGATCTGCTCTGTTATTGTCTGGATGGCAAGTTTTGGCCTCAGTGGGATCAGTTTTTATTTTGTCATGTTACAGCCCATGTTGTACTTTTTTGTTTTGTTGGCAGAGTTTTTCCTCTTCCTCTCCATCCAGTTGTTTTGTCTTGTGGCTGTTCTCAGAGCTCTGAAGCAGTCAGGACCAGGAGAGAGAGGGAGAGAGGGAAAGGATGAAAACCACATGAAGAGAAGAGCGTTTTATCTCATTCTAATAACTACTGTGACCATGATTATAGCATATGCTCCCTGTATAATTTTAATAGCTCTTTTTAGGTCACCAGACAGTACTAACACATTCTTCTTCATTGCTTTTGTTTGTTTTACTGTGGCTGGTTTGGTGCAGCCACTTCTCTTTCTTTACCGGGTGAGGAAACTGCCCTTTATTAAATATCAATAATTAAATCACTACTATGAAGTCTCTATAATCTATATTATATCATCCTGCTGAAAGACCAATAGAAAGTTGTGTAATATTGTATAGCTGTGTAGTATTTATACAAATGCTAAGATGTTATAGTTAATGTTTGATTATGGTTGCTGCCATCTTGTGACCAATTGTATCATGCCAATTCTTTTGTATCTATAGGTTTTTCTTGTTGGTTAGTTCTATGACTTGTCCCAGGTGTGTCTTGTTTGCCAATTACCCTTATGTATTTAAACCCCAGTGTTTCTCGCATTCCTAGTAGTAATGGGAGAAAGCAAGCTTTTCAAAGCTTCGAATCAACTGAACCAATTGCTTCGCAAAATTATTCACTATTTCAAAGCGTTCAAAACACTACACGCTGGTGATGCCTGCTGGTCAAAACAGTGTAAATGCAACAAAAACATGCCAAACATGCATAAAAACAGCTTTTACAAACTCATTGCAAATGTTTTATTGAAAGTATAATCTATCCGATGGAATTAACAAATTATCTAATACCATTAAATATTAAGTGTCTGTTGGCTACAATATGTATTATTTTACAAAGAAGATATTATTTTATCTTCACAGAGATTGCCCTCAATGGTGAACCATTAGCCGCGTTTCCATTACCCTTCAAATTGCGCAAATTGAAATTGCGAATTGAAAATACGCCCAATGTCTGGGATATAGGACACTTGTGGTGCGAGGTCATGAGCTATCTACTACAGCTGACCGTGACAAATTATTATAAAAAAGTAAATGAGACAACAGCATTAAATGTGATTGGAAACATAAGTTTTATTGTGGGTTGTAATATTCCTTTGAGGAATGCTAAAAATGATTTATTATATGCAGCAAAATATAAAACATCTAAAATAGATTGTTTTATATAACTGATTAATTTAAAAATTTGACAAATGTATGTATAAAATGTATAAAACTGATCAGTGATCAGGTAAAACCCACAGACACTCTTTCATTGGTTCTCAGTGACTCCTCATGAGTCATGGGTTGACAGAGATCATCGCCCAGAGCAGTTTCAAAGTGTTTCGAAACATTTCGAAACCGTTATGACGTAATGAAGCCTCGTTTACTGAAATCACGTGACTCTGGCAGTTTGATTCATGCTCCGAACCATTGATTCGGAACAAAAAGATTTGTAAATGTTTCGAAGCTTCATGAAAGCAGTGTTTTGAAATTATAATCACTAGTATGAAGTCAAGAACGTCAAAACCTCTGAGGTGGGGGCATGGGATTTTATATAGGAATGAAGAGATACATGTATTTGATGTTCATGGGTACTGTAGTTACTTTTATGTTAGAAAATAGCTTATCAAAACATATCTAATATCTCTAACATTAAAAATATTGGATTTGTGTTATAGTAAATATTGTTTATATTGAAAGTGCAGATGGTAAATCACATCTTTTGTTTGGTTTGATTTCTTTTTTGCTGATGTTGCTTTTGTAAATCCATGTATCAGGAGTATCAGTTTTCAGTATTTTCTATGAGTTAGTTTGTAATTAGGAAGCAAATTTTAAAGCACGTGGTTATTTTAGGATGTGAGGAGATTTTTGTGACACATTGTCATGTTGCTTTCATGCCACTCATCTGATTCGGAATGACATTTGTAAAAACAAAAAACACTCTTTATTTCAATGTTGCAATTCTGTTTCTTAAAGACAATTTATAGATCTATCACCTTGTGTTAAAACTCTTACAAACCAAATACGATGTCACTTATATTTGCATATCGTGGATTCAGGACTCATCCCATTTAATAAAAATGCAAGCTGCGTTCCCTTAGCTCAACTTGGAAGACAAACCGTCCCACTGTAAGTGACTACATAGACTAAATTTAATAGTCTAATTTTATTATATATATATAATCTGATGCAAATCTGATTCATGTTGCTTGTTTGTACAAACAAATTTAATATATTCTGTGTTATTTAGAATAGCATTTGAACATCTGATAACTCGATGTTTATATACTGGCAAACACAGCTTTTCTTATACTAATGTGTGTTATTTAAAGTAGTTTTGATTGTGTTTACTCTGTATAGCCTCAGAATGTTCTGGTGGACTAACACTTGTATTCCTCATTCATAGATCACAGATGTGTTTTTGACAGTGAAGAGATGAACATCTCCAAGTGAGATCTTCGCCACTGACGGATCAAACCATTCTGACCACAATAGCACTAAGGTTACATTTTTTGAAACTGCCTCCTTTGTAGATATCTTTGTCCTTCTGTGGAGTTTTCCTACCAATTCCTATGTGATTTGGCTCATAGGACTTGCTGTAGAGTTCTTCAGCCTGAACCTCGCTGTCTGTGAGATGTTCTTATGTGTGGAATCTGTCTTATCTCTTCTCGTGGATAATTTTCAAATTATCTGGATAGCTGTGGACTTTTTAGATGTACTAGCAATCACTGGCCATCCTCTGTTTCAGGGTCTGTCTGTGTTGAGTGTTACCTGGCAGTGGCCTGTAACCTGTACAAACCTCTCCAATACAAAGTGATTTGTTCGGTGTTTGCCTGGGTGGCAGGGTTTGTCTCTTGTGGGTTATGAGTCTTATTGTTGTTCCTCTTTAAGTTGTACTTTGCTTTTTTCTTTGCACAAGTCTTCCTCTTCATCCAGTTGTTCTGCTGTGTGGCTGTTCTCAGAGCTCTGAAGCAGTCAGGACCAGGAGAGAGAGGGAGAGAGAGAGGGGAGGGGAGGAAAACCACATGAAGAGAATAGCGATTTATCTAACTAATGTGACTGTGGTTCTCATTGCACAGTCAAACTTGAGAAAAAAGGGCTTTATAAGGTTAAGGTAAACTACTTTTTACGGTAGCTTTTCAAAACTGTGAAATATATCATGCATTTTAAGTATTCTAGACTTGTACAATTACATTTTTCTGCTCGTCAGGCGTTTGGGTATTTGATTTGTTTACATGTGTTTTACTGTAAAATGTGCATTATTAAAACAGAATTATTGATATTTGATGGATAGTTTCCCAACCTGATAGAGAAAGAGAAGTGGCTGCACTTAACAAAGTAAAAGAAACATAAGCAATAGAGGAGAGTGTATGAGGAATGTTTCCAGAAATCCATTGTGTATAAAAATAAGATAAGGAGTGTAAAGGATAACCTACATGTTCCATGTAAGTTTGAAGATGAGTTACTCGAAGATAACTTGAGTAACAGAGCAGAAGGTTCAGCTTGATGAATGTAGTCAACCCTATGATAATGGTAAAATTCAAGAAAAAAGAACGAGATTTGTGCCTCTAATATTTCCATGTGTTATCACAATGTACCATATTTGTGGAATGCGGTGCATGCAGGTAAATCATGCACATATGTTTTAGTTTGATTTCCTTAATGTATTTTTTTTTATTTTTTTTTTATATATAATCCTGTGTGGCAGAAGAGTATCTGTTTTTTAGTATTTTGAAGAATTAGATTGTAATTAGCTGGCTGTTAAACGGTGGGTATTTGACAATTAGGGCTGTTTACATGACACCTGACAAAACCTGAGATGTGTAGAGATGAATTACTGATATTGTTGCTTCAAAGCATGTTGTATAGGTCAGCTATCTCATGGTAATGCTCTTTAGGATAAGTTATTGAATGTCAGGGTTGTAGGACACATCCCAGATATTAATATCTGCAACATCTGAGGACTGAAGATGTTAAGAGGTTATTGTAAGTGTTTGGTTTTGGGTTAGAATGCAACTTTGGTGCCGCCATTCACTGACCAATTGTGCCATGCCAGTTATGTAAAAGCCATTTTTAGGGGTGGGGTTAGAAGCTGAAAAATATCCACAATGTCACTATTTATTATACATAAATATGAAAATATTAAACATATTTTATAATATAAAAACAATAAAACATATGGTGGTTAAACCCTTCTGTGATTCACAATATATGAAGATTGCAGTGGGTTTTATAAGTAAACATTGTCGCTGCTTTTAGTTGCTTACTCCTTGAAACTGTTGCTTTGTGATATTAATAGTGCTTTAAAGGTTTATTTGTTTTAAAGCTTCAGCAGGCAAAAAAAAAAAAAAGCATGCCCAAATTGATTCACGTCTGTTGTTTTGAGTGACTGTAGCTGATGTTGTTTTTTATGTAAACCCATGTGCTCTGAGTATCTGTTTTCAGTGTTTTGACTAAGTTAGTTTGTACGGATTGAAGGTGGGTATTGAAAGCAGGTGTTTTGGGGTGTGCAGTGATTCTTATGACAGCAGTTCTGTCGTTTTCACAGCTGGCGCTGAAGGAAATATTTGCATGTATTAGACATTATGCCAAAGTGACTTTTGTTATTTATTTTGTTGTGTTCCCCAAGAATTCAAAGCCATGACATTGGTGTTTGTAGAGATGAATTACTTATATATTTTTGTTTAGGTTCTGTAAAAACACAGTCTTTTCAAATATGATGTCACAATAACACATTTGCATGTGAGAGCTTCGGAATCCACCCCATGTACAGATGTACAAGTTATATTACATTAAAACTAAGATGCCAGTAAGTCCAGCTGGTGTTTTAATATTCTTTTTAATTATTTATTCTTTCATGTGAAGTGTGATTATAGACTACAGGACTAAGGTAATGACCTGATTATTGCTGCTTCTTTTGTCATTGTTCTTGTTTAATAGAAATAAAAAGCTAGCATTGGACTTATGTATTTTGTCATGCACAAAACAGTTCACATTGCATTTATGATCATAATATGCATGAATCCATTGCCATATTTAAGTTTGCATTTGGGTAAACTATATTTTTTTGAGTTGATTTGTGATGGTGCTCTGATAAAAGCTTTCTTTTCTCAGGTTATGAGTTTGTTTGTTTTGTTTTGTGGTTCTACAATCGTCCTAAATGTAAATGTATTTAAATATAAATATATAATTGCATTTTAAATATTTAATTCAATTGTAATGCTATAATTTTAGACCTTTAAGTACTATTAGGCAATGCATATCACTTTAACTTTTATTTCATTGCACAGTTGCATGGATATTCAGCAAAAAATGTGACCGTTTTTGTCTGTGAAACATGAGTTACATCTATATCCCTCTGTTTCTGACCGCACACAGTGAAGAGATGAACATCCCCAGTGAGATCTTCCCCACTGATGGATCAAACTCTTCCAGTAACTCAAATGCCACTATGGACCCTGGAATAATACATTGGCTTTTATATTCAATAATATGTGCTGCAAGTGTGCTGTTGGGTTTTCCTACCAACTCCTATGTGATATGGCTTATAGTGACAGGAACTGGCAATGGACTTGCTGCAGAGTTCTTCAGCCTCAACCTCTCCGTCTTTGAGATGATCTACAGTCTGAAGTCTCTTTTTGAACTTCTCAGATATACTTTTTCTGTTCTCTCAAATACAGTGAATTTTTTTCACGGAATAGCCACCACCGGTCGTCCTCTGTTTCAGTGTCTAATGTGTGTAGAGCGTTACCTGGCAGTGGTTCATCCTGTAACCTTTCTGAAGTTCAAACCTCTCCGATATAGAGTGATCTGCTCTGTTATTGTCTGGGTGACATGTTTTTCCTGCAATGGGCTGGTTAATACATTTGTAACAGTCCATGTCAAGTATGTTTCTATAAGTTTAACATTGACACAGCTCATCCTCTTCCTCTCCATCCAGTTGTTTTGTCTTGTGGCTGTTCTCAGAGCTCTGAAGCAGTCAGGACCAGGAGAGAGAGGGAGAGAGAGAGAGGAGGAAAACCACATGAAGAGAAGAGCGTTTATTATCATCCGAATAATTACTGTGACCATGGTGATGATATATGTTCCATTTATTATTTCACTTCTTCTGTCTTTGAGTTCATCAGATGTTACAGATGTAATCGCATATTTAAGTTACGCTTGTTTTGGTCTGGCTGGTTTAATGCTGCCTTTTCTCTTTCTTCACCGGGTAGGGAAACTGCCCTTTGTTAAATGGCAAATGCAATAATTTTACTAAACGAATGACCTCTCGTTGCTCAAGTACACTCACTGTAAAAAATAAATAAATAAAATAAAAATACACTTAATTCAACTTATACACTTAAATTCAGTTGCTTCCTCATTTTTAAGAGTAATCAAATTGGCTGCACAAGTCATTTCAACTTAAATTAAATAAACCATAGTTCAATCTAATACAAGTACTTTAAAAGTTGAAATTATTTAGTTAAAATTATTTTGAGCTGCCATGATTTACTGATCATATTGATCATGAACACTTGTTGCTTTAGTAATCCCTATTCTTTCATTCAACTAATGTGCATTTTTATATTTTAAAAGTTGTTCTATGTGTTAATGTTTATTCTATATATTAATTTATTGATTAAAAAATCAAGAACTATGAGTGATGTAATAGATTGTGTTTTATTTATAAAAATAAAAACTGTGCTTTTGCTAAACAACTATGAGGTAGGATTTTTTTTATAGTAACTTTCAGTCCTATAGTGTACTATTTTTGGTTTCGTGGATTTTTTATTTTTATTTTTTTATTTTTTTATTTTTTGTTATAGAATTGTAGAATTCAACATTTGAAGTGGATAAAAACCTTTCATCAGTTACTATACTCTTGTCTTAGGGCAACTTTGATGAACTTTTTTAGATCCACTTCAAATGTTGACTATACTGTGTGTGTATATATATATATATATATATATATATATATATATATATATATATATATCCCTATGTTATATATATGTGTGTGTGTGTGTGTGTGTGTGTGTGTATATATATATATATATATATATATATATAATAGTCACATACTCAAAAAGTGAATAAATGGATTATAACTACTGCATACATATGATTTAGTACCATAAAATCCCCCAAAATACAAATTATTAAATAAAAAAATATTACTGAACTAATATATAGACGTAACACTTTATAATAACGTTCAGTTATAAGTCATTTATATGCTAATCATTTACAAAACTTGACTATATGTTTATAAATGATTAATAAGTGGAATGCTAATGATTTTACGTTATCTGAAAATATTTGTTAATCATGAAATAAATCATATATTTCACAGATCATTGGTAGATGGTAGATTAGTAGAAAAGCTGCTAAAATCACATTTTTTTCAAAGGTAGTCTTTGACAAAAATGCGATTTTTGCAGCTTTTTGCTCAAAATGTTTTTTTTTTTTTTTTTTTTTTTTTATGAAACTTACCCACATTCAAGAAAAAGAATGCATTAAGCTAGAATCCAGATTGAATTCAGAATGATGATCAAAACATAGATGGAGTAGATAGAGTCTATCAATACCACCAAATCTTGCACAGTCCTATAGCTCATCATGGGTTGACATTTCATTCAGTAACATTAGGGGTAATACTTTACAATAAGGTTCATTAGTTAACATTAGTTATGCCGACATGGAAATAACCTATATAAACATATATGTTTTAATATAGGTTGTGATATAGGTTTTTAACCTCCTGAGACCCGAGAGCTTGCCTGGTGTGCATTTTATAATTGTTCTTGCTATTTGGGATAAGTAGGACCTAATAAGTATAATAACTAAAATTTGTTTTTGTACAGGAAGTAGTTTTTGCAGAAAATGATGTCCTCATGCAAGGACAGTGGGTCTATGTTTTACCATATGATGTCCTCATGCAAGGACAGTGGGTCTATAATTTACCATTTTACTAGCAATTATGTGAAGTGTCAGTACAAATGAAGTGATAAACACTGACAAAATCTGATTTTTATAATAATAGTGGTAATGGCCAGCAGGGAGCAGTAGAAGGCCACTTATTGGCTCACTTTCATTTTGAAATTCTTGATTTTTACCAGTTTTCTGCACTAAAGCAAACCAGTTTTTCCATGTTAACTCAATAATTCATGCTTACACACACACACACACACACACATACACACACAGACAAATGTTGTTTTTTCAATGCTATTGCCATCCGTCTAAAAATTCCCAAGTTTAGCTAACCACATGGTAGAATAAATAACGTAATATAGTCCCAATGTCCTCAAACGAGTGCTTCACATTTACTGATGTCCTAGAGTGCTACTATTACTAAAATATGTCAAATTATAATCCCCATATGATGATAGAGACAGTATTGTACATAAATACATTTGTTTCATTCATATAATTTGAATAGATTTTTTACCTGGGTCATTTTTCTTTCGGGAAGTGTTTTGCTGATATTTTGCTGATTTTCCAGCCATTTTCTTCTCACTGACATTGGTGTAATGTTGTTATATCACCACAAGATGGTGTGGGCAGTGTCCCTAAATGTGGCCAACATGTCTAAGATTTACAAATTTGACTATCATTGTGTCAAGAGGCAAAAATGTAATGTCCTCATATGAGGACGCAGGGTCTCAGGAAATATATGTGACATAATATAAAATTGGCAGTTTTCCTATATTATGTGTACATATATGCACATACACTCACCTAAAGGATTATTAGGAACACCTGTTCAATTTCTCATTAATGAAATTATCTAATCAACCAATCACATGGCAGTTGCTTCAATGCATTTAGGGGTGTGGTCCTGGTCAAGACAATCTCCTGAACTCCAAACTGAATGTCAGAATGGGAAAGAAAGGTGATTTAAGCAATTTTGAGCGTGGCATGGTTGTTGGTGCCAGACGGGCCGGTCTGAGTATTTCACAATCTGCTCAGTTACTGGGATTTTCACGCACAACCATTTCTAGGGTTTACAAAGAATGGTGTGAAAAGGGAAAAACATCCAGTATGCGGCAGTCCTGTGGGCGAAAATGCCTTGTTGATGCTAGAGGTCAGAGGAGAATGGGCCGACTGATTCAAGCTGATAGAAGAGCAACTTTGACTGAAATAACTACTCGTTACAACTGAGGTATGCAGCAAAGCATTTGTGAAGCCACAACACGCACAACCTTGAGGCGGATGGGCTATAACAGCAGAAGACCCCACCGGGTACCACTCATCTCCACTACAAATAGGAAAAAGAGGCTACAATTTGCACGAGCTCACCAAAATTGGACAGTTGAAGACTGGAAAAATGTTGCCTGGTCTTATGAGTCTCGATTTCTGTTGAGACATTCAGATGGTAGAGTCAGAATTTGGCGTAACCAGAATGAGAACATGGATCCATCATGACTTCTTACCACTGTGCAGGCTGGTGGTGGTGGTGTAATGGTGTGGGGGATGTTTTCTTGACACACTTTAGGCCCCTTAGTGCCAATTGGGCATCGTTTAAATGCCACGGCCTACCTGAGCATTGTTTCTGACCATGTCCATCCCTTTATGACCACCATGTAGCCATCCTCTGATGGCTACTTCCAGCAGGATAATGCACCATGTCACAAAGCTTGAATCATTTCAAATTGGTTTACTGAACATGACAATGAGTTCACTGTACTAAAATGGCCCCCACAGTCACCAGATCTCAACCCAATAGAGCATCTTTGGGATGTGGTGGAACGGGAGCTTCGTGCCCTGGATGTGCATCCCACAAATCTCCATCAACGTAGAATTAAGGCAGTTCTGAAGGCGAAAGGGGGTCAAACACAGTATTAGTATGGTGTTCCTAATAATCCTTTAGGTGAGTGTATCACTGAAAAAAATGATTCATTGACTAGTTGAATTTACAAAAAAAAATTATGTTAATTGGATCCACATAATTGATTTTAGCTACATTTAAACAAATGCATTACGTTGAACTAAGTTCAACTTAATGCATTTGTTAAAATTTAGCTAAAATCAATTGTGTGGAACCACTTACGATAATTTTTTTTAGTAAATTCAATGATTTCAGTAAATTCACTGAATTTACTAAATGTTTTTATCGTAAGTGGTTCCACACAATTGATTTTAGCTACATTTTAACAAATGCATTAAGTTGAACTTAGTTCAACGTAATGCATTTGTTTAAATGTAGCTAAAATTAATTATGTGGAACCAATTAACATAATTTTTTTTATCAAATTCAACTAAGTCAATGAATCATTTTTTTCAGTGTATGCACCTATATGTTCACTTATATATGCAACTATATGTTCACCTATATATGCACCTATATGTTCACTTATGCACCTATACGTTCACCTATATATGCACCTATATGTTCACCTATGTTTACCTATATGTTCACCTATAGATGCACCTATATGTTTACCTATTAGTAAAATTATTAAAATCCATACCTACTAGGCCTACACTGTAAAAAAAAAAAAAAAAAAAATCCCGTGTACAAACGGTAAATCTCTGGCAGCAAAGTTTCCAGACGGATTCCGTTAAATTACAGCAAATAACCATTTCACAAAATTACAGGCAAAAACCGTGAAAATACAGAATTGACTTTACAGTCAAAATGAATTAAATTACAGTACATTACTGTTGATAATGGCTTATTAAACCATGGAAAAACGGATAAATGAAGTCAAATTACATAGAAAAAAACATTTAACTTTCAAGTTAAACTGTAAATTTAGGGTTGTATAAAGTTATTTTATAATAATGCTGTCTATCTACAGTAATTATCTTTTAATATATAGTTTTTCTGTGTATAATAACTATGAAGTTATGTATAAAAATGCATTAAATACATAAATTCAAATACAAAGTTTGTATATTTACAGTTTTAATTTTTGCAGATCCAGTTTCACAACTTTGACCAATCTCTAATTAAGTACTTAATAATAGCAAATGTACAGTCAATTTCTGTTAAATTAATTAAACGTATAAGTACAGAGTACCTGCACATTTACAGTATTACTCATTAAACAAACACTGAACATCAAGATATGTGAATGATAGGAAATACAATCTTAGTATATAATTTAGAACATGTAAAAATATCCACATTAAAAGGCAATTGCTGTATGCCTTTATACTCTAATATAACTTATTTTACACATTTACAATTACATTTTATCCAAAGTGACTTAAAAATTAAGAGAACAATAGAAGCAACAAGTGCAGTGACAAGTCCCAGTTAGTGTAGCAAAGTACACATAGCATTTTTTTTTTTTTTTTTATTAAAACAAAGATTTAGTATTATTGGGTCAAGTGTTTATGAAAAGATGGATCTTTAGCAGTTTCTTGAAAATGTGTTGATTTGGGCAGGTCATCCCACCAGCAGGGAACAGTCCAGGGAAAGGTCAGTGAAAGTGATTTTGTGTCTCTTTGGGATGATGGCACCACAAGGCGCCGTTCACTTGCAGAACACAAGCTTCTGGAGACACATAGATCGTAAGTTATGACTATAACTATGGATCTATGAGACCGAATGATGACCGTCACCACGGTCTTACCTTGAATGACGCCATTCTGCTAGCTCTCCTCGAGACCTAATGTAAACAATGTCAGATGACTGACCCCTAGTGGTTGGTTCCCTATAAAACATCCGGATGAACCGAACACTTCCTCTTGCCTGGAACGCCTCAGGGGTCAACCACTAGGGGTCAGTCATCTGACATTGTTTACATTAGGTCTCGAGGAGAGCTAGCAGAATGGCGTCATTCAAGGTAAGACCGTGGTGACGGTCATCATTCGGTCTCATAGATCCATAGTTATAGTCATAACTTACGATCTATTTCGACCTCACACAGACCGTCATCAAGGTCTTACCTTGGATGACTAGTGCCATCAAGGTCACAAGGGAATGTCAGCCTCTCCTTCTTCACATCCCTGCTTAGCGGCCGAGAGCAGAATTGTGGACCCAAGCGTAACTGGGTCCGTCACATTGACCCTGTAATACCGGGCAAAGGTACAAGGTGAGCTCCATGATGCCGCTGCACATATGTCCGTTAGTGCCACCCCCTTCAGTGCTGCCCAGGATGTGGCCAGACTCCTGGTAGAATGAGCTAACAGGTTCCCTGGGACTGGTAAGCTCTGACTGGAGTATGTGTGTGCAATAGTGTCTACTATCCAATGTGATAGGCGCTGTTTCGAGGCTGGTTTTCCGATACTTTTCTTATCGAAATACAAAAACAACTGAGTGTGTAAATGTCGTAACGACTGTGTCCGCTCAATGTATGTGCGAAGTGCTCGAACTGGACATAAGGTTGCAAGATCAAGTTCTGTACAAGAGAGATCAGGATCAGGTTGAAACGCTGCAAGTTCGATTACTTGATTGATCGTGCAAGTATTAAGAACCTTAGGCAGGAAAGCCGGGTTCGGCCAAAGAGAGACCCCTGAATAGTTTGCTTTCCATCTCAGACAGTCTTCACTTACTGCTAAAGAATGTAACTCACCCACTCTCTTTGCTGAACAGATAGCTAGAAGAAAAACTGTTTTCCACGTCAGTGATTTAAGATCCGCTTGGGCCAATGGTTCAAATGGGGCTCTAGTCAATGACTGTAGAACCATGGGAAGATCCCAGGATGGTGATCTCAGCCTTTTTTCTGGATAGAGGCGACGTGCACCTTTGAGAAATTGATTAACCAACATGTGTTTACCAACTGATAAACCTTCCACAATACTGTGGAAATGAGAAATAGCCGCCACATAAACTCTTACTGTGTTGACTTTTCTTCCTGAGTCTAAAAGTGACAGAAGAAAGCATAAAATAGAATCAAGACCACAATTCATGGGGTCTAAGTTTTTGTCCTGACACCAGTTAGAGAACACACGCCACTTGCTCGAGTAGTTATCCCAAGTGGAAGCCGCTTTAGCATTGTTTATGGTTTTCCTTACTGCCTCCTCTAGCTGACAAGAGAGGGGCTCTGTAGGGGCCAAACCCAGAGTTGTAACGTGGCTGGTTTCGGGGTGCCAGATCTGTCCCTCCACTTGAGAGAGAAGGTCTGTTCTGATTGGTAGTGGCCATGGATGGCCCTGTACCAGACGTAGGAGAAGTGGGAACCAATGTCTCTTTGGCCATTTCGGGGCGATCAGTAAGATCCTGCAACGTCCCAGATCCACCCGTTTGAGCACATGAGCAATCAAGGGTAGGGGAGGAAAAGCGTATAATAAACCTCCCGGCCACTCGTGAGACAGTGCATCCAGTCCCAAAGGCCCACCTTGGCCGCTCAGAGAGAACCACATCTTGCAATGGGTTGTCTCGGCAGATGCAAACAGGTCGGTGTGGGCTCTTCCAAACCGGGTCCAAATCAGATGCACCACCTCCGGGTGTAACCTCAGCCTGGGTTTCCAGACCTAAAATTCTTGCAGCGCTAAGAATTCTGTTAAGAATGTCAGGTTGTGTACTGTCTTTATCAATAGCAGAAGACCTGGACTCATCTCCTTGATCTTCCTCACTCACATCCTGATCATTACTACCAAAAAGAGAGTCATGAGCATGAAGAGAAATAGTGTCAGGAATGTTACCTAAAATGATCCATTTTCCCAGCCAAATCCCGTAAAGTTGCTAGAATTTGCATCTTGGTGTCAGCTTGAGGTTCTGAAGCCCTTGACCTTCTTCCATCAGAACAGCTAGGTCCATCATGGACTTCAACAGGAGAATGTTCCCTTCTCCGTTTAAGAGAGCGTGCATCAACCACTGATCCTGATACACCTCTATCATGAGCTGACCGTTCAAAAAGGCTAGCTCTTTGCACCCTCTCTTGTAGGGAGAACTCAGCTGCGGCCGGGCATGGTTTTTCAATGTCCTCCAGTAAATGGGCCATACCCAGACATGATGGACACTCGCGATGTCCATCCCGAGGATGCATAGTAGCACGACAATAATGGCACAGAGGTTGACTCATGATTGTTAGACAGCTGTGTACAGTTGTAGCTCGGATAACACACAAAAATATGAATACTCTACTCCTGCGCACAGGAGTTTGCCAATGATATGTAAATGTGTATATACACAATCAAAAATCATATATATATCTACTTAATTTCACTGAGCCGCTGCGAACAGTGGAGTCAGTGTGTTAACTAAATTCCTTGATTCCAAAAAAAAATTAGTAATTTTTTTTTTTTTTTTTTGCAACACCTATCTATGCGCGAACGCACAGATCAAGACAGGTGACCGAGTCCCCTCAGCTGCAAACAGCAGATCAACAGGTAAACAAATAAACCTCCTTTCAACAGCAAAAAGTTACTCACCAAATCCGTACGCTTCTTAAGCGTCGGAATACAATCCCTACAAAACAAATTTTAACATGAATCAAATTCGTTAATTTGTAATGTAAATAATACCAACCACTCACCTGAAATATGGAAGAAAAAGGAAAAAAATTACCGCAATCCTCAGGGGCACCAGGCGCCTGCACTATAGTGATGGATTGAATGGGTAAAGATTTCCAAATAACAGCGTATACACGCGGATTTCCTCCAAACCGGTCTCTAGAGAGGCGAGAAAGGCAAAGAGGAAGTGTTCGGTTCATCCGGATGTTTTATAGGGAACCAACCACTAGGGGTCAGTCATCTGACATTGTTTACATTAGGTCTCGAGGAGAGCTAGCAGAATGGCGTCATTCAAGGTAAGACCGTGGTGACGGTCTGAGTGAGGTCGAAATACTGTAGATCTGAAGCAGTGAGTTTAGGTCTTGCTGCAGCATCTGGATCAGTTGCAGAGGTTTGACTGATTCTGGAAGAGCTGTCTGGAGAGCATTACAATAGTCCAGTCTGGATAGAACAAGAGCTTAGACAAGGAGTTGTGGGGCTCCGATAGGAAGGGCCGGACCTTTCTGGTGTTGTATAAGGCAAATCAGCAGGATCGCATGGTTTGGCTGAAAGTGAAACCATAAGCAGTTCTGTCTTGGCAAGGTTGAATTGAAGGTGAAGGTCATTCATCCAGCAAGAATTGACATTGAGTACTTTCCATAAGATCATCTCTCAATGCAAATCAAACCAGCTATTAGGCTAACTGAAATAAAAACCATGCCAATCTCTAGGTATGGTGAAGGCTATGTGATGATGTGGGCCTATTTTAATTCCAGAGGCCAAGGGAACTTTATCAGGGTGCATAGTATCCTGGATCCATGAAGTAACTGGCCTTTAAAAATAAAAATCTGCCTGCCTCTATGGGAATTTAACATAGGGGTGTCCAAACTTATGCACCCTGTATTTTAAGGAAGAACATTTATTTATTTACGATACATTATTCATTCACAAAGAAAATTGGTGTCCTTAAAGGTTGGATTTTTCCTAACTTTTTTTAATAAAGCATTAAGTTCAATTTCCAAAAGATGATTTTTTATTCCTCTTTTTAGTCAACTTTAGCAGGGGTGTCTAAACTTATGCATAGCACTGTATATTTAGTTATAAATATGAATATTTTTCTTACAAAAAGGCATCTCCTCGATTCAGAAGGCCTTTATTATGCTCATTCACTGTGGTGGAAAAGAGGTTGGCGGGTTATTTGTTTTACAAATTGTGTCTAATCCATGTATAGAATTCCCTATTTTACTAAAGCACAATCTGATAAATCATTTCACATCCCTGACTTGTGTATACAGACGCTGATTAACTATTGCATTGTTGCTTTAATACTCTTGTCTCATCCTGTGTAGTTAACAAAAACACTGTCTTTAATAAGCAAATATGATGCACGAATTTGAATTCAATACTCCATAAGAATATGTTGCATCCTCTTGTGAATCAAATCGACTGGGAAGTCAAATTTATAATACATCTAACCCTCACAGAACTTTTTCTGATTTATTTTTTAATCACTGTAGACGACAGGACAGAGGTAAAAGGATGATTGTTTAAAAGACAACAATACAGTGCATTGCAATTCAGAGTCATTTAATATCTAGTGTAGTATTTTGAAAGTTTCTGCTACTGAAAACTGAACATATATTAAAAATGTGAATTTTTAGAGTAAATTTAATTCAAGTCCCAGAGTGTTCTGGTGGTCTAACACTTGTGTCTCTCCACAGTTGTGTCACACAGTGAAGAGATGAACATTTCCAGTGAGATCTTCCCCACTGATGGATCAAACTTTTCTGATCACTACTTTTTCAATGATACTGGAGTGGAAATTGGTTTTGAAATGATTGTAAATATCATCACCATTGTGTTGGGTCTTCCTACCAACTCATATGTGACATGGCTTATAGTAACAGGATCTGGCAATGGACTTGCAGCAGAGTTCTTCAGTCTCAATCTCTCTGTCTGTGATATATTGCTCTATCTGATCTCCATCCTCTCTTTTTTCTCCGATTTGTTAGAACTGTCCCTTGTTGCTTTTATTGGACAAGGATTAGGCATCACTGGTCGTCCTCTGTTTCAGTGTCTGATCTGTGTTGAGCGTTACCTGGCAGTGGTTCATCCTGTAACCTTTCTGAAGTTCAAACCTCTCAGATATAGAGTGATCTGCTCTGTTATTGCCTGGACTGTAATTTTTGCATCATGTGGAGTCAATATTTTGGCTATGTTTTTTTGGTTCTTTGATTTCTTAGTTTGTTTTATGCTGGCACAAATCATCCTCTTCCTCTCCATTCAGTTGTTCTGGTGTTTGGCTGTTCTCAGAGCTCTGAAGCAGTCAGGACCAGGAGAGAGAGGGAGAGAGAAAGGGGATGAAAACCACATGAAGAGAAGAGCATTTAATGTCATTCTAATAACTACTGTGACCATGGTTATCATATATGCTCCTAATATTATTTCAGGGCTATTTTTTTTTATTTCAGTTAGTGATTCTGAAATAGTTGTATCTATCGCGCATTCTAGCTTTTTATTGGGCGGTTTGGTGCAGCCTTTTCTCTTTGTCCATCGGGTGGGAAAGCTACCCTTCCAGCTGCATTAAAATTGAAAGTTAGCCTATGGGGACAGCCATAGTGTTTGATTAATAGCCTACTTTTCTGATTGGGATTGAGCAATAGGCCTGCATATAAATTGTAAAACATGACATAAATGTAAAAATACAAATAATAAAAGTGTGATAAAACGGTGATAACACTAGCGAACTAACAAGCTATACTGAATGACTTCCAACGCCACACGGCCACGTGACATGATTTTCGTATGATTTTTTATTAATGTCTTTCCGAGATTTGTGCGATTGCATGAGCAATCACGCATTTCATTAAGTTGTATTATAGTTATCTATCAACATACCCTCTGATGCTCATTCATGTTTATTTTAGATTAATTAGCAGGAAAGCGGAAGCAAAAATGATCGCTCGCGCTCCATGCTGTTTGAAATGAGACAGATGAGTGATGTCCCTCCACATTAAGCAGCGTCAAAATATTTATTGTTCACATTTTGTTAAATAATTTGGAAGCGGAGCCTTAGTTTTATCAAAAATAAAATAACAGAAATCAGTTAAAAAAAAAATCTCTCTAATCTTTATATGGGAATAAATTATCCAAATGAATAAATTCACATAGGCTACAATCAGTCAGACTTGCAAATGCAATACTGAGAGAGATTTAAAGGGTGATTCTGTATAGGCTATTTGTACTTTATGAGTGCACATTTTACTGGAAAAGGTGTACCCTACTATTCTGAAGAAAAAATGTGTTGTTGTCTTACTATACGAAAGTTAAGTTATAGCGATGCTTCTTTTAGTTACATGTATGTGATTGTTTAAAGTACCTTAACATAGCGAACACTATACCTCAACACATTTGTCAAGTCATTGTATGCATAGAGGAATATTGGCTGTTTATCAGTGTTGCACACTATTCATCATTGTTAAGCACCTTGACAACATTGATCATGTTGCTCAATAACCCATAACAATAAACTTCCAATAACAATTGACAGTGCCCACAACAATACAGCTTTCATATTAGCCTTTTATGTAAAAATAATAATGCTGTGTTGTTTTAAACCAATTTACCTGTATTTGTAATCGAGAGGGATCATATCTTGATTTTATTTGCATGTTCTCAAGTCTCAGAGATTCACATATCCACAATTGTTCCATGCAAAGTACCTCAGTAGATACATAGAAGTTTTTAACAACATTTTTAAATGATATTAAAAAAAGTCTAAAAAAATTATAACTATTTATTTATAGATATAATTTGTAAGAACTGATTTTCCTGCTAAGACAAAACTCACCCTGCAATAAAGCCATAAAATGCACCCTGGCCAGAAGATAGCAAACACGGAGCACAGGACATTGTCCTGTCCAAACTTTTCTCTTTCCTTATCTCTGCATCCCTCTCTCCCTCCACCCTTCCTCCCCCCTCGAGTCAAGTCACCAAAAGTTCACTAAGAATGTCTATATATCACATATGATGTATCTTGTGAATCTATTGTTTTTCCTTTTCATGTTTGGTATCATTTTAAGTGTCTCAGTGCGATTGGTAAAATGGTCTTAATTTCATTGCAGTCATTGGTTTAATGAGAAAGATTGAGAACTTAGGAGAATCCTGTTCTCCTCTCTGGGTGATGTCTCTTCAAGATATCTCCTGAAACCAGGTGTTACCCCCTGGGGTGAATTGACCCAAAAATATTGGTACAACCCTTTTGTTCTGGTCTGGGTATTTAAGGGTAGGTGACAGAGCAGTCTTTGGGACCCTTTAACCAGGATCATCTCCCATACTGTGCTGTTTCAGTGTTTCCCTGTTGGAAAACACTCACACACCACTGTATGTCTCTGTCAGGAATGCATTGCTTACTTTTAGAGTCATCTTTGAGTAACTAATGTTATGGATTTATTATTTCTGAATTGGCTTTTAATCATTTACTTGTGTTACTGGCATGATATATTTTTACCTGACAAATAAATGTTACATCTTGAGTTATTCTGACGTTTTCTGAAATCATTATTTTAGTAGACTATGAGGACGCTGGTGCTATCGCAGCTCTGTGTCCAGGATAGGTCAAACTAAAGGCGCATATGAACGGAGCAGTAAGCACGTCATCTGAAGACCTTTTGATTTCTGTCTATCACTGACTTGGCAAGTTGTACAGAAGTGGCTAAATAAACTACACTTTTTTGTAGGTATTAGCAAACCCTGCACCCTCTGACCAAGATCAGACTGGCGAGGCTGTGTCTGTGAAATCCACGTAAACCCGGGGCGTGTGACTCTGTGCGGCATCGGGTCCCTTAGGCCCCGTCCACACTACTGCGTTTTCGTTTAAAAACGGAGACCTTTTGCTACGTTTGCACCTCCCGTCCACACTAAAACGGCAAAAACGAAGACCCAAAACGGAGAAGTTTAGAAACGCTGCCGACCCGTTTTTCGTTTTGAATCTCCGGAGGGCGTTTTAGTGTGGACGGGTCAAAACGGAGGACTTTAGAAACGATGACGCAGAGGCTCACGCTCGGCTCTATGATTGGGTGTCATCAGTCATGGAGTATACACAGGTAATATTCAGTACCAGTAAACTTCACCCGCTGGAACAGTTTCTTACAGTAAGAAACTGCCGCGTCTCAGGTGCGGCCCGCGCGGTAAACACGTGCATGCTAGAAATATAACCGACGCCTATTTTTCATGTGACACGCAAGTGTGTTGGAAGCGTTTCCAGGCAAAATAGAATAGGAAAAGATGTTTATATGTCATTTTGACACAAATACATTAATAAATGATATTTTGATGTTTGAAAGCATTTTTTTACAGTCTATGTTTTAAAGTCTCTATGTTTACACCGGCACGCGCATGCCCAGTGTTGGTGAATGGTCACGTGATCCGCGTTTTCAGTCGTTTTAATGTGGACGGAGATCAATTCTAATACGCAGCTAAAATGCTGGTGTGGACGGAGATCGTATTCGTTTTAATTCTCCGTTTCTAAACTAAAACGCAGTAGTGTGGACGGGGCCTTAGTGAATGAATAATTGAAAGTATAGGATACTCAGAATAATCAAAGATCTAAATTACTTCATAATAAATATTTATGACTATTTTCTAATAAGAAACACTCTAAATTTCTAAATTTGATTATCATTTGAAATTGGAGTCAGATTAAGCACAGAGCTAAAGTAATATTGAAACTAAATTCCAATAAATTAAGTGAACTTCACTGGAGCTCTGAAAAGACATACACGCATTATTCCTTCGCCCAGACTAGTGATGGGGACGAGACCGGCTATGCCGAGTCCGAGTCAAGACCGAGTCTTTGAAGGGTCGAGTCCGAGTCGAGACCGAGTCCGTTGGTTTTCAAATTCAGTCGAGTCCGAGTCGAGGCCGAGTCTTTGAAGGGTCGAGTCCGAGTCGAGACCGAGTCTTTAGGAGTCGAGACCAAGACCATAAAAACATGTCAGTTTTCATATTCATGATTTAATATCACCCCAGTTAATAATCAACAGTTAGGCCTACAGACTAAGCTAGATTGGGAATTGTTTAGAGGAGCAGTCTTAACGTCTTAATATGGACTATGCTTTTACTATCATTAAAAAAATCCCTACCACATGCATCATCTTCTGCCTATTTTTCTAAACTGCTTCAACAGTTCTGCTCTGTCATCAACATGTTAAGCCCACCCTGACTTTTTTAATCATAGTTAGGACATGCAGAGCAAATTAAAATTTTCTAGTGGTATGTATTCTAGTGGACTAGTGATGGGAACGAGATCGCCTATGCCGAGTCCGAGTCAAGACCGAGTCTTTGAAGGGTCGAGTCCGAGTCAAGACCGAGTCTTTGAAGGAACAAGTCCGAGTCGAGTCCGAGAAAGCAGAAATCGGTCTCGAGACCGGACTCGAGTACTACATCACTAGCCCAGACCATTGGATTCCGTCGTTGGGCCAATGGGTGGTCCTTACAAAGTGGTGACAGGCTTTCCGTGATTCTCCAGATTGTGAGTGTCTTTTCAGCGAAATATTGGGACTTGCAACAAGTAAGAGGTTTGATCTCCTTCTCTTTCTTCAGCAGTTGTGGTAAGTAAATTCTTTTTGCCTTTTTAGAAGTGTTGAGGGAAAATTCAGACGCACCTCATATAGACACATTTGTAGAAATGGGTCGGTATACTCAGTTAGACCGGAGAACACAAAATCCGGTGGGGCTTGAGAATTAGATAAAATACTAGATACCAGGGACATGATAGCGGCAGCGTAGATGAGAAATGACATCCCTGCTTTAACTTTAAATACCTCCTTGTTTGCCCACGCAACAAGTGATGAAACCTAAATTGGAACAACATCATCCAAATTTTATTCTGGTACTCAACAGAGGGCTGTAAACTAAAAACTTTAATTCTGAGGTAAATAATGTTGTTACATTTGATTATTTGCTTTGCTGCAACAACATTGCAACACTGGAAATAAGAAAATGGTCACGCTAACTTGTGAAAAAAATCTTGTGATTTGATGAGCTAAAGGATAACAAGTAAAAATGTCTCACTTGAATCCTTTGTGTGCGAAATGTAAAGTTGGACAAAACAGTGTAATGAAATTAGAATATTTCAAAAGAAATGATCTGGGAAAATGATCTCTCAGGCCTAGAGAACAGCTGTATGCAGAAGTCCTAGAGACTGAAATTCGGAAAAATACGCTAAATTTTAAAACTGATACATATAATGACAATTATTGTATCACTAAAAGGCTTGTAGCCAGGCCTGATAGTTTCTCCCATTCAGAGGACATGCACAGCTTGTCCTTGTCTCATAAGAGAATTTAGACAAAGAACAATATGAATTACATCAAATTAATCGTTGTTCTTTGAAAATCTTTCAATAGTGCTAAAAAGTTCATGACTGATGTCCCAAAATATGGTTTAAACAACACCATTTAAGGCTCAGTCTTATAAAACATAGCTTTTAATTTGGTCTTATATCAGATTTAGCAATCGATGCACTCTTGTAAGTTTTTCGAGGTCTCAAAAGAGACAAACCAAAAAACAATCTTGGCGCCCTCCATCAGACCTATTTGTCCAACCTTTCTTTCATATTCAAATAGATTCTTAAAAGAATGCAATTGATAACATCTCAGCCTAAAACAAGATAATTGTGTCCAATTCTATATTGTAGTCACAGAAATCTTTAAATTGAGCAATGATTTGACCCATGTTTCTCAGTGCTAGCAGTCCATTTAATGTTCACAGCAACAAAGCATTTATAACTGGTTTCCAGTTTGGTTTGTTGCTGTGCACACAATGTTCAGGCCAGCACAGCTGGAGCTGCAGGGCCAAACGCCTTCTAAAAGATCAGTGAGAAGATAACAAGTCAGTCTGGACAAATTACTCAGTAGAAACCCCCGAGACCAGTAAATAAAATTATTTTTAATTTATACTATTTTTATAGAATATAATTTATATTACCAGATTGTAATATATATTATATTATAATGGCCAGGAATGGCTTTAATCTCTTGATGATTCAGCATTGGCTTAGAAAAGGAAAGATGTTGAAGAAGAATAGATATAGATGGTTAGAATAGATGGTTAGAGAAAGTATTGGTAAGAAAGGAAACTGAAAGGAAGAATGAATCAGAAAGAACTTCTTTACCTTCTATTTGTGCAAGAATATTTAATGAGAGAAATTACAATGCCCAGTATGTACCAACTAAAATGATCAATCTGATTGCCATGTCTTGAATATCCATCCAAATCCACAGGATGATTTCATTTTGATCTAACAGAGATTTAACCCAGTAACAAGGGGAGGTACAAGTTTTTATTTTCACTTGCAACAAAACCACAAACAAAGTGGCGCAAGTGTTAACAAACTCCTCTAGGAGCGTCAGCTCACATGGGATCTGATCAGGGAATGTATTTTACTGGAAATGTAAACATCAGGCAGAAAATCTACAGTCTTTATGGACCACAGAGATCCAAATGGTCAAGAGTTGAATGGCACCATAAATTCCAAAGGCTAAACAAACAAACACAGCACCACACCTGGTGATCTAATCGCTCTGAACACAGATCTGGCTAATTCAAATAAACAGCATCATGTAAAGAGATTTCCCTAGCAGACCTGTGTGTCTTAATGTCACAACACAGCAGACTGTGTGAGTTTAACTGCAACAGCAGTCAGATCTGACCATTATCACTCAGTTTAATTGACCTTTTCTTTGCAAAAAACATGATCATGATAATGATACAACAAATTTTCTTCTAATGGCATAAAATCTTAAATGATCAAAACATCAGTAACAACTGTCTGGCTAAGGCCATCAAATAAATATTGAGATAGACCATCTATTTTAATGCAACTTGTGTAAAGGCTCAAGATTAAACTGTTTTTCTCTCTAGGTCTATTTCCCTTACAGGCTGACAATTGACTTTCTTCAGAACCAGATTCCACAAGGGTCTGGTCCTGCCTGCATCAAGCAGGACACACACAACTTTACATGTAGGAGATGGGAGTGGAGAAACTTCAAGGGGCCGCTCACACCTCATAACACTACAGAAGTAGATCCTGTATGTGGCCTCCCGGTGTAGCTCTGGAACTAAATTATGCAACACAGATTATGGTAGGATAAACACCACCCATCTCCTATACACAAACATACACAATACACACCATCACTACGACAACCTTAGAACATCTCTACCTGGCATAGATCATAAGACTATCCAGGCCAAAATTATTCACATCATGCAAATCTATATTACATCATTCACCTTAATACATATAGGACAAGGGAAATTATTTTAATAATTTCTTTTCAGCATTACAGTCTTGTCAACTTCCTGTATGTAAATACTGTGCTGTGCATAGAACGTGCATGGCTATGGTCACACATCAATTGATTTAAATCCACATTAAAAAAAATCTAATTGAGACCTACTCATTAATACAACTGGTCTTTGGACAAAATATTTATTATGTCCAGTCGTTAGCATTGTTGCAAACCAGGACGGCCCCCTAGTTTCCAACAAATGACTAATGACAATAAAAAATTATCGAAACAGTTAGATCTAAAATGCAGGCATTTATATTGGTCAACTATACAACTCCCAGTCAGACCTGCATTATTGAGTGTGACTTAGCCTGTACATCAAATGCACAGAGGATGATTACAAAAGTTAAACCAGAGAATTTAAATCTCTGTTTCTATACATTTCATTCTCTAACTGAACATATTAAAACCTTAGGTTTCATTAATGATTTGTGCTTTAAACAACTAATGTAGACAATTTTATAATTATGAAATTGTGTATTTCCATGTTTAATTATGTGATATACTCTAATTATGCATACCGCTAGTAAATATACTAGTTATGGTGACTTTCTGTTACCCTTCCTTGATTCAGCCAGACCAAGTCTAAATTCCACTACCATATCACTGTGGTAGTGAAGAATTTGGTGATCAAATGAGACCTGCTCACTAAATATATGATTCTGAAAAAGAGACCTTATCTACCACTCGCACTTTTGACTTTTGAGTTTCACACTTTTGAGTACATCATGTCTTGTTATTTTGTGTTCTTGTGTTTATCCAATAACTTTTTTCTCATCTTACAATAACCACAAATACATCAGTATTCAGTTCTTGCATGGTCATTCAGAAGTTGTTCAGGTGTCTCACACGCATTGGAGCGTCATCAGTGAAATGATTCCTTCAACGATGGAGTTCTGATCTACCCGGCAAACCAAACCTTCTGCTTGAAGGTGACCGAGGACTTCTCAAAGGGTCAGTTAAAACATAGGGAGGATGTAGATGTTTCCGCAAAGCATTATAATGACACTTTCCACTGACACTTTCTGATCATGCTGACCAACGCAAACATACTTGATACAATGAGTCATTCTACAGACTGAATACCACCGCAACCAAGTGCAGGTGGAAGCAAACCCGGTCAAGAGGGTCATGTGACATCCTATCCAGCTGCTGCAGCATCCACGCATTCTGCCATGCTTTCATTTCAATGTTCAATCTGTCTTAATGCTGTTATTTCAGGTGACGACTGGATTCCTGCACCTATCGACTAACACTGCAAATTACAGGGGTCAGCCCTATGAACACTGTTATGAAAATAACACTGAAAATGTGGAAACAGGAAAATGTCCAAAAATGTCCCATTAGGCCAATCTAAATCTGTCCCAATGGGCCAGGGGCTATCTGTAAGAACTGATTTTCTTGCTAAGACAAAACTCACCCTGCAATAAAGTCATAAAATGCACCCTGGCCAGAAGATAGCAAAGACGGAGCACAGGTCTTTCCTTATCTCTTCATCCCCCTCTCCCTCCACCCTTCCTCCCCCCTCGAGTCAAGTCACCAAAAGTTCACTAAGAATGTCTATATATCACATATGATGTATCTTGTGAATCTATTTTTTTTCCTTTTCATGTTTGGTATTATTTTAAGAGTGCGATTGGTAAAATGGTCTTAATTTCATTGCAGTCATTGGTTTAATGAGAAAGATTGAGAACTTAGGAGAATCCTGTTCTCCTCTCTGGGTGATGTCTCTTCAAGATATCTCCCGAAACCAGGTGTTACCCCCTGGGGTACATGAATTGACCCAAAAATATTGGTTCAACCCTTTTGTTCTGGTCTGGGTATTTAAGGGTAGGTGACAGAGCAGTCTTTGGGACCCTTTAACCAGGATCATCTCCCATACAGTGATGTTTCAGTGTTTCCCTGTTGGAAAACACTCACACACCACTGTATGTCTCTGTCAGGAATGCATTGCTTACTTTTAGAGTCATCTTTGAGTAACTAATGTTATGGATTTATTATTTCTGAATTGGCTTTTAATCATTTACTTGTGTTACTGGCATGATATATCTTTACCTGACAAATAAATGTTACATCTTGAGTTATTCTGACGTTTTCTGAAATCATTATTTTAGTTGACTATGAGGACGCTGGTGCTACCGCAGCTCTGTGTCCAGGATAGGTCAAACTAAAGGTCATCTTTGAGTAACTAATGTTATGGATTTATTATTTCTGAATTGGCTTTTAATCATTTACTTGTGTTACTGGCATGATATATTTTTACCTGACAAATAAATGTTACATCTTGAGTTATTCTGACGTTTTCTGAAATCATTATTTTAGTTGACTATGAGGACGCTGGTGCTACCGCAGCTCTGTGTCCAGGATAGGTCAAACTAAAGGCGCATATATGAACGGAGCAGTAGGCACGTCATCTGAAGTCCTTTTGATATCTGTCTATGTCTATCACTTTGCAGGTTGTACGGAAGTGGCTAAATAAACTACACTTTTTTGTAGGTATTAGCAAACCCTGCTAGCCTGGGTGCCAGCCCGAACCCCGCCCACAACATTTTTTGGTCGGGAAGTTCGGTCTGGACTCGCTCCGTTGAGGAGCTATTATGCCCGAACAAAAATAGTTCGGACCAATCAAATTGTCAGGGCGGGCTTTATACGATGATGGACAGATGAGCAACGGTAACGTAATCATCCACGTCACCAAAGAGCGCTTGATTTGAATTAGTTTACAACAAAGACGACTGCAGCTGGAGAATTGAGATTTCACGAGTTCACATTTACAAATAAGTCAGATAGAATAAATGCGTATATAAGATTTCACGAGTTCACACAAATAAGTCAGATATAATAAATGCGTATATGACGTGCTGTCCGAGGAGAGGGCTGTGGGCTTGGTAGCCATACTCCCCCCGTATTCCTGGTTGTGAGAGAACAAGACAAGAGTGAGGATTCGGGGTGGTGGAGGGATGCTGAAAAACTGTCAAGGAGTGTTAGGTAAGTTGACAGAGTGAATATGCTTCCTCATGCTGATAGATAGGGTAACGTTAGACATGGTATTGTTTAATGACAAGTTGATATTGGATTGATTATTTGTACGTGCTCCTCCCGAACTTTGTTTATGAAACATCATGTGTAGATTCCGCCATCGCGTCTGTTATAGAAGATATCCACAGCGCATTCATTTTAAAAGAGGAACAGAGAGCCGCGACATTTTGTAGGTTGAATATATATGTGTGAAGAACATGCGTCATTTACTCCGTTGCTCTGATTGGTTGTAGGTCTATCCAATTGAGTGCAGAGTTGTTGTTTTTTCCTGGTTCGGTTGAGACACGCCCCATAATCAAATCTCTATGGAGCAGTATCAGACTCACATTCTGACTAGAATATGAGTATGACGAAGTCAGGCTAAAACCCTGCACCCTCTGACCAAGATCAGACTGGCGAGGCTGTGTCTGTGAAATCCACGTAAACCCGGGGCATGTGACTCTGTGCGGCATCGGGTCCCTTAGTGAATGAATAATTGAAAGTATAGGATACTCAGAATAATCAAAGATCTAAATTACTTCATAATAAATATTTATGACTATTTTCTAATAAGAAACACTCTAAATTTCTAAATTTGATTATCATTTGAAATTGGAGTCAGATTAAGCGTGGAGCTAAAGTAATATTGAAACTAAATTCCAATAAATTAAGTGAACTTCACTGGCGCTCTGAAAAGACATACACGCATTATTCCTTCGCCAGGCCGTTGGATTCCGTCGTTGGGCCAATGGGTGGTCCTTACAAATTAAAACACAAAAACAGGACACAGGTTAAGGCTGCTCCTTTAATGGGGCTTTGAGGTAAACATGCATGTAAATTAATTCATTTTGTCACTGTGAGTGTATAAATACACACTGCTGTCTCTATATTTTTATCATTGTTGTTTAAACCCACCTCTGTATCTTATACTAAACTTACACTAAGTTTAAATAGCAATAGATTATTTTTACACAGTGAAAATAGCAGTATTTTCTTAGCAATATTTTATTTACACTAAGCTAAAATTGCAATAGATTCTTTACATTATGTAAAAATAGCAGTATTTTCTTTCCAATAAGTGTAAATATTAGTTAGATGCTATTTATACTTTATACTTATAAATAGTGGCAGATACTATTTGCACCTCAGTTTGGTTGTACGATACATTAAAATAACATACAGTGTAAATTATTATATTTATTCAAATTAATAAGTAGATCGAGTCTATCAATACCCCCAAATCTTGCACAGTCCTATAGCTCATCCTGGGTTGACATTTCATTCAGTAACATTAGGGGTAATACTTTACAATAAGGTTCATTGGTTAACATAGTTATGTGTGGCGGGGAAAGAGTTAACAGTGATTATAGTTATATTTAGTTATAAATATGAATATTTTTCTTACAAAAATGCACCTCTTTGATTCTGAAGGCCTATATTATGCTCATTCACTGTGGTGGAAAAGAGGTTGGCAGGTTATTTGTTTTACAAATTGCATCTAATCCATTTATAGAATTCCCTATTTTACTAAAGCACAATCTGATAAATCATTTCACATCCCTGACTTGTGTATACAGACACTGATTTACATCTGTATTGTTGCTTTAATACTCTTTTCTTGTCTCATCCTGTGTAGTTAACACTCTTAAAAACACTGTCTTTAACAAGCAAATATGATGCATGAATTTGAATTCAGCGCTCCATAAGAATATGTTGCATCCTCTTGTGAATCAAATCGACTGGGAAGTCAAATGTATAACTACATCTAACCCTCACAGAACTTTTTCTGATTTTTTTTTTTTTTTTTATCACTGTAGACGACAGGACAGAGGTAAAAGGCTGATTTATATTGCTTGTTTACAAGACAACAATACATTGCATTGCAATTCAGAGTCATTTAATGTCTAGTGTAGTATTTTGAAAGCTTATGAAAACTGAACACATATTGAAAATGTGAATTTTTAGAGTAATTTTAATTCAATTCACTTGTGTCTCTCCACAGTTGTGTCACACAGTGAAGAGATGAACATCTCCAGTGAGATCTTCCCCACTGATGGATCAAACTTTTCTGATCACTACTTTTTCAATGATACTGGAGTGGAAATTGGTTTTGAAATGATTGTAAATATCATCACCATTGTTTTGGGTCTTCCTACCAACTCATATGTGACATGGCTTATAGTAACAGGAACTGGAAATGGACTTGCAGCAGAGTTCTTCAGTCTCAATCTCTCTGTCTGTGATATATTGCTCTATCTGATCTCCATCCTCTCTTTTTTCTCCGATTTGTTAGAACTGTCCCCTGTTGCTTATTTTGGACAAGGACTAGGCAATACTGGTCGTCCTCTGTTTCAGTGTCTGATGTGTGTTGAGCGTTACCTGGCAGTGGTTCATCCTGTAACTTTTCTGAAGTACAAACCTCTCAGATATAGAGTGATCTGCTCTGTTATTGCCTGGACTGTAATTTTTGCTTTATGTGGGGTCAATATTTTGGCTATGTTTTTTTGTTCTATGATTTCATAATTTGTTTTATGCTGGCACAGATCATCCTCTTCCTCTCCATTCAGTTGTTCTGGTGTGTGGCTGTTCTCAGAGCTCTGAAGCAGTCAGGACCAGGAGAGAGAGGGAGAGAGAAAGGGGATGAAAACCACATGAAGAGAAGAGCGTTTTATCTCATTCTAATAACTACTGTGACCATGGTTATCATACATGGTCCTGATATTATTTCAGGGCTCCTTTATTTGATTTCAGTTAGTGATTCTGAAATACAAGTATATATCGCGCGTTCTAGCTTTTTATTGGGCGGTTTGGTGCAGCCTTTTCTCTTTGTCCATCGGGTGGGAAAACTGCCCTTCAGCTGCATTAAAATTGAAAGCTGAAAGTTAGCCTATGGACAGCCATAGTGTTTGATTAATACTATTTCGGGATCGAGCAGTAGGCCTGCATATTAATTGTAAAACATGAAATAAATGTAAAAATACAAATAATAAAAGTGTGATAAAACGGTGATAACACTAGCGAACTAACAAGCTACTGAATGACTTCCAACGCCGCACGGCCACGTGACATGATTTTCGTACGATTTTGTGTGAATGTCTTTCCGAGATTTGTGCGATTGCATGAGCAATCACGCATTTCATTAAGTTGTATTATTTATTCATGTTTATTGTAGATTAATTAGCAGGAAAGCGGAAGCAAAAATGATCGCTCGCGCTCCATGCTTTTTGAAATGAGACAGATGAGTGATGTCCCTCCACATTAAGCAGCGTCAAAATATTTATTGTTCACATTTTGTTAAATAATTTGAAAGTGGAGCCTTAGTTTTATCAAAAATAAAATAACAGAAATCAGTTAAAAAAAAATTGTCATTATATGGGAATAAATTATCCAAATGAATAAATTCACATAGGCTACAATCAGTCAGACTTGCAAATGCAATGAGAGAGATTTAAAGGGTGATTCTGTATAGGCTATTTGTACTTTATGAGTGCACATTTTACTGGAAAAGATGTACCCTACTATTTTGAATAAAAAATGTGTTGTTGTCTTACTAAGTTAAGTTATAGCGATGCTTCTTTTAGTTACATGTATGTGATTGTTTAAAGTACCTTAACATAGCGAACACTATACCTCAACACATTTGTCAAGTCATTGTATGCATAGAGGAATATTGGCTGTTTATCAGTGTCGCACACTATTCATCATTGTTAAGCACCTTGACAACATTGATCATGTTGCTCAATAACCCATAACAATAAACTTCCAATAACAATTGACAGTGCCCACAACAATGCAGGTTTCACATTTATCCTTTTATGTAAATAAAAATAATAATGCTGTGTTGTTTAAAACCAATTTACCTGTACATGTAATCGAGAGGGATCATATCTTGATTTTATTTGCATGTTCTCAAATCTCAGAGATTCACATATCCATAATTGATCCATGCAAAGTACCTCAGTAGATACATAGAAGTTTTTAACAACATTTTTAAATTATATAAAAAAGTCAAAAAAAATGGGGGGGGGGGGGACTAAAAGAAAGGAAGAATAAGGAAAATAATGATAAAGGGGCAGGCTTAGACCACATCCCTGCTCAATCACTCTCTTCTGCCCACTCTCTTCACACGCATCACACACATGACCAGCGTCGGCCAATAGTGAGCCTACGTGGTGACGTACAACCCAGACGCGCTGCGCTGTTACACTACTTGAATTTATTCAGGCCCACACAGACGAAAATTAATAGTTGAATAAAGTCGTTATTTTTGATGTTTTTTGCCCGCAAAAAGTATTCTTGTCGCTTGATAAACTTGTGGTTGAGCCACTGTAGTCACTTGGAATATTTTATCGATGTCTTTAATAACTTTTCTGGGCCGGGAAGTTTCAATCCCATTGAAGCCTATGGAGGAGTGAGACAGCTCTCAGATTTCATAAAAAAATATCTTAAAATCGAAAGCCTTACGGGGTTGGAACAACATGAGGGTGAGTACTGACAGAATTTTCCTTTTTTGGTGAACTATCCCTTTAACATCATCATTTTCATCATTTGCAAAAAGCACTATACAATTTTTTATTTTTTTAATGTAAATCAGTTCTTTTAAAATGTCCATTTCAATTAATTAGATTAATTCCACAATTTGTCTACATCATCAATCACTTTTGAGTGATATATACTGTATATGAATGAATGAACTAAATGAATGTCACAGTAAATGAATCACATGCAAATACAGAGAAATGAAAATGCACCTGGTACTAATGGAAACTATTTTATGTAAAAAAAAAAAGAAAAAAAAATAACACTCTTACAGACTATATGCTATATATATATATATATATATATATATATATATATATATATATATATATATATATATATATGGAATCACCTTTGAGTGATGACGTGAGTGTAATTGTCATACATATTTGTCATACATGTCATACATATTTTATGTATCATATGCAAAGCATATGTAGTCTGCTTGTAGTGTGTATGTAGTGTTCTTGTTTTTACATAAAATAGTTTCCATTAGTACCAGGTGCATTTTCATTACTCTGTATTTGCATGTGATTCATTTACTGTGACATTCATTTAGTTCATTAATTTAAAATGAAATGAGACTCATGTTGTCCATCTGGCCACTGCATATCACATCTCAGGTCATGATTTCTTTATTCATTCTTATTAGTCAGAATATGTTATTCTTTGTATAGGTGTTCAGTCTGGTGACATCAACACTGTGCAGGTAGCATAAAGCCACATCTCTGACGATAGAGCTGTTTAGGATCAACTGGGAAAACAGATTATTCTCTTAAGGTAAACAGGCTTTCTTTCTGATAGTTTAGTTATTGCCATTGTGGGTCCAAAAATAGAAACCCAGAACAATCTGTCTTGGTTTTGCTCATAGTGAAAATGCCAAACAAAAGATGTTTGTTAATTATTAACCGAAAGGTATACTATCAAAAAAATATATATTTGGAAACTTTCTGGTTGTTAGATGTTGGTGGAATGTAGTAATATGATGAACTCCAATTGTGGTTACCACTTTATATATACTACAAAACAAGCTATGTGGCAGGCTATCCAGCTTTGAATATTATTAATCTGGTAAAAGGACATTACAATACTCAATTGAGAAGTATTAATAATAATTCATAATAATTCAAAAGATTAAAAAATACAGTAACAAATGCATAGCTCAATGTTAATGTTAGATAATGCATTTATTAATGCATTATTAATAGGCAATGCATTATTGTGCAGTGCATACGTATTAGCGAAATAGCTAATAGAGCACCAAGTGATGAAGAACTATTGTATTGGTTTTATAAAACATGAATATTTTTTGTGGTTGAAAATTCAATGGAAGCAATTCAATAGAATATATATATATATATATATATATATATATATATATATATATATATATATATATATATATATATATATATAGTGATGCAATGAAGAACCATTTTGATCATCTAAAGAACCTTTTTCCTCTGTAAAGAACCTTTTGTGTAATTGAAAGGTTCTATTGATGGTAATGTTCTTCATGGAACCATTGATGCTAATAAAAAATCTTTATTTTTGAGATAAGATTTATTGACATATTCTGTTATACTATTTTATCAGGTAAAAAGAGAGAGAAAACAAATGGATATGTCTGCCATGTCAAAAAGATATTCTTCCAGCAACATCACAACAAATGACACAAACCAGATTGAACCCTTCAAATTTAACACTGCCGGATGGATCCTCAACCTCATTGTTGCGCTTCCTGAAAACTCTTATGTGATCTGGCTCATCGTCACAGGAGCGGGAAATGGAGTCGCATCAGATTTCTTCAGCCTCAATCTGTCCATTTGTGAGATTTTCCTCTGTCTGCAGTCTTTTTTGTTTCTACTGAGCCACATTTTGACAAGTGTCTATACTTTTGTGAAATTTCTGTCAGGTGTTTCAATGACTGGTCGTCCTCTGTTTCAGTGTCTGATCTGTTTTGAGTGCTACTTGGCAGTCATTCATCCCTTCACCTTTCTGAAGTTCAAAGCTCTCAGATATAGAGTGATCTGCTGCACTGCTGTCTGGCTAGTGATTGGTATTTCATGTGTGTTTGCCTGTGTTGATGTAATTCCAAATCAGTTCTATTTCTTCATGTGCTTTTCCTTGTCTCAGGCTCTACTTGCGTTGTCTGTTAAATTATTCTGCTGTTTAACTGTTCTCAGAGCTCTCAAGCAGTCAGGGCCCGGAGAGAAAGGGAAAGATAAAGTGAAAGACAACCTCATAAAGAGAAGAGCATTTAATATCATTGTTATGATTATAATAGCAACGGTAGTCACATATGCTGCATATATGGTGGCAGCACTCATCTATATTCTGACACAAAAGTTTATTTCAGTTCCCTGGACTGCTGGTCATGTCTGTTTTGTTCTGGGTGGTTTGTTTCAGCCTCTTCTTTATCTCCACAGGACTGGAAAACTACCTTTTTGTAAAGTTCCATAGTCCTTTACACATAATTTATTTGTATTTATTCACATATTGATCATTGTTTTATTAATTGAAAGGTAAAGTGTACTGGTATCAATGCCTCCCCTTACGAAAAATAAGTTTATTCAAGTGCACTATTAATATACATCTTTTAAACTAAAAATAATACTTTCAGTCTACTTTTTATGTACTTCTCAGAAATATACTTAAAATTGCACTTAAGTAGCCTATACTTGTACCCTGGAAATCCAGAGTTCTCGCGAGAGCACAAGTTGAATTAGCTCAGCGAGTTACTCTGGCGTTGAGTAATGATGCTCATTAAATATGCCCTTGTATCCGAGCTGCACCAATCACATCGGGTTATCTGATGTAGGCGGGCCAGAGGCGAGCAAAACCGATGACGACAGCGCTGTGACGTCGAAGTCATTAGTAAACATTGCAAGATGGCTATGGGTGAACACCAGTTGTTTGAAACGGCTTTGGCCGCTACAATGAACGAGTAAGACTTGGCTTTTTATCTAAAACAGGAACAGAAGACGTTCGAAACACCCTTCGAATCGTTCCTTTGCAAGAAGGGCGTTTTTGCTGTTTTGCCGACCGGATACGACAAGAGTCTAATCTACCAGTTAGCTCCGCTGGTAGCTAAGCATATGGGGCTTGTTGTGATTGGTCGTAGTGTTATCCAATTGTGTGCAGTGAGATTTTCAAGTGCATACTTGATGCCACCCCTCCAGCTGGCCGATTTTCATTAGTCGACGCCAGACCATTTCAGATTTAGGTCTGGAGGCTACAATGACTTGTACTGACAGAAAAGAGTAAGTATTTGGCCTGTACTTGTACTCAATCTTTTGACCGAGATATAATTAAAAGTATAATTAAATATTTTAAGTATACTTGGCTTGTAGTTGTGTTTACTCTTTTTATCGAGTAGCCTATTAAATACTTTTTTCACATAGGTTTACATACTGTCTTATAAACTTACATTACTTTAAAATATTGGTTTATAAAGAAGACAGATATGTTTCTAATTCTGAGTATCTCAATTTTTGTCTAGGCTACGTAGGAATTTACTTCAAATACTCTTTCCCCGCCATTGACTGAATTTTCTGGTGTTGTGCCGAATTTCGACCATGCCAAATTATTCGACCACACCACAATAAAATCTTTTAAAATGGAAAGATTTAAAGTATGCAAAATGAATACCTAGTAGGAACATAGTAGTATACTTAAAGTGCAAAAATAATATATTAATTGTAAATTAATAAGTATGATGTTAAGTTCACTTAAAGAAAACTTATAAGTAGGGGAGAGCGGGGCACAACCTAACTCATTTTGGTTTTGGCTCAATTAAAATAATTAAGTTAGATTAATCTTTTCTTTTTTTTTCTTCTTTTTTTTTTTTTACACAAGCAACATACACATCTCTGCTACAAATGAACACTTAAAGTTTTTTTCTAGGACCTACCATTTTCTTACAGTTGCACTGAAAGTGACAGAAGTGTAAATGTTACAACTTACCCTATATGCGGGGTTAATTATAACAGCTCTGTCTGGGTTAGTTGTAACACTTGTGTGTAACACACATAATTCAGTACTATTTTATCTGTATAGTTTGATATTGTTTGTGCATCTGTATAGTTAGATATCCATACATCCATCCCTCATCCAATCATCCTTCTATTATGGATCAATATCATGGATTGATATATAGGAAAGGGCTGCTCAGTTTTGCAAAAAATAAATAATAAAAAAATCATCAAATATTGTAATTGCAATTGAATTATATTTGTGTGTGGCAGCTGCATGTAAAATTATTATTATTAATAATAATAATAAAATAATAATAACAGTAATGATAATAAAAAATATTTTATTGCATGAAAAACAGGCTATATTCTTAATAAATAAACAAGTGATCAATGCATAGTAAACAAATGTGGGAAAAAAATCATACTTTGACATTTAAATTCCAACAATGTTTGTGAAGGTCCAACTTTTTACGTTAGAGTCATCAGGTTTATGTGTGGGAAGTCTGAATGAAATTTTACACAGATTTGTTTTGTTTTTAAACAGTTTTTTTTAACTGGCACGATTAGACGCTACCTTTTTATTCTCACTGAACTACTACCTCTATCTAAACTGTTTAAGGTTAACAAACTAGTTCAACCTGGTCTGACCTTTAAAATTACTTTTATTGATAACCTAATGATGATTTAGTCATATTTTTCTCGTGAATTTAGTTAATTATTACCACATGAAGTTTATTTTAGTTTACCAGATAAAATATAGTCAGTCTACATTTAAGTGAAGATATACTACAGACTCAAAAACATACTATGGAATTGTTTCTATAAATATTCAAAACCATAAAAATAATATACTGTACTGTATGGTTAATGTTTTATTTATAAAATTACACTCATTCATATGAGAAACTATTGGTTTATTTATTCAAGCATACTACACATATGAGTGTATGTCTTTCACTGAGGAAGCAATGACACTGTAGGCTACACATTAACTTTCAATTAAATGCATGGCTAAAATGTGAACATGCATAAATGCCAAGGCATTAACAGGACTACAGAGCTTTACAAAACGGTAGTTTCCCAGTCCTATGGAGATAGAGGAGAGGCTGAACCAAACCACCTAGAAAAAAAGAGAACTGACCAATAGACCAGAGCACTGGAATGAACTGTTGTGTCAGAACATATATGAATGCTGCCAATAAATATGCAGCATATATAAGAACAATTGCCATTGTAATCATTGCAATGGTATTAAACGCTCTTCTCTTCATGTGGTTTTCCTCCTCTCTTCTTTTCTCTCCTGGTCCTGACTGCTTGAGAGCTCTGAGAACAGCCACACAGCAGAATAATTTAACAGACAAAGCAGGCAGAGCCTGACATAAGCAAAAACACATGAACACATACATATTAAATATATAAAAAAAGGTAAACACACAGTTGACAACAACCATTATCCAGGCCACAGTGCAGCAGATCACTCTATATCTGAGAGGTTTGTACTTCAGAAAGGTTACAGGATGAACCACTGCCAGGTAACGCTCAACACAGATCAGACACTGAAACAGAGGACGACCGGTGGTGGAAATGCCTGTTAGGAATAGCGCAACAAAACAGAGACTAGGAAAAGGGTTGCAAAATAGAGACACAAAAGCCTGCAGACAGAGGAAAATCTCACAAACGGACAGATTGAGGCTGAAGAAATCTGATGCGACTCCATTTCCCGCTCCTGTGACGATGAGCCAGATCACATAAGAGTTTTCAGGAAGCGCAACAATGAGGTTGAGGATCAATCCAGCATTGTGAAAACTGATGGATGACTCAGTCTTGTTGTTGATGTTGATGTTGCTTTCTGATGTATTAAAAACATCCATTGCTTTCTCTTTTACTAAACTTCCAAAATAATATATAAAAAAACGTAAAAACAATATGTTAGTCAGCCTTATAGTACACTCTTAGAAGAAAATGTTCTAAATAGAACCTTAAAGGGTTCTGTCAGGCGCTTCATAGAAACTTTAAGGGTTATATAGAAGCCCAATTAACCTTTTTTTCTATGTTATGTTTGACAAATAACTATCGATTTATGCATTAGAAAGGTACAAATTATAAATCCAGCGATTATCTGTGTTAAAATGCTGCTCTATTTGTAGACCTATACAGTATATGATTGTTTTTTAGACATTTGTAATTGTATTAACCAATAAGAAAAATCCTGTTTACCTTAAAGTGATGTTTACCCAGTTGATCCTAAAAAGCTCTATCGTCTTATAGCACTGTATCGTCTGTACAGTGTTGATGTCACCAGACTGAACACCTGCAAAGAATGGCATAATCTGGCTGTATATATTGGAAATGAGAATGAATAGAGATACCATAATCTTATGTGATATTCCCAGTGGCCAGATGGACACCACAGGTCTCAACACTTTACAATGAAGTGAATGTAAATTAATCACATTCAAATGTAGAGAAATGAAAACACACCTGCTACTAATGAACACTATTTTGTGTATGAAAATATCACATATGGAGACACGAAAAAAAGAATTTTAAGAAATGTTAAGATTCTGTACACACATGCAGAACAAGGGAGATTTTAATTATTATTATTTTATTTTTTTAAATAGTGAGGTTTTTACAGGGAAACATAACCAAAATAATACAGTATATGTAACCATTTATATAGCGCACATTATATAAAAACAGCAATTGTATGTAATATTAACATTTTTAACTAAAAAGTTTGGGGTCAGTAAAAAAATTATTATAATTTTTTAAAGAATGTAATACTTTAACTCAGCAAGAACGCATTGAACTGATAAAAAAGTGACATTAAAGGCGTTTAATTCGTTACAAAAAAAAAAATTTAAATGCAGTTTTTTACATTTTCTGTTTATCAAAGAATCATAATGGATCTGTCACATGTGGGTTCAGGAAGACAGAAGAATCAAGTTCCAGCACGACCTTTAATGATAAATATCCACAAGGAAGGCAAACAAACAGAGTAACACTCACATAGGGTAACAGTGATCAGTGATCAATTAATGTGAGGGACCAACTTATACAGCAAACACAAATTAGGATGATTAATAGAACACAGCTGACACATATGAACTAATAATGAGGAGAGGGAAAACTGAACAAAGGAACACATGATGAACATGAAAACAAACCAAAAATCCATGATAATGAAACTAACTGAACATAATGTGACAGTATCACAGTTAATGTTAAATGTTTTACATTGAAAAGGAAGCACAAATAAATTATATAAAATACATATAATTATATTATAAATATAAAATAATATAATATAAAATAAATTATATAAATACATTTTAAAAATCCTGATATGTTTTGATGGTGATCAAAAGTTAGAATCTTGCAAAGAGAGTCATTACTGAGACTCAATTTTATCACATTTAATTTTAAGACTGGATCATTTTATATCAATAAGATGTGTATTAGATTTTGATGGGCAGTTTTAAAACAGTTTTACACACAATTATACATCATATGATTCATAATATTTGTATACAGTTGTGTGCAACAACTAATAAATCCAACACTGTAGATTCTGGTATGTGAGCTCCACTGATCACCATATGACACAGAGCTCCAAGTTTGATATTTGAAATTATTTGAAATTCATTATTCAGGTAACCAAGATTTCATTTAAGTTTCCAATCACAGTTTTTTAACCTAATGTCAAGATTTGAAATGATCAAATGTTTAGTGTGCCGTCAAGATTAGAGGTCTGTACTTTAAAAAGCAGTAGCTCAATGAACCATGATTTTCCATGAACAATATGTATTGTATTTCCTAAATATTTGTCCAGTACTTTCAGATACTTATTTAATAACAGATCTTTTGACTCAGAAATAGCTAATATACTTCACACTTTACAGTATATTTCAAAGTTGATCGTCTTTTTTGAAAGTCAAGTGAAAGCAGAGTGAGAAAAATGGATATTCTCTCCAGGCCAAACAATATGACAAGAAGCAACGCTGATTCATTCCTGAACTTTAACACTGCCGGATGGATCCTCAACCTCATTGTTGCGCTTCCTGAAAACTCTTATGTGATCTGGCTCATTGTCACAGGAGCGGGAAATGGAGTCGCATCAGATTTCTTCAGCCTCAATCTGTCCGTTTGTGAGATTTTCCTCTGTCTGCAGGCTTTTGTCTCTAGTGTTAAGAGCTTTTCAAGAAGTCTGGTTTGTTGTGAGATTCTGGTCGTCCTCTGTTTCAGTGTCTGATCTGTGTTGAGCGTTACCTGGCAGTGGTTCATCCTGTAACCTTTCTGAAGTACAAACCTCTCAGATATAGAGTGATCTGCTGCACTGCGGTCTGGATAATGATTGTTATCACCTGTGTGTTTACTGTTGTTAATATAATTCATATGTATGTGTTCATGTGTTATTGCTTGTGTCAGGCTCTGCTTGCCTAGTCTATTAAATTATTCTGCTGTTTGGCCGTTCTCAGAGCTCTGAAGCAGTCAGGACCAGGAGAGAAAAGAAGAGAGGAGGAAAACTACCATTTTGTAAAGCTCCATAGTCTTGTTAATTTATTGGCTTTCATTTATTTATAGGCTATGTAGCATATGTTCTATTTTCATCAATGTATTAAGTTGATCGAAATTTAAAGCCGACTGGTATCTTTGCTTGTTTAATGAAAGAAATTGACTCTATAGACCTTATGCGCTAGAGAAACAAGCATGCAGCCATATTTAGAATTTTGTCTTTGAACGTCCGTTTTTGCAGTAGCTCTGTATATTTCAATGGCATCACTGTCGAAGATTAATTAGCTGGTGAAGTGGATTTACTTATTGTAGAGTTAATGAAAGTTATCATGAGCAAGCATTGTAATGTTTGAAGCGGATGTCATAACAGATGTCGGTATATAAGGAAGATTTTTGAAACGAGCAGTTCATTCATAAATTCGTAAGATCTTACTGTACCTTCATTCTGTGGAAATACAAACTGAAAGACAGAACAGGAGTGCAGAGCTGAAACGGGGCGGGGCTACACAAGGTCTATAATACTCTGCTGTAGGCTAGCCTATATAATAAACCAATGTTTCGAAGGATGTACTTCATTTTTTGTTTATTCTCTTTTTTTTGTGGTTTCACACATTTAAAGACGTCATGTAACTGTATTGTGTACTTATGAGCCTCTAGAATTTCTTCACTTAAATGTGCATTGGATATTTTGTGTTAATGCAGGAACTGAATTGTACGGAAGCCCTAAGAGGCCATGGATTATATTTTTTTTCTCTGTTGTTTTCTCGTGATAATGATTTAATTTTCTCGTGATCTCGAGATAACAAAAGTTGTTTTCTCGTGATCACGACTTGTTTTTTTTTCTGCGTAGTCGGCACTCGGCAAGAACAGTATAAGCACCAAAAGCAGAATAAAGCAGCATCATGGATGATTGATTCGCTTTTACTTTGATAACGGGCTCACTCAAAATGAAATAGTTCTATGTCTGTCAGTGATTGACGACTTCCACATTAGTGTCCGACACTTAGAAGGAGGCTGTCAGGTCTGCAACTTTATCGTAGAAGACAATATAGCTACCCTGAACGTGTAGTCAGTTTCATTGCCAGCCAACTTCAGGGACCTGGACGTCTGCATGTCTACCAGAATTATGTTTGAAAGATGCAGATTAATGTTTTTTTGCGGCTGACCCGACAAATGGTCAGAGAGGTTCAGGCCAGGTTCTCCTCTGGGACACCTCTCTCTCTCAAAGCAGTTATAAAATCCATCTCTTCTGCGGGCTGTTTATGAAGTAGATTTCAAAATCAAAGAAGCCAGCTCGCACGTAGGCTACATCATGATATACACAACATTCAGAAGGAGCGAGATTTTCTCGCGAATCGCGATACACATGACGGCGTGAGAAAACGGTTTTATGTCGAGATCATATATAGAAATTAAGTCGTGATCACGAGAAAACAACTTTTGTTATCTCGAGATCACGAGAAAATTAAGTCGTGATCACGAGAAAACAACTTTTGTTATCTCGAGATCACGAGAAAATTAAGTCGTGATCACGAGAAAACAAGATAGAAAAAAATAACAATCCATGGCCTCTTAGGGCTTCCGTAGAATTGAGTCTTTGTTATAACTGCAAGATTCAAACCTTTTGACCACCAAAACTTTTTTTTTTTAATGTGTATTTATTTATTTATTTTGCATCCTTTGCTATTAAAAAAATGCAGTGAAAAACAATATATCTTAACAAGATGTTTTAAATGTGTATATAATACATAGTGGGTGAAGATCTGCTGCATGCGGGCTGTGATGTATCCGCTTCTCAGCTTCCTGTCAATATTACAAAAAAGGTTTATGCTATGGTCGTTGCTGTTAAGAATCATGACATTTTCACCTGTCTGTTGTATGATTAATACAATTTGCATATGTTGTATGCAACAAATAATAAATCCAGCATTGTAGATTCTGGGATGTGAGCTGCACTGATCACCTTATGAGACAGAGCTAGTAGTTCATGTGAAATAGTGGGAAAATCTGGCATTATTCAGGTAAAAAGTTATTTTGTTATATTGTATTTTTCTAATCATAAACCACTGGAATGAACAAATGCTTTGTGTGCTGCACAAGGTAGCGGTTTGTTGTACTATATCACTGTAGTTAAAAAAAAAAAAAAAAGAATTAAAACGGCAAAATCATCAAAGTAAATAGTTTTCCACACACAATGTCTTTTTGTATTTACTGATTATTTATGTAGTATACGGACATTTAAATGTTTGCTTGATTACAGATCTGTTGACCCAGAAATCGCAAATATGTGACCATGGATCACAAAACCAGACACAAGTCACATGGGTATATTTGTGGCAATAGCCGACAATACATCGTATGGGTCAAAATTATCGATTTTTCTTTTACGCCAAAAATCATTAGGGTATTATGTAAAGATCATGATCCATGAAGATATTTTGTAAATTTCCAACCTGTTGTCATTTCATTTGGAAGCCAGGTAAAAAGAGAGTGCAAGAGAAAAAAAAATGGATATTTTCTCCTTGGTGAACAGCAACATCACAACAAACAACACAAGCAACGCTGATTCATTCCTGAACTTTCACACTGCCGGATGGATCCTCAACCTCATTGTTGCGCTTCCTGAAAACTCTTATGTGATCTGGCTCATCGTCACAGGAGCGGGAAATGGAGTCGCATCAGATTTCTTCAGCCTCAATCTGTCCGTTTGTGAGATTTTCTACTGTCTGCAGGCTTTTTTGTCTCTACTGTGCAGAGCTTTTCAAAATCTCTGGTTTGCTGTGGTATTTCTGACAGGCTTATCCGTCACTGGTCGTCCTCTGTTTCAGTGTCTGATGTGTGTTGAGCGTTACCTGGCAGTGGTTCATCCTGTAACCTTTCTGAAGTACAAACCTCTCAGATATAGAGTGATCTGCTGCACTGTGGCCTGGATAATTATTCTTATGTCTTGTGTGTTCCCCACTTTTACTTTTTGTTTTACCAGTTCTTCATTTCATTTGTTTTTGTTCATGTGCTATTATTTGTGTCAGGCCCTTCTCACTTTTTCTATTATGTTGTTCTGCTGTGTGGCTGTTCTCAGAGCTCTGAAGCAGTCAGGACCAGGAGAGAGAGGGAGAGAAAAGGAAAATCACATGAAGAGAAAAGCGTTTAATATCATTGTGACGATAATAATGGCAATGCTTCTCGTATATGCTTCATTTTTGTTGACAGGACTCAGCTATTTTTTGACACATGAGTATATTTTAACACACTGGTGTATTGGTCAGATCCTTTTTTTGCTGGGTGGTTTGGTTCAGCCTCTCCTCTTTTTCCACCGGATTGGAAAACTACCTCTTTGCAAAGCAAAAAAGTATTTTTAGAAACTGTTTTCGATGGAAAGATGCTTTCTTCTCAAAAAGTCACTAAGTCAGCACTTCACATCTTTTTTCTCTCCTAATCCGTGCTCAAATAGGCCTACTGTATTTTAATATATTACATAGTCAAATATCCAATAAAGCATTATCATTTTAGTCGCTATAGTCGCTTTTTTTAAAAGTTGCTTATCTAGAACAAAGCAGCTAAGTTGGCAATACGCTCCATAGTCCTGTTAATGCTTTGGCTTTCATTTATTTATATACGTTTGCATTTTTTATAATTCATTTAACTGAAAGTATACTGCTATCATTGTTTGCTTAGTGAGAGAAATATACTACTCTTCTTAAATAAACCAATAAGACTCATCATGACTTGTTCATTTATTGCTCATCTTGTGGCTTCAAATATTTAGAGAAATATTTTTGTCATATAATCTAAAAAATAAAGTAAATTATGTGGCAACATCTACATTAATTGTTTTATTTAGTCAAAAACACAAATGAATCAACCTGACTACATTAAGTTAGACGAGTGAAAGTAATTTTAGTGGTTAAAATCAAGTAGAATTTTTTTTTTTTTTTTTTTTACATAAACAGTGTGTTTAACGTCAAGAGGGAAGCATGCATTTTCTGCGTATAAATTGCACGATAAATACAATTCGTGCCATAGAAACACATTTTCATGAGATTGTGTTGGTATGTCATACAATCCAGAAAAAGCTAATGCACTAAAATAACATAATAATAATAATGCTATAAAATATACTCACCTCACTGTATTTAATGTCTAAGTGTGATAATGCTGAACTTGCATTATTTAAACCCTTTGGCCACCAAAACTTAAAACTATATTGCTATATTAAAAAAAAACAAAAAAACGTGCATTCCTTTGCAATTCAAAAAGGCTATTTTAAATGTCAAAAAACAGTGAAAATCAGTATTAATACAGTGTATTAGATGCAATAAATGACCTGAGGGATTATGTGCTGCATGTGATTTATCAGCTTTTTCAATCCCAGTTTATTTCTGTTTATGTTACAAAATAGCTTTATTTTCTATGATCTATTCTATGCTGTTAAGAATCACATCTGGCTAATCTATGATTCAGAATAATTTGCATTTAGTTTTTTAATAAATCCAGCATTGTAGATTTGTGAGCGTGAGTTGCACTGATCACAAGGCCGAGTTTAAAGTTTATGTTGAGATGGTGGGATGATTTCACATTCATTATTCAGGTAAGCAACCATTTCTAGGAGATTTTTAATACTGTAGAAAACTTTATTTATTTATTTATGGATTTATTTATTTATTTTTGTCCAGGACCAAACAAAAGACAGTTGCATGATGAGCATCTCGAAAATTCCAACCTGTGACCTTGCAATAAATGCTACTAATGTCCTGTTTGGTCTTCCTACACACTCCTATATTCTGTGGCTTATTGCCACAGGAGGAGAAAGAGGAATTGCATCCGAAATCTTCATTGTGAGATTGTGTTCTGTCTGCGCTCATTGATATCTGCACTTGCCAATGAATTTTCAAAGCTCTGGGAATTTGTGATGTTTTTAATAGGAATTGTCATGACTGGTCGTTTCTTTCAGTGTCTGATCTGTGTTGAGCGTTACCTGGAAGTGGTTCATCTGTAACCTTTCTGAAGTACAAACCTCTCAGATACAAAGTTGCCTGCTCCGTTGTTACCTGGATAGCAAATCTTATATCGTGTGTGTTTTGTCAGCGATTCATAAACCCCTGTTTTAAGCATAATTTTGCATACTTTGTTTTATCTGTAACAGTTCTCAGTCTACCTCTCCATAAACCTGTTCTGCTGTGTGGCTGTTCTCAGAGCTCTGAAGCAGCCTGAACCAGGAGAGAGAGGGAGGGAGAGAGAGAGAGAGACATGAAGGGAAGAGTGTTTTATGTCATTCTAACAACTACAGTGACTTTACTAATTGTTTATGTTCCTGGTATATTTATGTCATTGCGATATCTTCTGTCATTACCATCTCTCCCAGGACTGGATACACTGAGTCTTATATGTTATTTTATGGATGGCTTTGTGCAACCTATTCATTTTATTTACAGTGTTGGTAAACTGCCCTTGTGTAAGCGTATATAACACTTTTATAACAACCTAGTCATTTACAAAAAAATGAGTGGTGGGTATAAGGAATGTCTTGTAAAGAACATTTCTTTTTCCCAATAACAATTATTTTCATACCAGTCACAAATCTTCTCTAAATTACATTGATAGCATGGAAATGTCTATACTGGAAATTTTCTGATGTTGTAATTACCTAGATGGTATTGAAAGATGCAGATGAAAAAGAGAGCAATTACAAAGTATGCACATACTGTACAAACGTTAAGCAATTATAAAATAATGTTTCTCTGAATTTAAAATATATAGGTTAATAATAAAAAAAATGGACCTAAAAATGTTATTAGGTTATGGTTAACGTCATATTTTTGGACGATATTCTGATAATACATGGCGCCTTCAAGTAGATTTGTGTACTGCAGTTAAAACACTGTTTTACAGTGAAGAGGACCTATAGCCATTGTACATGATCATCAAAGCAGTTAGTCCCATTAATTTAAAACTATAAATACAAGATAAATAGCATTAACATGTATGCTTAATGAAGGCAGCATCCTCAGTATTGCTGGTCAGAGCTTGTTTATTTAGCTTTTGGCTTAACTGATTTTGTGTTGTATTTTTATTTTTTTTTATTTACGTAAATGCCATTTAAATGTATTGAATAAAATAACCATTTTGTTGTTAAAGCAGCCTCCTGTAAGACTTTACTTAAAACTTCAAATAAAGCCTTAAAGGATTTCAACCTGCACCCAGGTTAGCACTTTATGGTTTAGGCTAGATTTGTCTATTCTTAGCCTATACACCATTACCAAAGATGCACTATTACGTTTCTCCTCAGTCTAGGGGTAGGAAGGATTAAAAAAGAAAATGGTAGGAAAAGACAAAAGCGTTCCTTTCATTTTCTTTATTACTCATTCCTACACCTAGACTGGAAAGAAGCGTAATAAATTGGGGGCTTGTCCGGGACCACCAACTGATTGAATGCCACCTGATAGTCCTTAAAAAAAAGCAGAGCAATAAAAAAAAAAAGCCACCCCCACTTTATATACCTGTCCGGTCAATGTGGTTTTGCCAAGTAAGGCATGTTCCTGGATCAGCATATTTTGTTGATCCTGGATCAACTTTCTTGTCCAAAAATTTTGTCCTAACCATATCCCTATCCCTAGACCTAACCCTACCCATAACTCATTCCTAAAATCAGAGGGAAATGATAGGTGAATAACACTGATGTAGAAGCATATACTGTAAACTTGTCCCTCAAATCTGATTGGTTGATAGGAATGTTGATCCAGAAACATATTGTACTTGGTGAAATCACGTTCACCATACAGATCCTATGACGTAACATACACATCTATCTATTTTACCTATTTTATAGAAGCCCTCATATTGATGTTGTGTAGCTTATTCTTAAAGTTTTTAAGCTTTAAAAACTTAAAGTAAAAATACATTATTAGTCTCCACTATATGGTGTGGCGTTTGCACCAAAAAAGACGTTTCCATGGAAAGCAAATAAACAGCATGATAGTTTGAAACAAGAACCTGGAATATCTACACATATAACTAACACTATAGGTACTCAACAGTAAAATGCAATAGCTAACATCATTAATATTATCTTTAAAAAATGTATCACCCATATCAAGCTAACAAAAATACTAACTTACACAAACAAACACTTACGGTACTCTTTCTAGTGCTATAAACACAGACAAGTGGAGTATGCAATGAAAAGTCAACAAAAGAAGTAGAAAAGTTCAAATTAAGATACCTGTTGTACTTGTCTGCAGGCAACAATTTGTATCGAATGCTCAGAAAAAAACAAATACCAGCACATCATATTCCCCAGCAGTTACAAGTATATATTTTTTATGAAAACATGGTGCATTCTGGTGTTTCCACAAATGTATTTGAATGGAAAATATGGATTAGATTACATGCCAATTATTTGTATAAAATATGAGGACAATTTGCATTGATTTATAGACAAATATTTTGATTCTTACTAAGAGATGGCTATATCATATTTGCATATTAGGTTTTTATGTGTATTAATACGAAAACATGTCTTCAGATGTCGAAACAGATGCATTTATAATATGAAAAATATGGATTACAAAATGCCTTAAATTGCATGCCAATTATTTGTATGCACGGATATGAAACAATATGAGGACAATTTGCATTGTTCTGTATACAAATTATATGATTGTTACTAAGAGAGGGCTATCTCATATTTAATCTCATATTTGCATTTTAGGTTTTTTACAAGGCATGTTTTTTTTAAGTCATCCATATATATTCGATGTGACAGTTGTGAAATCAGTCAACAAATCAACACAGGGATTGAGGCTGATCCAGACAGAGCATTCAATCTTCAGGTGACACTCTTTTTTCCACTGAACAATATATTACATTGTCACTGTGCTTACTAGATTATGAAGATTAATGGGTATGTAAAATAAGCTGTGACTACGGGGTAGCTCAATTTGTTTCGAACAGATGAATCCAAAGGAAATATGACAGAAAATAATTTGTTTTACTATGCAAACGAAGTCTAATGTGCACTCTTAAAAAGTAAAGGTTCCAAAAATGATGCCATAGAATAATTAGAATAATCAATAATTAGATGCCAATAGATTTTTTACCCAATATTTCACTTAGTGTGAAGAAAATTTTAAAAATCTAAAGAACATTTTTCCAATATAAAGAACCTTTTTTGGTTATTCATGGAACCATCAATGCCAATAAATAAGCGTTGTTATTATTAAGAGTGCCAGTTTAATCCCAGTTTTAAGTCATTTACTATTGAGATGTAGACTTATGTTGTTTGCAGTACAAAATACCAAGTTCATTTATAATGTTCTCTTCATAGGTCACAGTTTTATTTCTGATGGTATACAAGCTTCTAAGCTGAGAAAATAAACGAAAGGAGATGGATAACTTGACAGTGAACTTCACATCTGCAGCATCTATGAACTCCACAACTCAACAATCACTTAACATTATGGACATTGTTTTGTACAGCTTTAATTTCCTGGTTGGTCTTCCTACACACTCCTGCATTATATGGCTCATCGTCACAGGAAAAGGAAGTGGAGTTGCGTCAGAGTTCTTCAACCTCAGTCTCTCTGTTTGTGAGATTGGTACCTGTCTGAATTGTTTGTTCTTCATACTGTCAAACTGGTTTCCAAGTATTTCGCCATTAGCAATATTTTTTGTAGGACTAGGCATCACTGGTCGTCCTCTGTTTCAGTGTATGATCTCTTTTGAGCGTTACCTGGCAGTGGTTCATCCTGTAACCTTTCTGAAGTTCAAACCTCTCAGATATAAAGTGGTTTGCTCCTTTGCTGTCTGGATGGTCACTTTTGGCTCCTGTTCAGTCTGCATGATGACAATGGCATCTGACTTGAATACATACACATGGTTCTTATTGATGCAGCTTCTATTCTATATCTCCATCCAGTTGTTCTGCTGTGTGACTGTTCTCAGAGCTCTGAAGCAGTCAGGACCAGGAGAGAAAGGGAGAGAAAAAGAGGAGGAAAATCAAGTTAAAAAAAGAGCATTTTATCTCATTCTAATAATTACTCTGAACATGTTTGTCATTTATGTGCCATTTGTTATCGCTGCTTTATTTACCCTTGTGGCCCACATTTTCATTCAAATACTATGGAATATTGGTTTCTTTTTTTTTGCACTGGCTGGTTTTTTACAGCCTGTTCTTTATCTTTACCGGTTTGGAAAACTCTCCTGCCTTTGTTCTCCATAAAGCCTGCAATTATGATATTTTATTTTACTAAATGTTAATTTAAATATTATGAGCAAGCACGTTTGTTATGATCTGCTATTAACAGTTAGGCCTATGTTATATTTAGAGGTTATAAAAATGATTTGTGTAGCGCCTAAATAAAATAGAGAAGTCATTTATTAAAAGAAGTAGTTTATGTCATTTAATTATAGTTTGTGATGTTATTTGTTTGTGGTCTATTTCATTTATAATTTCTGACACTAACTTTTTTTTTATTTCAAGTATATGCATTAATAAAACTAAATGGTAACCACTCATTAATGTTATGTGGGAATTGAAGGACTTTAAACCCAACATTAAAATATTTTTGTATAAGCCAAATGCAGAGCGAGTACAAGATTGAAATAATTCTTAACAGGCAGTATGCATTTTGATTTTGTTATTAAGACAATAATCTGATTCAAAAGTAAATATAGCAGTGATAAATGGCAACATATAAGACTGTATTTCCCCACACCCTCAAGTGCCCCTTCGTAGCGAGTATAGGGCATAGAGATCTTCAATAAAAAAATAAAAAAATCATACATTTATAAGTAACCACTTCAGTTTAAAACAATGTAAAGGAATATAATACAACATGATGTTTTACTCGCGTAAAGATGTGATGACGTAAAAAGAATGGCTGAATCTTTTTTAACCTATTCATTGAAAGGAACCATTCGAAAGAATAATTAGAAAAACTATATCTAAGTATCTAACTACTGTATGTCTATATCTAACTATAACTCAGAAAGACTATATCCCTGTCAGGAATAAGCATAGCATTGGCACAGTATCCTAAGAAATTGCTTTTTACATTTTCAATTTCATTTAAATAAAAATCACTATCATGACATTATGCATGCCTTTTTAAACCTTCTGTAAAAGTACAGGTAACACTTTATTTTCCAGTGTCATTGTTACATAGAGTATGTTACATGTATGGTTACTATAGTAATAACTATAAATTGTGCATAATTACATGCAACTAACCCTAAACCCCAAACCTAATCCTAACCCTATAGTAAGCACATGTCGTTACTCAATATTACTCGGTACTCAAATGTATAATTACAGTGTAACAAAGACACCTTAAAATAAAGTGTAACCAAAGTAAATATTTGCATGTCACATGTCAGGTATTTATGTAACCGTGCACTCATATTAAATCAGTCTACAGATTACTGGTCTGGGTTGACATTCTTAAGGTGACTAAATCTTTTTTGATTTTTTATATCATTGTGGTTATCCATGCAAAAGTTGTAGGCTATTTAGATGGATTAGGTATTATTTTGATTATTTTAGATTCTAGATTATTATTTTGGATTTAGATTATTTGTGATTCGATTCATTCAATCACACCCTTTATCGACTCTTCTGACACTTATATTTCACTCTGTCTCCTTTGTAGATTTCAATTGCACAAATATTTACTAACATATTTGAGAGGCACTGAGCATGAACGTCTCCACTGAGAACTTCACCTCACCTGAGGTTCATCCTTCCACCATAATACAAGAATCTTTGATACTGACGGGTTTCAGGACTGGTTTGCTTGGCTTTAATCTACTGTTCGGGGTTCCTACACACTCCTATGTTTTGTGGCTTATTGCACGAGGAAGAAGAATTCCATCAGAAATCTTTAATGTCAATCTCACAGTTTGTGAGATCATTTACTCTCAGATTTTTTTCTTTTATATTTTACAAATACTCCCAAGTCTACAACATTTTTTACAAGGACTAGGCGTCACTGGTCGTCCTCTGTTTCAGTGTCTGATCTGTGTTGAGCGTTACCTGGCAGTGGTTCATCCTGTAACCTTTCTGAAGTACAAACCTCTCAGATATAGAGTGATCTGCTGCACTGCGGTCTGGATAACCACTCTTGCTTCTTGTTTAGGCATCATGATCATATTATTATTATCTTTCATGAAGACATATACATGGTTCATCTCAGTTCAGCTCTTCCTCTTCCTCTCCATCCAGTTGTTTTGTCTTGTGGCTGTTCTCAGAGCTCTGAAGCAGTCAGGACCAGGAGAGAGAGGGAGAGAGAAAGAGGAGGAAAACCACATGAAGAGAAGAGCGTTTCATCTCATTCTAATAACTACTGTTACCTTAACTGTCATGATTATGCCTTTCATTTTTGCAGGATTCCTCACTATTCTGCAACAGAAAGAATATAAAGACGTTCCACTGATCTGGTTTCTTAGTCTTAGTTGTTTCATTCTGGCTGGTTTTGTGCAACCTGTTCTTTATCTGCACAGGGTTGGGAAACTGCCTCTGCCTCTGTTCTTGACAAAGCAGATGTTTTAGACACATTCAGTCACTGAACATATTATTAATTTATATACACACTAATGTGCTGTGTATATTGTATATGTACAGCCAGCTGATCATAACAGCAAAATAACCCCATAAAAGGTGATCAAAACAAATACACAGAAATGTGTATTTATAGAATTATGTATTTTCAACACTGGGGTGTTCAAGCTTTAATTTCCACTCTGTCTTTCTTAAAAGAAATGTGTAAAGTCTGTTGCTGCAGATAAGTTAAGGTGGTTTGTGATTTATGGGTGTTGGGTTGCGTGTGTTATAATTTAAAATTAAGGTTTGTGTAAACTGTATTTCTGTTTTATTATTTATTATTACTTAATGTATAAACCTTTAATGAGGCAGCTGTTTATGAATATTTTGATTTGGTATGCTCATATTTTGTAATTTAATGTAATATTTTGGTGTACTTGTTTTAGTTAAAGATAAATCACATTAAAGTGAAGTCAGTTTTTGTATGGATTCATTCCCGTTTATACATTTATTTACATATGTCTGAAAAAAAAAAACCTCTCCATATTTTATTTATATGTCCTATCCCACAAGAAGATTTGCATTAATGTAAATAGGCTCTGTCCTTCGGAGTAAGGGCATAGGCCTTGTCCCAAATGGAAACATAAGCCCTCACTATCTTTCTCCAAGTCCACACTTCCGTGACGCAATACCACTGACTGTTGGGCAGAAGTCTGCAGTGGAATTGCATACCTCCATTAATAGTAGGCGAAAAACAGTGACAAAAGAAGCAAATTCACAGTACTCATTAAAAACTAGGCAAAAAGTACCCAGAGGACTTCTTCCAGCAAGATTCTGAGGTGTGCATATGATGTGCAACACTTTCCTATCCCATGAGGCCACACACACACATGCTTCAATATCTGACGCTCAAAGCACCCTTTAGCGTCCATATGAGACGCATAACCCTACCACATACCTAAACCTACCCAACCGAAGCGTCACATATTGACGCTAAAGGGTGCTTTGAGCGTCAGATATTGACGCTTCCGAAAGCATCAGTTACATGACGCCTAAACCTACCCATAACCGAAGCGTCACATATGGACGCTAAAGGGTGCTTTGAGCGTCAGATATTGAAGCATGGTTGAAAGTGACAAAAAGTGACGCCTTAGGTATGAGAATGTGTTGCAATAATGTGTCCGATTCAATTGTTCCCCGCCACCCCATCAAGAATTGCCTTCTTTTTTTCCTTTCTTTTTTACAATTTCCCTCTAAATTTTACTTTCATTTGAAATAAAAATAGGCAGCTACCATGAAAATTATTTATAGGATAACAACTTGCTTAATATGTGCATGGAGAGACATCTCTGACCTGCCAAATTTGCATATTAATGAGCGCAAAGGTGATTTCAACAAATAAAAAAATTCAGTCTGCTCATCACATGAAGCTATTGTGTGACTTCACAAGGCTGTGAAAATATAAGGTACAAGACTAACTTATGAAAGCCTACTTTTATGGTGTTTTCTTTGTTGGAGTGTGGTAAACATTCATATTATTGAAAAAGTAGTTTGTGTTCCTCAGGAGAAAGAAAGCCATACAGGCGATCAAACAACATGAATAGGGTAAACAATGACAGAAGTAAGATTTTTGTGTGAATTATTTCTTTAGGCAATTTGGAAGCAGTAGGAAAAACTAGGGGAAAGAGGGTATTTAAATCACTCTTAAGAAAAATAGTTCTGAACAGTACCAAATTAGGGTTCTTCGGCGTGTAACAATAGCAGAACCCTTTCTGGTGCTAAATAGAAACCTTTTTATAAGGTTCCATGAAGAGCCATGCTTTGAAAGTGCTATATAGAACCTTAATGGTGTTATAAATAACCTTTTCAACAATATTTCTTTTGTTAGCTGAATACATTAATAAATAACAATTGACAATGAACACGATATCGATGTAATGAAGACCAAGTTCCAGTGAAATATTCACAATCCCCTATGATGTCTCTACGTCCTTCATTATGTGTGTATTCTGAGTGAGTGGCATATTCTCTCTGCAGACGATGAGGTTATGGTATGGGACAGCATCTGAAATAAACTATTGAGTTTAGAGTTACATTGTGTCTCTTCCATTTGATTATGTAAAAACATTTATGTTCATGAAGGCCAAAATTAGCAAAAATGGACAGAATGAGCCCTTTACCATGTTTCCTTTTTTAAAGGAAAAAGTGATATAAAGTCATGGTAGGCTATAGCTTTAATGTTTTTTTTGTGACTGGGTATGTTTAGGCATAAAGTCATAATACATTTTTAAAAATCAAACAATATGGATCATAAATTCCATATCTCTGTTACTTACTTTGTGGAGAAGAGAAGATGTGTTACTTACTTAGTGATGAAGATAAGTTAAGTATCCTTAAATGAACAAAGCTGCTCACACTACATGTTCTGTTAAACTAAAAGAGAAAAAGACATGATTGTTAGGAAATGATTCTTACAATTTTTAAAGTTATAATTTATAGACATTTTAAGAAAGGAATCATTTACCTGTTGAGAGTATGTTGACAGTCTGTGCAATAACTGTAGTTGTATAACTGAGCTCCAGAAAATCAGTAATGAGGAGGCTTTGACAGTTACAGATTTGAAAAACAAAAAGGCGGGAATAAAGAACCCTAAACTCTAATGCAAAGAACCATTTCAGCATACAGTATAAAGGGTTCTTCAGGACGATATGGTACTAAATAGAACTGTTACTACGTGTAAAGAACCTTTAAATAACCAAATTCTTTTAGAGTGTATTCATTAAGCAGACACAATCAGTTTGGTATATTATTAAAAGTCTGTCTCAAATTGTTATTATCATTTGTTTATTTTCTCTACACTCTAGAGTCTAGACCATTTAAAATGTTTTAGAATTTTACCCCTGGTTTCACAGACAATGCTTAAGCCTTGTCCTAGAACTACAATGCATGTTTGAGCTGTTTTAACTGAAATCAACTTGCACTGGCATTTCTAAATATATGTCAGTGACTCAGTGCCATTGTTTTGTCTCACACCAGTAAATTTCTAAGACACGCTTATTAAAAGCTAATGTCCTAATGAAACTAAGGCCTAATCCTGGCTTAATCTAAGCCGCGTCTGTGTAACCAGGGCTTTGTTTTTTAAATGTATTCCTTTAAACTGTTCTAAAGGTTTTCCAAGAGAGTCTGTTTTCAGAATTCTATTAGTCTTTTTGAGTATTTTGTTTATATCTCTTGATTATTTGCATGCATGCCACATGTGATGGTTTTATGTAACCATGCTACTATATCTTCAGTCATTCTACAGAACAGATGTGCAGAGGTGGATGTCTGGGGTGACGACTTCAGGTAAAAAGCTCCTTTTGGTTTGTCATTTTCCACAGTAAATTTTTTAGTATACATTGTGATTATCCAAGTAAGAGTTTTAAGGTAGTTTAGATTTGGACTAGTTAAGATGTGTCTGAGCTTGATTTGTTTCACCATTCGGACTTAACACATTATTGAAATGCCTTCATTAATGCATTAATATTGAGAATAGAGATATTTCTTGAATAAAATGTACTGATATTGTAATCTTCTTATACAATAATAACATACACAAACTCATGATGATGGGTGTGATTGAATTACTGTGATATGATTCATTCAGTCACACCCTTTATCATCTCATCTGACACTTATATTTTTCTCTCTGTCTCCTTTGTAGATTACAATTGCACAATCATTAATTGATTAGAAAGGCACTGAGCATGAACGTCTCCACTGAGAACTTCAACTCAACTGAGTTTCATCCTTCCACCATATTACAAGAACCTTTAATACTGATGGGTTTCAGGACTGCTTTGCTATGTTTTAGTCTACTGTTTGGGGTTCCTACACACTCCTATGTTTTGTGGCTTATTGTACGAGGAAAAAGAATTCCATCAGAAATCTTTAATGTCAATCTCACAATTTGTGAGATCGTTTACTGTCTGATTTTTTTTATTTATATTTTTCAAATATTCCTAAATGTAGAGATACTACAACATTTTTTGCAAGGAATAGGCATCACTGGTCGTCCTCTGTTTCAGTGTCTGATGTGTGTTGAGCGTTACCTGGCAGTGGTTCATCCTGTAACCTTTCTGAAGTTCAAACCTCTCAGATATAGAGTGATCTGCTGCACTGTGGTCTGGATAACCACTCTTGGATCCTGTTTGGTCTCCCTGATCTTACTAACATTATCTAATCTGAAGGTATTTACATGGTTCTTCTCGCTGCAGTTCCTCATCTTCTTCTCCATCCAGTTGTTTTGTCTTGTGGCTGTTCTCAGAGCTCTGAAGCAGTCAGGACCAGGAGAGAAAGGGGGGGAGAGAGAGGAGGAAAACCACATGAAGAGAAGAGCATTTCATCTCATTCTAATAACTACTGTCACCTTGGTTATCATGTTTGCACCTTTCATTTTCACTGGATTCCTCACTATTCTGCAACAGCAAAAACAGCAAGAAGTTTCACTAATCTGGTTTCTTAGTCTTAGTTGTTTCATTCTGGCTGGTTTTGTGCAACCTGTTCTTTATCTGCACAGGGTTGGGAAACTCTTCTGCCTTTGTTCTTCATAAAATTACTGTTTTAGACAGGACATTCAGTCACTAAAGTTAAACCTATTATTAATTCATATGGGCTATAAGTGAGTTGGACAGTTTAGCTAAATAAACCCACAACAAAATGGTCAGAATAAAAGTTCAGCCCATGAATGTTCATGTATTTGTACTTTTTAACACTGGGAGTGTTCAAGCTTTAATTTACATTTTAATAAAAATTTTACTTTGTGAAAATAAAATTGTCAAAGTAACAATATCATCTGTTACTGAGAATGAGAATAATTGAAGTCATCTATTGGTTTATAGATTGCTTTATAGATTTTAGTTTGCATGTTTTGTTTTAAAATTAAGTTTTTTTCTGCTTTATTGTTTATTATTATTTTTAAAATGTATACAAACAAACTGCGTTGTTTCTATGCACATTGTAACAATGTTCAGAAATAAAAAGGACAAAGAAGTCAGGTCAGTGAGTTCTGAGTGTCTTTTATTTGTTTTTTCTCTCAAACAAAAACAAAAATATACCAAAATAGCGCTCCTGTTCAGTAAACAGACGTCTGGTTTCGTTTTCATTTTCGTTTATTTCACACACACATCATCATTGTATCATAAAAGACAATTACAGAAATAAATAATGGTTATATGTAGATCGCGTGAAATGGGGAACACCAAAGAAGCTACTAAAAGCTTTTAGGAGGGGGCCCGATAACATAACATACAACATAATAACCAACCAAAAACTCAATAGACCATAGACACAGAATAAACAAAAATATAAATACAACAGAAAAACAAACACTACAAACAATATAAATACAGCAAAAAACAAACACTACAAACAGACGATCCCAGCACAAGTATACACATTTCGGAATGTTCAACAATCATATGTTATGAGCAATTTTTCCTTGAGATTTTTCTTAAAAATGGAGACAGAATGCAACAATTAAAAATTTTCCTCAAGCTCATTCCAAATCTGCGGTCCCCTTCAGACTAGGCTCGTACATTTTAGTCGTCGTATTTTGCCAGTAATTAAATGTTTTTCCCTTGTGTCATATGTGTGCTGGGGATGACTGATTGGAACAAGCTCACATAATCGGAAATTTAACTTATGAATGACCTGGAATATCATACAAGCATTATGAAAGAAAGGACTCTTATGTGACATAAATAAATTTGTGTCATCAGCAAATAAAACCTTGTGTAAAACCCTGGAGGAATTTTCAAAGTCAATTATATATAATATAAAGAGGAGGGGGCCCAAAATGGATCCCTGGGGAACTCCACATTTTATGGGTTTACTTAAGGAAATTTGTTCATTAATATTTACATATTGCTGTCTACCAAATAAATAACTTGTGAACCAGTTAAGTGCTATTCCTCTAATTCCATAATGATGTAATTTATTCAATAAGATTTCATAATCAATAGTATCAAACGCCTTAGATAAATCAAAAAAAATACCAATAGTCGCCTTTATCAATGGCATCATTGATCTTTTCAATCAGATCAAGTACAGCCATGCATGTAGTACTTTTTTTCCTAAATCCATATTGGGATGAAACAATAATATTTAACTTATCAAGGTAGCCATTTAACCTATTGTACACTACTCTTTCTAGAACCTTAGAGATTGTAGGCAAGATTGATATGGGACGATAATTACTCAAATCATTTTTATCCCCAGATTTAAATATTGGTATAATTCTTGCAATTTTTGCTCTTTTCGGCACAATTCCAGATAACAAAGAAAGATTAATACAATAAGTAAGTGGCTCCATGATATCAAGTGCAATGGCTTTCAGAATTTTACTACAAATTTCATCCTCACCAGCAGTGTACAAGCTTCGTAAGTTTGTAATGATTTTATAGACTTCATCACAACAAATTGGTAGCATAAAAAAGGAATTGACAGGTGCCTGACAAGTAATGGTTAAAAGAAATACCCTGAGGTTGAATTATTTTGTTTGACAGTTTTTCCCCAATAGAGTTAAAGTAATTATTAAAGTTATTTGCTAGATCAGTGTCATTTGTAAAATTATTACCTAAATGTGAGTGTATGCCCACAGCATTTGGGAGCACAGTGCTGTTTTTACTTTTGTTAAGAACTTCATTTAGCACTTTCCAGGACCTCTTGGAGTCACCCTGTGATGCTTTTATGAGGTTTGTATAATGGTTACTTTTACTTTTCCTTATTATATGTGTAAGTTTATTCCTGTAATTAGTGTATATTTCCTTGTTCATAGCACTTGGGTTTTTTAAGGAGCTTTTATAAAGTTTATTTTTGTGGGTGATAGATTTTAAAATACCCTTTGTGAGCCAGGGCTTGTGTTCAGTTGTGCTGTATACAACATCCTTTTCTGGGATGGTACAATAAATGCAGTTTGTGATCTCATTTATAAAGTTATCATATGCAGTGTCAGGATCATTACAATCATAGACTGCTTCCCATGTTTTAGCCTGTAAGCTTTCACTCAGTTGTTTCAGGGTTCTCTCATTTAGTACTTTAGTTTGTTTTTGTTTTTTTCGCTGTGGTAAATTAGTTTTTCTAGCAAGATCTAAAAATAATACAATTGGGAAATGATCAGTAATGTCAGATAACACAACTCCAGACTCTAGCCTAGTGTTTCGAATGTTTGTGATGATATTGTCAATAGCTGACCTAGAAGAATGCGTTACTCTGGTAAACTGATTTATGGTACAAAAAAAAGAAGATGAAACTAAGGTATTAATGAAGTCACTCTTTACAATAATATATGTCCTCCAGGTCTTCCTTATTCCCAGGTCTGCAGGTTCTTTTATCCCGTCTCTACGCCAGTTACTGTAATTATAAACAGGTGTTATCATTTGCACTTGACCCACTTATCATCGCTCGTCTCCACACTCACACTCCCCATGCAGACTCCACTTTACCACGCTCCCCTCGCCACATACCCCCACCGCCCGACTCAGGCCGGGAGTCCTCCGGTCTGCAGCCTCTCCCCCCAATTCCTATAGAGGAAGTAAGCTACAGCCATCTGCACCCCCGTTCTGTGGATCACCTTGAACTTAAAAGGCTGTAACGCTAGATACCAACGGGTGATCCGCACGTTGGTATTCTTCATGCGGATGAGCCATTGGAGGGGGGCGTGGTCTGAACAGAGGGTGAACTCCTGTCCCAGGAGGTAATAACAAAGAGTGAGTGATTTTGTCCATGAGACACTGAAAGGTGGTGGGAGCCCCAAACAACCCGAATGGAAGCGTAACAATCCATTGTCGAATAAAAGTGAGCCGAACCTAACCAATCAAACAGCTCGTCAACTCGAGGCATTGGATAAGCATCGAATTTCGAAACAGTGTTCACCTTTCTGTAATCAACACAGAAAAGGACTGAGCCATCCGTTTTGGAAATCAAAACTATCGGGCTAGTCCAATCGCTGTGCGATTCCTCTATTATGCTCAACCCCAGCATGGCCTTTAATTCTTCCTGTGCCACTTCCTGTGCCACTTTTTTCTTGTGGTCAGGTAAACGATAGGGTCGGCTGCACGCCACTACCCTTGGGGCCGTTTCAATATGGTGCTGTACAAGATTCGTGCGACCGGGCAGCGGTGAGAACACATCTGCAAAGTCTGTCTGCAGTTTGGTTTACATCAGCGAGCTGCGCCAGCGAGAGGTGATCTCCCCCCGGGAACAGAGTGAGCGGATTGACTGGGACAGCCACTTCTGGTCCGAGATCATCCTTCCCCGAAACCACCGATGCTAGCTCAACCAATGTCCCCTCATTCCAGCGTTTTAGCAGGTTGAGGTGATAAATCTGACATGCGCCACATTTGCTGCACCTCGTAACCAAGATCCCCAACCCGCCTTGCCCCTTGGCGAGTAATTTAGAGCTGGATGTTGGAAGCAATACAAGCACTTTCTCTACCCATGTAAGTGTCAATTCTCGTGTACCCCTGTTGAACAGCCGATGTTGTTTGTCCTGTGCCTGGAGCAAATTCTCTATTGAGAGCCGACCCAACATGTGGAGTTTTGATCCAGGACATACTGAAATTCTGAAAAAATTACTGAAAAACAGTAACTAGCTTCTGTGTCTTCAGCAAGCACTCTGTGTGAAACTGTCTCTGTCTATTTATTGTTGTCTGACCACAAGCAAAATATATATCTAGACAGGAGTAATGGAGAACAAATTTTGGATTGTGTGTTCCTCCCTGCCCTCGCTTCATTACGAGTGGGATACACACAATTTATGTGTTGTTTGTTTGAGAGTGGAGCATGCACGGTCAGCTCTAGTAAAAGGAGGCTGACAGTGTTCATTCATAAATTCCCGACATATAACATATGCATCTTCGAGAGTTTTAGATCTACTCCTGTTGGCTTTCTTTTCGAGGCAAGAAAGTCAGTAAAGATTCTTTGGCTCAGATCTCGCGTTTGCCGAGGCAGCGCGTAGATTTCGGGTCTGCAATTAAGATTCTGTGACTCGATCTGGGATCTTACGTGTGCTGAGACAGCGCGTAGATTATGGGGCTGCATAAGAGTCTAGTGGCTCGGATCTCGCTTTGCAGAGGCAGCGTGTAGATTACGGGTTTGCAATAAGAATCTAGTGGCTCATCTCGCTTTTGCCGAAGCAACATGTAGATAATGGGTCCGCAATATATATATGCGCAGGGAACTATACTTCTGCTATTGGATTTGAGTGCAGCCTTTGATACGGTTGATGTTTTTTTCAATTTGTTCTGTTTGTCAGACATTGGCATTGATGTCCAATATTTTTTTTTATCTCAATGAGAGTAAGACTGAGGCAATTGTGTTTGGACCATTAGTTGTCTCTGGCAGCTTAAATCAAGTGTTGGGCAGCTTAGCTTATGTAAAGCCACCTGTTAAAAACATGGGTGTTGTCTTTGACTCTGCCCTGTCATTTGATAAGCAGGTAAATGCAGTATAGTCAAATCATGCTTTTTCCAGCTAAGACTAGGGTTAAAATTTGTTTTAACCATAGACTGTAAAAAAATATGGACGTAGTGTCCGTGACGTCACCCGTAGGTTTCTGAAGAGCATTTTTGAAGCCTAAAGTTGGTGGAGCCGGCCGTCGTCATCTTGGCCTCGCGTCACTCCCGGATAACAGAAAATGGGCAAAGAGGCGGGGCATGGGTGGAGCTGAGGAGCCTGGCTATCTGAAACCACGCCCACCTAGCTCGACGTGATCGAGTTAGCTCAGGCTTGGGAGGTAATGCTATATGCTACTGACAGTACCAAGTCTGCGACTGCACAGGGTGCACCAAGTCTGCGACTGCACTAAAGTGACAGTTGATGATATAAAGCCAATTAAAAGTTCCTGTTTTTGCCCTTCGAAATATTATAATAGTTAAAAGACATGGCTACAAGTTAGACTGTGTATCGTGATTCTGTACTATTCTGCTAGTTGAAAATGTATTATGCAGTAACTTAATATTACTCTGAGAGAGTGTGTGTGCCAGTGATTTATGTGCATACATGTCAGTCACTCTTTTTTTATAGTCTATGGTCCGTCAGCGCAGCATCGCTCGTCAAGTTCGTAGAGAGCTTATTCAGTCCATTTTAAATTCTGATTTTGGCCGCCTCTCAAATGGGTTAAACCATAGATATATTACCTATGAAGTTCAAGTAAATGCGCTAGAAATCCGCACTCATTCAAGGATGTGCATTTATTGCATGGACGGAGAAAGCACCGACACCTGCAGGATTTCATCTGACGGTATATAAGAATATTATAATCTATCTGTTCCGTGAGAGCAGAACGAACAAGCCTTTATATTGTTGGAAACTTTTTCTTCTCTTTCGAAGCAGAGACCAGGAGACATTGGGATCACGTTCAAGAAGTTATTCTTTATTGAGGACTTTGCGTTGACGTTGCTGCAGCTTGCAAATTTATATACATTCCAAGGGGGAGGGACTTACATTGAGGTTGAACAAAGCATGCAAATGAAGTATACAGGTTAAGGAACCCCCCTAGACTCCAGCTTGATACCAGTCTCAATCCAATCAGCATAACTATTCAAACGTCTGGGACTGGGGACTGGGACTCCAGCTATTAAAGACAAAAGGTGTCTAGAGAAAACAGGTCTGGCAGAAACTGTTGATACCATAATCCTAACCTAACCTTAAAATGCTAACTTCAATGTACTCAACTTTTACTGTTTTACTGTTTTTACTCAACTAAATTAAACATTTAATAAATTTGTAATCCAACAATATCTACTGACGTTTTTAAATCTGAAAACTCCAAAAAGCAACGAAATTGTCAGACATCCATTAGTGCATGCTCACAGAGGAAAACAACTGAAATACAGCGCTGGTTGTTCTCTTGAATGATACTCGACGACAACGATGGAATCCAAAGCCGTGGGCGAAGTAATGGGTGTATTGTATTGAATTGTATAAAATAATCACGAAAAAAAGCACAAACACTGCAGAGATGGCAAGTTCAGCAGCTAAAATTTGCTGAGGTGAAATGATGGCTAACAGAAGACAAACGGCTAGCATTGACATCAGCGGCAATCCACCTGTCACTCAAGTGGCCACGCCCTTAATTATGCAGAACTTCAAGTCTTAGTATAATTTAAATGGATGAGTTATTAAAAAAAATCACCCCCCTCACAGTTGTCATGAAGGGCAAAATTAGCTGTATAGACCAAAACCACTTCGAGTACCAGGCTGTAAACATGTTTTTTCCTGCTGTAAAGTTGGGCATTTCAACATGGGGGAGATACAGATTTGACTCACTTCTGCACCTCAAGCGGCCAGTCGAAGAATTGCCGTTGAATTCACTTCTGTGTTGGTTTCAAGAGAGAGACAGGGAGGTTGCCGCTTGGTTTTAACCCATACTGAGTTTGAGAGTAATACATGCATTTATATCTTCTCGTCTTGACTATTGCAATTCAATTCATATATGTATAATCAATCCTATATGAACCGTTTGCAAATAGTACAAAATGCAGCTCCTAGACTTCTCACTGGCACACGTAAAAATGAGCACATTACCCCCATCTTGCTCTCTCTGCATTGGTGGCCTGTGTGTTTTAGAATAGAGTTTAAGATTTTACTCTTTGTTTTTAAGGTTTTAAATGGGTTGGCACCTTCTTATTTATCTGAACTTGTGACTGTTAACATATCTGCTAGATGTTCAAGGTCATCAAATCAGAATATGTTGAAGGTTCCCTGATCACGGTTAAAAAGAAAGAGAGACCGGGCTTTTGCCATAGTCGGGCCCAAATTGTAGAATAGTTATTTGTTATCTATAAGGGTAATCACTACAGAATCTCTGTTTAAGACAAAACTCAAATCATACCTTTTAGAGAAGGCTTATAATATGTGAGTCTTTTTGAGCTTGTTTTTTTCTGTATGTAAATGTCTTTGTATGTTATTTTGTTGTTTTGATTTGTGTTGTTTTTGCAACTTTTGTACAATACTATGGTTAGCGACAGTTTTTTTATTGTGCTATAGAAATAAATAAACTAATACCAGAAAAAGAAAAAAAACACTTTAAATGTTGGAAAGACTTTTCTGGAATTTTAATATATTTATTTTTGCACAGTGGCCCTCATTTATCATTCTTGCGTAGAAAAGGGCGTACAGTATATGTTGGCGTAAGATTATGCTTACACTCTCACCGCCTGATTTATGAAGCTGTGCGTACCTTTGTGCCGCGGTTGAAAACGAGCGTCATTAGAATAACACGCCCCTATATATTCAAGTCTCCGCTCCCCCCACGCCCTCATTTTACGCCATGGACACACGGAAGACGGCAAAGAAGAGAAACTTCTTTGAGAAAGAGAAAGAGAAACCAGGGAAGTGGAAAGAAACAAAATTGATTTCTAGATTTTTATTATTAATGACGCTTATTGTTATTTAGAATAAGAATGTCGTTATTATTATTATTTGTATTATTATTATTATTTAAAAGAAGAAGAATGTCATTTTTATTATTTTGTCAGTCTGAATTATTTTTTGGTCATTGAAAGCCTTTCATTACTGAACCCAGTCCGTGCACACCTGCCGGGCCTAACCCTGGCCTAACCATCGTTTTAACCCTTAATCGCTGTTTGGGGTCAAAATGACCCCAATGGACTTTTCCTTCATTTTTTAAAAGTGTTACCTTCATCGCAGGGGCATGAAACTCTGTGACTTTTCCTAAATAATCTATCTAAACATGCACAAAAAAACTGGGCTTGATTTGGTTGTTCTAAAGGTGTGTAAAAAAATTTTTACCATTTAAGCTGTTTGGGGTCAAAATGACCCCACATTGAAAATGAATGGGAAAATGAAAAAAATGACTTTTTAAAATTTTGTTTGTCAAAAAAATAAAATTAAATCCATTATAAATCTGAAAATTTTTACAAATAAACCAAGGTCTGGTCCTAGAGCATAAATAAAAAGTAGAACGAACTTTCTATCTCATACACACACACACACACACGCACACAAACACACACATGTATGTGACTGCAACAGAGAGCATTTTTACAGAAATTGGCAAATAAAATAAACAAAACTGGCATAAATCTAAAAAAAATTACATTTAAATCAAGGTCTGGTCCTAGAGCATAAACCCAAAGTGGAATGAACTTTCTATCTCACACACACACACACAAACACACACAAACACACACGTATGTCACTGCAACAGAGAGCATTTTGTATAGAAATTGGCAAATAAAATCAACTAAACTGGCATAAATCTGAAAAATGTCACATATGCAACATGGAACAAGCACAGTACACAGAACAAGCACAAGCACTCCGCAGCGCAGTCTGTGCGGAGACTCGCGCTGCGGAGCCAGGCGACAGTATTTAACAAGGCTTGAAACTGAAGGAATACATGCCTACAAATCAAATGCTTTGGTAAAGTCACACAAATTAAACATTTAACTCCATGTTGCACAAAAATAAACACTGAAGTTTATAATTACTATGTTGTTGTTGTTTTTTACAGTGGGTCATAATATATCATAACGTTTAGTTTGTCAGTGCGTTTTGTGGTGTTAGGAATTGTTTTTCTGCGCATTTCCGCACTAACTCAAAACGTGCGTACACCACCTCCTGAGCTGGCGTAGGATTTGAGCGTGCCGTACGCCAACGTCCATATTGATAAATCTCAAAGTCACCGTGGTTTTGGGTGTACGCCAGGTGTACGCTGGAAATTTGGTGTACGCACTTTTGATAAATGAGGGCCAGTATGTGTATAACCCTAATTTGCATGTCACATGTGAAGTGTTTATGTAACCATGTTCTTATATCCTACATGCTCTTTAATCATACAGAACACTGTGCAGAGCTGTCTGGAGTGACTTCACACTGCAGGTAACACACTCTTTAAATCTCGATTAGTTTAGATTGATTCGCTATCGTAGAAAATGTGTCTGAGTCTGATTTGTTTGACCATTCAGATTTAACACATAGTGAAATGCATTCAAAGAAGTAAAAGAAAAAAATGACAAGGGTTTTTATGAGCCTGAGCCTCTATCGCATAATCATAGACCTTGACATCTTTCTTGAATAAAATGTGTTGACATATACTCTCAAATTTACACATTATATACACAATGTAGATGGGTGTGACTGAATGACTGTGATTTGATTCATTCAATCTCACCCTTTATCGTCTCGTCTGACATGTACTTATATTTTTCTCTCTCTTTTTCCTTTGTAGATTACAATTGCACAATAATTTATTGATTAGAGAGGAACTGAGCATGAACGTCTCCACTGAGAACTTCAACTCAACTGAGTTTCATCCTTCCACCATAATACAAGAACATTTGATACTGATGGGTTTCAGGACTGGTTTGCTATGCTTTAATCTACTGTTTGGGGTTCCTACACACTCCTATGTTTTGTGGCTTATTGCACGAGGAAGAAGAATTCCATCAGAAATCTTCAATGTCAATCTCACAGTTTGTGAGATAATTTACTCTTTTATTTTTTTTACACAAATATTACCAAGTCTAGCGTTACTATATCCGTTTTTACAAGGACTAGGCATCACTGGTCGTCCTCTGTTTCAGTGTCTGATCTGTGTTGAGCGTTACCTGGCAGTGGTTCATCCTGTAACCTTTCTGAAGTTCAAACCTCTCAGATATAGAGTGATCTGCTGCACTGCGGTCTGGATAACCACTCTTGGATCCTGTTTGGCTACCATACAAATATTATCTAATCAGAAGACATATATATGGTTCTTCTCACTTCAGTTACTCTTCTTCCTCTCCATCCAGTTGTTTTGTCTTGTGGCTGTTCTCAGAGCTCTGAAGCAGTCAGGACCAGGAGAGAAAGGGGGGGAGAGAGAGGAGGAAAACCACATGAAGAGAAGAGCATTTCATCTCATTCTAATAACTACTGTTACCTTGGTTGTCATGTTTGTACCTTTCGTTATCACTGGATTCATGACTGTTCTGCAAGAGCAAGAACAGCAAAGAGTTTCACTGATCTGGTTTCTTGGTCCTTCTTGTTTCATTCTGGCTGGTTTTGTGCAACCTGTTCTTTATCTGCACAGGGTTGGGAAACTATTCTGTCTGTTCTTCATAAAGTGAAAAGGTGAATGTTTTATATAGAACATTCTGTCACTGAAGCTATTATTAATTCATATATTATAGTGAGTCGGCCATTTTAGCTAAATAAACCCAAAACAAAATGCTCAGAATAAATATTCAGCTTTTGAATGTTATTAATTGTAGAATTTGGACTGTTAAGTATATGACCCTGGACCACATAACCAATCTTATGGGTAAATTTTTTTAAATTGAGATGTATACATCACCTGAAAGCTGAATAAATAAGCCTTCCATTGATGTATGGTTTGATAGGACAATATGGTCGAGATACAACTATTTGAAAATCTGGAATCTGAGGGTGCAAAAAATCTAAACATTGAGAAAATCGCCTTTAAAGTTGTCCATTTCTGTTGCCGATTTTGCTGCATCCACTCACAAAAATACATTTTTGATATATTTAAGGTAGGAAATTTACAAAATATCTTCATGGATCATGATGTTTACTTTATATCCTAATGATTTCTGGCATAAAAGAAAAATCGATAATTTTGACCCATAAATATTGTTGGCTATTAATGGCCACAAATATACCCGTGCGACTCATGACTGGTTTTGTGATCCAGGGTCACATATGTACTTTTAACACCTGAGGGTGTTCAAGCTTTAATTTACACTCTGTCTTTGTGAAAATAAAATTGTGACAATATAATCTGTTACTGAGAATAAATCATCCATTGGTTTATAGATTCTAGTTTGAATGTTTTGTTTTCAAATTAAAGTTTGTTATCATTACACGTCAGTTTGGTATTTTATTAGGCTAAAACTCTGTCTCAAATTGTCATTATCTTGTGGTAATTTTCTCTACACCAAACCACTGAAAATGATTATTTATAGATAATTACAAAATTTTCAGGGATTCTAAAATTTGTCTTTTTGCACCTAATGTGTAGACTATAACCCTAATTTGCATGTCACATGTGAAGTGTTTATATAACCATGTTCTTATATAGTTAATCATACAGAATCCTGTGCAGAGCTTTCTGGAGTGACTTCACACTGCAGGTAACACACTCTTTAAATCTCGATTAGTTTAGATTGATTGGCTATCATATAAAATGTTTCTAATTTGATTTGTTTGACCATTCAGATTTAACACATTATTGAAATGCATTCAAAGGACAGATAGTAAAAGAAACAATTACGAGGGTTTTATGAATCTGAGCCTCAAACGCATAATCATAGAACTTGACTTCTTTCTTGAATAAAATTTGCTGACATATACTCTCAAATCTACACACACACACACACACACACACACATGAATATATAGGCTATATATATATATATATATATTAGGGTTGGGGGAATTAACGCGTTAATCTTTGCGATTAATTTGAAATGTTTAACGTGTTAAAAATAAATAACGCAATTAACGCAGCACTTTTTTTTGCCTCGTTTTAATGATTTCCTGTTGCGGCTGCTATATTGAGAAGGCTGAAAATATGCCGTCCCGCCTCTCCGTGTTCGGCGATCAGGTTTCATTCTCGCGCAGCTTTCATGAGCGGGTCTTTTCCGCTCCGTGTGTGCGCCGCGCTCTCGGTTCCGTGTGTGTGTATTTGTGTGTGTGTCGGCGCGCTCTGTCGTTAACGGCCCAGCGGCGCGCTCTCCGTTCCGTCTGTATGTGTGTGTGTCGGCGGCTCTGTCGTTAACGGCCCAAACGCTCCAATCATGTACCGAGCACTGGGAAAGTAAAGTCCACTCAAATAACGTGAAATTTCTCTGTAGACTTCTGTTTGCTGAGCTGGTATAGTCATGCTGGGCAACAATGGTAAAAGCTTTGATCACATGCTCTGGTAATAATAGCTTAGTAGGACTATATTTTATTTTGATAATTAGTTGAAAAAAAAATCTGTTAAATTGATTGTTGATTGATTATTGAAAAAGAATAATGCATTGATATATTGATGTTTAATATTATTTTAATATAGGTCTATTTTCTGTTACGTTTTTTTCCTGTGTTGTTTAATTTAATTAGGTGATTATAAGTTTAAATATTGATGATTACAAGCTTGGCGGAAATGCAATTAATTACAATTAATTAATTAGTAGTATTAATTAGTTAATTTTTTAATCGATTCCCAGCCCTAATATATATATATATACACACACACAATGTAGATGGGTGTGACTGAATGACTGTGATTTGATTTATTCAGTCTCACCTTTTATCATCACATCTGACGTTTTCTCTCTGTCTCCTTTGTAGATTACAATTGCACAATAATTTATTGATTAGAGAGGCACTGAGCATGAACGTCTCCACTGAGAACTTCAACTCAACCGAGGTTCATCCTTCCACCTATTTCATAAACAATGAAGCTTTATTAGTGAATGGTCTCAAGACTGGTTTTCTATGCTGTAATCTACTGTTCGGGGTTCCTACACACTCCTATGTTTTGTGGCTTATTGCACGAGGAAGAAGAATTCCATCAGAAATCTTTTATGTCAATCTCACAATCTGCGAGATAATTTACTCTCTAGATTTTTTTATTTTTCTTTCACAAATATTCCAGAGTCTAGCGTTACTACATCGGTTTTTACAAGGACTATGCATCACTGGTCGTCCTCTGTTTCAGTGTCTGATCTGTGTTGAGCGTTACCTGGCAGTGGTTCATCCTGTAACCTTTCTGAAGTACAAACCTCTCAGATATAGAGTGATCTGCTGCACTGCGGTCTGGATAACCACTCTTGGATCCTGTTTGGCTGCTATGACCATACAAATAGTATCTAATCAGAAGACATATACATGGTTCTTCTCGCTGCAGTTCCTCCTCTTCCTCTCCATCCAGTTGTTTTGTCTTGTGGCTGTTCTCAGAGCTCTGAAGCATTCAGGACCAGGAGAGAGAGGGAGAGAGAGAGAGGAGGAAAACCACATAAAGAGAAGAGCATTTCATCTCATTCTAATAACTACTGTTACCTTGGTTATCATGTTTGTACCTTTCGTTATCACTGGATTCCTCAATGTTCTGCAACAGCAAGGAGTTTCACTGATCTGGTCTCTTGGTCTTAGTTGTTTCATTCTGGCTGGTTTTGTGCAACCTGTTCTTTATCTGAACAGGGTTGGGAAACTCTTCTGCCTTTGTTCTTCATAAAGTGAAAAAGTGAATGTTTTATACAGAACATGCTGTCACTGAACCTATTATTAATTAGTTGGTCATTTAAATAAACCCAAGACAAAATGGTCAGAATAACGCATATGTACTTTTTAACAAAAGAGGGTGTTCAAGCTTTAATTTACACTGTAAGTGTGAAAATAAAATTGTGAAAGTAACAATATCATCTGTCACTGAGAATAAGTGAATTCATCCATTGGTTTATAAACTGCTTTATAGATTTTAGTTTGCATGTTTTGGTTTAAAAATAAGGTTTGTGTAAACCTTTTCTGCTTTAATGTTTTTTTTTATTAATTTTTTTTATGTATATACATGTTCAAGAAAATTCATATACAAACAAACTGTGTTGTTTTCTATGCACATTAAACTAAAACTTTTTTATATGAATGTATTTACATTTTATTTATTCATACTTTAGTTTGATATTTTATTAGGCTAAAACTCAGACTCAAAAACTTAGTCTCAATTTGTCATTATCTTTTGGTAACTTTCTCTACATCAAACCACTGAAATTGTTTATTTACATTTGTATGTATATATTTACCAAATTTTAATACAAGAAGAAATCTTAGCAGTAGGCTCTTTTAAGAGTATCAAATTACATTATATTATCTGTTGATGCTGGGAACTAATACTTCTGCTATTGGATTTGAGTGCAGCCTTTGATACGGTTGATGTTTTTTTCAGTTTGTTCTGTTTGTCAGACATTGGCATTGATGTCCAATATTTTTTTTAATCTCAATGAGATAAGATTGAGGCAATTGTGTTCGGACCATTAGTTGTCTCTGGCAGCTTAAATCAAGTGTTGGGCAGCTTAGCTTATGTAAAGCCACCTGTTAAAAACATGGGTGTTGTCTTTGACTCTGCCCTGTCATTTGATAAGCAGGTAAATGCAGTATAGTCAAATCATGCTTTTTCCAGCTAAGACTAGGGTTAAAATTTGTTTTAACCATAGACTGTAAAAAAATATGGACGTAGTGTCCGTGACGTCACCCGTAGGTTTCTGAAGAGCATTTTTGAAGCCTAAAGTTGGTGGAGCCGGCCGTCGCCATCTTGGCCTCGCGTCACTCCCGGATAACAGAAAATGGGCAAAGAGGCGGGGCGTGGGTGGAGCTGAGGAGCCTGGCTATCTGAAACCACGCCCACCTAGCTCGACGTGATCGAGTTAGCTCAGGCTTGGGAGGTAATGCTATATGCTACTGACAGTACCAAGTCTGCGACTGCACAGGGCCTCGCACTAAAGTGACAGTTGATGATATAAAGTCAATTAAAAGTTCCTGTTTTTACCCTTCGAAATATTATAATAGTTAAAAGACATGGCTACAAGTTAGACTGTGTATCGTGATTCTGTACTATTCTGCTAGTTGAAAATGTATTATGCAGTAACTTAATATTACTCTGAGAGAGTGTGTGTGCCAGTGATTTATGTGCATACATGTCAGTCACTCTTTTTTTATAGTCTATGGTCCGTCAGCGCGGCATCGCTCGTCAAGTTCGTAGAGAGCTTATTCAGTCCATTTTAAATTCTGATTTTGGCCGCCTCTCAAATGGGTTAAACCATAGATATATTACCTATGAAGTTCAAGTAAATGCGCTAGAAATCCGCACTCATTCAAGGATGTGCATTTATTGCATGGACGGAGAAAGCACCGACACCTGCAGGATTTCATCTGACGGTATATAAGAATATTATAATCTATCTGTTCCGTGAGAGCAGAACGAACGAGCCTTTATTGACGTTTTTAAATCTGAAAATTCCAAAAAGCAACGAAATTGTCAGACATCCATTAGTGCATGTTCACAGAGGAAAACAACTGAAATACAGCGCTGGATGTTCTCTCGAACGATACTCGATGACAACGACAGAATCCAAAGCCGTGGCCGAAGTAATGGGTGTATTGAATTGAATTGTATGAAATAATCCCGAAAAAAAGCACAAACACTACAGAGATGGCAAGTTCAGCAGCTAAAATTTGCTGAGGTGAAATGATGGCTAACAGAAGACAAACGGCTAGCATTGACATCAGCGGCAATCCACCTGTCACTCAAGTGGCCACGCCCTTAATTATGCAGAACTTCAAGTCTTAGTATAATTTAAATGGATGAGTTAAAAAAAAAATCACCCCCCTCACAGTTGTCATGAAGGGCAAAATTAGCTGTATAGACCAAAACCACTTCGAGTACCAGGCTGTAAACATGTTTTTTCCTGCTGTAAAGTTGGGCATTTCAACATGGGGGAGATACAGATTTGACTCACTTCTGCACCTCAAGCGGCCAGTCGATGAATTGCCGTTGAATTCACTTCTGTGTAGGTTTCAAGAGAGAGACAGGGAGGTTGCCGCTTGATTTTAACCCATACTGAGTTTGAGAGTAATACATGCATTTATATCTTCTCGTCTTGACTATTGCAATTCAATTTATATATGTATTAATCAATCCTAAATGAACCGTTTGCAAATAGTACAAAATGCAGCTCCTAGACTTCTCACTGGCACACGTAAAACTGAGCACATTACCCCCATTTTGCTCTCTCTGCATTGGTGGCCTGTGTGTTTTAGAATAGAGTTTAAGATTTTACTCTTTGTTTTTAAGGTTTTAAATGGGTTGGCACCTTCTTATTTATCTGAACTTGTGACTGTTAACATATCTGCTAGATGTTCAAGGTCATCAAATCAGAATATGTTGAAGGTTCCCTGATCACGGTTAAAAAGAAAGAGAGACCGGGCTTTTGCCATAGTTGCCCCAAATTGTGGAATAGTTATTTGTTATCTATAAGGGTAATCACGAATCTCTGTTTAAGACAAAACTCAAATCATACCTTTTAGAGAAGGCTTATAATATGTGAGTCTATTTGAACTTGTTTTTTTCTGTATGTAAAGGTCTTTGTATGTTATTTTATTGTTTTGATTGGTGTTGTTTTTGCAACTTTTGTACAATACTATGGTTAGCAACAGTTGTTTTATTGTGCTATAGAAATAAATAAACTACATTACCAGAAAAACTTTCTTTAAATGTTGGAAAGACTTTTCTGGAATTCTAATATATTTCTTTTTGCACATTATGTGTATAACCCTAATTTGCATGTCACATGTGAAGTGTATATGTAACCATGCTCTTATATACATGCTCTTGAATCATACAGAACACTGTGCAGAGCTGTCTGGAGTGACTTCACACTGCAGGTAACACACTCTTTAAATCTCGATTAGTTTAGATTGATCGTAGCTATTGTAGAAAATGTGTCCGAGTCTAATTTGTTTGACCATTCAGATTTAACACATTAGTGAAATGCATTCAAAGAAGTAAAAGAAAAAATGATGAGGGTTTTTATGAGCCTGAGCCTCTAATGCATAATCATAGACCTTGACATCTTTCTTGAATAAAATGTGTTGACATATACTCTCAAATTTACTCATTATATACACAATGTAGATGGGTGTGACTGAATGACTGTGATTTGATTCATTCAATCTCACCCTTTATCGTCTCGTCTGACACGTACTTATATTTTTCTCTCTGTCTCCTTTGTAGATTACAATTGCACAATCATTAATTGATTAGAGAGGAACTGAGCATGAACGTCTCCACTGAGAACTTCAACTCAACTGAGTTTCATCCTTCCACCATGTTACAAGAACATTTGATACTGATGGGTTTCAGGATTGGTTTGCTTGGCTTTAATCTGCTGTTTGGGGTTCCTACACACTCCTATGTTTTGTGGCTTATTGCACGAGGAAGAAGAATTCCATCAGAAATCTTCAATGTCAATCTCACAGTTTGCGAGATAATTTACTCTTTTATTTTTTTTACACAAATATTACCAAGTCTAGAGTTACTAAATCCGTTTTTACAAGGACTAGGCATCACTGGTCGTCCTCTGTTTCATTGTTTGATGTGTGTTGAGCGTTACCTGGCAGTGGTTCATCCTGTAACCTTTCTGAAGTTCAAACCTCTCAGATATAGAATGATCTGCTGCACTGCGGTCTGGATAACTACATCCTGTTTGGCTACCATACAAATATTATCTAATCTGAAGACATATATATGGTTCTTCTCGCTGCAGTTCCTCCTCTTCCTCTCCATCCAGTTGTTTTGTCTTGTGGCTGTTCTCAGAGCTCTGAAGCAGTCAGGACCAGGAGAGAGAGGGAGAGAGAGAGAGGAGAAAAACAGCATAAAGAGAAGAGCATTTCATCTCATTCTAATAACTACTGTTACCTTGGTTATCATGTTTGTACCTTTTATTATCACTGGATTCATGACTGTTCTTCAAGAGCAAGAAGAGCTAGGATTTTCACTGATCTGGTTTCTTGGTCCTTCTTGTTTCATTCTGGCTGGTTTTGTGCAACCTGTTCTTTATCTGCACAGGGTTGGGAAACTATTCTGTCTGTTCTTCATAAAGTGAAAAACTGAATGTTTTATACAGAACATTCTGTCGCTGAACCTATTATTAATTCATACATTAGTGAGTTGGTAATTTTAGCTAAATAAACCCAAAACAAAATGGTCAGAATAAATGTTCAGCTTTAGAATGTTCTTTATGTAATTGTAGAATTTGGACTGTTAAGTATACGTGACCCTGGACCACAAAGCCAGTCTTATGGGTAATTTTTTATTTATTTAGATTTATACATCACATGAAAGCTGAATAAATAAGCCTTCCATTGATGCATGGTTTGTTAGGATAGGACAATATTTGGTCGAGATACAACTATTTGAAAATCTGGAATCTGAGGGTGCAAAAAAATCGAAACATTGAGAAAATCGCCTTTAAAGTTGTCCATTTCTGTTGCTGATTTTGCTGCATCCACTAACTAACAAAAATAAATTTTTGATATATTTAAGGTAGGAAATTTATAAAATATCTTCATGGATCATGATCTTTACTTTATATCCTAATGATTTTTGGCATAAAGAAAAATCAATCATTTTGACCCATACAATGTATTGTTGGCTATTGCCACAAATAAACCCGTGCGATAGTGATGCGCGGGTCGTCTCATAACCGGGTTGGGGCGGGTAAAGAAATTGTCACTTTATTTGCGGGGCGGGTCATTAAAAACAAAATAAAATAAAAATCCATATATGTTGCATGCAATGTCCAGCCTATATTAAATATTTGGGAATATCAATCTAATCATATTTTAGGTTCTTTTATAAGGCCGTAGCAATGCAACTTGCGTGATTTCCCCAAACCTTTGGCGTCACGTGACACAGCTCGCGCAAAGCAGCTCGCGCCAAGCAGCTCCCGCCGCCAGCCACAACAACAAAGACGGAGAAATAAAAGTGAAGATGGAAGATGAGGTGCGGGAGAAATTGAGGTCGGGATTTTACATAATTAAAAGAAAAAAGGTGAATGATGAATTAGATGAATACAAACGCTGCTTTGTAAATATTGAAAATGTTTAAATCATTATCTTATTAATATGACCTGATTTATGGTTCATATTCAGAATCGTCTGTTATTGCCAGTTTACATGGCGATGTTTCCAAGCACTTTCAGGCTGAAATAAAGGCTGTTTTCATTTACATTCAATGCCTAGTATGTCTATTTAATGGTCGCGGGTGCGGGGCGGGTTGTAAAAATAGATACAGTGGTGCGGGGCAGGTTGGGGCGGGCCAAATAATTTAATAAAAGCGGGACCCGCGGGTTGGAAAAAAAGCCGACCCGCGCATCACTACCGTGCGACTCATGACTGGTTTTGTGATCCAGAGTCACATATGTAGCCTACTTTTAACACCTGAGGGTGTTCAACCTTTAATTTACACTCTGTCTTTGTGAAAATAAAATTGTGACAATATAATCTGTTATTGAGAATAAGTCATCCATTGGTTTATAGATATTAGTTTGCATGTTTTGTTTTAAAATTAAAGTTTGTGTAAACCTTTTCTGTTGTAATGTTTTTTTTTTTTTGTTGTTGTTGTTTTTGTATTTTTTTATGATGTTCAAATAAGAAAATTCACATAAAAACAACCTGTGTTGTTTTCTATGCTCTATGCATATTAAACCAAACTTGTGTATGAATGTATTTACATTTTATCATTACACGTCAGTTTGGTATAGGATAAAACTCTGTCTCAAATTGTCATTATCTTTTGGTAATTTTCCACTGAAAATGTTTATTTAAAGATAATTACAAAATTTTAAGGGATTCTAAAATGTGTCTTTTTGCACCTAATGTGTAGACTATAACCCTAATTTGCATGTCACATGTGAAGTGTTTATATAACCATGCTCTTATATATTTAATCATACAGAACACTGTGCAGAGCTTTCTGGAGTGACTTCACACTGCAGGTAACACACTCTTTAAATCTCAAATAGTTTAGATTGATTAGCTATCGTAGAAAATGTTTCTAATTTGATTTGTTTGACCATTCAGATTTAACACATTATTGAAATGCATTCAAAGGACAGATAGTAAAAGAAAAAATTATGAGGGTTTTATGAAGCTGAGTCTCAAACACATAATCATAGAACTTGACTTCTTTCTTGAATAAAATGTGCTGACATGTATTCTCAAATCTACACATATATATACACAATGAAGATGGGTGTGACTGAATGACTGTGATTTGACCTATTCAGTCTCATCTTTTATCGTCACATCTGATGTTTTCTCTCTGTCTCCTTTGTAGATTACAATTGCACAATAATTTATTGATTAGAGAGGCACTGAGCATGAACGTCTCCACTGAGAACTTCAACTCAACCGAGGTTCATCCTTCCACCTATTTCATAAACAATGAAGATTTATTAGTGAAGGGTCTCAGGACTGGTTTTCTATGCTTTAATCTACTGTTCGGGGTTCCTACACACTCCTATGTTTTGTGGCTTATTGCACGAGGAGGAAGAATTCCATCAGAAATCTTCAATGTCAATCTCACAGTTTGCGAGATAATTTACTCTCTAGGTTTTTTTATTTTTCTTTCACAAACATTCCAGAGTCTAGGGTTACTACATCGTTTTTTACAAGGACTAGGCGTCACTGGTCGTCCTCTGTTTCATTGTCTGATGTGTGTTGAGCGTTACCTGGCAGTGGTTCATCCTGTAATCTTTCTGAAGTTCAAACCTCTCAGATATAGAGTGATCTGCTGCACTGCGGTCTGGATAACCACTCTTGGATCCTGTTTGGCTGCTATGACCATTCAAATATTATCTAATCTGAAGACATATTCATGGTTCTTCTTGCTGCAGTTCCTCCTCTTCCTCTCCATCCAGTTGTTTTGTCTTGTGGCTGTTCTCAGAGCTCTGAAGCAGTCAGGACCAGGAGAGAGAGGGAGAGAGAGAGAGGAGGAAAACCACATGAAGAGAAGAGCATTTCATCTCATTCTAATAACTACTGTTACCTTGGTTATCATGTTTGTACCTTTCGTTATCACTGGATTCATGACTGTTCTGCAACAGCAAGGAGTTCCAGTGATCTGGACTCTTGGTCTTAGTTGTTTCATTCTGGCTGGTTTTGTGCAACCTGTTCTTTATCTGCACAGGGTTGGAAAACTCTTCTGCCTTTGTTCTTCATAAAGTGAAAAAGTGAATGTTTTATACAGAACATGCTGTCACTGAACCTATTATTAATTCATATATTAGTGAGTTGGTAATTTTAGCTAAATAAACCCAAGACAAAATGGTCAGAATAAAATTGAAAATAAAATTGTGAAAGTAACAATATCATCTGTAACTGAGAATAAGTGAAGTCATCCATTGGTTTATAAACTGCTTTATAGATTCTAGTTTGCATGTTTTGGTTTAAAATTAAGGTTTGTGTAAACCTTTTCTGCTTTAAAGCTACACTGTGTAATTTTTTTAGTTGATTCTTAGCAAAAAACACTTAGTTCTTTCAAAAATATATGTGCTAATTAATGTATATTCACTTCTTTCAAGTAATAAAGTATTCTCGTAAGTTTATAATCTGCCATTGAAAGTCCATACGGGTGAGGGGTTAGAATGCCGGTCGCCATGTTGCTCCTCCATCTTGAAACTACATTAACCAAAGAGGGACATATCTGTAAATTCAAGCTTCGCCTTTTGCGTTTTTCACTCAGTGACACCGTGACGAATGCGAGGGGGAGATTACTCACGAGCTCACGAGCTCGCGAGTCGCGACTGCGGCAGATTTGAAAGATAGTGTGGTGTGTGTGTGTGCGTTCACTCACATTTGAAAGAGAAAATTAAAACGTCAACGCAACAGGCAATTCAGCAAGACCAAAGTCAATAATGGAGTAACTTTTCCCAGATGGAAAGAGCTCATGAGGAGCAAAGATTTTAAAACGGACGCCGAAGTTGCCTGCTTTCTCCTCGACAGGTAATTCAGCCTATTTGTGTAAATAATAACTTCATCCTCGAGTCAATGGTGAAAAAGTATTGTTTACCTTGTAACATAAATCTGTGCTGCGACGGATCACAGGTGATGAATAGTCTATAAAAAAATAGGACACTGTAAATTTCTGTTATTTTTAATTGCTTTTACTTTGTAATTGCTTGTAACGTTAGCCTAAACTGATTATGCTGGGATAGCCGAATCCAAGGGTGAAGTTTACCTCCTGACGATCTGTCCTGTAGTTTTATTCATTTTAGACATATTATTGTTTATTATTGTCATTGACGAAGTCGATAACTGGAAGCCATGTTAGTCTTGGAATAATGAGTTAAAACGCCCTCGGAATTGAAAGGAACAGAAACTAATATTCACTGGGTAGTCATATACAATTTCACCACTAGATGGGGGGAGAAAATCACACAGTGTAGCTTTAATGTTTATTATTATTTTTTAAAATGTATAGAAATGTTCAAGAAAATTCATATACAAACAAACTGTGTTGTTTTCTATGCACATTAAACTAAAACTTTTTATATGAATCTATTTGCATTGTATACTGTATTCATACTTTAGTTTGATATTTTATTAGGCTAAAACTCAGACTCAAAAACTTAGTCTCAATTTGGCATTATCGTTTGGTAACTTTCTCTACATCAAACCACTGAAATTGTTTATTTACATTTGTATGTATATATTTACCACATTTTAATACAAGAAGAAATCTTAGTATTAGGCTCTTTTAATAGTATCAAATTGCATTTTATTATCTGTTGATGCTGGTAACTAGTAGGCCTACTTCTGCTATCGGATTTGAGTGCAGCCTTTGATACGGTTGATCATGATATCCTTATGTTTGTTCTGTTTGTAAGGCATTGGCATTGATGTCCAATAATTATTTTAATCTCAATGAGAGTAAGACTGAGGCAATTGTGTTCGGACCATTAGTTGTCTCTGGCAGCTTAAATCAAGTGTTGGGCAGCTTAGCTTATGTAAAGCCACCTGTTAAAAACATGGGTGTTGTCTTTGACTCTGCCCTGTCATTTGATAAGCAGGTAAATGCAGTATAGTCAAATCGAGCTTTTTCCAGCTAAGACTAAGGTTAAAAAGATGTTTAACCCAAACTGAGTTTGAGAGAGTAATACATGCATTTATATCTTCTCGTCTTGACTATTGCAGTTCAATTTATATATGTATTAATCAATCCTATATGAACCGTTTGCAAATAGTGCAAAAGACTTCTCACTGGCACACGTAAAAATGAGCGCATTACCCCCGTCTTGCTCTCTCTGCATTGGTGGCCGGTGTGTTTTAGAATAGAGTTTAAGATTTTACTCTTTGTTTTTAAGGTTTTAAATGGGTTGGCACCTTCTTATTTATCTGAACTTGTGACTGTTAACATATCTGCTAGATGTTCAAGGTCATCAAATCAGAATATGTTGAAGGTTCCCTGATCACGGTTAAAAAGAAAGGGAGACCGGGCTTTTGCCATAGTCGGCCCAAAATTGTAGAATAGTTATTTGTTATCTATAAGGGTAATCACGAATCTCTGTTTAAGACAAAACTCAAATCATACCTTTTAGAGAAGGCTTATAATATGTGAGTCTGTTTGAGCTTGTATTTTTCTGTATGTAAATGTCTTTGTATGTTATTTTATTGTTTTGATTGGTGTTGTTTTTGCAACTTTTGTACAATACAATGGTTAGCGACAGTTGTTTTATTGTGCTATAGAAATAAATAAACTACATTACCAGAAAAACTTTCTTTAAATGTTGGAAAGACTTTTCTGGAATTCTAATATATTTATTTTTGCACCTTATGTGTATAACCCTAATTTGCATGTCACAAGTGAAGTGTTTATATAACCATGCTCTTAATCATACAGAACACTGTGCAGAGCTTTCTGGAGTGACTTCACACTGCAGGTAACACACTCTTTAAATCTCGATTAGTTTAGATTGATTAGCTATCGTAAAAAATGTGTCTGAGTCTGATTTGTTTGACCATTCAGATTTAACACATTAGTGAAATGCATTCAAAGAAGTAAAAGAAAAAAATTACGAGGGTTTTTATGAGCCTGAGCCTCTAACGCATAATCATAGACCTTGACATCTTTCTTGAATAAAATGTGTTGACATATACTCTCAAATTTACTCATTATATACACAATGTAGATGGGTTTGACTGAATGACTGTGATTTGATTCATTCAATCTCACCCTTTATCGTCTCGTCTGACACGTACTTACATTTTTCTCTCTGTCTCCTTTGTAGATTACAATTGCACAATCATTTATTGATTAGAGAGGCACTGAGCATGAACGTCTCCACTGAGAACTTCAACTCAACTGAGTTTCATCCTTCCACCATAATACAAGAACAATTGATACTGATGGGTTTCAGGATTGGTTTTCTATGCTGTAATCTACTGTTTGGGGTTCCTACACACTCCTATGTTTTGTGGCTTATTGCACGAGGAAGAAGAATTCCATCAGAAATCTTCAATGTCAATCTCACAGTTTGCGAGATAATTTACTCTTTTATTTTTTTTACACAAATATTACCAAGTCTAGAGTTACTATATCCATTTTTACAAGGGCTGGGCGTCACTGGTCGTCCTCTGTTTCATTGTCTGATGTGTGTTGAGCGTTACCTGGCAGTGGTTCATCCTGTAACCTTTCTGAAGTTCAAACCTCTCAGATATAGAGTGATCTGCTGCACTGCGGTCTGGATAACCACTCTTGGATCCTGTTTGGCTGCTATGACCATTCAAATATTATCTAATCTGAAGACATATTCATGGTTCTTCTTGCTGCAATTACTCTTCTTCCTCTCCATCCAGTTGTTTTGTCTTGTGGCTGTTCTCAGAGCTCTGAAGCAGTCAGGACCAGGAGAGAGAGGGAGAGAGAGAGAGGAGAAAAACCACATGAAGAGAAGACCATTTCATCTCATTCTAATATCTACTGTTACCTTGGTTATCATGTTTGTACCTTTCGTTATCACTGGATTCCTCAATGTTCTGCAACAGCAAGAACAGCAAGGAGTTCCAGTGATCTGGTCTCTTGGTCTTAGTTGTTTCATTCTGGCTGGTTTTGTGCAACCTGTTCTTTATCTGCACAGGGTTGGAAAACTATTCTGCCTTTGTTCTTCATAAAGTGAAAAAGTGAATGTTTTATACAGAACATGCTGTCACTGAACCTATTATTAATTCATATATTAGTGAGTTGGTCATTTTAGCTAAATAAACCCAAGACAAAATGGTCAGAATAAAATTGAAAATAAAATTGTGAAAGTAACAATATCATCTGTAACTGAGAAGAAGTGAAGTCATCCATTGGTTTATAAACTGCTTTATAGATTCTAGTTTGCATGTTTTGGTTTAAAATGAAGATTTGTGTAAACCTTTTCTGCTTTAATGTTTATTATTATTTTTTTAAATGTATAGAAATGTTCAAGAAAATTCATATACAAACAAACTGTGTTGTTTTCTATGCACATTAAACTAAAACTTTTTATATGAATCTATTTGCATTGTATACTGTATTCATATTTTAGTTTGATATTTTATTAGGCTAAAACTCAGACTCAAAAACTTAGTGTCAATTTGGCATTATCGTTTGGTAACTTTCTCTACATCAAACCACTGAAATTGTTTATTTACATTTGTATGTATATATTTACCAAATTTTAATACAAGAAGAAATCTTAGCATTAGGCTCTTTTAATAGTATCAAATAACATTTTATTATCTGTTGATGCTGGTAACTAGTAGGCCTACTTCTGCTATCGGATTTGAGTGCAGCCTTTGATACGGTTGATCATGATATCCTTATGTTTGTTCTGTTTGTCAGACATTGGCATTGATGTCCAATAATTATTTTAATCTCAATGAGAGTAAGACTGAGGCAATTGTGTTCGGACCATTAGTTGTCTCTGGCAGCTTAAATCAAGTGTTGGGCAGCTTAGCTTATGTAAAGCCACCTGTTAAAAACATGGGTGTTGTCTTTGACTCTGCCCTGTCATTTGATAAGCAGGTAAATGCAGTATAGTCAAATCGAGCTTTTTCCAGCTAAGACTAAGGTTAAAAAGATGTTTAACCCAAACTGAGTTTGAGAGAATAATACATGCATTTATATCTTCTCGTCTTGACTATTGCAGTTCAATTTATATATGTATTAATCAATCCTATATGAACCGTTTGCAAATAGTGCAAAAGACTTCTCACTGGCACACGTAAAAATGAGCACATTACCCCCGTCTTGCTCTCTCTGCATTGGTGGCCGGTGTGTTTTAGAATAGAGTTTAAGATTTTACTCTTTGTTTTTAAGGTTTTAAATGGGTTGGCACCTTCTTATTTATCTGAACTTGTGACTGTTAACATATCTGCTAGATGTTCAAGGTCATCAAATCAGAATATGTTGAAGGTTCCCTGATCACGGTTAAAAAGAAAGAGAGACCGGGCTTTTGCCATAGTCGGCCCAAAATTGTGGAATAGTTATTTGTTATCTATAAGGGTAATCACGAATCTCTGTTTAAGACAAACTCAAATCATACCTTTTAGAGAAGGCTTATAATATGTGAGTCTTTTTGAGCTTTTTTTCTATATGCAAATGTCTTTGTATGTTATTTTATTGTTTTGATTGGTGTTGTTTTTGCAACTTTTGTACAATACAATGGTTAGCAACAGTTGTTTTATTGTGCTATAGAAATAAATAAACTACATTACCAGAAAAAAAAATAACCACTTTAAATGTTGGAAAGACTTTTTTAGAATTCTAATATATTTCTTTTTGCACCTTATGTGTATAACCCTAATTTGCATGTCACAAGTGAAGTGTTTATATAACCATGCTCTTATATACATGCTCTTTAATCATACAGAACACTGTGCAGAGCTTTCTGGAGTGACTTCACACTGCAGTGTTACGTCCTGTGACGTAGTCTTGTTTATATTGTGCTGGTGATTTTTGTTTTCTCTTTTTCTATCTCTCTCTCTCTCCCTCTTTCTCATGCAGCACTCCAAATTGTCCGCAGCTGATGCCAATTAGCAGGAGCGTGGCTTATCTGTTGGCAGCCTGTATAAAACCACAAAGAGACTGTGATTGACAGAGTCCCTCTCCAGCTATCCCAGACATTAGTGTGTGTGTGAATTGCTGTATAAAAGAGAACTTATATTCTTTGGTGAAACCTGTTGTCTGAGTCCAATGACCATTTAAACTATGTGAGTTTAAACCGTGTAGGGAGTTGGGCGCCAATTTGTTTGGAGTATCCACTCCTTAACTTTTTTCCTGTTTATTTCTAGTCAGGGAGAGAGGTAAGACAACTGTCTTTAATTTCTCATTTATTTTTGTTAGGTAAGTTATCTGGGTTTAAACTTTAGGAAGTCCTTGTCTTGTTTGTTATTTTGGCCTGGCCCTCTCCTGACGATATGGTTATTTAAGTTTGTTTGTCTGTTTATTGATCTTTGTTTGCTTTATAAATATATTGATTGAACCTTTATTAAAAAGAAACTCGTTCAGCACACTTTCTCTCAGTTTCCTTTTGTTGCTAGTAGTAAATCAATGGGTGTTGTGTAGCCTTTTGGTGATTTTATAGGTGAAAAAGAATTAGAGCTGGGATAGATGGAAAGGAGATTTCTCACGTTTATTTACTTTTTGTTACATCTGTTACTCCCTCTTTGAAACCCCTAGACTAAAAAGTGGGAACGTAACAATTGGGGGCTCGTCCTTTGCGTTCTTTTGTGTGATCTTGTTGTGTTTTTTTTTTCAAAGTACTACTAATTTTGCCCTGTGACAATTTGCTCGTCCTTACTAATATTGAGGATTCGTTACTCGCTTGCAAGCAACTCTACTTTGGTGAGTACGACTTTTTTCTTGATTGCTGGCTGTTTTCTTCTTTGAGTGAAAGAGGAGAGTGTAGTAGGGGATTAAGATGGAATTTGATCTGCTCTCATTTACTCTTGCGCCATCTTTTGAAGTCTTTAATCGCTGTAAAAAAAAAAGATCTTATTCAGATAGCAGAATTTTTTAACATCGTCATTGTCAAAGAAGCTACCAAGCAGGTCATTAAAGAAAAGTTGTATGACAAATTGGTAAGTGATGGAATTTTGCCGAGACAGAGCGACGATAGTGAGGTGGTAGAGCAACTCAACGCTGCCGCAGGTAAAGAGGTGGGTAGTGTAGGTCCACCTGACACAGAAGCTATTGCTTTTCAAGATCCTAGGTTAGCACTGAGGTTAAAGGAGTTAGATCTGGAAATAAAGAAGCAGGAGTGTGAAGCTCAGATGATTAAGTTGAGAACTGTTGAAGCGGAGGCTGATAGGGATATTAAGTTGCGAAAATTGGCTTTAGAAGCTCAGCGTGCTGCTCTACAACCAATCCCTTTTCCGCGTACCAAAACTTCTTCAGTGTCTTCTCCTACATTAACAGCAACTAGTCCTTTGGCTGAAGGGCATAGCGACATGTTTACTACAGTTCCTTTTGACCCCAGTAGATATATTAAACTAGTACCACCGTTCAGAGAAGCGGAAGTAGATTCCTACTTTGTAACATTCGAGCGAGTCGCAGGAAAATTAGGCTGGCCAAAAGAGATGTGGGCTCTTTTATTGCAGTGTAGCCTTACGGGAAAAGCGCAGGAGGTTTGTTCTGCTCTGCCAATCGAATCTTCTCTTGACTATGACATAATTAAGGCAGCGGTTTTACGCGCATTTAAACTTGTCCCTGAAGCATACCGGCAAAAATTTCGGCGACACGTGAAAACAGCCAGGCAGTCGTACGTAGAGTTTGCAAGGGAGAAAAAAATCCTCTTTGATAAATGGTGTCTCTCTAGCAAAATAACAACTCTGGAAGAGTTGCAAGAGTTAATCATGCTAGAAGACTTTAAGAATTGTGTCCCAGAGAATGTGGTGGTTCATTTGAACGAACAAAAAGTTGCATGCTTGTCTAACGCTGCTGTTTTGGCTGACGAGTTCGTATTAACACATCGCACTGTTTTTGCTGCAGGACGGCAGCCGAAATTCTCTGCGCCATATGCGGGCGATATGCCAAATGTGATGCCTCATGTAATGCGCCCTGCTAGAGCAGAAAATTTCACGAAGAGTGCTCGTAAATTTAAGTCTGGTAATAGTGAGAGACGGGAATGTTTCTACTGTCTAAGCCCTGAACATTTGATTGCGGACTGTCATCAGTGGAAGCAGAAGGGTTCGAAAACTAAGAGTGTAGCACTTGCTCAGTCCTTACCAAAATTAAGCCCAGCTGATGTAGAAAGTTACCAGCCGTTTCTTCTAGAGGGCATGGTTTCTATATTCCCTGATGCTGAGTTTAAGCCAGTAGTCATGCTTAGAGATACTGGAGCTGCGCAATCCTTTATTCTTGAGAGTAGCCTACCATTTTCTGCTGACACGTACACAGGGTATGATGTGTTGGTCCGTGGTATTGAGATGCGCTGTGCTAATGTACCTTTGCATACGGTTCATTTAAAGTCAGGTCTTGTCAGTGGAGCTGTTAAGCTGGGTGTCCGTAGACAGTTACCTGTAAAAGGTATAGACTTAATTGTTGGGAATGATTTAGCAGGTGGCGAAGTTTTTCCCTCTCCAATTGTGTCATATACCCCAAGTGTAGAGGACCAGACTAATCTTGCTACTTTGTATCCTTCAGCATTCCCTGCATGCGCAGTGACTCGTGCACAAGCACAAAAATTCAAAGAAGTGGTGGATCTCACTGATTCTTTTCTGGTTGCTGACACTACCCCATGTGAGTATACACTGACCACAGAGCCTGAGCTTGCACCTGATCCCAGTTTGGAGTCAAAAGTCCCCTTAAAAGTGAGTCGAGAACATTTGATAACAGCGCAGAGAGAAGACCCAACGCTAGCTAAGTGTGTTAAAGCTACCGATCTTGGGCAAGCACCTAATTCTGGGGTAAAGTATTTCTGGGATCATGGACTGCTGATGCGTAGATGGAAACCAGACGAAGAAGATGAGAACTGTCAGGTGGTGCAGCAAATTGTTTTGCCTTCTGGCTATCAAACACATGTGTTGAAGCTGGCTCATGAACATGTAATGTCCGGGCATCTAGGAGTGACGAAGACATACCATCGAGTTTCCAGATACTTCTACTGGCCTGGTATAAAGTCTGCTGTGTCTACCTTTTGCAAAGTTTGCCAACTCACAGGAAAACCGAACCAAAGAGTTCCTGTTGCTCCTCTTATGCCAATCCCTGTGATGTGTGAGCCATTTGAACGACTGATCATCGATTGTGTGGGCCCGTTGCCCAAGTCCAAGGCAGGACATCAATATATGTTGACTATCATGTGTGCTGCAACACGCTTTCCCGAAGCAGTTCCATTACGCAACCTGAGAGCCAAAGCAGTTGTGAAAGAGCTGATCAAGTTCTGTTCCACTTTCGGCCTGCCAAAAGTAATCCAGACGGACCGTGGCACAAATTTTACATCAAGAATGTTTGAACAGATTCTGAAGGAGCTTGACATAAATCATCAGTTATCCAGTGCCTACCACCCGGAGTCACAAGGTGCGATTGAAAGATTTCATCAAACTCTTAAAACGATGCTGCGCAGCTATTGTGTTGAGACGGGAAAAGATTGGGACGAGGGTCTCCCCTTTCTTCTGTTCGCTGTGAGAGAGACAGTACAAGAGTCTCTTGGATATAGTCCAGCTGAGCTCGTCTTCGGTCATGTGGTGCGAGGACCGTTAAAGTTGTTGAGCGAGCAGCTGTTGACTGAACATCCAATACCTGTGGCTATCCCTGATTATGTCCAGTCTCTCCGTCAGAGACTTCAGAGTGCTCGTGAAGTGGCAGCAAAACACCTTGAAATCACACAAGGCAAGATGAAAGCACGCTTTGACCAGAAGTCTGTTAAAAGATCTTTCCAGCCTGGTGATTCGGTTCTAGCTCTGCTACCCACTCCTGGTTCTGTGTTCCAGGCAAAGTTTAATGGGCCCTACATTGTCAAGAAGAAAGTGAGTGACACAAATTACGTCATTAACACACCTGACCGCAGACGTAAAAGCCGTTTGTGCCACATCAACATGCTGAAAAGGTATGTGACTGCACAATGCAAAAGTGAAACGAAGTGTGATAAACCCACAGATGAAACGAACTGTGTGACGGCAAGTGTGCCAACCTCCACTGTTGCTATGGTTGCCAACTATACCATGGAAGAAGACGGATTGTGTAGCAGAGATGTTCAAATTTCCTCCACACGTTTACAGAACTCTGCCATTCTAAACGACCTCAAGAATTACCTTGCTCATCTCGGTGAAAGTCAAGCTAAAGAACTGACTGATTTACTGCACAAATTCCCTAGTCTGTTCTCAGATGTGCCTGGAAAAACTACAATGTGTTCTCATGACATTGATGTTGGAAATGCATCCCCGATCAAACAGCATCCTTATCGAGTCAATCCCCAAAAGCGAAATATAATGAAGGCTGAAGTGGAGTATATGCTGCAGAACGGATTTGCTGTGCCCAGTCAAAGTCCCTGGAGTTCGCCCTGCCTCCTGGTACCAAAACCTGATTCCACCTATCGCTTCTGCACTGACTTTCGTAAAGTCAATAACATAACTAAAGCTGATTCCTTCCCGCTTCCTAGAATGGAAGATTGTGTGGACCGGGTCGGTAATGCGAAGTTTGTAACAAAGCTAGACCTCTTGAAGGGATACTGGCAGGTGCCTCTGACTCCACGTGCATCAGAAATCTCAGCTTTTGTCACTCCAGACAATTTTCTGCAGTATTCGGTTTTAGCTTTTGGGATGCGAAACGCTCCCGCCACATTCCAACGTTTAATGTATAATGTGTTGGCAGGTGTGGAAAAACTGTGAAGTGTACTTGGATGATGTGGTTATCCATTCACATAACTGGACAGAACATCTTTCAACCCTCGAGAATGTTTTTCAGCATTTTTCCGATGCTTCATTGACCTTGAACCTTGCCAAGTGCGAGTTTGCAAAAGCAATGATCAGCTATTTGGGTAAGCAAGTGGGGCAGGGAATGGTGAAGCCTGTCGAGGCCAAAGTTGCAGCTATACTCGAATACAAGATTCCCTCTAATAAACGTGAACTGCGCAGGTTCCTTGGGATGTGTGGGTACTATCGTGCTTTCTGCCCAAACTTTTCCTCAGTTGTCTCGTCACTAACTGATCTGCTAAGCACTACAAAGAGGTTTGTCTGGACACCCAGTTGTGAGTATGCTTTTAATGCAGCAAAAGACTTGCTCTGTAATGCTCCGATACTCAAAGCCCCGCAATTTGATGCCCCGTTTAAGTTAGAGGTTGATGCCTCAGCTACAGGAGCTGGTGCGGTCCTGTTGCAGGAGGACAATTTTTGTGTAGAACATCCAGTTTCATTCTTTTCTAAAAAGTTCTCAAGGTGTCAGCAGAACTATAGTGTTATTGAGAAGGAAGCACTTGCAATGTTGATGGCACTACAGCACTTTGAAGTGTACTTGGGTGGTAGTGTTGCTCCAATAGTAGTGTACACAGACCATAACCCGTTAATTTTTCTTGAGCGCATGTCCAATGCGAGTCAGCGGCTTATGCGGTGGTCTCTTGCGGTACAAGAGTTTAATCTTGACATCCGTTACAAAAAAGGCTCCGAAAATGTTGTTGCGGATGCGTTGTCTAGGTCATAAATGGTTTAATGATTTATGATTACAATAACATGTGAATATTTAATAGTGAAAGTGAATTGGTGACTGTATTATAAATAACTCTATTTATAATCTTAACGGTGGGGGTGTTACGTCCTGTGACGTACAGTAGTCTTGTTTATATTGTGCTGGTGATTTTTGTTTTCTCTTTTTCTATCTCTCTCTCTCTCTCTCCCTCTTTCTCATGCAGCACTCCAAATTGTCCGCAGCTGATGCCAATTAGCAGGAGCGTGGCTTATCTGTTGGCAGCCTGTATAAAACCACAAAGAGACTGTGATTGACAGAGTCCCTCTCCAGCTATCCCAGACATTAGTGTGTGTGTGAATTGCTGTATAAAAGAGAACTTGTATTCTTTGGTGAAACCTGTTGTCTGAGTCCAATGACCATTTAAACTATGTGAGTTTAAACCGTGTAGGGAGTTGGGCGCCAATTTGTTTGGAGTATCCACTCCTTAACTTTTTTCCTGTTTATTTCTAGTCAGGGAGAGAGGTAAGACAACTGTCTTTAATTTCTCATTTATTTTTGTTAGGTAAGTTATCTGGGTTTAAACTTTAGGAAGTCCTTGTCTTGTTTGTTATTTTGGCCTGGCCCTCTCCTGACGATATGGTTATTTAAGTTTGTTTGTCTGTTTATTGATCTTTGTTTGCTTTATAAATATATTGATTGAACCTTTATTAAAAAGAAACTCGTTCAGCACACTTTCTCTCAGTTTCCTTTTGTTGCTAGTAGTAAATCAATGGGTGTTGTGTAGCCTTTTGGTGATTTTATAGGTGAAAAAGAATTAGAGCTGGGATACATGGAAAGGAGATTTCTCACGTTTATTTACTTTTTGTTACATCTGTTACTCCCTCTTTGAAACCCCTAGACTAAAAAGTGGGAACGTAACAGCAGGTAACACACTCTTTAAATCTCGATTCGTTTATATTGATTAGCTATCGTAAAAAATGTGTCTGAGTCTGATTTGTTTGACCATTCAGATTTAACGCATTAGTGAAATGCATTCAAAGAAGTAAAAGAAAAAAATGACGAGGGTTTTTATGAAGCTGAGTCTCTAATGCATAATCATAGACCTTGACATCTTTCTTGAATAAAATGTGCTGACATATACTCTCAAATTTACTCATTATATACACAATGTAGATGGGTGTGACTGAATGAGTGTGATTTGATTCATTCAATCTCACCCTTTATCGTCTCGTCTGACACGTACTTATATTTTTCTCTCTGTCTCCTTTGTAGATTACAATTGCACAATCATTTATTGATTAGAGAGGAACTGAGCATGAACGTCTCCACTGAGAACTTCAACTCAACTGAGTTTCATCCTTCCACCATAATACAAGAACAATTGATACTGATGGGTTTCAGGATTGGTTTTCTATGCTGTAATCTACTGTTTGGGGTTCCTACACACTCCTATGTTTTGTGGCTTATTGCACGAGGAAGAAGAATTCCATCAGAAATCTTCAATGTCAATCTCACAGTTTGCGAGATAATTTACTCTTTTATTTTTTTTACACAAATATTACCAAGTCTAGAGTTACTATATCCATTTTTACAAGGGCTGGGCGTCACTGGTCGTCCTCTGTTTCATTGTCTGATGTGTGTTGAGCGTTACCTGGCAGTGGTTCATCCTGTAACCTTTCTGAAGTTCAAACCTCTCAGATATAGAGTGATCTGCTGCACTGCGGTCTGGATAACCACTCTTGGATCCTGTTTGGCTGCTATGACCATTCAAATATTATCTAATCTGAAGACATATTCATGGTTCTTCTTGCTGCAATTACTCTTCTTCCTCTCCATCCAGTTGTTTTGTCTTGTGGCTGTTCTCAGAGCTCTGAAGCAGTCAGGACCAGGAGAGAGAGGGAGAGAGAGAGAGGAGAAAAACCACATGAAGAGAAGACCATTTCATCTCATTCTAATATCTACTGTTACCTTGGTTATCATGTTTGTACCTTTCGTTATCACTGGATTCCTCAATGTTCTGCAACAGCAAGAACAGCAAGGAGTTCCAGTGATCTGGTCTCTTGGTCTTAGTTGTTTCATTCTGGCTGGTTTTGTGCAACCTGTTCTTTATCTGCACAGGGTTGGAAAACTATTCTGCCTTTGTTCTTCATAAAGTGAAAAAGTGAATGTTTTATACAGAACATGCTGTCACTGAACCTATTATTAATTCATATATTAGTGAGTTGGTCATTTTAGCTAAATAAACCCAAGACAAAATGGTCAGAATAAAATTGAAAATAAAATTGTGAAAGTAACAATATCATCTGTAACTGAGAAGAAGTGAAGTCATCCATTGGTTTATAAACTGCTTTATAGATTCTAGTTTGCATGTTTTGGTTTAAAATGAAGATTTGTGTAAACCTTTTCTGCTTTAATGTTTATTATTATTTTTTTAAATGTATAGAAATGTTCAAGAAAATTCATATACAAACAAACTGTGTTGTTTTCTATGCACATTAAACTAAAACTTTTTATATGAATCTATTTGCATTGTATACTGTATTCATATTTTAGTTTGATATTTTATTAGGCTAAAACTCAGACTCAAAAACTTAGTGTCAATTTGGCATTATCGTTTGGTAACTTTCTCTACATCAAACCACTGAAATTGTTTATTTACATTTGTATGTATATATTTACCAAATTTTAATACAAGAAGAAATCTTAGCATTAGGCTCTTTTAATAGTATCAAATAACATTTTATTATCTGTTGATGCTGGTAACTAGTAGGCCTACTTCTGCTATCGGATTTGAGTGCAGCCTTTGATACGGTTGATCATGATATCCTTATGTTTGTTCTGTTTGTCAGACATTGGCATTGATGTCCAATAATTATTTTAATCTCAATGAGAGTAAGACTGAGGCAATTGTGTTCGGACCATTAGTTGTCTCTGGCAGCTTAAATCAAGTGTTGGGCAGCTTAGCTTATGTAAAGCCACCTGTTAAAAACATGGGTGTTGTCTTTGACTCTGCCCTGTCATTTGATAAGCAGGTAAATGCAGTATAGTCAAATCGAGCTTTTTCCAGCTAAGACTAAGGTTAAAAAGATGTTTAACCCAAACTGAGTTTGAGAGAATAATACATGCATTTATATCTTCTCGTCTTGACTATTGCAGTTCAATTTATATATGTATTAATCAATCCTATATGAACCGTTTGCAAATAGTGCAAAAGACTTCTCACTGGCACACGTAAAAATGAGCACATTACCCCTGTCTTGCTCTCTCTGCATTGGTGGCCGGTGTGTTTTAGAATAGAGTTTAAGATTTTACTCTTTGTTTTTAAGGTTTTAAATGGGTTGGCACCTTCTTATTTATCTGAACTTGTGACTGTTAACATATCTGCTAGATGTTCAAGGTCATCAAATCAGAATATGTTGAAGGTTCCCTGATCACGGTTAAAAAGAAAGAGAGACCGGGCTTTTGCCATAGTCGGCCCAAAATTGTGGAATAGTTATTTGTTATCTATAAGGGTAATCACGAATCTCTGTTTAAGACAAACTCAAATCATACCTTTTAGAGAAGGCTTATAATATGTGAGTCTTTTTGAGCTTTTTTTCTGTATGCAAATGTCTTTGTATGTTATTTTATTGTTTTGATTGGTGTTGTTTTTGCAACTTTTGTACAATACAATGGTTAGCAACAGTTGTTTTATTGTGCTATAGAAATAAATAAACTACATTACCAGAAAAAAAAATAACCACTTTAAATGTTGGAAAGACTTTTTTAGAATTCTAATATATTTCTTTTTGCACCTTATGTGTATAACCCTAATTTGCATGTCACAAGTGAAGTGTTTATATAACCATGCTCTTATATACATGCTCTTTAATCATACAGAACACTGTGCAGAGCTTTCTGGAGTGACTTCACACTGCAGGTAACACACTCTTTAAATCTCGATTCGTTTATATTGATTAGCTATCGTAAAAAATGTGTCTGAGTCTGATTTGTTTGACCATTCAGATTTAACGCATTAGTGAAATGCATTCAAAGAAGTAAAAGAAAAAAATGACGAGGGTTTTTATGAAGCTGAGTCTCTAATGCATAATCATAGACCTTGACATCTTTCTTGAATAAAATGTGCTGACATATACTCTCAAATTTACACATTATATACACAATGTAGATGGGTGTGACTGAATGAGTGTGATTTGATTCATTCAATCTCACCCTTTATCGTCTCGTCTGACACGTACTTATATTTTTCTCTCTGTCTCCTTTGTAGATTACAATTGCACAATCATTTATTGATTAGAGAGGAACTGAGCATGAACGTCTCCACTGAGAACTTCAACTCAACTGAGTTTCATCCTTCCACCATAATACAAGAACAATTGATACTGATGGGTTTCAGGATTGGTTTGCTAGGCTTTAATCTACTGTTCGGGGTTCCTACACACTCCTATGTTTTGTGGCTTATTGCACGAGGAAGAAGAATTCCATCAGAAATCTTCAATGTCAATCTCACAGTTTGTGAGATAATTTACTCTTTTATTTTTTTTACACAAATATTACCAAGTCTAGAGTTACTATATACATTTTTACAAGGACTAGGCATCACTGGTCGTCCTCTGTTTCATTGTCTGATGTGTGTTGAGCGTTACCTGGCAGTGGTTCATCCTGTAACCTTTCTGAAGTTCAAACCTCTCAGATATAGAGTGATCTGCTGCACTGCGGTCTGGATAACCACTCTTGGATCCTGTTTGGCTACCATACAAATATCATCTAATCTGAAGACATATATATGGTTCTTCTCGCTGCAGTTCCTCCTCTTCCTCTCCATCCAGTTGTTTTGTCTTGTGGCTGTTCTCAGAGCTCTGAAGCAGTCAGGACCAGGAGAGAGAGGGAGAGAGAGAGAGGAGAAAAACCACATGAAGAGAAGAGCATTTCATCTCATTCTAATAACTACTGTTACCTTGGTTGTCATGTTTGTACCTTTTGTTATCACTGGATTCATGACTGTTCTGCAACAGCAAGGAGTTCCAGTGATCTGGACTCTTGGTCTTAGTTGTTTCATTCTGGCTGGTTTTGTGCAACCTGTTCTTTATCTGCACAGGGTTGGAAAACTCTTCTGCCTTTGTTCTTCATAAAGTGAAAAAGTGAATGTTTTATACAGAACATGCTGTCACTGAACCTATTATTAATTCATATACAGGTATTAGTGAGTTGGTCATTTTAGCTAAATAAACCCAAGACAAAATGGTCAGAATAAAATTGAAAATAAAATTGTGAAAGTAACAATATCATCTGTAACTGAGAATAAGTGAAGTCATCCATTGGTTTATAAACTGCTTTATAGATTCTAGTTTGCATGTTTTGGTTTAAAATTAAGGTTTGTGTAAACCTTTTCTGCTTTAAAGCTACACTGTGTAATTTTTTTAGTTGATTCTTAGCAAAAAACACTTAGTTCTTTCAAAAATATATGTGCTCATTAATGTATATTCACTTCTTTCAAGTAATAAAGTATTCTCGTAAGTTTATAATCTGCCATTGAAAGTCCATACGGGTGAGGGGTTAGAATGCCGGTCGCCATGTTGCTCCTCCATCTTGAAACTACATTAACCAAAGAGGGACATATCTGTAAAGTCAAGCTTCGCCTTTTGCGTTTTTCACTCAGTGACACCGTGACGAATGCGAGGGGGAGATTACTCGCGAGCTCGCGAGTCGCGACTGCGGCAGATTTGAAAGATAGTGTGGTGTGTGTGTGTGCGTTCACTCACATTTGAAAGAGAAAATTAAAACGTCAACGCAACAGGCAATTCAGCAAGACCAAAGTCAATAATGGAGTAACTTTTCCCAGATGGAAAGAGCTCATGAGGAGCAAAGATTTTAAAACGGACGCCGAAGTTGCCTGCTTTCTTCTCGACAGGTAATTCAGCCTATTTGTGTAAATAATAACTTCATCCTCGAGTCAATGGTGAAAAAGTATTGTTTACTTTGTAACATAAATCTGTGCTGCGACGGATCACAGGTGATGAATAGTTATAAAGGCGCAATTTAAGCTATAGGCCTATAAAAAAATAGGACACTGTAAATTTTTGTTATTTTTAATTGCTTTTACTTTGTAATTGCTTGTAACGTTAGCCTAAACTGATTATGCTGGGATAGCCAAATCCAAGGGTGAAGTTTACCTCCTGACGATCTGTCCTGTAGTTTTATTCATTTTAGACATATTATTGTTTATTATTGTCATTGACGAAGTCGATAACTGGAAGCCATGTTAGTCTTGGAATAATGAGTTAAAACGCCCTCGGAATTGAAAGGAACAGAAACTAATATTCACTGGGTAGTCATATACAATTTCACCACTAGATGGGGGGAAAAAATCACACAGTGTAGCTTTAATGTTTATTATTATTTTTTTAAATGTATAGAAATGTTCAAGAAAATTCATATACAAACAAACTGTGTTGTTTTCTATGCACATTAAACTAAAACTTTTTATATGAATCTATTTGCATTGTATACTGTATTCATATTTTAGTTTGATATTAGGCTAAAACTCAGACTCAAAAACGTAGTCTCAATTTGGCATTATCGTTTGGTAACTTTCTCTACATCAAACCACTGAAATTGTTTATTTACATTTGTATGTATATATTTACCAAATTTTAATACAAGAAGAAATCTTAGTATTAGGCTCTTTTAATAGTATCAAATTGCATTTTATTATCTGTTGATGCTGGTAACTAGTAGGCCTACTTCTGCTATCGGATTTGAGTGCAGCCTTTGATACGGTTGATCATGATATCCTTATGTTTGTTCTGTTTGTCAGACATTGGCATTGATGTCCAATATTTTTTTTAATCTCAATGAGAGTAAGACTGAGGCAATTGTGTTCGGACCATTAGTTGTCTCTGGCAGCTTAAATCAAGTGTTGGGCAGCTTAGCTTATGTAAAGCCACCTGTTAAAAACAGGTGTTGTCTTTGACTCTGCCCTGTCATTTGATAAGCAGGTAAATGCAGTATAGTCAAATCGAGCTTTTTCCAGCTAAGACTAAGGTTAAAAAGATGTTTAACCCAAACTGAGTTTGAGAGAATAATACATGCATTTATATCTTCTCGTCTTGACTATTGCAGTTCAATTTATATATGTATTAATCAATCCTATATGAACCGTTTGCAAATAGTGCAAAAGACTTCTCACTGGCACACGTAAAAATGAGCGCATTACCCCCGTCTTGCTCTCTCTGCATTGGTGGCCGGTGTGTTTTAGAATAGAGTTTAAGATTTTACTCTTTGTTTTTAAGGTTTTAAATGGGTTGGCACCTTCTTATTTATCTGAACTTGTGACTGTTAACATATCTGCTAGATGTTCAAGGTCATCAAATCAGAATATGTTGAAGGTTCCCTGATCACGGTTAAAAAGAAAGGGAGACCGGGCTTTTGCCATAGTCGGCCCAAAATTGTGGAATAGTTATTTGTTATCTATAAGGGTAATCGCTACAGAATCTCTGTTTAAGACAAAACTCAAATCATACCTTTTAGAGAAGGCTTATAATATGTGAGTCTTTTTGAGCTTGTATTTTTCTGTATGTAAATGTCTTTGTATGTTATTTTATTGTTTTGATTGGTGTTGTTTTTGCAACTTTTGTACAATACTATGGTTAGCGACAGTTGTTTTATTGTGCTATAGAAATAAATAAACTACATTACCAGAAAAAAAAAGAACCACTTTAAATGTTGGAAAGACTTTTTTAGAATTCTAATATTGCACCTTATGTGTATAACCCTAATTTGCATGTCACAAGTGAAGTGTTTATATAACCATGCTCTTAATCATACAGAACACTGTGCAGAGCTTTCTGGAGTGACTTCACACTGAAGGTAACACACTCTTTAAATCTCGATTAGTTTAGATTGATTAGCTATCGTAAAAAAATGTGTCTGAGTCTGATTTGTTTGACCATTCAGATTTAACACATTAGTGAAATGCATTCAAAGAAGTAAAAGAAAAAATGATGAGGGTTTTTATGAGCCTGAGCCTCTAACGCATAATCATAGACCTTGACATCTTTCTTGAATAAAATGTGTTGACATATACTCTCAAATTTACACATTATATACACAATGTAGATGGGTGTGACTGAATGAGTGTGATTTGATTCATTCAATCTCACCCTTTATCGTCTCGTCTGACACGTACTTATATTTTTCTCTCTGTCTACTTTGTAGATTACAATTGCACAATCATTTATTGATTAGAGAGGAACTGAGCATGAACGTCTCCACTGAGAACTTCAACTCAACTGAGTTTCATCCTTCCACCATATTACAAGAACATTTGATACTGATGGGTTTCAGGATTGGTTTTCTATGCTGTAATCTACTGTTTGGGGTTCCTACACACTCCTATGTTTTGTGGCTTATTGCACGAGGAAGAAGAATTCCATCAGAAATCTTCAATGTCAATCTCACAGTTTGCGAGATAATTTACTCTTTTATTTTTTTTACACAAATATTACCAAGTCTAGAGTTACTATATCCATTTTTACAAGGACTGGGCGTCACTGGTCGTCCTCTGTTTCATTGTCTGATGTGTGTTGAGCGTTACCTGGCAGTGGTTCATCCTGTAACCTTTCTGAAGTTCAAACCTCTCAGATATAGAGTGATCTGCTGCACTGCGGTCTGGATAACCACTCTTGGATCCTGTTTGGCTGCTATGACCATTCAAATATTATCTAATCTGAAGACATATTCATGGTTCTTCTTGCTGCAATTACTCTTCTTCCTCTCCATCCAGTTGTTTTGTCTTGTGGCTGTTCTCAGAGCTCTGAAGCAGTCAGGACCAGGAGAGAGAGGGAGAGAGAGAGAGGAGAAAAACCACATGAAGAGAAGAGCATTTCATCTCATTCTAATATCTACTGTTACCTTGGTTATCATGTTTGTACCTTTCGTTATCACTGGATTCCTCAATGTTCTGCAACAACAAGAACAGCAAGGAGTTTCACTGATCTGGTCTCTTGGTCTTAGTTGTTTCATTCTGGCTGGTTTTGTGCAACCTGTTCTTTATCTGAACAGGGTTGGGAAACTATTCTGCCTTTGTTCTTCATAAAGTGAAAAAGTGAATGTTTTATACAGAACATGCTGTCACTGAACCTATTATTAATTCATATATTAGTGAGTTGGTCATTTTAGCTAAATAAACCCAAGACAAAATGGTCAGAATAAAATTGAAAATAAAATTGTGAAAGTAACAATATCATCTGTAACTGATAATAAGTGAAGTCATCCATTGGTTTATAAACTGCTTTATAGATTCTAGTTTGCATGTTTTGGTTTAAAATGAAGATTTGTGTAAACCTTTTCTGCTTTAATGTTTATTATAATTTTTTTAAATGTATAGAAATGTTCAAGAAAATTCATATACAAACAAACTGTGTTGTTTTCTATGCACATTAAACTAAAACTTTTTATATGAATCTATTTGCATTGTATACTGTATTCATACTTTAGTTTGATATTTTATTAGGCTAAAACTCAGACTCAAAAACTTAGTGTCAATTTGTCATTATCGTTTGGTAACTTTCTCTACATCAAACCACTGAAATTGTTTATTTACATTTGTATGTATATATTTACCAAATTTTAATACAAGAAGAAATCTTAGCATTAGGCTCTTTTAATAGTATCAAATAACATTTTATTATCTGTTGATGCTGGGAACTACTTCTGCTATCAGATTTGAGTGCAGCCTTTGATACGGTTGATCATGATATCCTTATGTTTGTTCTGTTTGTAAGGCATTGGCATTGATGTCCAATAATTATTTTAATCTCAATGAGAGTAAGACTGAGGCAATTGTGTTCGGACCATTAGTTGTCTCTGGCAGCTTAAATCAAGTGTTGGGCAGCTTAGCTTATGTAAAGCCACCTGTTAAAAACAGGTGTTGTCTTTGACTCTGTCCTGTCATTTGATAAGCAGGTAAATGCAGTATAGTCAAATCGTGCTTTTTCCAGCTAAGACTAAGGTAAAAAGATGTTTAACCCAAACTGAGTTTGAGAGAGTAATACATGCATTTATATCTTCTCGTCTTGACTATTGCAGTTCAATTTATATATGTATTAATCAATCCTATATGAACCGTTTGCAAATAGTGCAAAAGACTTCTCACTGGCACACGTAAAAATGAGCGCATTACCCCCGTCTTGCTCTCTCTGCCTTGGTGGCCTGTGTGTTTTAGAATAGAGTTTAAGATTTTACTCTTTGTTTTTAAGGTTTTAAATGGGTTGGCACCTTCTTATTTATCTGAACTTGTGACTGTTAACATATCTGCTAGATGTTCAAGGTCATCAAATCAGAATATGTTGAAGGTTCCCTGATCACGGTTAAAAAGAAAGAGAGACCGGGCTTTTGCCATAGTCGGCCCAAAATTGTGGAATAGTTATTTGTTATCTATAAGGGTAATCACGAATCTCTGTTTAAGACAAAACTCAAATCATACCTTTTAGACAAGGCTTATAATATGTGAGTCTTTTTGAGCTTTTTTTCTGTATGTAAATGTCTTTGTATGTTATTTTATTGTTTTGATTGGTGTTGTTTTTGCAACTTTTGTACAATACAATGGTTAGCAACAGTTGTTTTATTGTGCTATAGAAATAAATAAACTACATTACCAGAAAAAAAAATAACCACTTTAAATGTTGGAAAGACTTTTTTAGAATTCTAATATATTTCTTTTTGCACCTTATGTGTATAACCCTAATTTGCATGTCACAAGTGAAGTGTTTATATAACCATGCTCTTAATCATACAGAACACTGTGCAGAGCTTTCTGGAGTGACTTCACACTGCAGGTAACACACTCTTTAAATCTCGATTCGTTTATATTGATTAGCTATCGTAAAAAATGTGTCTGAGTCAGTGATGCGCGGGTCAATGTATAAACAAACCGCACCCGACCGACGTTTTCAACTAACCCGCCCGCAACTCGGACCGCAAAAAACGAAAAAGAAAATATTGTACCCGACCCGCTTCCTGACCCGCATTTTTTTTAAAGTAGCTATAATGCTCATCGTAGCGTCTTAATATAACTTAATATTCTAATTTTGTCAAGAATTATAAAAAATCGTCAATATAAGCTCATAATGTGTACTAAAATAGTCTAAATGTTTAGTTTTAAAAACAATTTTAAAAAGCTGGCTATGTCTATTTTGATGTTTCTGCGCAAGTTCAGCAGACAGTGAGGTTCGGGTTTGTTCCGATCAGAGCTCGTGAGCGGAGAGCGCATTTCTGAATATTCCGCTCCGCTCACGGTCGCTCGCCCAACCCAGATGGCCTGCTGGTTCGAAAATATGTGGAATAAGGGCTGCCTCCGACTAATTTTTTTTCTAGTCGACTAGTTGTTCATTTAAGCCATTCGTGGACAAATCGCCCCTTTATATTAAATTAATTACTTAAATAGGCTAGCCTACAGGAATAAGCGTAATGACCGCACGCATAAAGCTTGCCACAAAGAACCGGTTAAAGTAATGATTATGAATGTGTCTAAATTAGCAAGGAGACATTTAATTGTTTAGTAATAAACTGGTGTTTTCTGTGTCGCTGCAAAGATGAAGTTGACAATGCGGAGATTGCGGACTCGCCATGAACGCCAGAGAGAAATGCACATTTCATATGGATTAGCCTACATAGGCTAATCAGAGAGTATAGCCTATTTATTTTGGTTTGAATATTTTCGTTTAAAAGTAGACATTTCAAGCTTTCTGTAATATATAGCCTATATTTATCAAATCTGTGAGGCACAAGCTGAGTTTCGGCGCCCTCCAGTTCATATGCAGTGATCGCGTACCGGCGCCTTATTTTGTCTGCTATATATTTGCTTCTTATTTAATAAATACGGGCAATTGATTGATAAAACATTGATCAAAATTAAGATACAATTTATACAAAATGAAAATCTTTTAAAAAGAGTTTTCTATAAAACAAAACTTAACGAAGTCGTCAAAATCATGTTTTACCAAAAACAGCGCCTTTGCTAGGAGGGCGTCAGCGCCTCTGCCTCTCAGCGCCTCTGCCTCACGAGTGGATGATAGCCCTGAAGACGCCTAGCAATGATATACCTTTACTGGTAGTATACCTTTAGATAAGTTATCGCAGCGCGCTAAGAGACAATGTTATCGGAAAATGCAGCCCAGGTATATGCATAATGGAGATTCCAAAGCTCTCTTCTTTGGTCAGAACCATGGAGAGCGATCGAGGATTTACTTTTACAATGCAACACAATATTTAAAGAGCATCAAGCTATTAAAATCTATATTATGTATACGCACAGATAATATAACAGTAGGCTATATTAGTCAATATTTTTTTATTAGGTTAAGCAGTGATTGGATAAGGTTTTTTTATTTTTATTTTATTTAACGTTTTTAATTTAAGGCCCACCCACAATTGGTCTGGCTTATCCAAAACTGGAATCCTGGCGCCGTGCCTGGTTGGTCGTGCCAGTTTTGTGGTTATCAAATGTGTAAATAGCATCGCAAGAAGTAGCCTACACATGACAAAGCCAGCACTTTGGTCATCATCTTTCATTATTTCGGCAAATGTCTCCCACACTTTGCTCTTTCTATTTGTGTATTTGCGGAGCTTCCACTCCCCAGTCTTCACCTATATTCTCTTGCCGCCTCCATCTCTACCTGCAGACTGAGCTTGTGCGTCATCTTCGCGCCAGTTATTCAGCCAATAAAGTGTAAATTAAATTTAAAACGTATTCATAGAAAATTGTGTCTAGAACTATATAAATGACAAAGGTTTAATTGGCATCTTTATTTCAAACGACCCGACCGACCACGACCCGAATATCATTAAAAATATTTTTGGATGACTCGTAACCGCGGGTAACCGTGGATCATTTCGGATCAACCCGCGCATCACTGGTCTGAGTCTGATTTGTTTGACCATTCAGATTTAACGCATTAGTGAAATGCATTCAAAGAAGTAAAATAAAAAAATGACGAGGGTTTTTATGAAGCTGAGCCTCTAACGCATAATCATAGACCTTGACATCTTTCTTGAATAAAATGTGCTGACATATACTCTCAAATTTACACATTATATACACAATGTAGATGGGTGTGACTGAATGAGTGTGATTTGATTAATTCAATCTCACCCTTTATCGTCTCGTCTGACATGTACTTATATTTTTCTCTCTGTCTTCTTTGTAGATTACAATTGCACAATCATTTATTGATTAGAAAGGCACTGAGCATGAACGTCTCCACTGAGAACTTCAACTCAACTGAGTTTCATCCTTCCACCATAATACAAGAACAATTGATACTGATGGGTTTCAGGATTGGTTTGCTAGGCTTTAATCTGCTGTTTGGGGTTCCTACACACTCCTATGTTTTGTGGCTTATTGCACGAGGAAGAAGAATTCCATCAGAAATCTTCAATGTCAATCTCACAGTTTGTGAGATAATTTACTCTTTTATTTTTTTTACACAAATATTACCAAGTCTAGAGTTACTATATACATTTTTACAAGGACTAGGCATCACTGGTCGTCCTCTGTTTCATTGTCTGATGTGTGTTGAGCGTTACCTGGCAGTGGTTCATCCTGTAACCTTTCTGAAGTTCAAACCTCTCAGATATAGAGTGATCTGCTGCACTGCGGCCTGGATAACCACTCTTGGATCCTGTTTGGCTTCCATACAAATATCATCTAATCTGAAGACATATATATGGTTCTTCTCACTGCAGTTCCTCCTCTTCCTCCCCATCCAGTTGTTTTGTCTTGTGGCTGTTCTCAGAGCTCTGAAGCAGTCAGGACCAGGAGAGAGAGGGAGAGAGAGAGAGGAGAAAAACCACATGAAGAGAAGAGCATTTCATCTCATTCTAATAACTACTGTTACCTTGGTTATCATGTTTGTACCTTTCGTTATCACTGGATTCATGACTGTTCTTCAAGAGCAAGAACAGCAAGGAGTTCCACTGATCTGGTTTCTTGGTCCTTCTTGTTTCATTCTGGCTGGTTTTGTGCAACCTGTTCTTTATCTGCACAGGGTTGGAAAACTCTTCTGTCTGTTCTTCATAAAGTGAAAAGGTGAATGTTTTATAAAGAACATTCTGTCACTGAAGCTATTATTAATTGTTTTATAGTGAGTTGTTCATTTTAGCTAAATAAACCCAAAACAAAATGGTCAGAATAAATGTTCAGCTTTTGAATGTTCTTTATGTAATTGTAGAATTTGGACTGTTAAGTATACGTGACCCTGGACCACAAAACCAATATGGGTAATTTTTTTTTTTTTTTAATTGAGATCACCGGAAATCTGAATAAATAATCCTTCCATTGATGTATGGTTTGTTAGGATAGGATAATATTGGGCTGAGATACAACTATTTAAAAAAATCTGGAATCTGAGGGTGCAAAAAAATCGAAACATTGAGAAAATCGCCTTTAAAGTTGTCCATTTCTGTTGGCGATTTTGCTACATCCAATCACAAAAATACATTTTTGATATATTTAAGGTTGGAAATTTACAAAATATCTTCATGGATCATGATCTTTACTTTATATCCTAATGATTTCTGGCATAAAAGAAATATCGATAATTTTGACCCATACAATTGTTGGCTATTGCCACAAATATACCCGTGCGACTCATGACTGGTTTTGTGATCCAGGGTCACATATGTAAGGCAAGGCAAGTTTATTTTTATAGCACATTTCATACACAATGGCAATTCAAAGTGCTTTACATAGAAGAAATTAAAATAATAAAAAGAAATAAGAATAATTAAAACAGTTTAGAAAAATAAAAAATAAAATACAGTACAAACAGTCGGACGAACATTGGCACAGTGCTCATTCAGTAAATGCATAGTTAAACAGATGTGTTTTGAGTCTGGATTTGAATGTGACTAATGTAGGAGCACATCTGATCTCCTCTGGAAGCTGGTTCCAGCTGCGGCTGGCATAGTAGCTAAAAGCAGATTCACCATGCTTAGAGTGAACCCTTGGTATTTCTAGCTGATATGATCCTAGTGATCTGAGTGATCTGTTGGGTTTATATTCAGTGAGCATATCTGCAATGTATTGAGGTCCTAGGCCATTGAATGATTTATATACCAGTAATAATACTTTAAAATCAATCCTAAATTTAACTGGGAGCCAATGTAAAGACCTGAGGACTGGTGTGATATGTTCATATTTTCTAGTTCTGCTCAGAATCCTGGCGGCAGCGTTCTGTATGAGCTGCAACTGTCTTATGGTCTTTTTGGGAAGGCCAGTGAGGAGTCCATTACAATAATCCACCCTGCTGGTGATGAAAGCATGCACAAGTTTCTCTAAGTCTTGTCTGGAAACAAAGCATCTAATTCTTGCAATATTTTTCAGATGATAGTATGCTGATTTAGTTACTGCTTTGACATGACTACTGAAACTAAGGTCTGACTCTAGTGTCACACCAAGATTCCTGACTTGATTTTTAGTTGTTTGACCCCTAGAGTGAAGGTATGCGTTCACCTTGAGAACTTCATCTTTGTTTCCAAACGCAATGACTTCAGTTTTGTCTTTGTTTAACTGAAGAAAGTTTTGACACATCCAACTGTTGACTTCATCAATGCATTGGCACAGGGAGTCAATGGGGCTGTAGTCGTTAGGCGATAGGGCTAAGTAGAGCTGTGTGTTGTCTGCATAGTTGTGGTAAGCAATTTGGTTCTTTCTCATTATTTGGCTCATTGGGAGCATATACAGGTTGAACAGGAGTGGCGCAAGAATTGAGCCTTGAGGGACTCCGCATGTCATGGATGTCCACTCAGACTTATGGTCTCCTATACTCACATAATAACCTCTCCCATCTAAGTATGACCTGAACCATTTTAGGACTATCCCAGAAAGCCCCACCCAGTTTTCCAGCCTGTCAAGAAGTATGTTATGATCGACAGTGTCAAATGCAGCACTGAGGTCGAGTAGTACCAGCACTGATAATTTGCCTGAATCAGTATTTAAGCGAATATCGTTTATTATCTTTATGAGTGCGGTCTCTGTGCTGTGGTGTGGTCGGAAACCAGAATGAAAATTGTCAAAGAATCCATTCGAGCATAAGAATTTGTTCAGCTGATTGAAGACAACTTTTTCAATGATCTTGCCTATGAAAGGAAGATTTGAGATCGGCCTATAGTTGCTTAATATGGTCTTATCCAGATTGTTCTTTTTCAGGAGGGGCTTGACAACTGCAGTTTTCAGGGAGTTTGGAAAACTCCCAGAGAGAAGTGAGGCATTTACCACTTCTAAAAGATCTGCTTCTAAACAGTTTAACACACTTTTGAAAAATGATGTGGGAAGTGTGTCAAGAGCGCATGTTGATGTTTTAAGGTGCTGTACGGTTTCTTCCAAAATTTTGCCATCAATTTCTTTGAAGTCAGACATAGTAACTACTTTCTCAGGTGGTTTGATCTGTCTGACCCCAGTGCAACTCAAGGATGTGCTGATCACCTTTCTGATATTACTGATTTTCTCAGAGAAGAAAGAAGCAAACTCATTGCACTTGTTCTCTGAGAGCATTTCACTGGGAATCTGGCTTGGGGGGTTTGTCAGTCTCTCTACAGTAGCAAAAAGAGTGCGTGTGTTGTTTAAATTACTGTTTATAATATTTGAGAAGAAAGTCTGTCTAGCTTTGCCTAGTTCCATATTGAAAGCATGCAGGCTGTCTTTGTAGATGTTATAATGGACTACAAGTTTTGTCTTCCGCTACATGCGCTCTACTTTTCTGCATTGTCTTTTCATATTTTGTAAGTTTAACACCTGAGGGTGTTCAAGCTTTAATTTACACTGTTTTTGTGAAAATAAAATTGTGACAATATAATCTATTACTGAGAATAAGTCATCCATTGGTTTATAGATTTGAGTTTGCATGTTTTGTTTTAAAATTAAAGTTTGTGTAAACCTTTTCTGTTTTAATGTTTTTTTGAGCTTTTTTTTTAATAAATGTTCAAATAAGAAAATTCACATATCAAACTGTGTTGTTTTCTATGCACATTAAACCAAAACTTTGTATATGAATGTATTTACATTTTATCATTACACGTCAGTTTGGTATTTTATTAGGATAAAACTCTGTCTCAAATTATCTTTTGGTCATTTTCTCTACACCAAACCACTGAAAATGTTTGTTTATAGATAATTGCTACATTTTCAGGGATTCTAAGGCCCCGTTCACACTGCAGGCAAAAGTGGCCCAAATCTGTTTTTTTGGGGGTCAAGTGACCAGGTCAGACTTCTTCAGAGGTAGTGTGAACACTCAAATCTAGCCCAGATCTGATTTTTTCAAATAAGATTTAGACCACATACATATGTGGTCCTGATTCAGACCCAGATCTGCTTTTTTTCAATGTGGCCGCAGTGTGAACAACCAAGGCGGATTTGATGCGACTTTTACGTCAATATACGTCGACATTTGTCACAATTATGCGTCGGCGAAGCCCTAGACACAACAGACACAGACAATAGCCTAACATTAAAAACTTGACTAGATATGGAGAACAGCGATGGAGCGAGTCAATGGAGGGAGAGTGAGGTGTTAGACCTAATTAGTATATGAGGAGATACTTCAATTCAAGCTAAACTAGAAGGATCCTACCGTAACCGCTCCGTTTTTGAAAAAATTGCACACGAAATGGAAGAACAGGGACACAGGAGAACAGCGTCTCAGTGAAACTATTCACATCACATTCCCACCACTCCTGGCTTCGTCTACACATCCACACAGACCTCTGTGAATTTGCAGCCATAAACCCGCAAAAGGCAAAAATAGCCAATTTTGCTCTCTTTCTCTTCGTTCTTCTCCTCCTCAGCACCTGCTCATTAATGTTACGGCTTCCATTACACAAACATTTTGAAATAAATGTGAATATGCTTACTTCCTCCATAACCTCCCGAACTTTAGTGCAACCGCGTACTGCGTCTGATGTCATTGTTATTGTTCTTTTGCACATGAGGGTTAGTTTGAAACCTCAAACAGTTCACACTGCAATCAGATATAGGTCACATTTTAAAAGGTAATGTGAACAGCCAATCAAAAAATCGGATCTGAGCAAAAAATCAGAATTGAGCATTAAGACTTGCGGTGTGAACGAGGCCTAAAATGTGTCTTTTTGCACCTAATGTGTAGACTATAACCCTAATTTGCATGTCACATGTGAAGTGTTTATATAACCATGCTCTTGTATAGTTAATCATACAGAACACTGTGCAGAGCTTTCTGGAGTGACTTCACACTGCAGGTAACACACTCTTTAAATCTCAAATAGTTTAGATTGATTGGCTATCATATAAAATGTTTATAATTTGATTTGTTTGACCATTCAGATTTAACACATTAGTGAAATGCATTCAAAGGACAGATAGTAAAAGAAAAAATTACGAGGGTTTTATGAATCTGAGTCTCAAACGCATAATCATAGAACTGACTTCTTTCTTGAATAAAATGTGTTGACATATACTCTCAAATCTACACATATATATACACAATGTAGATGGGTGTGACTGAATGACTGTGATTTGATTTATTCAGTCTCACCTTTTATCGTCACGTCTGACGTTTTCTCTCTGTCTCCTTTGTAGATTACAATTGCACAATAATTTATTGATTAGAGAGGCACTGGGCATGAACGTCTCCACTGAGAACTTCAACTCAACCGAGGTTCATCCTTCCACCTATTTCATAAACAATGGAGCTTCATTACTGAATGGTCTACAGACTGGGTTGCAATGCTTTAATCTGCTGTTCGGGGTTCCTACACACTCCTATGTTTTGTGGCTTATTGCACGAGGAAGAAGAATTCCATCAGAAATCTTCTATGTCAATCTCACAATTTGCGAGATAATTTACTCTCTAGATTTTTTTTTTTTTCTTTCAAAAACATTCCAGAGTCTAGCGTTACTACATCGTTTTTTACAAGGACTATGCATCACTGGTCGTCCTCTGTTTCAGTGTCTGATCTGTGTTGAGCGTTACCTGGCAGTGGTTCATCCTGTAACCTTTCTGAAGTTCAAACCTCTCAGATATAGAGTGATCTGCTGCACTGCGGTCTGGATAACCACTCTTGGATCCTGTTTGGCTGCTATGACCATACAAATATTATCTAATCAGAAGACATATACATGGTTCTTCTTGCTGCAGTTCCTCCTCTTCCTCTCCATCCAGTTGTTTTGTCTTGTGGCTGTTCTCAGAGCTCTGAAGCAGTCAGGACCAGGAGAGAGAGGGAGAGAGAGAGAGGAGGAAAACCACATGAAGAGAAGAGCATTTCATCTCATTCTAATAACTACTGTTACCTTGGTTATCATGTTTGTACCTTTCGTTATCACTGGATTCCTCAATGTTCTGCAACAGCTAGAACAGCAAAGATTTTCACTGATCTGGTTTCTTGGTCCTTCTTGTTTCATTCTGGCTGGTTTTGTGCAACCTGTTCTTTATCTGCACAGGGTTGGGAAACTATTCTGTCTCTGTTCTTGAACAAGTGGATAAACTTTAATTTACACTCTGTCTTTGTGAAAACACACAAACAAGCTGCATTGTTTTCTATGCAAATTATACTAAAAGGAAAGGAGGTTTCTGTATTAATTTAGTTTATGAAAGTTTTGTAATTGAATTGCAATTTGGGAACTCTCTAGAATTCCAGGGAATATGATACAAATATCACAATGGTTTACATCCTTAAACAATATCTAATCTCACTGACAGACATGTTGCATATTAAGGGAGAAAACAAGAAACTGAATAAAAAGTTAGTCACCTGAAGACATAAATGTCTGTTCTGTGTTTTGTAGATGGACTTCAAAGCTGCATGTCACATAAAACACCAAATATGTACAGCAATGTCATCATATATTGCTTCATATTAATTCAAACATTTTCTTTTTTGTCTAAAAGCAGTTTAGTAACCACATTCATTTCTGAAAAGAAGACCACTTATGTACAACATAAACAAAATAAGGATTCATATTTATTAAACATTTGCTTCTTTTTTATTTATAAAAAGTTTTTCAAGGTCATTTTTGTTGTATGGTGAGGTTCATTTACTGGTGTTGTGAAACTGCTGCTGTGAGGTGAACTTTACAGAATGAAATTTTTTTTGTGTGTGCTTGCTCTAGCGCTAGTTAAAAATAAATGACATTTTTGTTGTTGTTCTATATTGGTTGACATTCAGCTCCGATAATACATTTTTTACATGTCCGAAAAGGACCTTGGACCGATTTCATTTCATGGCACAAGATGATTTGCATTAATGTAAATATGTATCAGAAACTTTCAAATGTGAATTTTCCACATTTACAGTATGTAAACTGTATAGGTTTGTCTATTCTATACAAATATTTGAACTATTTGTTTTTTATGTAATATGTAGCTCATATATCCTTGCGACTGCATGTATAAATATCCAAGGCAGTTTAGAGATTTATGGTGATCCAGAAAGACAACATTTACTCTTCAGGTGAAGTCCTTTTTTAAAATAAATATATATCTATATTTATATAGTTTTTTTTCCCACTTGAATAATATAGGCCTATTAATGTCTCTGTGGTTAGCAGTCAGACTATTAGAATTATAGGCAAGATTAGATTAGCTATTATGTAAAATGGGGTAAAGATGTATTTGTTACAGAACATTTATCATTGTTTTATCACAAATTATTTTGTTTGAACAATTGTAAACATTAGTAATTTGGAGAGTGAGCTTTATATTTGTTTGAAAATTATAATCATTTGAACTCAGCTGAAAATGCCATTGAATTATATTTCAAATGGTGGAACTTTTAACATACTTTATTTTATGGTATTTACTATCATTTTTTAATGTGAGATATGTTTGTGCACAGTATAGCTTGTTTCTTTTGTTGATGGCTGTGATTTGGCTGATATTTTGATCGTTTCATCCAGTCGTCAGAGCAAATGAATGACTCCAGTGGAAACTCCACCTCACCTGAGGTTCAGTACAGCAACATCACAACACAAACATCCTCATCAATGGATGGTCTGAGGATTATTGTGCTATGCTTTAATCTATTCTCCGGTGTTCCTACATACTCCTATGTTATGTGGCTTATTATCAGGGGAAGAAATGGAGTTGCATCAGAATTTTTCAACTTCAATCTCAATGTTTGTGAGATCCTTTTCTCTCTGTCTTCTTTGGCCTTTCTGCTGTCAGAAAGACTTCAAGTTTTTGTGACAATACAGAGACTTTCACTTGGACTAGCCATCACTATTCGCCCTCTGTTTCAGTGTCTGATCTGTGTTGAGCGTTACCTGGCAGTGGTTCATCCTGTAACCTTTCTGAAGTACAAGTTATTTAGATATAAATTTGTCTGTTCTGTTGTTGTCTGGCTTTTGGGTGTTGGCTCCTGTTTGTCCTCTATGTATATCTTTCTCTCAAACAACATTTATGCATTTACATGGTTCGTCCTTTTGCAGTTCCTCCTCTTCCTCTCCATCCAGTTGTTCTGCTGTGTGGCTGTTCTCAGAGCTCTGAAGCAGTCAGGACCAGGAGAGAGAGGGAGAGAGAGAGAGGAGGAAAACCACATGAAGAGAAAAGCGTTTTATCTTATTTTGATAACTACTGTGACAATGGTAATCATATATGCCCCTTTCATCATCTCATCAATCCTCTGTATTCTGATACAACAAGAGTTTTTAGTTGTCTTGCCTATTAGTTTTGCTTTTTTTATTCTGGGTGGTTTTGTGCAGCCTATTCTGTATCTGCACCGTTCTGGGAAACTCCCCCACCTCTGTTAATCGCATGCAAGTTGTTTTTTTTGTTTTTTTTTTCATATTAAAAATTTTGCATTTATTGTATTTGCTTATTAATTGTTGTTAACCTTTATTTCTGGATATTAAAAAAGTATGCTTATTTCAATTTGAATAATGGAGTCTTTAATCCCAGATTGGTTGTTATTACATTAGGTTTTCATGTCAGGTTTCGATAACTCACAGAGTCAGATATATGGACAGTGGCCCTATTTACACCTGGTATTAAAATGTGTTTAGGTCGATTGGATCACAAGACGAGGGAGACACATTCCTGTTTACACATGGTATTTTAATTTGTCTCTTTTGTCCACTTTCAACCTGAACTAGTATAAATGTTGTTTCAACTCCAAAATGTATGCTGAAACAACTGCACTAGATTTTCACGGGCTTTACTCCGTGTAGCTATCGCGAGGTGTGTGTAAAGGTGATTAAAGCAAGTGGAAGATCAGTACGTGTTGTTGGTTTCATGATATGACGATTCAGCAGATATAACAAGAACAGAAAAGTTCAAAAAATCACCTAAAAAAATATTAACATTGAAGGTCTGAATGAAAAAAAAGTGTTCGAATTCAGACAGTTGTAGTGCTTGATGTTTAATAATCATTTGAAAATTAGCAAACTGGCAGTGCCAGTAGTGAAATTATGTATCTTGAAACTAGTGTGTAAAGTCTAAACCTTAAATAAAGTTTAATAGAGTTTATATCTATATAGCTATACCCATATAATTGGACAAGGGGTTTGGAAAATGGATTGATGCATAATTCAGCTGTGTAAACCATTTTCTGGCAAGATGCTGGAATTCATTCAGAGCGACTGTCAGAGTGCATTATGGATATTGTCTAGGTTGCGTTCAAATTTTTTTGGTAGGCCTACTTTTCAATCAGAAGGTTGCGTCCTAGTGAATCTGCATCCAACTCAGTCCTTCTCAGCTTTAATCGCTTGAATGAGAAGTAGTAGTGTGCATGGCTACAGTTAACAAATTCATTAGTTTCTCATTTTCACATGATCAGGGCCCGTATGCATAAAACTTCTAAGAATTACTCTTAAGAATAGTCTTAAGCTTTGTCTTAGGTGTCAAAAAATTCTTAGTAAAAAGTAGGACTTCTCTAAGAGTAGAAGACTTTTATAAAGAAGCTAAAAGCAACTTTCAGTTAAGTATAAGACTGATTCTTAAAGGCAGGCACGTGCACACATAGACATCAAAGGGGGCTTGAGCACCTGCCCTTTTTATTCCTGGAGAGAAAGTGCCCTTTTTTTCTGGGGTGCTTTTTTTTTTTTTTTTTTTTTTTTTTTGAAAAATAATATATATATTCCTGTTTGCGTACAGCTTCCCTGTCAAACAAATATATTTATTGAAGAATAGTATATCTAAATATCAGGTCAGGAGTTCTGAAGTTCTCTCTCTCTCTCTCTCCCGATTAAAACCCGATTGTATTGCTTCCGCTAAAGAAAATAGTACGCTCCGTCTCTACGGTTAGAGGCAATGCTCTGTTTTTCATGGCAACGGTCTGTTATACTCCGCACAGCGGTCTGTTATCAAGAAATAACACACCGCATTCTACATTGGAATTCAACCAAGCCATGTAATAAAATAAGTTAGTAATAAAATAAGCATATATCACCACCAGGTGATATGCTTTAGTTATTTTGTTTATCCTATTTACCTGCATTGCCCTGTCAATTAGATGCAAATGTGCGCATTTTAACTAGTTGACGCCTAATTTGCATACAGAACGTCCCCAGTTAATGACTTACATCAAGAGTCTTTCCCCCTGAAATTTAGAAATCTAAATTGGTGAATTTAGAAGAAATCTACAGATGCAAACAGATGGAGGATACACTCTAAAAAATGTAGTAAATCTGAGTAACTGCATCTGCTACATTAATAAATAAAACTGAGTAGAAATAAGTTAACATTAAACATTAAAAATAACAATATTTATAAATTAACTTTTTATTTATGAGTAATTTAACTTTTTTTTTATTTCCTCTAAACCTTTATAAAATAGTATTCCATACAACCACAAATACATGTCTGACATTGGCTTTTATTGAATTTTTACTCAATTATTTTGGTAAGTTTAATTCAAACAATCAAGTAAGATTTTCAGAGATTTTATTAAGTTAATAAAGTTAAATATTTCTGTAATATTTACTAAGCCACAGATATATTTTTAAGAGTGTAGGTTTAATACAAACTCCATCTAAATGTGGATTTTGAAGGTTTTATTTGATGATACAGTCCTCCCTGCTCCTCAAATGTGAAACTAAGTCCATGTCAGTCACCATCAGTTATTGTGTATGTGTCTGTGTGTGTACATGCATAGCAATAATAATATTAATGTATTTGATTAAAACATTAAGGCAATTCAGTATTCTGATGCTTGGTTGTGTGAAGCTAAAAAGTTATTTTGCTTGTGAAACAAAAAGTATTTAAACAATTAATAAATATATTGAAACTAGTAGCATAGAAAATGTTTTCAAAACATGCACATTGTGGAATGGTTTCCTTTGCTGCTCTATAAACCTAGTGAATACTAAGGAGACCATGGTTTCTGTGTGAACTGATTATTTTGTAGACATCTTTTGAAAATGAAACAATTGCGTGAGTTTGAGGAAGATAAAATTAATTAACTTTTTAAATTAATTTTTTAAAAAGGAAGTTAGAGTTGCGTTAATATATATATACTTTTTTGTTTAAAAAAAAAAAAAAAAAAAAACGTAATTATGAGAAGTGCCCTTTATTTCACTTGAGCCCCTGCCCCTCAAAATGTCTGTGCACGTCCCTGCTTAAAGGGATACTCCCCTTTAAAATGAAAATTCTGTCATCATATTCTCACCCTCATGTTGTTTCAAACCTGTATGAATTTCTTTCTTCTGCTCAACAGAAAGGAAGATATTTAGAAGAATATCAGTAACCAGACAGTTTCTGGTCTCATTGACTTCCATAGTAGGCTATATATGTTTTCCTATGGAAGTCAATGAGACCAGAAACTATCTGGTTAGTGACATTCTTCTAAATATCTTCCTTTCTGTTCAGCAGAAGAAAGAAATTCATACAGGTTTGAAACAACATGAGGGTGAGTATATGATGACAGAATTTTCATTTTAAAGTGGAGTATCTCTTTAAGTGCTGACTGAAGTGGGACTTAAGTGCTGCAAACTAAGGACTACAATGATGTCAACCCAAAATGGCCGCCCTCAACCACTGATTAAGCCAATAGTGAGGCTGCAAGGGTGAAGTCACTGCAGCATGACACCAATCATTTAATGTAATTATAATAAAATAATTTAATTAAGACACTGAAACTTTAATGTTTATTCTTTTTTATTTTATTTTTTTTATTGCTTTGCATTGTGCAAAATTATCACAAATTAGTATTGATGCTGTGGAATCCCCTGTGGAAATATGAGGCGAAGGAAAATTGTCAGATTCACCCTTTATTCAAATAGTATTAAAAATGTGTTAAAGATTTTGTAAGCGTACTTTGTAGTTGTGCCTGGAGTCAATTGTTTATTTGTGATAACACAAACATTCTAAATTGTACAGACATAATTTTTAGCCAGGCTGTCATACAAAGAAATTATGAACACATGAAAAAACAAGAGAAGACAATGAAATATTAATAAATGACTATGTTGCAGACAATGTATAATTTTTTTCTCCTGTGAGTTTTTTAGTTTTTCTAAAACCTGTAGCTGTAGCTTTTTTGTCACTTAATATTCAACAATATTACTGATCTGCCTGCATTGACACCATTATATGAGAACTGAGCTGGATGATGACATCACTGTTTTCTCCAGAGCGGCTGTATATAGATAAATGAACTAAATAGATAACTAATGATTTTTTACAATGGAAATGAAAGCTTTAGCGTAAGTTCTGCCAGGAAGGCTAAATTGTTACATCACTTATTACCTTCTCATCTATCCAATCGTGTTCTACTTGTAGTATAAAAGATCGGTACTTAAACATGTCTGAGTTTGCAGACGCTGACACCAACATTCACCTCCATCCTCCCCACCACCACCAGGATGGTCCCTTCCCATACCTCACTCTAACCCTAACCCTAACCCATACCTCCCATAGGGGTCGGCTGCGCCCCTGCCTCGTCTTCAGGCAGGAAATGCAGATTCTGTTACCCTCAGATTGCAAGCTACGGACAGGGCCTACACCAAAATACTTTATAACACAATACTTGCTTGCTGGGCTGTTAACAAATGTATACTTTGTTACGTCATTTTGCCTTCCGAGTCTTTCTGGTAGAAATTAATCAACACTGAACTTACTAACTGTCACCGTCCCGTATACGGGACGCCTAAATTTACTTCACTATATTGCAATTAAATCCTAATTTAATCATGACAAACTATATATTGTTGGAAAGGTCTAAGACTCCTTAATAGATATTTCAGCACTGTTTTTTGTTACAATTTATGCAGGAACAGTAATAGATGAATTTATGACAAGAGCGCACCTCAAAAAATCTACATCATAACTGGCGTTTCTGGCGTTTGTCACAAAAAGTCGACACACACACTTTTTTTAATTGAAACTTTGGTTTTCATGCTAAAAGTTCATAATAAAACATTTAATCTAGTATTTGTCTATAAAAAAAAAATTATATTATCCTCTAAAACGTGTAATATACATATTATCCTCTAAAATATAATATTATCTTTTTTTATTGCCTTTTTTTATTACATCACATATTTTAGTAGTTATCATAAATTAGGTATCATTTGAAAGCTTATGATCTCAGAATTCATCCTGTGAAAACTGTTTTGAAATTGGACATTGTGTTACCATAGAAACGGTACTCTAAATTATTTTATCAGGCTCCTCCCCTTTTGGGCATCGTTATATTTCATAATTTATGATCAAAACATGTTCTAATCTTGACAAAACACATATTGTCAGAAAGGTCTGAGTCTCAAGGTTCCATATTTTGTGACAGAAGTGATATTTGGACAGAAATTTATTAATTTGTTATGGTAGAATGCATACAGTTGAATTCAATGGAATTCAATGACACCCGGTGGCTATTTTTGGTAATACCCCTAAACAAAATCTCATGGGAACTTCAATTTTTGTGATATCAACTTCAAATTTGGTACACAACTTGGTTAGATTTATGGCTTTGATTTTATAGTATTTTTTTTGTAAAATAAATAATATTTATTTAATGTAAATTTAAACTTCCATAACTTTTTCATACTTTAATTTTTTGAAGTGATTTCACTTCAGTAATAATCTGCTATTTTTCCCCTTTAAAACAAGACCAAACTTGGGTCTATACTCCAAAGCATTCTTGAATTACAACCATTTAAGCTTGAATAGTGCATTTTAATGTCATTCTCAAAAAGGGGGGTGACAGTTAAGGGGTTAAGCTGGACAATGACACTATTTTCTTCTAGAGCTGCTGTACAGCCAAGACTAACTTTGTTGCATTATTTTCCTGTTATCTAAAAAGCACTGTAGAAATAAAGGTGACTTGAAATAATTTTGTCAGATAAATAACTTCACTAAGTTTAGTGTTTTGTTGTTCCCTCATATTTTAAAATGTTTAAAAAATATAAATATAAAAATATTTTCCTCATAATTTGGTGGTTTAAGCAAACTTGTATGACCCTCTGAACATCACTTTTGGCCACTACTGTATATTTGGTGTGGTTAGTGCCACAATAGTGCTGTTCGAGGCTGCTAACTGTGGACTGAAGGGCCCGAGTCATCACAGGTGCACTGCTGCATTTTTCCAGTCGCCAAAAATATAATTATTACTTTCATTCCATTTCATTGCTATAAAATTTCTTAAAGGTAAGTTACAAAAAGAATACCTTGATGATTAAACTTTTTTAGGTTAGGAGACCTCTCCAGCTCTCTTAAATAATTTACGAGCTGAGACCAAGTCTTAACACTTAGGAACTTTTATGAATCACACTTATTCTTAAGTTTAGGAATAAGAGTAAAATGACGTCATTCTTAGAATTTTGACAGACTTGAAAGTAACATTTTAGTAGCTTTATACATACGGCCCCAGTTCTCTAATATAATATGACACTCAAACAAAACATCACAAGTCTTTTTAACTGGATGTCCGCTCATGCATAATATTTGCCTATTTATTGCTGCATTCATTGCCAACACATTCAGTATTGTGGAATCTGGAGTCAGAACTGCATTGTTCATCTTACAAGGTAGAGTTTGAAGATTTGATCCATCGAAACTCAGGTAACTTTTGATGAATTAATGTTTTGGAAATATGTCTTAATGCTGTTTATTATATCTTATCACAAAGTGGTAAAAGCAGAATCCTGACAGTATGTTTTTAAATATATAGTTGATTGCTTTCAGGAGTGTTTGAAAGAGACTTGTGTTATGGTAATCGCAGGTACAGATGGGAAAGCCACTAAAATATTTAAGATCTTGTTTGTTTATTATTTATTGAACATGGCGATATTAACAATATGGAGGTTCAAACTGCTTGATCAGGGTGTATTTTAATATGCATAACCCTACTTTATGGCAAGTCTATCGTCTGTGTTAATTGTGGTTTATTGCTAACTTGCACTCCCAGGATCAATATTGTAATAACCCATTGTTGGTTTGCGTTATTATGCAACTTATGTTCTTATGTGGATCAGACAATAGTAATGTACATTGTGAGAATAATTGCTGTACAGTAAATGATTATTTTCTTTCACTAATGCGTTTTTTCACCAAATCACATGAATCTGAACCAGTCTCTTAAAGAAAAGGTTTGATGAACATGACTGTGACTCTTCTTGATTGTCCAAATTTATATTTTGTGCAGGTTCAAACACAGTCAGTAACATGATGAACATCACAATGGAAACTGAAGAAACTCCAACATGCAACACAACCATGCACATAGCTAAACTGCCCTATGATGGTGTGATATATGCCATCCAATTCCTGCTTGGTCTTCCTACACACTCCTACATTGTATGGCTCATTGTCACAGGAAAAGGAACAGGAATTGCATCTGAATTCTTCACTCTGAACATCTCCGTTTGTGAGATTATGTTATGTCTGCGCTCGTTGTTTACTTTAATGCTCAATATATTTCCAAGTCTCAGGAACTTTGTGATATTTTTATCAGGATTTGTCATCACCGGTCGTTTCTTTCATTGTCTGATGTGTGTTGAGCGTTACCTGGCAGTGGTTCATCCTGTAACCTTTCTGAAGTACAAACCTCTCAGATACAAAGTTGCATGTTCCATTTTGACCTGGCTTATGATTGCAATCTATTGTGTGTTTTCTCTGCTTATACGCACCTGTTTTATACAAATTTATACATACTTTTACATAACACAGTTTTTATTCTTCATCTCCATAAACCTGTTCTGCTGTGTGGCTGTTCTCAGAGCTCTGAAGCAGTCAGGACCAGGAGAGAGAGAGAGAGAGAGAGAGGAGGAAAACCACATGAAGAGAAGAGCGTTTCATCTCATTCTAATATCTACTGGGACTTTATTACTCATGCATGTTCCGAGTTTATTTGTGGCTTTTCAACATATTCTGCCAATGAAGAAAATTCCAGAACTGGATTCATTGAGTCTCACATTTTTCTTGCTACCTGGTTTTGTTCATCCTTTTCTTTACATTCACAGAGTTGGCAAACTGCCCTTCTGTAGGTCTCTGTAAATGACATAACCCTGGTCATTTATTACCTTACTATTTAAACAGAACTGCACAAAATGTGGTTGGTGGGTAACAGATGTCATGTCATGTTCATTGTTTGTTCTTCTCAATAAAACAAAGGTCCTTTGCTCAGATTTCCATGGAGCTGACATAAATGTCAATCTTCCCTCTATGATATAAATGGCATGAAAATGCTTTTGCCAACAGGTATGAACAGACATATTTAGATAGAGCGATAGATGTTATATTTAATTTACATAACTATATTTTAATATATTTAAATATACACTCTTAGAAGAAATTGTTCTATATAGAACTTTAAAGGGGTTACCATAATGGGGTCCATTTTATGGATTTAGTTTTAAATAGTTATTAATATTATTTTATTTTTTTAATTACATTTTTATGAATTAAGCAGCTCATAAATAAACTGCATCACTAGAAAAAAAAATAACCCATTAAGTATGAAAGCATTATGCAATCATTTAAGAAACATTTCTTATAGAACCTTTTTGGCATAAAAGATTGCATCTGACTCCGAATCGCTCCCCGGGTGCCCTAGTGAATGGCTGCCCACTACTCTTGGTGTGTGTGTTCACAGTTTGCAGTGTGTGTGTTGTTCACTGCTCCTAATGTGTGTTGGATGGGTTAAATGCAGAGGACAAATCCCAAGTATGTGTATTTCATTTATATAGAACCCCACTGAAACGTTTTTCTAAGAGTGTATTCACTTATTCATCTATTTATTTACTTTATAAAGAGTTATATTGTCCTGATATTATTGTGTATTAAAGAAATCTATGCATGTCTTTAGGTGCAAAAAAAAAGTCTTATAAATTAAAAATTGCTTCTCATATTTTTTGCTTGTTTGTGGTTTTGCATATTCATTTTAGTGACAAAGCTTATACTTCTGTATGGAAGCTTGTTTCCGCCACTGAATAATAAATATATAATAATAATTGCGACTTTTTATCTCACAATTCTGACTTTTTTTCTCACAATTGCGATATATCAAGTCAGAATTGTGACTTTTTTTCTCAGAATTGCGAAATATGAAGTCAGAATTGTGAGAAATAAAGTCCCAATTCTGAGAAATAAAGTCGCAATTGCGAGATATAAAGTCGCAATTCTGAGAAATAAAGTCAGAATTGCACGATATAAAGTTGCAATTGCGTGTTATAAAGTCAGAATTGTGAGATATAAACTATTCTGTGGTATTAGAATTGGACTTTATATCTCACAATTGTGTTTATATCTCACAATAAACACTCTTAGAAGAAATTGTTCTATAGAACTTTAAAGGGGTTACCATAATGGGGTCATTTTATGGATTTAGTTTTAAATAGTTGTTAATATTATTTTATTTTTTTAATTACATTTTTATGAATTAAGCAGCTCATAAAAAGTCAGAATTGCGAGATATAAAGTCAGAATTCTGACTTTTTTTCTCGCAATTGCGACTTTATTTCACGCAATTGCGAGTTTATATCTCGCAATTCTGACATCTTTTCTCAGAATTGTGAGATATAAACTATTCTGTGGTATTAGAATTGGACTTTATATCTCACAATTGTGTTTATATCTCACAATTCTGAGAAAAGATGTCAGAATTGCGAGATATAAACTCGCAATTGCATAAACTATAAACTATTCTGTGGTATTAGAATTGGACTTTATATCTCACAATTGTGTTTATATCTCACAATTCTGAGAAAAGATGTCAGAATTGCGAGATATAAACTCGCAATTGCATGAAATAAAGTCGCAATTGCGAGAAAAAAAGTCAGAATTCTGACTTTATATCTCGCAATTCTGACTTTATAACACGCAATTGCGACTTTATTTCACGCAATTCTGACTTTATATCTCGCAATTCTGACTTTATAACACGCAATTGCGACTTTATTTCACGCAATTCTGACTTTATATCTCGCAATTCTGACTTTATAACACGCAATTGCGACTTTATTCTGAGAAATAAAGTCAGAATTGCGAGATGTAAACGTCGCAATTATCTTTTAAAATGTTTTATTCTGTGGCGGAAACAAGCTTCCATACTTCTGTGCCTATATCTCCTCACTTAGTCCTGACATCTTCCAAAGTCATGTTTAAGTCACAGCATTAAAGTTTTATGTTCACAGTTCTATGATCTATGATGTTAACACTCATAAATCACCATATGCATATTGAAATTTGCATACGGTAATACAAATAACATATGCAGCGTTGTGGATTCAGAGTGAGAACTGCACTGATCACCTTCCTCCACAGCCGAAAATTTCATGTGAGAGAGTGGAGAGATTTGACTATTACTATTCTGGTAACCAACTATCTTTCTTCAAAATTTTATTTCTATAATAACAGCATTTACAAACAAAATATGATACGATGAAAGTGTAAAACCTACACATCTTAAGACTTAATATGATCAAATGCTAAATCTGCTAGAGGTCTATATGTGAATATAATATAATATAAAAAAATAATATATAAAAAATATTAAACTAATACTAATATATATATATATATATTCTAATTAATAAAACCTTAATATCAGATGCTGGGTCAAGATAGGTGTTTACAACATTTGTCATTTTTGTAAATGAAAAGTTTTTAATGTTTTACATTCTAGAATAATATGTTGTTTTCTGCAGATTAAAGTCTGATTTTATTACTTATTTTTTGTTCAGGTGAATGCAAAGACAGTTACACGATGAACATCTCGAATGAAGCACCTCCGACAAACGGGGCATGTAACATAACCGATGTTTACAAATATTATCACATTTCACCCTATGATGTTGTATTACATCTCATCAATATCCTGTTTGGTCTTCCTACACACTCCTATATTCTGTGGCTTATTGTCACAGGGACAGGAAGAGGAATTGCATCTGAATTCTTCACTCTGAACATCTCTGTTTGTGAGATTATGTTATGTCTGCGCTCACTGAACGCTGTGCTTGGTAATGTATTTACAAGGCTATGGACTGTTATGATGTTTTTATCAGGATTTACCATCACTGCCCGTTTCTTTCAGTGTCTGATGTGTGTTGAGCGTTACCTGGCAGTGGTTCATCCTGTAACCTTTCTGAAGTACAAACCTCTCAGATACAAAGTCGCATGCTCTGTTGTTACCTGGATAATGATCACTATATGTTGTGTGTTGTCTCTGGAACTTGAAAACCCATGTTTTATGCACATTTTTAAATGCCTGTACCTGTCACACTTCATAATCATCCTCTCCATAAACCTCTTCTGCTGTTTGGCTGTTCTCAGAGCTCTGAAGCAGCCCGGACCTGGAGAGAGAGGGAGAGAGAGAGAGGAGGAAAACCACATGAAGAGAAGAGCGTTTTATATCATTCTAATAACTACTGTGGCTTTAGTAATCACTTACGTTCCCAGTTCAATCACAGCATTACAGTATATTCTATCAATTCCTGCCAGCAAGGAACTGGAATCAATGAGTCTTACATGTTTCTTTCTGCCTGGTTTTGTGCAGCCACTTCTCTTCATTCACAGGGTTGGCAAACTGCCCTTTTGTAGGTCTCCGTAGTTGATATTCATTTTTAACTCAATTTTTGTCTCATGGGTAAAGAATGTCATAACATGTCGTGTTAATTGTTTGTGTAGTACACTAAAAACAAGTGCCCTATGTTATTGTGGTTATTTTAATTGTGGTTATTCTATTCCATCCACATCCTATTCTAACAAAAATAAATAAAAACAAATCTGCAATAGAATAAATATATGTATTTTATGTATGTATGACAATATACGAGCCAATTATTTAGCAAACAATGTATTTCAATTTTTTTTTTTTTTTTAAACCATATAATATCTTCATACATTGCTTTTATATTGTAGTAAAGGGGTTTTTTTTTTCGAGGGGGTTATCATATTTTTTTAAACATTTGAAAACACCTGCTTTAGGACACACAAATGCATGAATAATGGAAGAACTGACGATTTACCTGTAATCAATTGAAACCAAGGTCTTCATAAATTTCAACACCTGGTTCAGCTTGTAATCTATAGTGCAAGAAAAAAACAGTATTGTTTAATTTATATTAATACATTAGGTAAAATGTTTACGCAGTATTAGCCTATTTAATAGTATGCTATCCTTTCTTAGGGATGCTTTTTGTCTATCTGACATAATGCTTTGTTTGTCTCATTTTCTGCTTTGCTAATAGAGTAACCAGCAACATACTTTAATGTAGGCCAAACAAAGAACCACATAGAAAAATAAAGCTAGAGAGAAAATAAAGGCATACAAACTTTGCTTTTTTCATTTATAAATCAAACAGAAATGCAAACAATGGTGATGGGTAATGATGAATTTCAAATGAATTTATTGTTTTCCAAATAAAAACAATTAGCTGCACTTTTTTTACATACAGGTACCATAAATATTCTCTGAAATATATAAACAGTAGGAAAATGTACTGGTATAGCTACCTCAGCCTTTTGATTTGAACTGATTTGTCTCGAGCACACTCACGCGCACGCCAACATGACGTGATTCACAACCTATTTTTTTACAGTCTATGTTCACAACACAAAATAGTTACAAATCTGCTATACGGATTTTTATTTCCATAAATAATGTCTCAGTTGGTCTAATCAGAAAATATTGATAGGACTATAGCCTATTATTTTTTTTAAATCGCGATCAAAAAACTTACCTTAACGCACTTCACAATCATAAAGTTGAAGATTGTCATGCCAGTCCACACCAGACTGTAAAAAAATAGGTCCACACACAGTAGGCCTACGCCACTACGGAGAACATGAAGACCATAGACAGTATGATGAAGACGCGTCAACGTTGAGAAATGCGAGGTGAACGGTGAGAAGTGTTTTTACTCGACAAACATTTCGTATTCTATATTCTGTAGGCTTATATATTATGAATTTAAATCATGCGCATATTTTAATTTAGCATTTTTAATTCAGCAACAGTTATTTGTCGAATCTCCAAACGAGTAGGCCTACTTATAGCCTAAACTCCAAAGACTCGTGCGCATGCTTGTCGAATAAGAAAATATTTTAATAAGAACAGTACTGTAATGTATTCCTAATAAAGAGTTCATTACATTTACTGGAAAAATACGTGACTTAAATTTCTAAAGTAGCCTATACTTAACAGTTTTGTATGTTTTTATTTTTATTTTTTATTTTTTTTTTATGCATAGTGAATATGAACGTCTCCTTTGAGATCTCCCCCACTGATGGATTAAATTCTTCTGATCACTTCAATAACACTGCAGTGGACCTTTATTCTCATGAATACTGGACATACATAAGTTTGTTGTTGATTTTCCTACCAACTCCTATGTGTGTAATATGGCTTATAGTAACAGGAACAGGCAATGGACTTTCAGCAGAGTTCTTCATTCTCAACCTCTCTGTTTGTGAGATTCTTCTCTGTCGGTACTGTCTCATCTGTCTTCTCAGGTATAAATCTGAAATTTCCTTGATAGTGTGGACTATTCTTACAGGACTTATCATCACTGGTCGTCCTCTGTTTCAGTGTCTGATCTGTGTTGAGCGTTACCTAGTGGTTCATCCTGTAACCTTTCTGAAGTTCAAACCTCTCAGATATAGAGGCGTGTTCTGTTATTGCCTGGATGGCAACTTTTGGCACCTGTGTGGTTCTTATTATAACTTGGTTCTCCTTGATTGAGCTTTATTTCTATTATGTGTTGGCACAGCATCCTTTTCCTCACCATCCAGTTGTTTTGTCTTGTGGCTGTTCTCAGAGCTCTGAAACAGTCAGGACCAGGAGAGAGAGGGAGAGAGAGAGAGGAGGAAAACTACCCTTCATCAAGTGTCAATAATTCTACTTTACTTGACCGTTAATCAAAAGTTGTCTTTCACTTTTAGTTATTCCAACTAAAAGACATAAGGGTTCTTTAGTGCGGACACTTTATTTGTCATGGCTTGATTTCTTTTAAAGCTAACAGGCCTCTTTTCTTTTGCTATCAAGGTCACATAAAACTTTACAAATTTTTACCATGCAAATCAAGTGCCTTTTATGTATAGATTTGATTGTTTCACCATTGTCCCAGACTTTCAAACTTTTCCTATGAAAAAATACTGTCTCTATGTACAGTAATTATATTTTAAAGACCATGATATGAATAATCCAAAAAAAGAGTGAAATATACATAAGTCTAGCATCTGTCATCAGATATTCACTTGCCTCTTATGAATAATGTCATATTTTGGTTTGCACCCATTTTTATTTGGAAAGAAAAAAGAGAGAAAAAAACAAATGAATGAAGTTCATCCTGAAGTATTTAATTCACTGCATGTGCTTATGTTTTTCAGATGCCATCTTGTACATCATTTGATTAACATATATTTAATAATGAAGTGTATTTGCATATGAGGACTAGCATATTAATAAAGTGCTGCCTCTCCTTGCAAACCACATCACTGACTTGCTGCCAGTGATTGAAAATTATCTTTTTTTTAATTTAAATTATTTCTTTTTCTTCTCTGCCACATGAAGATAAAAATCCTTGGTCAGTTTGGAGGCAAAGCACGGCATTTGTCTCTTCATGTGTGTATCCAGGTCTGTGGTGTGAGACTGGAAGTGAAAAGCCACACGATGATTTACTCTTGTGAGAATCTGAATAATCTCTAGCTGACAGTCCTTTAACATCTCGCAAAGTTCACCGATAAATACAGAGCCTGTTTCTGGATTTCTCCACGAGTAGTACCCTGTAGAGAAACAAAAAGGCCTATGTTTTCAAATACATTTGTTGAAAGTGGAAAAAAAAAAGAAAAAAAAAAGCAATCAACTATGCCACTATCTGTCAGTGCAATGCAAACCTTCCACTGTAGAATAACAGCAGAGAAAATCTGCCTCGGGAACGTCCGATATTCCCATAAATTCCCCCGGTGCTTCTTCACTGTCTGCCTCGACACCAGGGTCAAATTCCATTCCCCTGCAGGCCTGAATATGGAATCAAACCAATAACACATTAATTAGCCACAGACAAAATGTTCTGAAATGCTTCTCTCTCTCTCTTTTGCAGGCGCTGTTACCTGTAGGAAGAAAAGTTTCGGCTTGTCCCGCAGACTAGGGCAGAGGTCAGACGTCACGAGAGAGGTCAGAGTTTTGACATGGATCCAGCACTCATCCGATCCAAGGATTGTTCCTTCCTCTCCGTGGCTCATCAGTACACACACAAAGCAGGAATTGTCTGCGTGGTTCTCCTTGGATACTAGGGCAAATTTATAAGTGAATACAGGCATTATGACCCATCCTGAACTCTGAAAATGACGTTGTACTGTACCTTTTCTCAGCACACTAATCATTTCATTTGCTGACAGGTTCTTCTCCACCTGTACTTGAAAACCGAGGGACTTGAACGTGCTCGACAGTAAGCGTTCATCTACTGAACCGCCCTTCCTATGCAAACGTGGTGAGTCTGGAACAAGAAGGCATAACTAAGGAATAGATGTATAGGGAATGTTTTTGGTTTAAGTTTCATTTCTACCAATTCCATTGATTCTTTTAGAGCTTTCGAGAAAGTTGAAAATGACCGAAAAGAATAGGTGTGTTTGAATTAAAGCAGCACAGCACAGACCGATCGATCGGTGTATGACATCAAAGTACTTTGATGTCATTGGCGATGTCATCGTGGTACTTTGATGTTATCGGACAGACGGAACGCACATGATGGCTTTAAATTCAATGAATGACTCAAATTAATAAATCACTCACTGAATCAGTGTGGGATTCATTAGACTGATTCAAACCCAATAACTCGGAGACTGCTATTTCTATTACTGAAACCCATCACCCATTTATTTATTTCATATGTAACCGTGTACAGAGATATAATTTACAGTCAACCATTCATTATCACTAAACAGTTTTTAGAAAAATCCAGAGGTTTTTTTCAGGAACGGATACTCTGTGAAATGCCACAACACCGGACTAGCATGCTAAAAAATCACATGAATAGAAACTCAAGACTGTAAACCACTGTGGGATTAGAACTCAAAACAGAAGAGCTTAAGTCAGCAAGAATCAAGATTAGAGGCAAAGTTAACACTTAAATTGAAATTTAGATTAGTCACACTACAGTATACTCTATGTATAGGGTTCTTGATTTAATTTTAAAGAACACTTAATGCCAATAGTTTCAATATAAGGAGAATTGTCTTAAATGATTACATAATACTTTTGTACTCAAGAGGTTATTCTTTGTAGTGATTATTAGATTTCTAATTCAAAATAAAAAAAATAGATTCATACAAAAATGTATTAATTAAAACATAATCCATAAAATGATCCCATGATGGGAACCTTAAAATGTTCTATAGCCTATATGACATAACCCTTTAAGGTTCTATATATAATTGTTTTCTTCCTAGAGTGTAGCATTAAGTTCAACTTTAAAATGATTGTAGCCATTCGAAAGGGCAGATATGTATCAAAGGACAGTTCCAAATAGCACTGTAAGAAGGTCAGAGATTAAACAACTTTATAGTTCAGGCTGATAATACTCACCAGGGAAGTGCTCATTACTGATTATTAGACATTTGCCTATGTTTTTATGCTTCCTGTATGGCTCAAATACACAAGACTTCTTGACAGCACTGTGAACACAAGATGCAAGTTAAAACACCTTAACAAAAGTAAAATGAAGAAATTAACTTAAACATGCTTGGCTTGACAATGATCTAAACATTCTGTTTTAACCAGAGTCTTACCTGTGATCTTCAAAAACATGCGAATTCATTCTGAGACTCTGAGATTCATTCATTACACCACAGCGTCTTCTTGAAAGTGACGAATAGCTTCCTACAATCTCACTTCTTTCATTCTAAATTTCCTTCTCCCTTTACTTTCATTTTACAGTGAAAGATTTCAAAGTCCGCTGCCTCCCAGGCGGGGCGTTGCACTTGATTTGTGACTAGCTTCCTAAAGAACAAGGTTCACACAAAACATTCACATCCTTTTATTAACAAGAAAATGTTTTTATAACATCATATTCATGCACTCTATAGGTTTTTTTTTTTGTTTTTGTTTTTTTTTACTTCAAAACACAATGGTTGTGGACAGTGGAACTGTGCTGTATAGTTCCCTCTGCTGGGAATTTGCAGTATCTACTCTGAAAGGCCACTACATTGTGTGTGAGAGAGAGAGAGAGAGAGAGAGAGAGAGAGAGAGAGAGAGAGAGAGAGAGAGAGAGCAAATTATCAAATTATGTAAATATACATTACACTGATCATATAATCACTTTAATATCGTTTACATTTATTTCAACATTCCACTATAAATGTATTGCTTGCGTAAAACCAGAAAGCACAAAAATAGTGTAAATGTTTTTAATCTTGAAATCATGTTTTTATATATATATATATATATATATATTAGGGCTGTCAAACGATTAATCGCGATTAATCGCATCCAAAATAAAAGTTTGTTTTTACATAATATATGTGTGTGTACGGTGTATAATTATTTTCTATATATAAATACACACACATGCATGTATATATTTAAGAAATATTTGCATGTATATACTGTGTATATATATTTTTTTATATATAATTTATATTATATATAAATATTTTATATATAAATAACACATTTTTCTTAAATATATATGCATGTGTGTGTATTTATATATAGAAAATAATTATACTCCATACACACACATATATTATGTAAACACAAACTTTTATTTTGGATGCGATTAATCGCGATTAATCGTTTGACAGCCCTAATATATATATATATATTAGGGCTGTCAAAAGATTAATCGCGATTAATTATCGCATCCAAAATAAAAGTTTGTGTTTACATAATATATGTGTGTGTACTGTGTATAATTATTTTGTATATATAAATACACACACATGCATGTATATATTTAAGAAATATTTGCATACATATACTGTATATATATTTATATAGTTTATATTATATATAAATATAATTTTTTATATATATATAAATAACACATTTTTCTTAAATATATACATGCATGTGTGTGTATTTATATATACAAATTTAATTATACACAGTAAACACACATATATTATTAAAAACAAACTTTTATTTTGGGTGCGATTAATCGCGATTAATCTTTTGACAGCCCTAATATATATATATATATATATATATATATATATATATATATATATATATATATATATATATATATATATATATATATATATATATATGTGTATATATATATATATATATATATGTATATATATATATACACATTTCAAATGCAACTTTAAGATCATGTACAGAAAAACAGAAACGGTGGCTTGTAAAATCAAAGATGCTTTGTTACATGCTGCATTAAAAGGATATAAATGCATCTGTATAAGTAAGACTATCTGTATGAAGAGTTTGAGGTCATTACATTGTGACAGTGCAGTTAAGGGCTCATGGTCTGTGTGCTGTCAAAAAGATTTACGACTCATAATCCAATCACAGTCATTCTTCTGTACTAAGCCTTGCAGTTATAAGCGTGGTGAGCATGTGTCACTCTTATGCAGACAGCTACAGATTACTGTTTATTAGTGTTCTTAGCGTTACATCTCGGGGGTCTTACAGCAATGAGGCTGGGACTCTTTTGAGCCTGCCATATGTGCCGATTTTGAAGACCCCATGGTCGTTTAGGGGGTGTTGATTAGGTTTCTGCTGGTGAATGAGCAGTCTGACTAGCATTGTCATTTTAGTGCATCTTAATCTTATTAAAGTTCCATATGGGGAAGCTGCAGCTGAGCTCATGAGTAACTGAAATTAAACAAATGAAATGCATCTTTTCAGTTAGGTTACTACTGCATCATATTTACATATAGGCCCTCAACTACAAATATATCGGCAAACGTTGATCAAGTGTGGGAAATATTATATTTATAAAATGTTAAATATGATTTTTCTTTTGTGTTATGTAGGTAACATTACGTTTTCAAACAACACATTTCTAGTGATGCTTTTTCGAAAGTTTTTCTGGTAACACTTTACAATAAGGTTCATTAGTTAACAATAGTTAATGTATTAACTAACATGAACTAACAATAAGCAATACATTTGTTACAGTATGTATTAATCTTTGTTAATGTTTGTTATAAATAAAAATACAGCAGTTAATTGTTTGTTCATGTCAGTGAATTAACTAATGTTAACAAATACAACCTTTGATTTAGATAACGTATAAGTAACTGTTGAAATGAATATTAGCTAAGATTAATAAATGCTGAAGAAGTATTGCTCATTCTTAATTCATGTTAACTAATGAACCTTATTGTAAAGTGTTACCGTTTTTCTTTATGTTTGTCTTGTAATAACAGGCAGGCTCAATGACAATGCATGATGCAGCAAGCTACAATCTTGTTTTCTCAAACCTGCCTGGCATAAAGATCCAATTTGCTGAGCCACTTAAATCCAGTTCATGCCTAGATCCAGTATAGCTGCTAACCTATCAGATCACTGGACCCTTGACCATTTTATCCACTTAAATCAGTACTTTGTATTTGGGGAACTGAAGATTATGTTATGTTTAGTGTTATTGAATAACTTTTACATCCACATGCATTAACCTGCTCTACATTGTACTTTGGGGCTTTGGGACTTATAATAACCATATGGCTAAACTGGGAAAGGAAACAACGGGAAGACGGGCAGTGGTGGGATCAAGAAATGACACAAGGAATACTTGAACTCGGGTCACCCACAACACGTCCTGTCAAACGTGAGACCATGTCAAACTCAAATTTATCTACAATTCTAAGATGTTTTAATTCATTTGTTCTGTTTAAAACCAGTTGGCTTTAGATCTGAAAGTTGTATAAAGAACAGAATGATGTAGATAAAAGCACAAATCTCACTAGTATCTCACAAATATCAATGAGAGCACAAAGTGGTTTGGATACAAGAAGAGCTGCACAGTACAAAAAAAGAAACACTAAAGAACATCTTTAACTAGGTTTTAATTTTAAGGGATAGTTCAGGCAAAAATGTTCTCATTACACTGTCATATCATTCCAAACCTGTATGACTTTCTTTTCTAAATTCTTTCTTCCATGAAAGCGCATGGGCAACCTGCCGCTCAAGCTCCAAAAAAGACAAAAAAATATCATAAAATGTGTGCCCTAGTACAAGTTTTCTGAAACCATAAGGATTGAGTGAGATGCTAAATCAGCATGATGCTCAATATGTTTTAATTAACACCATTTATGGATTTGTCACGACTTCCTCTTGAAGCAAAGAGATGATGTTTTAGGCTTATGATGTTGCATTTAAAAATATTCTGTCATCAGTTACACTTATGTCATTCCAAACCTATAAGATTGCTTTATATGATCACATATATGAGGTTTGTTCCCACGCATCGAGCAAGCATTCCTGAGCTTCCGTTTACCATATTTGAGTGCTGGACGTAGTATATCAGAAATCAATTTTCAATAAAGGGACAGAAATTTCTCGGATTTAATCAAAAAATATCTTGATTTGGGTTTTGAAGAAAAGAAAAGTCTTAAGGGTTTAGAATGATATGAGAGTGTGTAAATGATGACTCAGCCTTTAAGCTTTGTAAGAGACATGTAGATGTATGTGAATGAGTGTGAGAAGTCTCTGTCCGTATCTCAAGGCCAGCAGTGACACACTGTCACATGCTTTAAAGCAAAATTTTGCATCCGGTGAAATGTGCATACGCATTCACAGATAGGACACCTCATGCTATTCCTGGATCAGAGAACAAAACACTATGGAAATTTCATCTTGTAAACAAAATGTGTGATGAGTCACAGATAAATTGAATGAGTGTGAGAGGAACAGAATCAGTGTTTTTATGATCAGTAAATATAGTTTTCTAAGTTTGAATGAACATTACAAGAACTTGTGCAGACACACGCACATGATATTTTATATCATATCATGAAAATAAAGATTATAACAAGCGGCTTTGCTAATTTTACTGCATATTTAGGTTCCAACTTATTCCTAGTCCACTTTAGACATTCTACTAACTATAAGTAACTATGCAACTGCATGTCAACTAACTCTCATTAGAGTATTAGTAGACTGTCAGTAGACTGTAAGGTTAAGGTTAGGTGTTAGGGTTCGGGTTAGTAGAATAAGTTGACTTGTAGTTGCCAAGTTACTTATAGTCAGTAGAATATCTGTTGGGGATCATCAAAATAAAGTGGTAGCAGATATTAAGCATATAGTCTACTAATACTCAAATGACAGTTAGTTGACGTGAAGTTGCAATGTTACTAGTAGAATGTCTAAAGTGGACTATCGAAATAAAGTGTTACCCATATTTATTTAGTAAGCAGTCATGTAGTGCTTTAAGTGGGATAATATTGCAGTCATTATTGCTAAATAAACCCCAACATGGTGATACAAGACCATTTCACTTCGCACCAGGGTCCTGATCACTCTGTCGGGTTTATATTTTGCGATAATGGCAGGCTGTTATTTTTACATATTTGATATAATGCTTTATATGGCTGCATTTTTTAAATGCCTGCATTGAATTTTTTCCTGAACTAATAATATAAGGCAAGAAGCTTAGTGGAGTTTGTTTCAAAACACTTTTTAAAACTTCTCACAGCACACACCAATAACAACTTACATCACAGTGACTGGAAGTCCACCAGAAAACGAACCCCAACAACACCATGCTAATCTGTGTGTGTGTGTGTGTGTGTGTGTGTGTGTGTGTGTGTGTGTGTGTGTGTGTGTGTGTGTGTGTGTGTGTGTGTGTGTGTGTGTGTGTGTGTGTGTGTGTGTGTGTGTGTGTGTGTGTGTGTGTGTGTGTTTTAATTAATTAATTGGGTTTAAGTCAAACTCTTCAAACAACCAATAAGGAGAAGTTCAATCCAAATACAGTGCTGGATCAACAAGTTGAGTAGTTCATAAAAACAGGTAGTTGTGGGTTTAGTAAGTATAAAGAAATGCAGCCTTGAATGACTAATGCAAATGTGATAGCTGAACTCAGCAGGATATATGATCTCAGCAGCTCATTATACACTGTTGGAAAAAGTCAGCAGGGAATCACTTAGGAGAGCTTTTGTGATTGTCTTGATTTGTGAAAGAAAATATCCAGCTGGGCTCAGTATTTTCTAACAAAACAAAATCCAAATGTCCTACTTCACATTAGTGTGGTTAGTGTAGTATGTTTTTCTAACACAAAACCTCACCTGACCCATGTGTTATTATTGTTAATACCTTGAAATATCAGTCATTGTTAACAATATAAGTAATTGAAATAAAGCTGAAATAAAATAAAATATAGATATTAGGCTAAAAAAATAAATAAAAATAAATAGAATGTGTTGCCTTAGAAATGTTGCAACTAACTGAAACAAGTTACATTTGAAGTATTTAACTAAAACTGAAATAAAAATAATTTAAAGCTGTATAGAAATATTTGTAAAAAATTAGGTCAAACTTTACAATAAGGTCCCTATTAAAGTGCTAACTAACATTAACTGACAATGAGCAGTACATTCGTTACATTATTTATTATTATTTTTTTGGTTAATAATTTGTTAAAAAAACTAAAAAACTGTAAGCATTAGCAGGTCCATTAAACAATATTAATTATGCAACTATACAATATTAAAAATGTATTAATAAATGTTGACATTAACATTAACTAAGATTAATAAATGTGTTAGAAGTATTTTTCATTGCTAGTTTATGTTAAGTAACATAGTTATCCCATGTTAACAAATGGAACCTTATTGTAAAGTGTTACCAAAAATGACAAAAGCACATAACAAATTAAAAGTTTAAAAGGAAATGTGATTTTTTTTTTTAAAACACCAATTCAAAATATTAATACATACTAAAATAATATATAAATAGTACTAAAATAACACTGACCTGAGCCATCTGCTGCCCACCTGAAAAAGTGTAGAACATTTAACTAATAAAAAGACATACATAAATCATAGTAAACTTACTTTTACAATAAATAAGAAACATTTTATTTTGTTGGTTTTATGTTACATCACAACACACACAAAATGACTTGCCCACAAATACACACATTTTCTTAAATTACTTTTAGTTTTTATAGTCTACTCTATATGATCTATATGATAACTCTACACCTACCCTTTACAGAAACCTTTTGTAGACATCATTTTGTCATTGTACTAAAGGGATAGTTCACCCAAAAAATGAAAATCCTGTCATCATTTACTCACCCTCAAGATGTTCCAAACCTGTATGAATTTCTGTCTTCTCCTAAACACAAAATAAGATATTTTGAAGAATATGGGTAACCATTATTGATGGTTGATGGACCCCATTGGACTTCCATAGTGTGGAGAGAAAAAATGGGGCACATCAACTGTTTGGTTACTGACATTCTTCAAAATATGTTATCTTGTGTTCATCAGAAGAAAGAAATTCATACAGGCTTGGAACAACTTGGGGGTGAGTAAACGATGACAGAATTTTCATTTTAGGGTGAACTATCCCTTTAAGCTCTTATCATGGTTACACTTTATTTTACAGTATGTGTAGTTACACATGAAAGTACTGGTAATATAAGATAACTACATGGATTAAGGTTTGGTTTTAGGGTAGGTTCAGGGTTAGTATCTAGTTATAACCCAGTTATTGTAACGGAACAGGACTTTAAAATAAAGTGTGACTGTTATCATTGGTATTAAAACATTTTTAGCTTTATGAATCATGTTTATCCTTGAGTCCTTGAGAATGTCCTTATGTACTGTTTTGTCTGAATCAGTTCCATTCTGTTCCCAAAGTGTAGCTAAGCAAACCCATCACACACAGAGGAGTCCTGGTGCTGAAGTCCACTTCTGGTTTTCCGGCCCCTCCCCTCTCAGTGTGATTAGTGTGGTAAGCCGCAGTGGGATTGGGTGAGAGAGTTAGTCTCATTACTACACGTACAAACACTGCTCTCAGCCTGACCGTTCTGATGCTGGACAGAGGAACTTTATATGAACGACACACCCTGATGCTTATAGGAATTAAGAGACCAAAGAGAATTTCAACAGAGCAGACTTTTAGCTTCAGGATCATGCGGGAACTCAGACGTTTGATGTTCCCCAAGACGGTTTAATTTAAAGGTTGCTCCACTATGAAGGACTCAAAGAGACATTAAGCTAGTTTGGTATGTTTGGATTGTCTCACGTCACCATGGAGATCAGGAAAGTGCTTCTGAAATGCCCCGGGACATTTTTACTGACCATGATGATGTTCAAATGGGGTAAGTTCTCTCTCTCCTTCTGTCTCAATGCCTAGAAAACAAGATATAATATTCTATGAACATATACTTACAACTTCTTACAACATTTACATTTATTCATTTGGCAGACGCTTTTATCCAAAGCGACTTACATTGCATTTCAAGGTACAAATTTACATTCTTATCAGTTCTTACAAGAGGCAAAAAATGGTTGAGAACACCTTTCATATAAAATCAGGGATAGAAATAGAATGGGATGTTTTGCTAATATTTGCTCACTTAAGTGTGTTTTATTCTAAGAAAGACCAAGTTTAATCATATATATCTCTGCTAGAGTCAAAAGCAACAGGTTGGATGTGGCTCTACTGGTACTTTGATTTTTTTGGGAAAGTTTACTTTTTACAAAGGCAGATGAAAGCAAGTAAATGTACTTTTATCCACACTATAAAAAAATAAAAAACAAATGTATTAGTAATAAGTGTTTTGTAATGATATTAGGAGACAAAAGCATGAGGAGGGCAACCACCCACAAAAATCTAACATCATGGTGATTTAAAAAAAAAAAACTGCATGGTAAGCCCTTGGTGTTCATTTTGTTTTTTTTTAGATATCATATCTTCTACACTCTAAAAAAAATGCAGGGTTGTTTCAACCTGTTGGTTTAAAATTTTATTTTAAAACCCAATGGATGGGTTTGTCCATATTTGACCCAAACATGGGTTGAAACAACTCTGCATTTTTTCGTTTTCTTCTGTTTTATACTGACACAGAATTCCTGGCACTGTTTCTCGCATTAGTGTTGTTGTCATTTTCTGTTATCTGGGACTACCAAAGATGTGCACTGGAGTGTTACTCGCCTCCCTCCTTCTGTCTGGAGTGGATATGACTGGTGCATGGTAGACGGGTGTATGGGGGAGGTTACCCATCTATTTTCCCTCCCTCCATCCATCCAGTCTGATTCTGCCCCGCTCTCAGGCCTCTGTCTGAAGCAGAAAAACTTGGGGGGTGGGTTCCATTGTTTCCCGTTGCCATGACACCAGGGCTGAGTCATTTGGACGTTGTGTTCGGGTGGAATCTGCGTTAAGCACTTTTAACAAGCTCTGTTTACTTTTGAGTCCTGTAGGCTTAATGCTCTTTCATCTGACTGCACGGTCAAGCTGTCTCTGAGTATTTAACTCTATGATGATCATGTCCAGGATAATAGCAAGTCTAAAGAAGTTTTGAGTCTAAAGTATTAATGGTTGTATATAAAAGCAAGTAGCCTATACATTTTAGTACTGAGTAATAATAATTAACTACATATTTACTACAGGGTTAGGATGAGGGTTTAGTTTAGGGTTAGTTGCATGTAATTATGCATAATTTATAGTTATTGGCTACAGTAACAACATGTGTAACAGGGACACTGTAAACATTTTTTTTTTAAATATTTTTTTTTTGTGCAATTTTACAGTAATAGCAATACCTGTAATAACTTATTGCTCTAGTCAATGTTAGTTTTGGTTCTAAGTGTTATATAAAATTGAAATGCAAGGTTGGCACTTACATTAAATACACTTTGCTTAGTCAAAACTCATTGTTCTGACTCACAGATCCTGCTGTTTAGGTGTTAAGTGTTGTATACAATTACAACACTGCATCTGTAGTGTATTTGCATAGACTAATGGGAGTCAATGGGGAAATTCAGCGAGATGAACAGTGAAACTGGTCTAATGTCCTGACTGAGCTGATAGTTCATGTCAAATCACGCATGCAAATGTAACATCAAGCGCTTAGGGAAACAAGGGGGATCCTGGAATTCACATGACTGTTTCAATGAAAATGTCTACAATGGACCCTGCCCCCAATCCTAATCCTAACAAGAACACTGACAGGGAAGAATAAATTCACATGACAAAGTCCACTGCATTCTCACAGTCAAGATTCTGCTAATAAAAGTGAGCCTATAGCTAGAGGAGCTTGCGTTGATGCTAACATTAACAAATAACGTCTTTATGTTGATCAGTGCTAAAAAATATCACCTATATAGAAGGTTCAATTAATGTTTTGGGTAATATACAATGTTATGAGTGTAATATACACTGCACGGCAAAAAAAAAAAAAAAAAAAAAATAGCTGTTTGGATTTAAAAAGGCAAATACGTAAGAGTCTATGATTGGATCATTATTGCAGTGATTATTATGTTTCTAGCATGTTTTATGTTTGGCAACAGTTCTTCTAACTCTAGTTGATGGAGTGTGTAGCTTTTCATTTCTTAGACATCCATGTAGGAAGACACATCATGGCCATATTCCAGGATGACAATATCAGGCTCAAATTGTGAAAGGATGGTTGAGAGGGAGCATGTAGAACCATTTCCAAACATGAATTGGCACCTCTGAATCCAGACCTTAAATTCAGTGAAAGTTTTTGGGATGTGCTGGAAGAGACTTTACAGAGTGCTGGACTCTTGCATTGTCAATACAAGATCTTAACCAAACTTGATGGAAATACATGTTGTGATGGTATTTCCATCAAGAGGTGCATCAATTTTTGGTCAAGATCTAGTGTATTATAGTAAATAAATAATACTTTTACTAGCTAGAGGAGGAGTTGATGAAAAAGATCACCTATTATTTAGAGGGTTAAATTAATGCTTTGGGTAATAATTATATATATATATATATATATATCAGTGCTGTCAAATCAATTAATCACGATTAATCGCATCTACCATAAAAAAGGACAATTTAGACAATTTACTTGTAAATAATAGCTGCTTAATAAAAAGGTTTTTACAAAATAATTCACTTATGTGCTCTTACAAAAAAAATCAAGCTTCCCATTTCTGCATTTAAACGCTCCAGACGCTGACCAGGTTTACTTTAGCAGTGTCTGCTACTTTAAAAGATAGTATGCCACAAATGTGGTTGATAAAACTGAAATCTTTTAAATTCTAATACTATGTTTTGGTTTTAGATTTACTTGACATAATAAGCTAATATCCTTCAGAACTAATGCCAAAAGCCTTGTGTTGATGCTCATGAGGCGTAACACTCAAAAGCATCACCTATAAAGTCTTAAAGGTTAAAACTTTGTGTCTAGGTTTAGATGCAGGGTGGAATAAAGCTAATTAGCCAATTAGCATCTGAGACTAGAGCTAATGACAGACGTGCTAAGTCTGAGTTCATATTGATGCTAAGAACAACTATTAATACTCACAATGAGTCAAAACTATATATTTAGTCTGAAAAGTTTGATTCTTAATGTTAGAACTCTTAATTTAGGTTCACATGAGAGAATTAAGCATGCATGAGTACAAACAAACTTGCACACACCTCTCCAGCGCCTGTGAAAATAACCAGACCACAGGTTATCACAAAGTCCTGTCACACATCACACACACGTCCCAGCTGCCCTCTTACTGTCATTCTCTCTGTAACATATTCGTTCCCACTCATATCTCTGGACAGATGCATATTAAGGGAGTGTTATCTCATTCAGATGATCTCCCCATCTGACTGGGCCACTAACCCTGACAAATTTCACAGCCATTGTATAGACAGTTGATCTCTACCTCCAAGATCCAAACAGTGTGTTACAGGGTTAACTGAAACTAAAACTACAACCATTAAAAAAAAAAAAAAAAACTAAACCCCTTACTTGAAATAAAATAAACATAAACTGAAATACTGTATATATGTATGACAAAAACACACAACAAAATAACTAAAAGACCTATATTTCAAATATACAAATAAAAACTAATTCAAAATAGTAATAAAAACTACGATAGTATCTTAATTATACTAGAATAGCACTGGTGTTACACACACATACAGATGCCGTTTCCCCACCTGACCCCTCTAAAACAATCTGTAACCCCTGAAATTGTAAAACTAACCAATCACGCCCCCTCACAGCAGGAAGTAAGACAAACAGGGATGATTGACAGTGATGTAAACAAAAGGGGAGGAGTTCTCCTTGATTGACAGTCAGTATCAGTGTTAGCAGTTTAACATGCATGGCTAACATTCTTCCAGCGGCCTCACACAGATAACCTTAAACACAAGTAAGCCGTAGTGCTCAAGACAGATGTCAGGAGAATGTCTCCGTCTGCCATAGGATGCCAAAGACTCTCAGATCTCTGTGAAACCTCAATGTTAAAGTCTGTATAATCAGAACCACTACAGCCTGTCTCCACCTCGAACCTAAACGTGTCACATCTGGGTGCTGTCCACATTCCAGCGAGATCACATTTAAGAGAATACAAATACTGTATGAATATGAATGGAACATGACCAGATCAAAAGGTGACAAGCTCACATTTGTAGCAGACAGATATTGTTGCAGTGCAGTGGGTAAAGGCTGCATAATTGATCAAAAATACAGTAATATTCTGAAATATTATTAGAAATTAAAATAACTGTTTTCTATTTAAATGTATTTTTAAAATGTAATTCATTCCTGTGATGCAAAGCTGAGTTTTCAGCATCATTACTCCAGTTTTCAGTGTCACATGATCCTTTGGAAATCATTCTGATATGCTGATTTGCTGCTCAAGAAACATTTCTAATTATTATCAATGTCAATGTATTATCAACAGTTTTTTGCTGCTTATTACTTTTGTGGATACTATGATTCATTATTTTATTCTTTTATGAATAGAACGTTCAAAAGAACAGCATTTATTTGAAATATATATTATTTGTAACATAAAATGTCTTTACTGTCAGTTTTAATCAATTTAATACATCCTTGCTGAATTAAAGTAGATAGATAGATAGATAGATAGATAGATAGATAGATAGATAGATAGATAGATAGATAGATAGATAGATAGATAGATAGATAGATAGATAGGCCATTAAAATATGGACAACCTCTTGTTGCTTTTGAACAAAAAGGTGTCTAAAATAACCAGCACTATTTAAATCGGACAGATGGTTATGCTAATGAAAAATAATCACTCTCTGGAATCTCTTGCTGGCACAAGGTGGCAGAGAACTGGATTCTAAGGTTACAGAAGCTGTCTGGCTTAGCAGTGTAGACTAACCTAAAGCTGTCCTGTTTTACACACACCACTCTGAGAGGATTACGTTCAGCTCAGTATGTGAAGACTTTGGCCTACTCGAACTTTCTTGACAGAAAGTACAAATATTTCATCTGAAATTATGATGAAATTCAAGGTCTAACATGTGAGCAGACAACACAAATATTGTGAATCAAAGGTTCAGTCAGTGAGTGTTCAAGCACACGTGTTTTTGTGAGAGTACATAAGCTAAATGAGGTACAGACCGTATAATCCACTTTAATTTTCTGTAAACAGTACAACACAGGTTAGCAGAGGGCTAAACAGAAAGCAGATAATCAGTGTCCTTCAGTGACAGGAAGGAGTAAGTAAAAAAAGAAAACTAGAAGAGGCACTTCATGTATGTCTGCCGTCAGTGGACTGGACGCTTCTGACGGGCATCATTATGCTCCATCTGGCTTAGTGACCCTTCATGGCAGCGTGAGCTGGGAAATCTTCTTTACTTATCACACTATACTGACAGGAAATGACATTAGCTTTAAAGAGATCTAAGATGGTGAGAAAGACGGAAAATGAGAGGAGAGGGGAGGTGGATCTGAGGTCACAGAGGTCAGAATCTCTTCGTCTCAGGGCCATATTAGCTTAGCAGTAACTATGGAAACTGAACACTTTCTGGGTCAGTCTGAGTGGAGCTCGTTTTCCTGGGCCGGGGGTAGGGAATGAGTGCTTATGAGTGGGTGTCAGACAGATCTGCATCCTACACAGTGAAACATGCTAAAATCAGAGTGTTCTTAAAACAGTTTTTTTTTTTTGGAACATAATGTGTGCATGGCGATTACTCCTAAAAATATCCACTTGTTCGTTTTGTTTGCTTTAAGATCGTTGTGTAAGCCGCAAGATAAATGTGAGCGTGTTCACACTAAGATCAGTGTGTAAGCTCTCAGTTGTGTTGTGTAAGAACAGTCTGTGTGTTCTGAGACTGATAAGATGTTTCTGTTCTAAAAGTAACACTTCCATGTTGATTAAAGTGTCTGGGCAAATACATTGAAGTGGGTCCAAAAGTCTGGAACTGACAATCCGGAAATCCAATCCAATCCAATCAAAATCGAATTTATATCTGGAAAGAAACAAAGATTCGGGATTTTGAACAATTTAGAGTAAAGGAATATTATGATGTTCTATCTTACACTAAAATTGTTATGCTGATATAGTACAATTTGCTATGTAATTTATCATGTAAAAAAGAAAGTATTACATTAGAAAAATAGAAGCATTTTCGCTTGTAGTATCAGACTTTGGGAACCTACTTGTCACTGCGATTAGGATCTGTACACTGTTGCTCCTAAAATTGAGACAAGTTAAGTCATGTTTATTCATTTACTGCTTTAAACAATACCGATTGTTTCAAAGCAGCTTTACAATAATAGGAAAATAAGATTACAAAAATGCATCATTTCACTTCAGAAGGCCTTTTTTAACCCCCTGGTGCCGTATGGATTACTTTTATGATGGATGGATGCGCTTTTTGGAGCTTCAAAAACTCTATTCGCTTCCATTATAAAGTGTGGAAGAGCCAGGATATTTTTTTATATAACTCCGATTGTGTTTGACTGAAAGAAGAAAGTCATAAACACTTAGGATGGCTTGAGGGTGAGTAAATTATGGGATCATTTTAATTTTGGGTGAACTAACCCTTTAATGTGATCTTAAAAAGGTTTAAGAATCAAGTTTTACCCTTGTGGGGACATTTGATTCCCACAAACATATCAAAAGTTGACACTCACAAACACATTTATGATATAGTCCCTTCACGCTTCACCTTATTTTCACAAAATGCTGCCCCATTTCTGCTATGCTGCCTTGCTACACACACAATGCTCAACATGTGCACACAGACACACATGCACAACACCTCATTCCTTTTGCCCATTCATTAATATCTTCCGCCTGAATGAATATTTGGGATGAAGGTCTGATCAAAGCGACATTGAGGGGGCCAGGGCAGCAAAGTGGTTGAGAGAAGTTGGGGGAGTGTTTAGGGGGACGAGGGGCCCCACAAGGGTTAAGGATGGGTGGGCCACACTAATGGATCTGAATTGAATGCGCAGTGGGGGTTGAGGGTCGAGGTCATGCAGATAACAGGAATTTGGAATGACGCAAAGAGCTTTCATGCGATTGGTTGATTTGCACGAGAAAATCCCCATGAATGCTTCGCATCACATTCTGATCTAAAAAATACATACTCATATGCACAAGCAAAATATGCAATTTACAATACACACTAGGTCACAAATTACAGGGGATCTCTCAAATTTTAAGACTTGTTATGACTAAGAAATGTAAAAAAAAAAAAAATATATATATATATATTATTATTCTGAACCTCACAAATGATCAACTTCACAGATGGGCTTGGTATTTGCAATGCTGATTTTTAAGAGATTATTTCACTTTGTTCCTCGGGCTCAGTCGGTCTTACCAAGGATTAAGGTTTGTGATCAACAGCCTGTTATTAACTGATGTCAGTATTACCTTTGTCTTGAATGGTATATGTCTCTTTTTGAAACAGAATCTTTCAAGTTTTCTGAAGAAAATGCACATGCAATGTTAGAATTATGCTATGTGGTTGCTAAGGTGTTCTGTGTGTTTTTTGGTTTGTTTGTTTGTTTGTTTTTTGCAGTTTGCTTAGTAGTTGCTCGATGGTTGCTTACCAGCCTAATCAAATGACCCCCACCTCCAACTTTCTATGACATTATGGGCCCTAGATGTCATATGTTTGTTATTCAAGGTCTATGGGATTTATTTCCCAATTTTATTGACAAGACATATAGACATCTATCACAAATCTGATTGCTTAAAAAGTCTCAGGACATCTCTCCAGTCATGTCTCTTTTATTCCATGTCTATTGGAAAAAATGGTGTTGGTCACCAAGCCCCAAACCCCAAGTATGATCAGTGGTAAAAAACTGACATAATTTTTACTTGGAATTTACATCGGGTTTCCCGTTGGTGATATGCATCAGTTAGAGGTACCATATTAAATCCTGTCTTTCTTTCTCTAGGTATATTCTGTTCCGGGTCATCTGATTTGTGTGCATCTTCTCCGTGTCAGAATGGGGCGACATGCGTAGATACAATGGATGATTATGTGTGTTTGTGTTCACGGGAAGGAGTACGGTACATGGGGAGGGACTGTGCGGAGCTGTACGACAGTTGTGTGTTTGCCGAATGTGAAGGGTGTGTCAGTGAACCTGGCACAGAGCACTACACCTGCCCAGAGGACATCAATGAGTGTGAAAGCGGGCCGTGTGTCGGTGCCCTCTCTGAGTGTGTGGACGAGCTGAATGGCTTCAAATGCTTGTGCCCACCTGGTTTTGGAGGAGAGGACTGTAGTCGTCGCATCACAGACTGTGTTGATGAACCCTGCCTCAACAATGGCACCTGTAGACGTATAGTGGATGGATTTGAATGCACTTGTTCAGACGGTTTTCGTGGTGAGACCTGCGAAGAGGACCTGGATGAGTGTGATTCACATCCCTGTCAGAATGGTGCAATCTGTCTGGATGGGGCCAACAAGTATCACTGCTTCTGCGTACCTGGATACCAAGGACACAACTGTGAGATTGACATTAATGAGTGTGCATCGAGACCTTGTAGGAACAATGGAACATGCATTAATGGGAAAGACCGGTACCTGTGTGAATGCCTGCTGGGATATACAGGTAATCTGTGGGTGTGGGTGAACATATTATTAACTTGTTTGAAATCTTAAGTTTCCACATTTTGTAACTGTATGATATTAGTCTAAAGCAGGGGTGCCCGATCATAATGCTGACAGGCAAAGGTCCTGCAAAAATTAGTTCCAACACACTAATTTCAGGAAATCCTAGTAGATCTTAATGGCTGATTCAGATTTGTTTAGGTTGGAACTAAACTCTGCAGGACTATGGCCCTCCAGAAGTAGGATTGGGCACTCCTGGTCTACATGGATGTTGACAGCAATTAATAACTGGTACTTGCCAAGTCGCAAGCTGTTCTTTATAGGGCATCTGATTTTTTTAAGTCATGTATTGTGTTTTGTATCTCTGTAGGAGTGAACTGTGAGATGGAGATTGATGAATGCGAGTCAAATCCCTGTCAGAACGGAGCCACCTGTCATGACCTAGTGGGGTTGTACACCTGTGACTGTGTGCAGGGGTTTGAAGGTTCCGACTGTGAAACAAATATCGATGAATGTGAGAGTGATCCGTGTCAGAATGGAGGAATCTGCCACGACCTTATTGATAGGTAACAGAACTCTGGAATTGTGGGAATGCCTGAAAGAGTCATGCAGATGGCATATCCATGCACTGGCCATTATTTTTTCACTTACTCACTGTGAGTAAAACAAATGTTACATGTTAGTCAGACTCTTCCTATCTAAGTGGTTGGTTATTGGCCAGAAAAAGCTGAAAGTTTCATTTTATGCTGAAAGTTAAAATAATGTGATTTGGTGTGTTTGTATGCAGTTATGAGTGTGAATGTGAAGGCACTGGTTTTATGGGGGACCACTGTGAGGAGGATATTCCGGAGTGTGCATCTCATCCTTGTCAACATGGAGCTACTTGTCTAGAAGGCATTAACCACTACAACTGTACCTGTTGGCCAGGTAGCTCTCCTTTATCCAAAACCGCACTCAAGTCTTTCAAGTCTTTATATGCCTAACTCTGCAACAAACTGAAACAATGTTAATGTGTGTATAGGTTTTGAAGGAGATAACTGTGAGGTGGATATAGATGAATGTGCTGATACTCCTTGTGAGAACGATGGTGAATGTTTTGAGAAGTCAAATCCAGAACTCTGGGAAACGGACTGGGAGTTCACCTACGCCACAGCTGTGGGTTACGTCTGTCAGTGCCAACCAGGATACACAGGTACCGGAAACATAAAAACAGATGTAAATGTAAAACAGTACAGTAAAACAATACACAAGACATTGCAACCACTTTCATTTTAAGAACTTGTTCCAGAGTTGAGCCTTACTATTTTGTGACCCAATATGTGACTGAATGGGTGGTGAAGGTTACTCAAGTAATGACACAATGTTTTACCTGAACAGAGTTTTTTCATGCTGTTTATTTGTTTTATTTGTTTATTTCCCCAGGAGAGAACTGTTCAGTGAACATAAACGAGTGTGTATCTGAGCCCTGTCACAATGGAGGAAGCTGTAAGGATTTGGTTAATGGATACACGTGTCTATGTCTGGAGGGGTTTGCAGGTTAGTGTTTGCATATGGGAAACTGTTTGCATGTGTATTTGTCTGTATTGTTCATTTTGGTCTGTCTTTCTCAGGTGTGGAGTGTGAGGTTAATATAGATGAGTGTGAGAGTGCCCCCTGCCTGAACGGAGGTGTATGTGAAGATGGAGTAGCTGAATACAAGTGCCAATGTGCAGAAGCTGAGGAAGGTCACCTGCCATGGGGGGGTCCCCAATGCACTGTGCAGCTGCTTGGTTGCATTGAGCATGACTGCCAAAATGGCGCCACCTGTTTGCCGTGGTTAGATGAAGAGACACATGGACATACTTGCCTTTGTCCTCCTGGTTTCTATGATGACATATGTTCTACACCAACCACATTTTCCTTCTCCTCACCGAGGTTCTTTCTGATTGAGGTTCCACCACTTGAGCGCAGAAGGAGAGACACAGAACACGAGCACCCTCTGGGGGTTCGTCTGCGCTTCCGAACCACTCTGCCGGATATGCTGCTGTTCTTTCGTGGCAATGATGAGCTCTTCTTATCCCTAGAGATTGTTGGGGGTGAGCTGCTTGCTAAGGCAATATCTAAGGAGGGAGAGTCACTGGAGGCTCAATTACCAGGTCTTGTAAGTGACGGAGGTTGGCATGAGGCAATGGTCACCATTGATGAACAGGATACCAGACTTGTGCTTCAGGTCAAAGGTCCAGGCTGTGACAATCAAGTATGCAGAGCTGAAGACAAGCAACCAGATGACCATGAAACTTTTTTGCACCACGAGACGCTCACAAAGGTATATGTGGGTGGAGTACCAGAGGAGTACATGGACCTTACATTGAGCGGCCATGGCTTTTTGGGCTGTATGGAGGACCTACAGATTGATGGCCATCCTGTCCTGCCCCATGATCTGGATGACAAGGAGGAAAGTGTAGAGTTAGGCTGTATAAAGACGGAATGGTGTCAGGTGGACCCACATCCTTGCTCTCAACAAGGGCAATGTGTTGACCTCTGGACGAGCTACCGCTGTGACTGTTATAGACCACACTATGGACATGACTGCAGCCAAGGTGTGCATAAGCAAATCCTCATACACTCAAACACTGATCTTGTAGTAATGTGTAGAGCTGGGATATTCAGCTCTGGTGCTGAAGGGTAATTGTTCTGCCAGGTTTAGCTCTAACCCAAACACACCTGAACAAACTAATAAAGATGATTACTTGGAAAATACAGGCAAGTGTGTTTGATTTTGGTGGGACTGAAACTCTGCAGGACAGTGGCCCTCCAGGACTGTAGTTGCATAGTTTTGGTGTAGAGGAAACCAAACTTATACAATAATAAAACATTGGCACATTATCATACTTGATTTTTGTCTCTATTTCTCTTTATTTTCCAGATTTTTCCTCTTGGACATTTGGTCATGAGCACTCTACAAGCTTTCTTCCATTTGTACTGCTGTCTGATATTGGCAGGAACTTCAGTGTCTCATTCTTCCTACGATCACTTAAATCAAGTGGATTATTATTTCAGCTACGAAGGGCAGGCCTTCAGGAGACAGAGGGAGATGATCCTTATTTTACTATGTACCTGGAAATGGGACGAGTACAGGTGACATCTGTAGCGGAGTCACCCACCCTATCAGCACCAGTGTTTGTCTGTAATGGAGAGAAGCTACTGCTTCAGTTGGACATACAGGAGGGTTGGGTATTCTTTAGCCATGGAGGATTGCGCTATAGGCTTGGCTCACTGCCTGACATGGAAGTTCTGAAGGGAGACCTGGTGTATGTTGGTGGAGTTCCAGGTGAAGAGGGTGCAACGGATTGGGGTGGACAATTTAAGGGATGCCTGCAGGACCTGAGACTAGATGATGTGCATCTGGCAGTGGAACCCTGGAATAGTACCCTCAGTGAGACTATATATTTCTCCAGTGAAGCAGAAAATGTGCTACCTGGATGCATTAGTGATGACACATGCAAGGTATGTAGACATACATTTTTGTTTTCATTTCATCAGACCTGCAATGATAATTACAGTTGGAAAGAGCTGTCGTTGTGCAATTGGTTTGCAGGTGGAGCCTTGCTTGAATGGTGGAGAGTGTACAGTCACATGGAATGACTTTACTTGTTCCTGTCCACGGGATTTCACTGGAAAGACATGTGAAACCAGAGTTTGGTGTGTCAGCGACCCTTGCGTAAATGGTGGACGCTGCGTGGATCTGTCGGATGGTTTTGAGTGTATGCTTATCTTGAACACCTAGCTGATATTTTTCAGTTTCTTGTTTGCTTGAAATAATTGAAATATCATTAATGTATAAATGTTTATAATCAAGTAGTAAATATAAATGTATGTTAAAAAAATATTTTTTTCTTACCAGGCATTGCTAATGCAACATTTGACAACACACCCTTACACTACAGTGCTAAGGGATCTGTAGTTGACCCAGTGACCAATGTTACCATGGAGCTCCGTACAAGGCAGGAAAATGGTGTGCTACTTCGTGCATGGAGAGGAGTGGAACTTCTACTGGTTGGTCTGTTGGATTCAGCCATTTATGTGGAGCTTCATACAGAGAACAGTGTGGAACCAGTAAAATTCTCTGGACAGAGACACATTGCAGATGGAACCTGGCATCGCCTGCTCATTGCCATGGCCAACCCAGAGCGTGATGCATCACAGTGGTTGGTTTTGGTGGATGGCATCATTGATGGTAGCAGTGCCCCAGTGCTTGCTGGTAGTTTAAGTTTTCTTAAAGACTTGTCAAGTGAGGTTGCACTGGCAGAGACGTACACAGGATGTCTAGGTGCTGTCAGAGTAGGTGAGGTGTATCTTCCATTTGTAGACAATGCCAAACCACCCCAAACATCTCGGTTTTGGCGGAGACAAGATGAGCGTGTGCACACAGGGTGTTTCGGGGCTCCAGTGTGCCACTCTCATCCTTGCAGGCGTGGTGGTACATGTGTGGATCTCTTCAATTCTTTTGGCTGCCAGTGCTCACCCGGCTGGGAAGGGATCACCTGCGAGAAAGAAACAGACGAGTGTGTCTCAGGACCCTGTCTCCATGGCAAATGCAAGGACAAGTTTAATGGGTTTGACTGCTTGTGTCACCCAGGATATGCTGGACCTACATGTTCGGAAAACATAGACGACTGCAAAGGATCGAAGTGTAAGAACGGGGGAACCTGTGTGGATGGAGTAAATGACTACACCTGTATCTGTCCCCCTAAGTACAGCGGAACACGTTGTCAGTGAGTTCCTACTGATCACACATTGATGCCTAGACTTGACTCGGCCATAACTTAAGACTCCATTTACAATACATACACCCTTCCACTCTGTTGAACAGAGAACAGGGTTATAATGTGGCCTTTGCATTACAACCAAATGCAAAACTGCTTGCAATTGTAAATACTAATGAACACCAGTGGGGGAGGGGGGGGGGGTAATAGTTCACTAACAATTTTTCCATTTTATAGTTATTTCTTGTTACTCAAGTTTGAATGAACCAGTGAGGCTGCATCCTTATCTGTTTGGGACTGTTTTGATCTGTTGGGAGTTTGAGCATTTGTTTGTTTGTGTTCTTGTGCATCAGGTATAACTACCCTCCTCTTAAATGTCAACTGGATTTTGAATGTGAAAATGATGGCATTTGTCATGACACTCAGTGGGGGGCAAACTGCACCTGCCTTCCAGGATTTACAGGAGACAGGTGGAATTAACACTTACATCCTTGTCCAATAGAAATAAATTGAATATACAAATACTGATGTAGATGACTAAGTGTTACGTTTTTTCCCCCAACAGATGTGAGAGAGAAATGGATGAGTGTGCATCTAGCCCATGTCTAAACGGTGGATCGTGTCTGGATCGGTTGAACCGGTTTCAATGTTTGTGTCCAGCAGGATTCAGTGGCCAGTTCTGTGAAACAAATGTAAGCAAACACGGAGTATAATAATAAGCATACAATTTAGGAGCGAAAATAAGAATGCAAACTAGTTCAGCAGTATTGATTGTTACTTTTTATACCTGCCAACAACAACAATTTGAATCTCTCTCTGCAGAAGCAGGCTCAGCAAGATCATATACCATGGCTGGCGATTGCAGTTCCATTGGTATGTGGCTGTATCCTCTTGGTGGCTATTGGTCTCATTTTCATGTTGATGACAGCACGCAGGAAGCGGCAATCAGAAGGAACTTATTCCCCAAGCCATCAGGAAGTTGCAGGTGCACGCCTGGAGATGGATAGCATGCTGAAAGTACCACCCGAAGAGCGTCTAATTTGAGAAATGTAGACAAGGTGGCAAAAACAGATGTAGACAAGGGCACTCTAATATTATCGGAGTGACTTCTTAAAGCTAAACTCAACCTTTCCAAGACCATGTAGTATTATGGAGCTACAATAATAAGCAAGTGCTACATCAAACAAGCAACCTAAAGATCTACTGTAATACAAATTACAGTAAAGAGGAAAATTTTAAAATGAGAAGTCATTAAATATGGTTGATCTTTCACCATAGATTTTGTCGAGACCAACAACTCTGGAATTTATCCAGCAACTCTCTCAAGTCTAGTTGAACTTGAACGTTGTGATACTTTACCTCACGGCATTATATGCCTGAACGACTTTGACAAAGTGTCATACAGTAAAGAGGCAAAAATATGAGTTTACATTCTCCCCACACTTCCACAGCATTTAAAATCTTTAACAAATCCCTTTCAAAGATAAACGCTGAAAGTAGTGCTAATGATGGAGAAAGCACCATTTTGAAAATATTTTTTTTCCACAGCATTTGAATGTACAAGGTATGATATCTGTAGCAAGACTGTTGTGTTAACTAGCTACTATTTCTGCTGTCGGCAATACTGGATATGATAATTGACACTAAGGAATGTGGCTTCATATTCATGCCAATGTGAATAATTAGCTATGCATTAGCATTTACAGGGGAGGGGAACAACAAACTAGTTACCCTTTTAGGCCCTGTTTACACCTGGTATTAAGATGTGTTTTGGTCGATCGGATCACAAGTAGACGAGGGTGACACATTCCTGTTTACACCTGGTGTTTTAATCCATCTCTTTTGTCCACTTTCAACCACTTCTGTCCTGATCTTTTTTTTGGGGTGGGGGGGGGGAGGGTCTATGGGTGGGTAAATTATATGGGCTTTTTCAGATCTTTCAGATCTAATGTACGAAATAAGTTTGCGCAATTTACAAATGAACGCAAAAGGGGACGGCAGAAAAACTACGGAGAGCATCAGCTTTCTTTCTTGCTCTGAAAGCCGCAAGACCACAAAAAAGAACGCTGTGAATGTGTGTTAGAAATCAGGAAAGAACAATGAGTTTGGTACGTTATTCATCTTCAAACCAAACTGAAGTCTTCTTCAGCCGAGAAAGTTTAAATCCTTTTGTGGTTGTTCGAACACATTCGATAACATGAGTGTTTACACTACGAAAAGCAATCCGCAAGAATGCGTTTTCGACTACCTCTGGAAGTGTTCGAAAGTAAACAAGCGCAAAATGTTTTAGACCCCGTTTACACCTGTATTTAGCATCGTCCACTTGTGATCAGATTGACGAAAATGCTTAATACAAGGTGTAAACAGGGCCTTAAAGTAATAAAAAATTATATATTTTTTGCTTTGGGGCATAACTTTTTAAGCATTGTTGCATTCACATTGTGTCAGAATTACTCTAATTACGCATTTATGATTACTAAAAACTATTCACTTTGTCTTTGTTGAGCACATTTCTGTCATATAAACAACCAAAAAGACTACAGTTAATGCGAGTTAGTTGGCAATATCACTAGGTTTATTTTTAATATGCCATTTTATTTTAGCCAATAACCTGCACTTTCACTATTAAACATTCGAGACAGCAAAGAGAAATAAATTAATGTAGTGATTACTTTTTTTTTGCTATCATTGACAAAGCTGCATATGGTGCTATTAAGCTGTCATGGATGGAGTCACAAGACAAATAACTTTAGTAGAATCTGAGCAGTTGTAATCTTGTAATTATGGTCATTCCAACAAAACAGTGAATGCAGCATAATCTGATTGAGACCGTTATTGGAAAAACTGTGAACATTTTACTGTTTGACAATCACCGCACTTCAAATTTTTATGGGGGGGAGGGGGGAGGGGGGGGGGGCGTTTATACGCATACCAGTATGAGACTACTAAAGATACAAACACCAAACTCAATGTTTATACACACTTACCTCTGGAATACACATGCAAACATGAACGCCATGAGTGGTAAAATAAAATTCTGCCTGTGTATGAAGATAAAAAAAAGAGAGATGAGATGAACATAATAACAAATCCTTGCTGATGCCTAAATGCTGTAAAAACTGAGTGAATGCAAGTTGCATTAATTTTACAAGTTGTATGTATATGTTGTAAATTGTGGCTATAATTTGTGTTTTCTGGTCTGTTGTATATCAATCTGGCTTCCTTCAAATGTGTGCCTAGGAATTACTAAAACTAAAAAGTACAGTGTGAACTGCAACATCAACATAGGAATATATTTTTTAATGTGTAAATGTGCAAAAACTGTTTAATAAAGGTGTTTGTGTTTAAATGTGTAAATTGAGTAAAGGTCGGATCCATGATTATTTGTGCTTGACTTTTTAAAATGTCATCACTTGTGCTTATAATTAGCAGCACTTAATTAACATGTTAAACACCCCTAAAATATTATACATAACAATATGTGCAAGAATACTGGGAATGACAATGATTAAAAATAAATAAATGGGAGCAAAACAAATGTCAAGCTCGCAACTTTCACAGGAATATACTGTGCTTTTTAATTATGGCAAACACAAAAAAATAACATCCAAATAAAAATGTAAAAAGTGCAAAATGATAAACAGGATATGAGTTCACATTAGGATACATTCCAAGAGAAAATTGTATTTTACACATCAGAAATGCATTTCGATAATTCCATTTTGCTGAGAGCCGCTCTCTCCTACCATTCAATCTGAGATATCCAAACATCAGAGGATCCTGTCAAAATACAATGGGTCGTATAATGGTTGTTAAATCCAAGCTAAGTCATACTATCAAAACCTGTTTTATGTTAGATTATAGTTTGACATTTTTTCGCTCTCAGAATACATGGTCACATTCAGGGACGTTCCTCTTTGTCTGTTGTACAGTGATGTGCAACACTTTACCCAGTACAACATTTAACACTTAACACACTTTAATGACTCGCCAGTTAAATATTGCCTTTTAAACCACCGTGTATATCACAGATTCAGCTCATCTGACAGTTGCTGAAAAAATAACAAAAATACTGCATCTGCTTCAGCCAAAATTGTAAAGGTACTTTTCAGCAAATACTTTTTTTTTTTTGGGGGGGGGGGATATATTTCAACTTAAAGTCTACTTTTGCCATTTTAAATTAGCACTTGATATGCAAGCACACATTTTGATGTAAATAATGTGAAGTTTTGCATTTATCAAATCCTGGAAGGCAAATGCTTTAAGAGTGACTCCAATTTCCAATTGTGTTTTAGCATCCATTTCTGCTAAACATTTTCTTTAAAACTTTCCGTATGAATTATTTACTAAGGACAGTGTTTGCTGTACCAATCATATATCAACCTGACAGCCCATATTTGAACCAAAATGTCTGAACAACCCATGCTGTAAGACTAGGTATACACAACAAACCTCTCAGCAAAAACAGCTCTGAACTTCCACACACACATACACACACACACACACACACTTGCTTGCAATGACCAAATTAAACTCACTCTTTAAGGCCCAAATTAAAAGGTGGTCCAAACGAATCAACTAACAGAATTTTCTAACAGCTCTACAGGTTGGATACAGATGTTCAAGAACACTTTAATAACACAAATAACATTATTTCATATCTTTAAATACAACAATAAAACCAGAGAAGAAGAGACACCAATTCACTCCCTGATGTTCCCTGACATGGACAAAATAACATGTTTCTTTTGGATTTGAGCATTTGGTTGTACACAATTCTTTTCCATGTCAAGATCTGCACAAACAGTGTTCTCCTACTTGCGAGTCTCAGACAAAAATATAGCAAAAAATGCCATGAAACAATGATCCTCCAACACAGATTGTGTATCGTGCTAAACTAAACCCAATAAACAGGCACAGTCTATGACAAGAAAAACAGCTTTTAGAGTTAGGATTCATTTAACACACTTTATAGCAGTATGTATGTTTAAAAAGCGCAAAACAGATCCATTCGAATAAATACCCATAATGCAGAGTGCATGGCAGTAGCAGATTAGATGGAACGGGTAGTGCTAAAAAGAAAGGTCTGATTGGTCGCTTTATGAAAGCTATAAGTCTATTATATGATGCTCAGAATAAAAGAAGATTTCAAACTTCAACATCAAATCAAAGCAAGTGGACAATTAGCATCTAAACTAAACTATTTTGAAACTGAACAGAACCCAGTTCCAGGAGACCCATTTTAACACTTTTGGACTGACACGCAGGCAAGCGGAAGAGGTAAAGCCTGTACCAGTAAGGGGTTTACCACATATTTAATCCAAAAAAAAAAAAAAACACTCTTGATCAGTTTACCTTATTTAATGACACTTTTTTGGTCAAGAGCTAATGCATCAAATGCATCCTGAATTTTTGACCTCTAAAATAAGTGACCTCTAGGGGCAGTGTTGTGTTCTGAAGGGCTGTTAATTCTGACCCGTTCTGAGCGCTAACATTGTGCTGCACACACTATTCTCTATGCAGCGAGTAGTATATAGATTGTACTAGGGCACAATATGTAGTGCAGTATGCATTGTAGTATAACGTATGTAATGTAGTGCAAATATGAAGTACACAGCAGGTACCGCAGCCACATGTAGTATGAAATGTGTATTTTAGGGTGCAGAATGTCATATGCTCTTGTGTCATGTAGTAGGTAGTGTGGAATGTGTAGTATGCAATTTACTAGGGATACACAATATTAGTATTCAAGTGTGTTATAAATGTCAATTTAACAATTGTTTGTATACGTATGCACGAGAATGTGGATGTTAGGGTATGATGATTTAAATTAAAATATGTGTATGGTTAAAAAATAAACTTCTCATTAAAACAGCACTGACTGTTCAGAGGATGTGTAGTTTACTGCCATAAAAGCAATGTCAGTCTAATCGCTAATGCTGGGATGTGGGTCATTATTTTATGGTATCTTTAATATTGTAGTCTGATCCCTATGGGAACTACACTGCTAGCTACAGAAAATACAGTGTTATTCTGCTAATATGTTTTTCAGTGTTAAAATTGGTGCTATTGGAGCAACACGGTTTATCCAGTTGTTATGGGAAATACAGCATTAGCATCAGTGTGCATAAGGCTAAGTGAGTGAGCTAGGCGCAAAAAAAGCACAACACACTCTGGAGGAAAATGTTCAACAGTGCTTTCAGGCCACTAGGAGGCGCAGTCTTAAATACCCACTGGCTCTAAATTTGCAGTCCCTCACTGGTTGGTAGCAGCAGTAGAGGAAATATGTGGGCAGAGCTAGTCGAAAGTTTCCCACCTTCTCCGTAAGTCCTCCACCTTTTTTGGGGGGGGCGTGGCCATTACTGTTGGTGTGGTTGCCATGGTAAGAAGCTCACTAAACGGGTCATGGGGTGCGTCTGTGGAGACTTGCGCAGGGTGGGCAAGAGTAGCCGGAGCAGGCGAGTCTAAGAGGCTTGAGAGAGAGCCACTACTGCTGGAGGACGGAGGAACGCGCCCAGTTGACCACGCCCCAACTGTTGGGGTCACAACCACAGCAGATGCCTGACCATATACTGAGAATGGGCGAGCAGAGGTGGGGAAGTAGTTGGCACCTGGGGAAGGCATGTAGGCTGTGGTGAAAGGGTTACCTGGGGCAACAGGACTATAGTGCCTTTGTGGCGGGTACTGGGACGTTTGGGTGAAGGGGTTCAGTGACACTGGAGGGGGGAAGGCGGGCAGGTTTGGGGGGTTGGGTCGAGGAGGTATAGGGGGTTTAGAGAGGGATGGGGCAGCCTCGTTCTTCATTGTTCCGCACAGAGGGTCCAACAAGCTGAGCAAGTCCAGTCCCTGTTCATCGTTTGGCTTCAACAAGTCTGCCTGAGTTTGTGCTTGGGAGTGAGGAGACATATTCAGCGCTTGCCGAAACTCCTGCCCTCCAGTGGACCCCCCTCCCTCCTTCTCGCAGACATGCTTGACCCCGCGCAGCAGGGTCACAGCTGGTGCCAGCACTGCACCCGGTTCGGGGGTTTTCCGACCTTGGGGACGAGGGATTGTGATACAAGCCCCCTCAGTCTTCTCTCCACTGGGATTTGAACTGTCTCTGCTGGGTGGGCGTGCCTCAGGGGGTTCCAAGGGTGGCACGGAGAGAGGTCTCTCCCAGGATAGTGACTCTCGGCCAAGCAACGTAGATGGGTCCTCCAGTTGGCTCCAGAGCTTGCTATACGGATTGGTGGTTTTAAGACCTGGGAGAGTGCGTGTGCGCTCGCCAGAACTAAGATCCATCCGCTGGAGAACAAACAATTAGAACAAGTTTTTAGATAGATAGAGGCCATGAACACAGATAAATATGGTTGCTTTGGAGTGTTTCACCGTTTAGAGTGTTAACAGGAGTGAAAACCGCAATCCAATCCTAAAACAATCAAGTAGTGACCAGTAAATGTTTATTAAATGCTTCTTGTTTACCGCCATGAGATGACAAAGCATTGCTATGGTTCTCATCATCAATTATTGTGATTTGGGGAGTGTCTTCTGTATTCTGTGCAAGAGGAACAATAATTTAGGACAGTGTTTCTCAAACCTGATCCTGGAAACACAACAACAGTACACATTTTGGATGTCTCCCTTATCTGACCCATCCATTTCAGGTCTTGAAGCCTACTAACAAGCTGATGAGTTGAATCAGGTGTGTTTGAATACAAAAAGTTGTATTGCCTCCAGGAACAAGGTTGGGAAACAGTGATTTAGGTGATTCTCTCGTGCATTAAATTGTGGCTGTCACTCCCAAACCTTTTCAGTGCTTACATAGTCTAACCTGGTAGTTGAAGTTGGCATGTTGTGGGTCTGCTCGAAGCTCCTCCAAACTCCGTGCAGAACTGATTGTAGAGTATGTGCTGAGAGATGGTTTTGTAGTATTTGTAGTTTCTGTACATTCTGGTTCCCCCTGCTGACTACGGAAGGCATCCTGCAACAGGCTCAGGTCAGAGAACTTGTGTAGCACAGGGCTGGACGGAGCAGTGTTACCTTGGAAGCGCTCCCCGACCTCCTCACCTTCTTCCACAAGCTCCGCCTCTTTTAGAGACCTGTATGGCTGGGGCCTAAGTCACATACGCAAACAAAAACACATATGTGCACAACATCCACACCACAAAACACAAACAAGCACACGCAACGCACAACACATGCACAAACAAGTACAGACACACATTGTAATTTTCATGTTAGATGAAAAGCTGTTGAAATGGGCAGATATAGTCAACATACAGTAATAATCAAAATCACTTTGTGTAAATAAGCTGTTGCATGCCACAGGCAAAACATTTTTAAAATCTAGCCATGCAATAAAACTGATTTAAGCCAGCATTAAAGACACATTTAGCAGGCCGCAGAGTTACTAAATATCATGGTGAACAGTGGCCCCAAAAACCATTTGGACAATTAAAACACACTTAAAAGTATAGTAGTCATTGCATTAGATAATAACAGGCTCTCATGCTCTCAGGGCCTGATTGAAGACCAAATACTCTGCCCTATTTTGGATTACTTGCAGACCTTTAATAACATATGCATTAAGGCTGGCTAGAGGAGCACTTCAGTAGTCTAAACAAGTCTAGAGATAGCAAGAGTTTGGACAAGGAGCTGTGTGGCATGCTCAGATCTGAAAGGTTTGATCTTTCTGTTGCTGTATGGACAAACCTGCATGAGTGAGAGGTCGTCATAATATGGTCTGCAAAACAGAGCTGGTCTCCAAACACTAAGTTTGACTATCAAAAACTTTGTCATTGGAGACCAAACACACCACCTAATCCTGGGTATCATGTAGAACTTTAATAACTTATGCAGGGAGGCTAGTGAGAAGAACACTGGAGAAGAGGATGGGGCCAAGCACTAAACCTTGAGGTACCTCTGTGTGTAGTTGACACAGTTCATACTTACAAATCACTTCTACATGTTCCATTATGTTTGACGACTTGAATGTGTTTTGAACAGTATCAGTATATCTAATGCTTCAGCATGGTTTGATATTTTCTAATCTAATGCAATGAAATCCTAACATTTTTTTAGTGTGTCCAAATACTTTTTGGGGGCACAGTAGGTAAAAAGGCCATCAAATATTCACTTTAAGATTAATAGACATTAGAGAAATCAAGAATGAAAACCACTTGAACAGAGACCATTCAAAAGGTGCAGAAAGCATGAAGTGTTCAGGGAAAGCAGCAATGGAGTCGTCATCCTGAGACAGCTCGTCACCCGAAGAGTCCTCACACAGAAACACTGTATAGTGACGAGTTGGACGCACATAACTACAGCGTCAACACGCACACATACAGAGATGCACAGCAGCAACAACAAAAAAGAAAGCATGAACACAAATTGGCAGAGACAGAGAGCCAAGTATCAGGTGTAACCACACACAAATAGACAGATCACAAACAACCATCCCAGTGTGAAAGAGAACACAAGAGTGAGAGAGAGAAGGAAAGAGCAAGTGTTACATGCAATCACACAATCAAGACCACAACATTTTTGCTGTGCTAATTTGTATTTGAGGGATAATGTACAGCCTGCCAGCCACCAGTGTTATCGCTAACTAAAAATATTAAAAAACATATTTGTCAATTGAAATAAAATGTACATTGAGTAAAAAACTTTGAATTGAACATTTTGAAATGAAACCAAACAATAAATATTTATTTAAATAAATAAATAAAAAAACGAAAGTGACAAAAGTACATAAAATTAGTAAACATTAAAATGAAAAGGAAAACTGAAAATGTAAAAGTACAAGCTAAATCAAAAATTTGAAACAAAATTATAATAGTATATAAATTATACTAAAATAACATTTCCAGCCACTATTGCAAAATAAAATGAAATCAGGACCCAGATGCAAAGCAGAGGCATCTTGTATTAAACCAAACGAGTTAATTTTAGCATAATGATCAGCTGGCTGTACATTATCCCACTAATTACATGGATACTAGTCAAATAAAAAAGAGGGGGAAAAAATGTTTTTAGTTTTAATTTTTTCATTATTTTTAATTTAAGACTGGCTTAAAGCTTCTCCTTAATAGTTCATTACAAATAAAAACAATTGGCCAAACTACAACATACTGTTACAATATTACATTTATATATTATTACCAATCTGCAAGTTACTTTTTCCTAAGCATAGCTACAATATAGCATGTCTTCTATTTTAAGTTCTCTTTCATCCAGCTCTTTGTATTTCCTACCAGTTCATTGTTCTGAACAGACAAATATACAGTTTAGCGATCATCAAACAAAAAAATCTGACCACTCAATGCCATGGTTGTGGAGCAAAATATTCCATATAGCCGTGCAATAAAAACCAACAGAAGCAAAAAGACCATTGTCTATTTGTTTATGTTTTGCAAAAGCATATGTGAGAAAGGTTAAGCATTTAAGTCTTACTGTTCAGGGCTTCCCTCTACCCCAATGTTACTGCGTGGTCTCTTTGCCACCAGAGGACGAGGAGGTCGAGCCTGCAAACACACGCAAATACACGTTTTAAACAGTATCCTAATGTCTAAAAAAAGTTCAGGACTTGTTAAATCACTGTTAGGTCAGAGGTTAACTGCTCCCGTCAGGTCAGAGGTCTAAATCCAAGACCTGTGGCAGGAGTGGCAGCCCGAGTAAAGCGGCTTTTAAACCATCCCAAATTAGTAGAGTTTCCACATTCGTTCGGCCCCCAGTTTCTTCTATACTGATAGTAAAAGTAAAACTGATTCAGAGGCAAAAATGAGCTGAAAAGTTTTTAAATACACCTTCTCTAGCTCTCAAGGTCCAGAATCAGGGCTCGACATTGTGAGCATTTCACTTGCTTTTATGACTAAAAATAGATGCGTGCGAACTGTAAAATGTATTTAGAAGTATACGTGCGAATAAACAGTAGGTCCCCATGGGCTGTGTCAAATTTAAAGTAAAAAAACAATTCTTATATATTTTAAAAGTCCTAATTGTCATTTTAGGAGGTCTTAAATTTGAGGATGGAAAACATGAATAGCAATATGGCTTAATGTGATTATTGGTGATTATTTATTTGTGAGCGCTGCACGTTCAAAGTCATAACGTGGCCCTGTTGCGCATTCTAGACGCCCGTGGTTTCAGAGCAGTTTGCACTCAATGTATTTATTTCAAACGATTGCTTATGATCTATTGTCAATGAATTATGAGAATGTTTATTTTATGATGTTTGTATTGTAATGTTTTAGATGGTTGTAAGAGTGCATATTTTAGCTGCCTCTTGTTTGATTGAGCAGCTGGAAGCAGTAAAGACATTTCAAAATAAGAGTCCCGGTGTATTTTGATTAAAAGTCCTGCAACATTTTTTTTTCTGGTTATTATTGGTACAAAATAAACTTCATCTTTACATTAATTAAATGCTTAGAATATACATAATTATTAAAGTCCCGATGAAATCAAAGTTTTTTTGGCTTTTAGTATGAATATGTTAGCCTTATGGTTGTCTCCAAAACAATGACAAAAAAATTACATTTAGAGGATATAAGCTTTCAAAACATACAGTCTCTCACTTCCGCCAATATGGATCAAGGATTTTGATGACATCACTCTGCACTTCAGCTTCTCATCAGATTTTCAGTCCAGTCAAATGCTCTCTAGAATCTAAAAGCGTCCTGCCCCCTACATAATAAATAGACGTTGAAGATACGGCTTAAATTGGTCACTCGTTCAAACATTTACTATTTTCTATATAGTGAATGGCACATAGTGCACTATATAGGGGATAGTGAACGATTCAGACAGTGTATAAATGCTTTCCATTGGGGCGAATGAAGTCTGGTTTCACGTTAGTGTCTCGCAAACCGCACACACAGTCTCCTCCGGTCTGGAGACACGGTAGCACAGAGCAGATCACATGCTCAAGTCGCCGCAGACCAGAAAACCTATCGGACCCATTTGAATTCTACACAGAATGCTATATTTTAAAGCAAAATTTAGGAGATAAGGAGGAGAAATGGTTAGACAGACTCTGCATTAGAAACAGCACTGACGAGTAGTAGAGATAACATTGGTGCCATACACCGACATAAATTACTTTAGTAAAAGTTTCATATTAAATCTAAAAGTAGAATCTACTGTGGCTATCATAAGCTGTCAAATTCAGCTTTGCTGAGCTGTGATATAAACAAAATACTATTGGCCATTTTAAAAAAGGGGAGGGGCTGCTCTATGTCCCACCCTGTCTTCCTGCTTCAATGGAAATTACATCAACACATTGAATAATGCTGAGCGTTTCAAGGCACTTGAGTGACACTTTAAATAAATACAGTTTAAAGCAGAAAAAAAAAAGTAAGTGTCACACCCTGAGAAGAGATTGAAACCAGAGAAAAAAAGTTTGTGCGGTGGGAAAGTAAGTGCAAACACACATGATAAACTCATTCATGTGTGTGAGCGAGCATTTATCTGTGGAATAGGAACTGAAGTTAGATCACACAGACATGTAAATACACACGCATGCACACAAACAGTGTCCTGCAGAACACAAATATAACAAACTCCAGTGCAGACGCCAGGTCAGAGGGGAATATTTGAGCTCAGGGTGACAGCTCAGAGGTCAGCGGCATGTACTCACTGGTCGTGTGCTGCGCTGCAGTTTGGAGGGATGGGGGGGAGGGGGGCGTTGTGGCCGCGGGGGCCGTGCCTGATCAGTCTGCTCCAAACATACAAACATGCACACACTTTTATCTATAAAAATATGGTTTCTCTTACACACTTTCTAAAAATGAACAATCCAACACAGACTAAAAGGACTGAATCCTAATTACTATGTCCATGTTAACTGAAATAACTTAAGTAATTCCCCACACCCACCTGTCCAAAATGAACTGTGATTGGACGTCTCTGGTCCCAGGTGAGGGAGTCTTTGCTGTGTGTGGAGGGTAAGTTGGTGGAGCCAGGCTCTTCTGAGTAGCCATTCTCTGCAAGCTCCTGGAAGTGAATGAGTTTGAATGACAATGCATGCACATATGTTTATGCAAAAACAATGAATAATCGTGCTTTTGTGTGTGAGGGTGAATGTTTGAACACCTTTTGTTTGAGTCTACTCTTGACTTCTTTGATGCCCATCTTGGCATGGTCTTTGGCCTGTAGAGGAAACATCAGAAGATCAGAAGATAATCAGAAATCTCTCATAATGAAAGAAAGAAAAATTATGAAATTATATACATCTTATATAAAAAGAGAATAATAAAAATATAGAGAAAATCATAGAGAAACCCCTCTCATGGAGAAAACAATAATTCACTCACACAGAGACAGCTGAGAAAGAAGTAACAAATGTTTACACATGGATACATACAAATTTGTAAACTGTCTTCATTGCAGGATTTGCCTTTGTCTTCACCGTGTTTAAGATGGCCCCACTGCCCTTCTGTAAGCGAAAGATGAAAAAGACATCATCAGATATGAGCAAATATACACATTCACTCCAAAAGAAATATTAGAATCGGTACAGTTCAACCTCTTTAGCACACACAAAAACAAAAATCAAGAAGTTTCACCTTCACTGTGAAAAGCCACTGATATGTCTTATCACTGCCTGTAACCGAAATATTTAACAGACACAAGCAAATTAAAAAACAGTAACATAGAATAACATGAATTTATTAGCTGAACAATGACCATACAGACAAAGTGAGAGTCTCTTACCAGCATACTCTCCAATGTTGATCTCCTCCTCAAACTGATCGCTGAACCCTTCACCGGAGTTCAATAGCTCCAGACGGCCATCTATAAACTGCAAACACACACACATAAAATAAAGCAATTATCTCTATGCAGGCGTCTCGCACTGCGAGAAGAACCAATGACACTTTCTAAAAAACAAACATTTTTTTTTTATCAATTTAAAACAAGTGAAGAAAGAACTCACAAATAGCTTAAACTGATTATGACTAATAACATGTTAACATGTTATGAATAATAATCATAAGTGACGTGAGTTACATAATCAGATTACTTTTACAAGTAACTAATATGGTACCGCATTACTTTAAATTTAAAACAAAATATGAGTTACTTTTTCAATCAAGTATCGCAAGTTACTTTGTTTTCCCATTTATGTACTGAGTGCTCTCCAGTCCCCATGTTGAGAGAAATAGTGAGTTAGTGCCGAGGCTTTGTATGTGCTGTGTGAACATGATGAATATTATATAGTTCTAGACTGAATGTGAGCATGCATTTACTCAATTGCACAAAAACAGATTCAGCATTTCTCAAAATGAAGAAAAACAATAAATGCAAACTTGGAATATTACGCAAACCTGCAATAATTAAATTCGCTAAATTACACAAGTATAGTTTATGTATTTAGTCTCACTTTATGAAACAATGTCTTTGTTGCTGACCTTCGATGATCCAATTTAAACATACCATTAGGCAAAAAATACTTTAGCTGAACGTCACATTTGTGTTTAATTTGTTGTTTTTATTGCTAAAGTAAGAGAGTTGAACTTTCTTCTCCTGCATCCTATTCTTGTGCAATCCAGAATGGCAGCGAAGCTGAAAGGTTTGTTTGAGCTTCTGTACAGACGTGAATTTGCATTTCCTTCAGCCTGAAATAACTTTCCCCAACACTGCTAATAATCATGATCATTAATATGCCTCACTATGTGCATTAATCCAGTGCTTACAATAAAACTCAGCTATACTTTGGGGACAAAATTCCCTGAAAGTTAGCTTAAGTTGACAAATGCTCTGTTTGATTCTAAAATTGCTATTTATACAGAACATCATGTAAAGCACGAGTAAGAGAAGTATGCCAGTGGTATTTCAGTATTATTTATATACAATTGTAGCAATTTTTAGTATTTAGTTTTTATTTAAATTTTAGTGCAAGTATTCACGATTTTGTTATGTGCCTTTGACATTTTTATTTGGTTTGGGTTTTTTATATTTCTAATATAGCTTTAATTAAATTTTATTTCAGTTTTAGTAAATTTAGAACTAAAAACGAACAGCTGTTGTTTTATAATTCAAAAGATAAACTTCTAAGCTTATAAAATAAATGGAGCAATATTCATAATTAGCTTTATATGAAAACAATAAATGTCTATTGCATGCTCTCATTCAGATAGCTAGGTAAACGTGTAATACCTGTTTAAAGAACTGTAGTTGGATAGCGTTCTGGAGAAACTGTCTCATTGTGCTGGATCTGTGTGTGATGAATGTTTCCTCGCTGAACGTGATTGGCTCCTCCTGAACATATGGACAAATAGGAAGGAAAAACATGCCGCTTTATACCTGAGCATTTATATTCAGAGAGCTACATGAACTGTCCACTAGAGGACATTGTCTCACAGCTAGCCTGAATATTCTTGCACATTCAACAGCACAAATACCTCATTCCTCAAATGCTCAGAGCCAACATTTATAACCATTTCTGAACTTCACTCAGAACCATAAGCACATCAATACTACTAACTTTCTCTCTCACCGGTTCAATGTGTAGTGCGTTCCTGTAACTACCGAACAGAGCTGCCTGCGCCTTCAGAAACGCCCTGGCCACCCCGTCTCCTGTCGTTGAGGAAACTTTTCTTAGGCGGTTCTTTAACGAAGATACCTACAACACACATACGTATATCACTTATATCATCATTATAAATATATTTCATTAACACTTTACAACATGGTCTCATTTGTTGTTAACCGTAACTATGAAACAAACAATGAGCAATATATTTTTACAGCAGTTATTTAAGTGCCCCTATTATGCAAGGCTTGGAATTGCGACCATTTTGGTAGCATATGCTCCCGCAATTTAGTCCGTGCGACCTCAAAAATATTTAGGGGCATTTTTGTGAGTGCACATTATTGTTGTGGTGCAACCTGTTTTTACTTCTCTAAAAAAAGTTTGCTAATTACTGCACAGTATGTGCCTGATGTGAGCTGATACAGTGACACGTGTTACAATTCGGCTCCTGTTATGCTATTTTAAAGGTTCCTAATATTGCTTTAGAGGTCTTTTACAATAGGTTTGCATGCAACCAAAAAATACAATTTTAAATGAACTAATGTTAACAGATACAATTTCTGATTTAAAAAAAATGTATTGGTAAATGTTATAGAAATTAACATTAACTAAGATTAATAAATGCTGTAGAAGTACTGGTCATTGTTAGTTCATGTAGTTAACAAATGTAACAAATGAAACCTTATAGTAAAGTACCTATATTTCTATATCAGATCATCCTGTCAAATCAAAATAAACACTTACAACTTTTGTGGAGATCTGAGCAGGTTGTGCTTATGTTTATTTACTTACCACATCATTAGGAAGGTTTTGCAGGTCATCAAACGGCGTTTCAAGTGTGTTTGTGTCTACATTGAGAAGTACCACATCATCTAAAGCCATACCTCGCACCTTCTGTTACGACAACAAACACAGATACACACAAATCTTTCTAAATACAGCCTAGAATTTAGCTACGCTAAAACCAATAACCGCAACATGGATAAATATGAATATGCAGTTATGGTAAAATAAGGTAAAATAAGGTCAAATATACCTCCATGAGACTGGAGTGCACACCGATGAGGTATGGCATTGGAGCGCTAACAAAGAAAAAAACACCACACATCAGTATGCTTTATGCCTTTTAAAATGTATTAAATATATGATTATATACAAACATATTTAAAATGATTTTACATAATTACAAAAGATTTCTATTTTAAATAAATGCTGTTCTTTTGAACTGTCTATTAATCAAAAAAAATAATAATTGAAAAAGGTATCAAGGTTTCCACAAAAATATTAAGCAGCACAACATTAATAATAAAAAGAAATGCTTCTTAAGTAGCAAATCTACATAGAAGGATCATGTGACACTGAAGACTGGAGTATTACTGCTGAAAATTCAGCTTTGCATCACAGGAATAAATTTCATTTTAAATTGTAATAATATTTCACAATATTACTGTTTTGACTGTGTTTTTGATCAAATAAATGCAGCCTTGGTGAGCATAAGTGACTTCTTATCTTGACGACTATCTTACCGTTAATGTATTGTTTGTAATTAAATATGTAAGATTAAAATTCATTTAATAAAATCTTAAAATATATTCAAATCTTCTACATTTTGTGAGGAAAGTCTCATGGAGAAAAAAGTTAATAACTGAGCCAAATAATGCCCTTATTGATATATAAAAATGTAGGTGAAGTACTAAGCAGCTTAATTTAAAAACAATAGAAATGGGAGGCCCTTAGTAAGTATAGATTAATAAATGTGAGTGTACTCACCAGCAGTAGTCTATTAAATGCTGTGGCAGGACTGGAATGTAAACATGCTGCCAGAACATGGGATATAACATGGCTGCTGCACCATGAACACATGCGGTTAACTGAGAGAGAAAGAGAGAGAGGATGTTTATTAATACCCCTAAAACGAGTAAAGAAGCGACCAATGATAGAGAGAGATGGTGGTAGAGATGTTGCTCACAGTACTCAGCTTGCTGCAGCTAATAAGGATTCGTCTTTCGTACAGCATGCTAGCGTACAGATGCAGCATGTTATTTACATCCACTGCTACGAAATACTCGGTCAGATTTCTCTGCAAATAAAGAAAAATACATTTTTTAAAATCTGAGCAGTTAAAACATTTTGCATGAGTTTCAATGTGTTGGACATGTTATATGGCATAATGACAACTAGTTAGAAGACGTCAGATACATTTAATTTTCAGACAAGCTTTATCATTTTAAGCGTGTGCATTCTCAGACATCCTTTAATATTTGTAAAAAGTCCCATCCAAATTGAAATTAGTCACCAGTGTGACTAATAGGGTTGAGATAACTTGGTCAAGGTAATAAGACAGACTTACATTTTCAGGTATACTGGGTAATTCCCTAGGATCAGGCACTGTGAAAAACAAATGCTAGAGAGGGAGAGAGAATTGTAAAGTCTAATTAGAAATGTAATTAGATGTATACGAGAGATTAATGAAAGCATGTGTATTTCTGTATATTAGAGGTCTTCACGGGGCCACTTGGATCTGAAAACCAGAGGTTTCGGGTCCAAAACTTTGACAAGTGCCTTGGACACAGGTCGGGTCTGATATTAGTAGCTTCGGGTCTTGGGTAATTTAAAGTAAATGTGCTTTTACCAAATGGACCTGAGAAGACCCGAATTGTTTTATTAAAATATGCCAGCTTTCCACTATTCGTTTCAGGTTTTTAACTATTATTATTTAAAACAAATAGACAAATAGAGCTATACTGTGTATTACCACACTCAAATGCACAGGCACTCCAGGATCAGGGATGTTTAACACATGTAGAGACTCTAACAATTCTCTCCATTGACTGTCCTGTAACACAAATACACACAGATTTAAAAAAAACAAAACGAAAAGATGTTGAACCACTTTAACTAAGCATTGCTACATCAGTTTTACATGCATGCATGTGTGATTTCGCTACACTTCTGGGGTCAAACAGCGAAAATATCCTCATAAATGATTTACACTACCATTCAAAAGTTTGAGGTTGTTAAGATTTTGTTAAATGTAAAAATGTTACATGTCTCTAAAATGTCTCTATTGCTCACCAAGGCTGCGTTTATTTAATAAAAAAAATGCATTTAAAACAGTAATATTGTGAACTATTATTACAATTTTAAATATTTTTTATATAATATTTAATAATAATTTAAATGTCATTTATTCCTGTGATTTAAAGCTGAATTTTCAGCATCATGATCCTTTAGAAATCATACTAATATGCTGCTCATGACAAAAACTATAATTTAGGGTCAGGGTTTCAGTTTTTCAAGGGAATTGTAATTAAGGCCTTAATGTAAAGTAGGAAATCAGTGAGAAAACCTCATTTACATGGCAAACTAAATGTGTATGAGTACATTTGTGCATATAACAGCATATAACGAGTGACATGATATATGACATATATTGTCATACGTGCACCACTGACCTGTCCTTTGGTTGAATAGTCTGCCAGGATATTCAACAGTTTGTAAAACACCTCAAACCAGGGCAGGTAGCTGAACAGAGACAGAGAGACTACAATTAGATCAACTTGATCTACAAGAGGTGGATGACAAAAATAGTTTCTTTTAAATGAAAATGTAAACTTGTACTCTCAAAACCAACAATTTGTACCTGAGGATGCAGTGACAGCTGTGAGCTCCCGATGAGAGGCGACAGAAACCAAAGCGCTGTTTACTCTCGATATCCGTTAGAACAAAGGTGAAGTTCTGCCCCACGTGGCCCACTGACATACTGAAACACAAGACAGGGTCAAAGACAAAATTAGAATCAAACATATAAAGAAGGATTAAGAGAAGCTGGAATTAGTAAAAGACAGTGATGCTGGAGGCCCTTCAAAAGAGAGAGAGAGTAAAAATGAGGTTCCTCAAAAGCTAAACAGATTAAAGATTGCATGTAACATTACCTGTCCATATTGAAGGGGAAACAAAACTTTGGGATAGTCTGTAGCGTTTCCTGAAAACAGATTGAGAAAAAAAAGAATTCATACTCTACCAGTCAAAAGTTGAGTAATTAAAAACTCTTTTATGTTTTTGAAAGAAGTCTCTTATGCTCAACAATACTTCATTTATTTGATCAAAAATAAAGTAAAAACAGTAATATTGTGAAATGACAATTTAAAATTACTGTTTTATATTTGAATATATTTTAAAATGTAATTTATTCCTCTGGTGGTAAAGCTGTATTTTCAGCATCATTACTGTAGTCTTCAGTGTCACATGATCCTTTTTTATATGCTGATTTTGCTGTGAATTATTATCAATTATCATTGGCGCTCAATTATTAATAGTGGTTGAAATGTTGAAAACTGTTTTTGCTGCTTAATATTTTTGGGGAAACTGTGATACTTTTTTTAAATAATTCTTTGATGAATCGAAAGAACAACATTTATTTGAAATGGACATTTTTTGTAACATTATAAACGTCTTTGCTGTCATATTCATTTCTTTAAATATTACTTACTCAAAACTTTTGAATGGTAGTGCATCACAGTTTCCCAAAAAAATATTACTCCAGTTTTCAACATTGATAATTAAGAAATGTTTCTTGAGCATCAAATCAGCATATTAGAATGATTTCTGAAAGATCATGTGACACTGAAGAAAATTCAGCTTTGCATTACAGGAATAAATCACATTAATAAATCGTCATTATTCCATATAGTTGACCGGTACTGTACACTGAAACATAATTATTAACTTCATTCACACAAAAGGCCAAAATGTACAGATGACACTGTGTGTGGGACTACCATAGTATCCAAACCCTTGTGTGTGAGCGGTCGCTCTGGTACCCCTCCATATGGACTTGAGCCCCCAGGGGTGTGTGTACGTGTGAGTGTGTGTGTGTGTGTGTGTGTGTGTGTGTGTTTTCCTGCCCTCATCTGTGTCAGGAGTTAGGGATTATCCCGGGAACAATAGCAAGGGAGGGGACACGGCCCAGATTACAGAGCTTCACCGCTGGTTTCTGACACCCAGATCGTCCTCTGGGACCACTGGACCCAACAATCAGGGTGAGTAAAGCTGCATGTGTGCTGAGACACTGTGAAATTGCAAACAACTGGTACACACTTCAGTTCCAGTTATACACACACACCAGCTTTAGTAGGTGATGTCGTCATGGCAATGCATCATTAACGTTTCAAACCAGTTGCTGTGTCTGATATCGCTTCCCATTCCCTATTTAATGCATTATAGATTCCTTGATTCCTCCAATCTTTGTCATCATCAGTCATCATCAGTTGATTTTAAAAATGTTATAAACTATAGTATTTGTTAAAAAAAATTATTTATATATATTTATATATATATATATATATATATATATATATATATATATATATATATATATATATATATATATATATATATACTACTGTTTGAATACTATACTACTGTTCAAAATAATTTTTTAAATAAGTTTTATTCGGCAAGGACGCACAATTTCAAATAAATGCTGTTTTTTCTATTCATCAAAAATCTTGAAAAAAAAATCCATCACTGTTTACACTAAAAAATTGCTGAGCTGAAATAAACAGTTTTCACCATTGATAATAATAATAATGAGAAAAATGTTAGAATGATTTCTGAAGGATCATGTGACACTGAAGACTGGAGTAATGATGCTGAATATTCAGCTTTGCATCACAGGAATAAATTACATTAAAAAAATATATTAACATAGAAAACAGTTATTCAAAATTGTAATAATATTTCACAATATTACTGTTTTTACTGTATTTTTTATCAAATAAATGCAGCCTTGGTGAACAAAAGAGATTTATTTTAAAAACATTAAGAAATCTTTCAGACCCCATACATTTCATTGTGTACAATTTGGTTTGGTGTACAACCATTTAGTTGTGTACAATTATAAATTAATTAATACAATTATTTATAATTAGAAAATAACTATTCTAATTATGAACAAATAATTTTTTGCCATTCATTTGTTGGTAACGTTATTGTTAAGATTTAATTCAAATGACCAAATAAAAGTTATCACCTGAAGGTAACATGTTTGTCAACTATAGTGAATGTTATGATGTCTTTATTATAGATTTAAACAAAAGTGATCTTATCCAGGTACAAAAAACTGCTCAGTACAGATAAGAGAGTTGAGATATTAAAAGAAACTGAGCACTCTCAGGCACACAGTATTTACATCAGTGTATATATATATTTGCTTGCTAAGTCCCCTTATATAGTGTATCATTTTCTTTCATTTCCTCTTTGTTAGCCTGAGTCTGAATCCTAAGCAAGTTTGTTAAAACTGCATAAAGACGGTGTTTGGTACCATGGACCCTCTTAGAGAATTACACCCAATCTCTAGTGGTTTAAACTCCATCTGCCAGAACAGGTGCTCATTGCATTATCACTGAGGTGAACAGCAATTATGAGATCTCCACCCCAACATCCCCAGAGAGAGAAAGAGAGAGCAAATAATGAGGCACAAACCTGGTCAGCGTATGTGTCGGGGAAACTCCTTCGCACCTCTGGTCCTGAGAAGAACACACAAATCAAATGATTAACAATATATAGACAAATACGCAGATAAAAACGGCTGCTTTCTTTATAAGCATGGTCTCCGCAGTTTCAGATGCAGAACTCAAAACACAATGATTTATTTTCTTTGGTTTAATATGTAAAAACGATGAACCGTACACAATAAGAACAGGAACATGAACATTTATAGAAAGTAAATGTCATCAATTTTGATTACTTCCAGATTTTGAGATACTTTCAGCCAAACTGCATATTTGAGCACCGTACATGTTATTGTCAGACTAGGATGAAACAAACCCTGCATAGTGACATATTCAGGTTATCTTAAGTTTCACTGTCAAATATAAATAAGGGTTGAGATATTGACCCAACACTTCTGGGCTGATCTGAAAGGGTTTCCACTGATTTCAGAGGGATATGTGACTGTGTGGATGGATGTGTGCATCATGGGAGGGCTCGTCTCAGGAGGAAACACCCAAGATGCTTTGCTCCTGCTGCCCTCATCAAACCATACGGTCACTAAGCAACAGTCACCTAGAGGTCTGCATTGGGGGAGTTCTCAAACAGCTCACGTACATATTTTTACCAAAGACTAAGACTATAAAAAGATGGTGCACTCATATTACTATGAATGGGAGAAAGTGCAACGTGCAATATGGCGGAATAAGCCCCATCTTCTGAATAAGAGCCAACTGGCACTGCAGCTGCAGTTAGAAGCTCCTGTTGATTTAGAAACAGTCAGCGTTCTGAGACGAGCACTTATGACTGTGCATGCACATTGCTAAAAAAATGCAGTTTTTTGCCATGATGTGAGCATTTACAAACAAAATGTATGAGGCAGTTAGATATTATTGGTGATTTCAAATATGAAAGATGGCTACCGAGTAAAATGACTTGCCTTAAAGGGACTTTGATTTCACACACACTACCATTCAAAAGTTTGGGGTCAGTAAGATTGTCTTTTTTGAAAGAAATGAACACATTTATTCAGCAAGGATGCATTAGATCAAATTTAAAAGAGACATTAAAGATATAGAAATGATGTTGCAAAAGATTCCCATTTCAAATAAATCATGTTCTTTTGAAATTTCTATTCTATTCTAATAAAATATTAAGCAGCACTCATTTTGAACTCATTTTAACATTGATAATATTATGAAATGTTCCTTGAGCAGCAAATCATCATATTAAAATTATTTCTGAAGGATCATGTGACACTGAAGACTGGAGTAATGATGCTGAAAATTCAGCTTTGCCATCACAGGAATAAATTATGTTTTAAATTATGTCAAATAGAAAACAGGTCATTTAAATTGCACTAATATTTCTAAATATGACTGTATTTTTTAATCAAATAAATGTAACCTTTGTGAGCATAAGAGACATAAATGTCAAAAATCTTACTGGCCCCAAACGTACATAGTATATATTTGTTTACATGCTACTAAATGTCTCAACCAACTCTTGTCTCAATCTCTTTCAAATATTTAATGACATCAAACTCATTAAAGTGCCCCAATTATGGTTTTCAAATATATTACCTCTCATGCAGTGTGTAATAAAGCTGTTTGTGAATGTAAACGTTCTGCGAAGTTGTAAAGTCAAAAGTGCACAATAAATAAACGTATTGTCTCCTGAAAGAAAGAATCGACTTTGAACCAATCATACGAGTCGTTTGTAATTTGAATCATACTGCGTTATGGTTCTATGTCACTAGATAAGACATTTGCATAATGCCCACGTTGTTCGCCTGCAAACAACTTGACCAGCCCTCAAACACGTCCTTTCACTGACGATACTGACGACTGCTTCTCAAATCTCAGAGTTCAACGCGGGATCCGCAAAAACGCTTGCTCTTGAAGAGAGACAGATCCTGAGATTGATCGAGTCGTTTAAGAATCATTGAAATATAGTGATGTGCTATATTTATTATGAGAAAATAAAACTGTTTTTTGACCTTTGATGCATGTAAACCTGTTGTATAAGACCTCCCAAACAAAATTTGGAGCCTGTAAAATAGCATAATAGGGGCACTTTAACTGTAGAGGCCGGTTCTTCCTCAGAAGTGCTCAACATAGCAGCCTGTTTCCTTATAAACAGGTTTCCTGGTGGACTGATAATACACACCAGGATCTTTTGTTAATTTAAGTGCTTGAACCCACACACTCCCAATGCACTAAATCACTCAGCAGGCCTTTGACTGCATTCCTGATCACACACCAGGAAATGACGCGAGTTACACTTTATTATTTGTTTTTTAGATTCACTCATTGGACCACTACATACTTAAATCACTCCAGGCTAACAGCCAGGCGAATCTTGTATATTTATCATACATGTAACCAAATTTTCTTATCTTGCTCTTCCTTACTTGATACTGAGAATTCTATTTAAAAAGAAATACAACAGATCATTCTGAGGAAGTACAGTATGTGTGGGCGACATGAATATTTTTAGAAGTATATCACATTTCTGAAACAGAGTGAGAGGACTCACCAGAGCCAGCCGTCCCAGAATGCACCACCTCCATGTACACCTCAAAGGTTGAGCCGGGGCTCTCCCTGAAACATAAATAGCACAGAAAGGGTCAGAGGTCAAATATGGATATACTCTATAAGGAATGTGAAGACTAACTAAGGCTTTTAAAAGAAAATCAACAGTAACATTTTGCATTCAAAAATCTGCCCTTGAGATATTACAACAAATTTCCCATTTGAACCCAAAAAGTACAGTTCCACTGACTTGAGATGTAACAACATAGCTGACCACATTACTAAATATCTTGCCCACAAAGATACACTCTGTCTGCAACATGGCAAAAACATCTTACTTGTAGTTTTGAGAACAGGTTTTAAAATGTATTTATATGAGCACTTTGGCCTATATAAAGTCAGCCAACAAATAAAAAAATAAAAAAAAATAGCCAAACTAAATTGCTCTTGTTGTATAGCTAAAACTAAAGACGTGTGGGACATGATCTGATGTTAGATTAATATGGTCACATTCACCAAGTTACAGAAATTAGGCTTGTCTACTGTAGTGAAAAGAGGATCTTATCTGACTAGTGACTACCATAACAGAAACCACAAAATAATCTTTTCATCTGATCAGAAATGAAAATTAAGTTCCTGAAAGTCAATAAACCTAGACAACCAAAAAAAAATAACAGCCTTAGCGCAGTTTCTTTAATGTTTGCAAATATTTTACAAGTATTGCAGAAACCATGTTATGGAATAATTCAAATTAAGATGGTGGTCAGAATGTGCATTAAATATACTAGACACAAATGCATAAGGATACTGAATATTTTCAACAACTTCACTATATATAACCTAGGCCTAAATATGATCTGGAAATGATTGTTTAATTTAGGATATCTAATACCTCTACTAACAACTATGAAGAGAAAGATCAACAAACTTCACAAACTGAATGACTGTCTTTTCCATGTGTACAAGAGAAGCTTTTTAGTGAGCGAAAATATGTTTATATCTGACTTTGTTCTGTCCTTCATGCTGTTTCCAAAACATCTTATCGTGGGCCAATTTTAAACCCTGGAAAACACTGTTACCACAGACTGCTCTTTATCATGTCTTATTCATACAATGCATTGAATTACCAAAGCAAGTAAGCGTCACTGAGCTGGAAACAATGTAATAGACTCCACCTTCACTGAAATACATGTGTCTGCTTTATTTGACATAGATATGCATTTCTTTTATCAAGCTGTGAAAATGATGTCTTATTAACATAACAAAATGGACAGTAATTCATCCCTGCAGGACATGTAAACAATCAGTCTCATGGACTTCATGTGTCTCCAGTAACTTACTGCAAAAATGCACAACCCTCCAGGTAATATAATACATGAAAACATAATTAAGTGCTGCATTTATCATACAAATAACTAAACAAATACCCAAATCCGCAAAGCAAAGTCTCTCTCTCTGTCGCAACAAGTCTAAACAGGCCTTTTAGGGAGGTCAGAACTCGCATTTATAACAACACTGTATGTCACACAAAAGGGGAGAGAGACATTGACGCTTACTTGATACGAGAGCCCATTGTATCCTTTATTCAAATCCAATCCCTTCCTCAGATTTATGTGACAATAACCCGCTGTCGGAGTTATATTTCCCGTTACCCCCGTCACATACTGCACAGGAACGCCATGGTCTCCACGCGCGGATCACGGTACTACGGCCTTGGTGAATTATGGGAGTTGTAGTTTTTAAGGCGTGTCTGCGGTTGTCAGTCGATAGAGCGCCGAACTACATTTCCCACAGAGCCGTGACGTACGAGTCTCCTGACACAGAAGGGAGTGTAGTATGATGCCTGGGCATTGCAACAATGAATTGCAATAACAACTGTTACAGCTGTATGACAGATGATCAGTGTGGATGTTTTTATTGTTAGGAGTGCAGTGACTGAGTCAGAATCTAAAACTACTTTGGTAGGCTACACTTTATGAAAGGAGAATGTATCCTACAGTGGTATTTTGATGATGGTGTTGCCAAACGGAGTCTGTTGATGTGAAATAAACTTCAGTTCAGGTTGCTGGTGGTGTTTATGATATTGTTCTTTCTTTCTTTAGACTTCTCATAAACAAAGATTTTCATCCTAAATCAATGGTAGCCTATAGGCTATTTACCATACCCTAACCCACACAAACATTGTTTCTGAATGTTGTAAAAACTTTTAAGATTAAATCATGCCTGCAGTAGGCTATCCTGCAAACATTTTTTTGCCAGAATATACATTATTTGGCCTAATTTTGTATCCAAAATTTCCATTAGCCTATCCACAATAAATAAAATTAGCTCCGATTGGATGACAGCCTATTTCTAGATATAGTGATTTTTTGAGGAAAATATATTTTTTAATGGGGTTGCACTGCATACTACATTTCCCTGTTTCAAAATAGAATAGAATAGAATAGAATAGAATAGAATAGAATAGAATAGAATAGAATAGAATAACTTTCACACAAGCAACATATCTATAGGCTACACATTGTTTAACATGAAGGAGCTATTTCTTCATAACTGATTTTTTTTTAAATGACTTTCATTATAAACAGTCAGGTAAGAGTTGCACGCGGGAAAACAGAGATTACAAAAGCTGCTGTCTCTAAGCGCAGGACTAGCCTATTATTTAAAAGTGTGTTTAAGGCGACAGATCTTCACAAGCCCTGATACTGGGCGCATGCAACTACACCCCGTCCACTCTTACCGAAAGGAAACGGACAACTAAAGACGGCAAGACTACAATTAAAGACAACTGGACTTCCATGACCGGGATAGCCTATATTGATGAAGACAGGCACGCGCACAGGTGACAACCCGCAGCTTCTACCTGCATCTCCGCGCAACATCCTCCTTCGATTCGGGAATCTGTTGTCGCAAACAAAGTTTCTGATTGCAGTTTATTTATTTCGAACATCCTTGAGCACATGGATGACCTCCTCTTTAGAGACATCTCATCATTTTCCACTCAAAGGAGGTAAAATATTCATATTGTGCTGGAGGAGAGGAGCTAACAGCTGTTACTATCAATATGGAAAACAAATCAGTAAGCTATTCATTTTATTCTCTTATGATACACAGATAAATACAACTTTTTACATTATTTTAATTTGCAGCAATGTAATGAGTTTATAAAACCTGTTAATTTTGATGTTTAGTTTTGTACAAGAAGTCAATATTTAGACTATTCATTAATATGAAAAGTTACAATTTTATTTTAAAATAGGCCTATATATTAAAATTAAAATTCATTATTATTAAAGTTACCTTGATATTTAACTGTAGGTTATTTGTATTGGTTAGTGTGATACATTCTAAATCATGTTTCAAATACCAGACAGTAAACCACAAATATACTTTGAATGGTAAAGGAAGATTCAAAACATTATTTATTCATATAAATAAATAAATTGAATTAAATTCACATGTCATTTTCACAATATCGTTTCAAAGCATCTTTACAGAAAATGCATGTTTTGATCTGTTATCAGAGGTGACAGTCCAATTTATGTCCATCAGAAATGTACAGTTCTAAGATGATAGAAATCATGCAGTTTGCTAACATCATGTATTCATTTAAGCAGAAATAATGGTCTCATAGTTATTACAAGTTGTGATCAATATTGAAAATTTAGCAGTTGTGTATGTTGATTCAGAGTTGGTGTTGGTGTCATCTCTTCGGGTGATCGTTCATCCCCAGGTAGCGACAGAAAAGCAAATGGAAAATGATTAGCGTAGCTGCTGTTCATAACATTTCAAGCAAAAGATAAACATGTGCATTTGATCTGAAATAACCACTAGGTTATGAGATGCATTATGTGAATGCTTGCTAAAGAGATGTGTCTTTAATAGATTTAAACTGGGAAAGTGAGTCAGAGCCTGAACATTATCAGGAAGGTTATTCCAGAGTTTAGGAGCCAAATGAGAAAACACTTTCCCTCCTTTAGTGGACTTGGATATTCTAGGTACAACCAAAAGTCCAGAGTTGTGTGACCTTAAAGATCATGATGGATTGTAGGGCGATAGAAGATCAGTTAAATCAGGAGCTAAACCATTTAGGGCCTTATAGGTCAGTAGCAATACATAATAATAATAATAAAATAATGAATAATAATACTTAATAATATAATCGATACAGAACTTAATAGGTAACCAGTGTAGAGATGATAAAATTGGTGTTATGATCATATTTTCTTGACCTGGTAAGAGCTCTTGCAGCTTCATATTGGACTAATTGTAGCTTGTTTATTGAGGATGCAGGAGAATCAACTAATTCATTACAGTAATCTAGTCTAGAGGTCATGAATGAACTAGCTTTTCTGCATCAGAAACACATATGTTCCGTAGCTTAGCAATGTTTCTGAGGTTGGAAGAAGGCTGTTTTTGTAGCATAACATATGGTTAAGTTGCTGTCTAATATAACACCAGGTATTTGGATGAACAGTATAGCCTCCTACATAATTCTAGATGCAAATTTTATTCTAAGAGATTCTGCTGGTTTTTGGTCCAGTAATACATCAGTCTTTAAAATAGTCTTTCTTAAATATTCATGAATTCACACAGGGCTAATATTCTGCTGTTTATGCAAACGCCTGGCACACATTTCTTTATATAAGAACATATTTCTGTAAAATATATGACAAATGAGATTTAGAATGTTTGATAGCGATGGTAAATGTTTAATGGTGTTCCAGGACCCGGGCTGTGAGTCACCAGTGTGCGCGGGCTGTGGCGCGCGGATCTCGGATCGCTTCTACCTGCTCGCGGCAGACAGACGGTGGCACGAGCGCTGTTTGAAATGTAGCGCGTGCCACGCTGACCTGGAGTCAGAGCTCTCGTGCTTCAGTAAACACGGAGACATTTACTGCAAGGAGGACTATTACAGGTAAAATAAATGTATACATAGCTGAACGTTTGTTGTTATATAGCCTATTCAACATCGAAATTAGACCAAATTGTTACTCACTGCATTGCTATTATTATTGCTATGCTATAAGAGACCTCGTTTAGTTGTCACGATTTTACCCCAGCGAACGCTTATTTGTGATCCTTTTTTCAAAAAGTTGTTGAATTTCCAAAAGAATGCAGTTCATTAAACAAACGTTGACCTTTCACCCCAATAGCGGGGTAATTTGTCACAATGTAAACCCGCTGTTTATTGACACTAATTTGAGTAGAACAATAGCATTTCATATGAAATCATCTAAAGTAAAAAAAAAAAAAAAAAAAAAAAAAAACAGGGTTTATTCAGGTCTTAAAAAAAGTCTTAATTCATCCTTACACAAATAAAGGCCTTAAATCAGAGCAGAAAGTCTTAAATTCATAAAGTTATAATTAATGTTGCATGTAGCCTATTGCAAAAATGATTATCTTCCTCAGTATTTTTGTCCTGTTTTCCAATAAAAATATCGAAACCTCCTTAAATCAAGATATATTTAGGCTGCTTGAGATGCTTATGTAAAATTAAATTGTGAGTTTATGCTTAAAACAAGAACAAATATCTGTCAACAAGCTATGAAAACTTCCCTTTAAATTAAGATGATATTTCTGAGCCCATTGGCAGATATTTGTTCTTGTTTTAATCATAAATTCACTTAATTTTGACAGAAAACAAGACAATTTTTACACAATATTTTGTCCTTTTGCATCTCAAGTAATTGTGTCTTGATTTAAGAATCTTTTTTGTAAAATGAATTAAAAAGTTATAGATATCTATTGTATTTTCAAACTCTGAAGTGTTGCCAATACAACTCATTGTGTTTCTCCCTATAGACATTTAAATTTGGAGAACATACAGTATATGTATTGCGTTCACTTCATTCCTTAAATTTTCTTTACTTGGTCTTTAAAAGTCTTCATAAAACCTGCAGAAACCCTGAAAAAGTCTACAACATCTTTTTAGAAGATGGCCTAATTATGAAATCATGAATCAACAAAAATGCAAAAGATGCTAAATACCAAACCATTGTTCTGTGACAACTTGCCCCAACACCCCTGTCCTGAGCTTTCACAGTTCACACATGTGAAAAGCTTCTTAATAAAGCCATACAATGATGTCTTCTCTTAAGTAGTAGGTTTTCTTCGCAAAGATGTGCACGGTGTCACCTGGGAATCTCTGCTGCAGAGATAGTGATGCGCGCCAGGGATCTGGTGTACCACTTGAGCTGTTTTTCCTGTGCCACCTGTGACAAAGTGCTGTTCACTGGAGATCACTACGGGATGAGAGAGACGTCAGTGTACTGTCGGGTACATTTCGAGATGATGCTACAGAAGGAATGCCTTAAGGATTTGTATTATTCAGACGTGTCTCCAATAGAGCTAAACTCTGAGAGCAGCACATACAATGAAGGGACACCTGTGCGCAGAGGACGGGCCCGGAAGAGGAAACATTTTGATGCCGCTGACCATGGCACTTATAATTCAGGTAATGCATTTTAGAGAGTAGCATAATTGTAGCATAATTTTATATATTTTCTAGTGCTGTAAAATCAATTAAGTGCGATTAATTGCATCTAACATAAAATTTTGTGTTTACATAATATAGGCTATGTGTGTGTATATAGTATATATTTATATATATTATATATGTCTGTGTGTGTGAGTGTCCGTTATACATACATATATTATGTATATGTGACCCTGGACCACAAAACCAGTCACATGGGTAATTTTTTTTGAAACTGAGATTTATACATCATCTCAAAGCTGAATAAATAAACTTTCCATTGATGCATGGTTTGTTAGGATAGGACAATATTTGGCAATATTTAAAAATCTGGAATCTGAGGGTGCAAAAAAATCAAAAGATTTGAAAATTGCCTTTAAAGTTGTTCATTTATGTTTGCAATTTTGCTGCATTCACTCACAAAAATAAATGTTTTATATATTTACAGTAAGAAATTTACAAAATATCTTTATGGAACATGAACTTTACTTAATAGCCTAATGATTTTTGGCATAAAATAAAAATCGATAATTTTGACCCATACAATATATTGTTGGCTATTGCCACAAATATACCTGTGTGACATGTGACTGGTATTGTGATCCAAGGTCACATATAATATAATATAATATAATATAATATAATATAATATAATATAATATAATATAATATAATATAATATAATATAATATATTAGTTCTGTCATGAAACTCTATATGGTGCAGGCAGATGGGTCCTTAACACAAGCTTACATTATATTTATATTTACAACATTAACTACTGGCTGATTGGTTCATGTCGCATCTGCAGCCAATGAGCTTGCTGATCAACATTTAAATGTCTGGTTACCATTCACTATAGCAGTTTACAGCGCACTTTCAGAGCTCGTCTAAAACCCTCCACCTTCCCCAGCTCAACCTGTAAATATCTGCTATGGGTAATTGATATATGCTATTTGTGCAGGGGCAGTATGTCTTACATACTTACAGCAGCGTATTGGAGTACGTATTTGGCAGTAGCAAGCAAGTTCCTGTACTTGCTCTGCAGCAGCAATTATCAACAGCAGCAGCGTAGCAGATCTACTCCGCCAAGACCAAATACATTAACATTGTCATATCCATTACCATGCTAAAAAGAGAGTTGTCATGGTAGAAATATATATACATAATTACACAATGTGTAATATGTATAGATGTGTGTGTGTGTGTGTGTGTATAGTATATATACACAGATGCACACACACACGGACATATATGATATATATTTCTAACATTATATACATATATATATATATATATATATATATATATATATATATATATATATATATATATACATACATACACATAATATGTGTATGTATATATATATATATACATACACATATTATGTAAACACAATTTTTTATGTTAGATGTGATTAATCATGATTAATCGATTTGACAGCATTAATATTTTCATCAACTTACAGGTTATAAAGTTTATTGTATATGTGGGCGCTCAGTTTTTCCTGTCTTTTAATACATTTGGCCAAAATCTTGTGTTATAAAAGATGAGTTGCTTACACATCTATGATTAGGGCAAATACCAGACTAAGACACTCTTCTCGGCTCCTCAAATACATAAAACATTAGCCTTCACACGCATTGTGGTTTTTGAATAATGAAAAAAATTACTTACCCTTGCACTGAATTTTCATCATTATATATATACACTCACCTAAAGGATTATTAGGAACACCATACTAATACTGTGTTTGACCCCCTTTCGCCTTCATAACTGCCTTAATTCTACGTGGCATTGATTCAACAAGGTACTGAAAGCATTCTTTAGAAATGTTGGCCCATATTGATAGGATAGCATCTTGCAGTTGATGGAGATTTGTGGGATGCACATCCAGGGCACGAAGCTCCCGTTCCACCACATCCCAAAGATGCTCTATTGGGTTGAGATCTGGTGACTGTGGGGGCCATTTTAGTACAGTGAACTCATTGTCATGTTCAAGAAACCAATTTGAAATGATTCGAGCTTTGTGACATGGTGCATTATCCTGCTGGAAGTAGCCATCAGAGGATGGGTACATGGTGGTCATAAAGGGATGGACATGGTCAGAAACAATGCTCAGGTAGGCCGTGGCATTTAAACGATGCCCAATTGGCACTAAGGGGCCTAAAGTGTGCCAAGAAAACATCCCCCACACCATTACACCACCACCACCAGCCTGCACAGTGGTAAGAAGTCATGATGGATCCATGTTCTCATTCTGTTTACGCCAAATTCTGACTCTACCATCTGAATGTCTCAACAGAAATCGAGACTCATCAGACCAGGCAACATTTTTCCAGTCTTCAACTGTCCAATTTTGGTGAGCTTGTGCAAATTGTAGCCTCTTTTTCCTATTTGTAGTGGAGATGAGTGGTACCCGGTGGGGTCTGTGCGTGTTGTGGCTTCACAAATGCTTTGCTGCATACCTCAGTTGTAACGAGTAGTTATTTCAGTCAAAGTTGCTCTTCTATCAGCTTGAATCAGTCGGCCCATTCTCCTCTGACCTCTGGCATCAACAAGGCATTTTCACCCACAGGACTGCCGCATACTGGATGTTTTTCCCTTTTCACAACATTCTTTGTAAACCCTAGAAATGGTTGTGCGTGAAAATCCCAGTAACTGAGCAGATTGTGAAATACTCAGACCGGCACGGTCTGGCACCAACAACCATGCCACGCTCAAAATTGCTTAAATCACCTTTCTTTCCCATTCTGACATTCAGTTTGGAGTTCAGGAGATTGTCTTGACCAGGACCACACCCCTAAATGCATTGAAGCAACTGCCATGTGATTGGTTGATGAGATAATTGCATTAATGAGAAATTGAACAGGTGTTCCTAATAATCCTTTAGGTGAGTGTGTGTATATATATATATATATATATATATATATTTCAAACTTTTGACCTGTAGTGTATATATTTAATTTTGGGATTCTAAAAATAAAAATGTTAATAGTTCTTATCTTATCAAACAATAATAGCATTACAAAAATAGTCAGATCTCATAAAAAAAATACACGCACAAATATCATTAACAAATAAAATCCAACTGTTATTTATGAGTACAATTTAAAAATAATTAAATAGTAATAAATATTACTATATAAATATTATAAAATGACTTGAGTAAATCATGTTCTACACAAAACGGTTCTTATAAAATTATTTAAGAGTAAATCGTCATAGTTGTGGAACTTTGTTCAAGTAAATGTGTGCAGAAGATGAAACTGAGAAAACAGTGTTTGCTATTGTTGACTATAATGCCCTGGCCTTTAGTGTTTCAGTGAGTCATATCAGTGATGATTAACTGTGTGTGAATGTGCTCTAGACGTGACTCACGTTAGGGATATGGGTGTGGACCTGTCGGAGAGAGTGAGCTGTCAAAAGTCCAAACGCATGAGAACGTCTTTCAAGCATCACCAGCTGCGGAGCATGCAGTCCTTCTTCACCCACAACCACAATCCAGATGCCAAAGACCTCAAAGAGCTCTCCCAGAAAACCGGCCTCACCAAACGTGTGCTCCAGGTCAGAAAAACATCACTGGGAGTTGAACAGAAATTACCTCGGTTTGAGTTAGATATACAGTAGGCTCCAAAAGTCTGAGACCACGTTAAAAATGTGGCATTAAAAATCGAATGTAACAGTTAAAAAAAAAAATTGTATGATGAAAAATGCTTAAGAAATATTCGAGATTCTGCATTATTTGTAGATCACTAATCAAAGTAAATTTGCAACATGGGTCTTGTGACTCCTTTGTACAGATGGTCAGATTTTCTTGTTTTCAAGTTTTCTTATTCGATTTCATGCACAGACCGATCGGCATTTATGGAAGCTTGTTTCCTTGCAATTTGCTGCAGGAGCTCTGATGATGACAGCTGTTTCACGTTTGGCCGGACATGTTTATTCTGACACCTTAAGTTCTGTTAATGATAATTTCACTAAAAAATTAAGTTTTTTACTGGCATTGATAGTTCTATGAAGAATCTTTAACATCCATGGAAACATTTCATTGCACAAAATGTTCTTTTTATTAGTTTAGATTATTATGATGTTCTTTACACTAAGAAAAATGGTTCTTTTAAGAACTGTTGACTGAAAGGTCAGCTGAAATGGTTCTTCTATGGAATACCCGACTTTATTGGTATTTAAAGGTAGGGTAGGACATTTTAGGAATGGCTAGCAATAGCAAGCTAGCTTTGAAAGCATGAGATCCCACCCTCCTTTCAGAGCATCTTCAAAGCCACGACTCCTTCAAAACACATGAAATAGAGTTTGCAAAATGTCACGAGACAAAAGATGGTGTTAAACTACCTCCTGTCTCAAAGCACATAACATTACAGTAAAAATGAACATAAACAACTCAAAGAGCACTGACCTGTATCACCTGACTGCTGCAGGTTCATTTCGCCACTGATAGTGTTGCCACTGAAACGCATACATTTGAGTCACAAACCGCTCCGAGTATAACGTCACGGGTTTCCATCTCTTCCAAATGACAGTAGTTATGGCCTGAATGCAGCATAAGCTGGTTGTTTTGGTTCAGGAGGCGTCTGCTGTTTCGTTTGCGCTGCTCGGTGACTGACGTCTGTCTAATTCTGCATAGCATGAAACGCGCTGATGATGTGTGATGTCTGCGTGAGCATGTGCGCGGGGGTAAGAAATACATACGCTCACAGGCATGTCATATAGATTTAGACCACTTAACGTAGTGATTGCTATCAGGATGTGAAAAGACTTTCAACCAGCATAACAAAAAAAAATTCTGGAACAAATCACCTACCCTGCCTTTAAATAGTATAGGGTTATGTTGAACTTTATTCTTGTACACTGGTGCTGTATTTACAAGAATAAAGCAGCTTACAAGTATAAGCAGTACATTAAGTATTAAATGAAAAGTCTATTGTTACATGAAAACATCTGAAATGTCTTGTGCATTTGACATATTTCATCTAATACACTTCATATGTGATAAGGAACGCAAATTAGTGTCGCAGCAAGAAGTAAAAAGTGTCCAACTTGACGCTACGTTTTCAACTCCTCCACTGACTGCAAGCAGCAAATCTCGCCGATCAGTTCAGTCGAGCCACAGCCAAAGTCAAACACACCTAACAATCTCTCATTCCCTCCCTCACTGTAAATTAACCTAATGGAGTCAAATCCTCATGGTGTCTTTATTTTCTGCAGGTTTGGTTCCAGAACGCCCGAGCAAAATTCAGGAGAAACTGTCTATATCAGGAGAGCGTGGGAGTGGACAATGTTTCTGACAATTCCACCATCACGTCCCCATCGGTGCCTTCACCTGAGCTTTCTCACGGATCCTTGAGCCCATCAAGCCCCAACACCGGCACCTCTCCATCTCAACACACACACGCAACACAAAACACAACAGCATTAGACATTCACAATGTACACTCCCCAATTTCTTCAGAGTTCCTCTACCAGTAGTTTTTGGTTGTTGTTAAACTATATTATCTTTAAAGTTAGTGTATTTGTTAGGTATTATTCATTAACTAAAGGAAAGTGAATGCCTGTTGGAGTCTTTGAAGCACCAGCACACAGTAAAAGAGAAGCCACGTCCAACATCATGTCTACTGCTGATGTTTCGGGATGGAATACTTGCTAAGTATGTACAGCATTCTGCATATTATGGTATACAGTCTGTTGCATTTTAAAAAATAGTTTGTTAAAATGCAATATCATATGCAAGCATGAATGTTTCAAACAGTCGCATGTTAAATTGTTGTCACATGAAATCATTTTTTTTGTATGTCGGCAAGTTGCATCCACATATCCCCTTGAAAATAAAAGTTATATAGCATTTTTTATTCAGTTTTATATAGAAATGTCTCATTATCATTAGTAAGATGTATTGCAATGGTTCATTAAATTGATTAAAAGTGACAGCATTTATAATGTCACAAAGGTTTTCTGTTTCAAATAAATGCTGTTCTTTTGAACATTCTATTCATCAAAGAATCCTGAAAAAAAGTATTATAGTTTCCATAAAAAATGAAGCAGGACAACGGTTTTCAACTTTAAGACTAATATTAAGAAGAAATGTTTCTTGAGCTGCAAATCAGCATATTAGAATGATTTCTGAAGGATCATGTGACTGGAGTACTGATGCTGAAAATTCTACATTTTAAAATATATTAAAATAGAAAACAAGCACATATACAGAGCAGTTCACCCATATGCACACAGAGAAAATCAGATGTGGTAACTTTGATTGGAACTCTCTGAACAAGATTAACAAGGTTGGGGGAATATATGTTTGTTTATTCATCACTGGAGTGTGTGGTGCTTGATTATATGTATAAGTGGCGTGTGTGAGAGTGTAAAGTTTGTCCAGGGTAATTATCCTGATCCCTGCTGAGGTGATTGTGGTTTGCATTGTGCAGTTACGAGCTGAGACTGAAGTCTGCCAGTGCTGGCGAGTTACACGGTCACAACATCAAAAAGAGAAAGAGATTCGCTGCTGTCTTTCTTCCATGACCGCACTCTTTTATTAGCTGCTAATTAAGTTTTGCATGGCAAAAAAATATATATTTTCCGGAATTTCTCTTCGTTAAGATCTCTGTAAAATTATGGATAGTGATCGCATAAATATTTTTTTGTATACTGCACATTTCATGCTTGTTGTGGTTTCCCGCAACCAAGTTTGTGTGAGTGAGTGTGTGGTTTGTGTTTACGCATGTGTGCCTTTATGGATGGCAGATTATACACACACACACACACACACACACACACACACACACACACACACACACACACACACAGTAACTTTGGAGTCGGTAAGGTTTTAAAATACAATAAAAATAACAGTAAAATAGCAAGTAATAGTTGCGTTCTGGGGCAATATGGCTGCCGTCGCATCATCCAGGTGGATGCTGCACATTGGTGGTGGTTGAGGAGATGTAGCTTAAAGATGTAAATCACTTTGAGAGCTGAGAAAAGCGCTGTAAATTTTTTTACAAATGATTATTATTATTATATTATGAAATATTATTACCATTTAAAAAGTTTTGAAAATGTAATTTATTACTGCAATGAAATAATTAAATTTCAGCATCATTACTCCAGTCTTCAGTGTCACATGATCCTTCAGAAATCATTCTAATATGCTGATTTGATGCTCAATAAACATTTCTTATTATTAGTGTGGAAAACAGTTGTGCTGCGCAATATTTTTGTGGAAACTATGATAAAAAAAAAAATCAGGATTCTTTGATGAATAGAAAGTTCAAAAGAACAGCATTTATTTAAAATAGAAACCTTATGTAACAGTATATGTCTTCTTTACTGTCATTTTTCTTCAATTTAATAATGGATAAAAAAAAATGTAATCTATATATTTATTACTGTATTCATGTGCTCCGTATCCTTTGTCCAAAAAAACATGGTATTGACTGGTCTGGACACTTTTTGTAACTGTTTTTTGTTACTGTCTGAGACCTCGAGGGGGCGCTACTGAATTTCAAATGACTGAAATGCCTGATGATTGCTTAAGAAAGAATGATAAAAAAGCACACATCCATCCATTCATAGTTCCTCTATAGACACACAACCACACACACACACTGACATACGCACTTAAAATGAAAAAGCAGAAGTCCTCCACACTCTCTACAGTTTTATGTCACTTTTTTAATGTCACTAAAAATATATATTTGCCACTTCCTCCAGCACAACACGTGCCAAACACAACTGTGTCTGCAACAGCAAACCTATGCCATGGTGCCTGTGAGTGTGTTGAGGCAGACATGTGTCTGAAAGGTATTTGCTCATAATTTCCCCACAAGAATGACAACTATTCAGGTTGAAAGTGAGTGTGTTTGTGCGTGTGAGAGACAGAGAGAGGTGGGAGATACAGCAAACTCTAGAAAGATGTGGGTCAACTTTCCATTAACCATAGCAAGCCACATGAAGAGTCTGGGGTTTTTGCTGTCGTACTATTCTTGCACATGGGGTTATACTGAAGCGATGTTATCATGACACTATCATGAATATGAACTTGTCTAAATTATCCAACTTTAAGATCAGGTTTGGGATATATATTGGCTTTTGAGCTCCATCAAATGTTTAAAAGTCACATAATATGTGCAATCTATAGCCTACCATAAATATAAATCCTGGACATTGAATACCCAGCATACATATGTGGTAAGGACAATCCATTTTAATCCATTACAGTGCATTTTGTCAATATTTCATGAAAAGAGTGTATATGGAATCTTAGGATCCAGCTTTTATATTTCATTTTGATTCATTTTTGTCTATTAAAATCTATTGTTATTCATTTTGAAGACAACATCTTTATGTAAAAAGAAGAAAAAATAAAAATATTCAACATTTATTATTTTCATTATTATTATTAGGTGGTGGAGGTATTTTCACATTTAAATAAAATATATAATATAACAATAAAATAAATATTGGACTAATTATTATTATGATTATTACTATTAATATTTATTAGGTAGCAGTGCTTGCATTATGTCATATTTAAATGAAATAGCCTACATAATATAACATAAAAATAATTATTGCATTTATTATTATTATTATTATTAGGTGGTGGTGATAGCATTGTCACATTTAATATAATATAAACATAATTATTTAATTTATTATTATTGCTATCATCATCAGTATTATTGTGGTATTGTCACGGTTAAAATAAAATATTGTACAATATTGTATTGTACTATTGCTAAATTATATTATTGTGATAGGACTGTCACATTTAAAATAAAACAATGTAAAAAATATTATAATTATGAAATAAAATGTTCACATTTAAAATAAAATAAATCATGTAAAAATGAAATAATTATTGGACTACTTGTTATTGTTAAAAGTCTGAATGACCTATCCCCCCCTTGCAGAAAGTGGTTTACTGCAGTCACAGATCACAGTCAGCCATGTGATGCGCGGGGTGTGACTCAAACTTGCGTGGCCCGTGACATTAGTGAGTCTGGGCACTGACCAAAAGGGCTTCGCAACATTTTTCAGCCCTGTAAATGTGTCAGGCACCGCTCTGGAGAGGTAAGTGGAACTCCTGCGTGACTTTTAACCCGATTAGTTAAAAACACGATGCTCGTGACGCTCGCGCGCCTCGCGATAATAAGGGGTTACAGTTGCGCAACGTGTTCATGTAGAAGAGAAAGATTGCACCAAATTATTATTGGGGGCATAATGTCGCTGTGAAGCAGTAAAAAGAGGAGAGACAGTCTAAACGAACACAAGGCTGTTTCGTTCTTTTGGATTCAATTTACATGGAACGTGCAAATATTGCATATGCTTTAGTTCACGTCTACTGCTCTTGCGCGGAAAATAGATCTGTTTTGAAAGTTCATACATCTGTTTTTCTTCATATTAGGGCCTAGTTCCGCTCCTTCATATATTTCCAGAAGGAATAATGAGAATAAATGAACACAAAACGGCCGTATCGCACTGTAAATACTGTATAAGTGAAATTAATAAGTATACAGGAAACATTGAAATGCTCCTCTAGTTTAACGGGAACACCCACCTTCACACTGTAACTTCGATTATATGTGCAAATGTTTCTTACAGCTCTGAATCAACACTTGCACGAAATCACGACTCATTTATGATGGTAATAAGTCGCTTTTAATGTTCAGTTATTCGTATGATGGTATTGCATAGCGCTTGTTTTTTATAAGGAAAAGCTGCAGTTTGACTCCGCCCACACACGCGGTTTGTTTGTATCCATTCACGTGTTTTTGGACACAAAGTAGCGTTTTTCTCCCTTTTTATTAAGATGACTCATTCAAGATGGCAATTACAGGAAACTTGTTAAACATGTTAAACAAAAAAACACTTTTTGCATGCTAGCAATGAACAGAAAGGAAATATATATGTAATAAAATCATAAAATATTTTTAAATAGATAAATAAAACCGAGGCATTCAATGACATGTTCTTACAATAAAACACACAAAAAGTTGTTGTTTTTTTATACTTCTTTACTTGTAAAGAATGATCAATAATCATATATATTTTTAAAAGGGGTATAAAGCAACTGGGTATTTGACATTTTTTCATAAGATTTTAAAATTGACTTTAGGCTGTCACACTGCTGTCACTACTTGACACATCAAGTTTTTGCAGTGTTTCCTCTTAAAGTCAAGATGTTTAGATTATACAATTGTATTAGTTAAGGTTGTATATTCAATATGCATGCAATTAATGACTTCAAATACTAACTGTACATTTGGTTGTTTTCACCGAGGCATAGAAGATCATTGCCAAACAAGTCAAACGTGTTGGTTTTTGTGATAGATCACCATGCAGTAATATGGGATTCTTTTACAAAATCAAATGATATTATCATGCAGGTCTTTCTTCATCAGACATGTGTGTGTGTGGGTTTCTGTGCGTGCGCAGGGTTTTTTTGGAAGTGAGATTGTGGATATGACGGGGGTTTTTGCATTTGAGACAGTGGAGTTGTTTGATCTGTAGCATTTGATCGAGCGGAAACGCAAGCGCATGAGTCAGAAGAGTAAGCGGAAGATAGACAGCTCAAACTCGCCCAGGTCACTTCCTCCAGACCACCACTAATCTTAAATCTGTTTTCCTTAATCCTAAAAATGTAGGATTGTGTATCAATCGACAAATATCCTAAAAAAAAAAAATTCTGTTAATTTTACTTAAAAAAAAGAAAGAAAAGCCCACAGTGACAATGCTTCAAGTCTTATCAAACTGTTTGTATATTTTGTACGCTCATTGGATAATTATGTATAAAGGGTAGGCATAATAAGCATAGGCTTCAGCCTACACCCTTTTCAGTTTTTCTGTATATTATTTTTCTTTACTATGGAAAATTATCTGTGAGGACAGAAATATTTTTTTGTTGAATTGAAAATATTACAAGATTCCATATTGGTGGCTGTATATTTTACAACTTGTAGATTTAATGAAAAAAAAACATGAGATTGTGTTGGTTGACAAAACACCATCAAGGTAACACACATGACATGACACTAAAATAATGCAATAAATATGAACTAAAGTGAAACTGAAGAATAAATGTAGGATGAGACTTGCTTTTGTCCATTGGGAATTGTTTGGTTCATTGGATGGTTGTGGTTTGCTATTGGTGGATCTCATGTGAGTGACAGGTTGCCCCGCCCTCACACCAGTAAACACATCATCAGAGAAGAGATGCTGCAAGAGGGAGGGGAAGTTATTTTGATTAAAGATTATGAAATAGATAAATAATTGAAAAGAAATACTGCAATATTACATTAAAAATAAGAATTGTCCATTTTGCTTTCATGGTGATTTTAACCAATTAACAGGTTGGTAAAACATGTTTATTGATCGTCGTGTATACTAAAAACTTTCCGATACATTAAAGTCACAAACTAGACACAGGATACATCCTATACATTTATAAAAGAGTAGTGTTGTAATATGCCATTTTAAACATAGCCATTGTGATGTATTATCCTTATTAGATAGAAACAGGAAGATGATGCTTGTCGGGTTTCTAAGTATTCTAGTGTTTCTAAGAAAATTGTGAATTACCTCTAACCCATCTGAAAATACAAACCGAAAGCACACATGTGCAAATGTGGTGTGTGGTGCACATCCAGATGTGTCTTTGTTCAAATGTTCGTGTGTGTGTGCGCGCGTGTGAAGAGTGGCACTGTTGCAGGCGGTAGGATAGATTTTTTCCTTTGCGTTTTTCTTCACATGAATTGAAGGAAATGGTACAGGACCTCCGTCTCCTTCCCCTCCACACAATCTCTCTTTCATTGTTTTTTTTCTTCTTCTATTTTATGGAAGCAGGAAATAACTTTAGTTTTTTTTACTTCTTTGAACGAGAAAGATATGTGCTCTGTGTAGTGTGACGTATTTCAATAAATGATTAGCTACATTAAAGATTTCAGCAATACTACTCTACTCACAAAGAGTTGACATGTTCTGCATTACTGTGCCGTGTCTTTTCTAACTAATTTGCACCGGTTTAACCGTTGTGGATGATGAAAAAAAGCCAGTCTGCTTCAAGGTTCAACATGTTGTGAGTCAGAGATGCTCTTCTGCAGACCTCGTTTGTAACGAGATATGCAGAGCCAGTCTGGCCATTCTTCTCTGACCTCTGGCATCAATAAGGCATTTTTGCCCACAGAACTGCAACTCACTGGATATTTTCTCTTTTTCGGTCCATTTTCTGTAAATCCCAGTAGATCAGCAGTTTCTGAAATACTCAGACCAGCCTGTCTGGCACCAACAATCATGACACATTCATTGTCACTTTTCTTTGCCATTCTGATGCTCAGTTTGGACTTCAGCAGATCAGCAGAGTTGCTGCCATGTGATTGGCTGATTAGATATTTGTGTTAACAGGCAGTTGAACAGGTGTACTCCATATACATACATATACACTCACCTAAAGGATTATTAGGAACACCTGTTCAATTTCTCATTAATGCAATTATCTAATCAACCAATCACATGGCAGTTGCTTCAATGCATTTAGGGGTGTGGTCCTGGTCAAGACAATCTCCTGAACTCCAAACTGAATGTCAGAATGGGAAAGAAAGGTGATTTAAGCAATTTTGAGCGTGGCATGGTTGTTGGTGCCAGACGGGCCGGTCTGAGTATTTCACAATCTGCTCAGTTACTGGGATTTTCACGCACAACCATTTCTAGGGTTTACAAAGAATGGTGTGAAAAGGGAAAAACATCCAGTATGCGGCAGTCCTGTGGGCGAAAATGCCTTGTTGATGCTAGAGGTCAGAGGAGAATGGGTCGACTGATTCAAGCTGATAGAAGAGCAACTTTGACTGAAATAACCACTCGTTACAACCGAGGTATGCAGCAAAACATTTGTGAAGCCACAACACGCACAACCTTGAGGCGGATGGGCTACAACAGCAGAAGACCCCACCGGGTACCACTCATCTCCACTACAAATAGGAAAAAGAGGCTACAATTTGCACAAGCTCACCAAAATTGGACAGTTGAAGACTGGAAAAATGTTGCCTGGTCTGATGAGTCTCGATTTCTGTTGAGACATTCAGATGGTAGAGTCAGAATTTGGCGTAAACAGAATGAGAACATGGATCCATCATGGCTTGTTACCACTGTGCAGGCTGGTGGTGGTGGTGTAATGGTGTGGGGGATGTTTTCTTGGCACACTTTAGGCCCCTTAGTGCCAATTGGGCATCGTTTAAATGCCACGGCCTACCTGAGCATTGTTTCTGACCATGTCCATCCCTTTATGACCACCATGTACCCATCCTCTGATGGCTACTTCCAGCAGGATAATGCACCATGTCACAAAGCTCGAATCATTTCAAATTGGTTTCTTGAACAATGACAATGAGTTCACTGTACTAAAATGGCCCCCACAGTCACCAGATCTCAACCCAATAGAGCATCTTTGGGATGTGGTGGAACGGGAGCTTCGTGCCCTGGATGTGCATCCCACAAATCTCCATCAACTGCAAGATGCTATCCTATCAATATGGGCCAACATTTCTAAAGAATGCTTTCAGCACCTTGTTGAATCAATGCCACGTAGAATTAATGTAGTTCTGAAGTGAAAGGGGGTCAAACACAGTATTAGTATGGTGTTCCTAATAATCCTTTAGGTGAGTGTATATACTGTATATATATATATATATACAGTCCCCTCCAAAAGTATTGGAACAGTGAGGCCAATTCCTTTCTTTTTCCTGTAGACTGAAATTATATGGGTTTGACATCAAAAGATGAATATGAGACAAGAGATCAACATTTCAGCTTTTATTTCCAGGTATTTACATCTGGATCTGATACACAACTTAGAAGATATACACTTTTTGTTTGAACCCACCCATTGCTCATGTGACCAAAAGTATTGGAACAGATTAACTTAAAATAGATTAAAGTGAATAAGACTTAATATTTAGTTGTAAATCCTTTACTTGCAATAACTGCATCAAGCCTGTGACCCATTGACATAACCAAACTTTTGCATTCTTCTTTTGTAATGCTTTTCCAGGCTTTCACCGCAGCCTCTTTCAGTTGTTGTTTGTTTTGGGGGGCTGCTCCCTTCAGTCTCTTTTTAAGCAGGTAAAATGCATGTTTAAGTCTGGAGATTGACTTGGCCAGTCTAAAACCTTCCACTTCTTGCCCCTGATGAACTCCTTTGTTGTTTTGGCACTGTGTTTTGGGTCGTTGTCTTGCTGCATGATGAAGGATCTCCCAATCAGTTTGGTTGCATCTTTCTGTAAATTGGCAGACAAAATGTTTCTGTACACTTCTGAGTTCATTTTGCTGCTGCCATCATGTGTTACATCATCAATGAAGATTAATGAGCCCGTCCCAGAAGAAGCCATGCAAGCCCAAGCCATGACATTACCTCCTCCGTGTTTCACAGATGAGCTTGTGTGTTTAGGGTCATGAGCAGATCCTTTTTTTCTCCAAACTTTAGCCTTTCCATCACTTTGGTAAAGGTTAATCTTTGTCTCATCAGTCCATAAAACTTTGCCCCAGAATGTTTGAGGCTTGTCTCTGTACTGTTTGGCAAATTCCAGCCTGGCCTTCTTATTCTTCTTGCTAATGAGAGGTTTGCATCTTCTGGTGTAGCCTCTGTACTTTTGTTCATGAAGTCTTCTGCGAACAGTAGATTGTGATACCTTCACTCCTGCCCTCTGAAGGTTGTTGCTGATGTCACTAACAGTTGTTTTGGGGTCTTTCTTTACAGCTCTCACAATGTTTCTGTCGTCAACTGCTGATGTTTTCCTTGGTCTACCCATTCGAGGTCTGTTACTTAGTACACCTGTGGTTTCTTTCTTTCTCAGGACATTCCAAATGGTTGTACTGGCTATGGCCAATGTTTGTGCGATGGCTCTGATTGATTTTCCATCTTCTCTCAGCTTCACAATTGCTTGTTTTTCACCCATAGACAGCTCTCTGGTTTTCATGATGGTTACACGTCTAATTATAAATTCAGTCTGCACAGGTAAAACCAAAATCTGAAACTGAGCGCAGACATTCAGTGCTATTTATTGTTTGAATAATCAATGTAATAGGACACACCAGGGCAACAAAACACACCTGCCAGTCACATGTTCCAATACTTTTGGTCACATGAGCAATGGGTGGGTTCAAACAAAAGATTGTATCTTCTAAGTTGTGTATCAGATCCAGATGTAAATACCTGGAAATAAAAGCTGAAATGTTGATCTCTTGTCTCATATTCATCTTTTGATGTCAAACCCATATATTTTTAGTCTACAGGAAAAAGAAAGGAATTGGCCTCACTGATCCAATACTTTTGGAGGGGACTGTATATATATATATATATATGCTGTTCATAACATTGAAGTAGCCTAGATGATCTCACACGCTTAAAATCGTGTTTGCTCATTCATTAACATGCTTATTCTGCTAATTACTCTTTATTATGGCTTGCAGGCACAGAATATGTTACAGGCACCGCAATCCGTGTTTGTGTGCATTTGTGAATGTGGGTCAGTAGGTTTGTCTAGTTTGTTAAAAATAAAACAGGACTTGTTTGTACATGTCATGTCGTACAGTGTGGAAGAGAACATGTGCTCTGAAGACTACACACCCTCATGCAGAAAACCCTATGGCTGTGCAGCATACTTGCAATGGATTATTTTATCATGTTACACTAATCTGATACCTGGATCAGTACTGACACCAAAACTCTCCTTTTTTAACATATGAGAGTTATCAGGCAGATGAGACTGGTCCAGTCTGTTAGGCATGGTTGTTACTGTCAAGCTGGAAAAAATAGAACAAGATGCAATTGAATCAGGTATCAGAACCATTATCGGGATAAAAAGGGGAATGTGTATCTCTGCACATCTCTAGAAGTCAAACACTGCACGCCTCAGTGTACACGTTACACACTTTATTTCCACTTTTCGAATATTTTCTTCTTCATTTTTATTGGAAATAAATGCATTTCCAATCTGATATGTGATGGGGAAAAGGGAGTAGATCGAGTTTGGCAAAAAGCGGATTCGAACTCGGGTCAATTTGTGTCAAAACTTTCTGCCACATACCTTATTTCTACGCTATTGCTAACGATCCAGCGTCTTCCGTCAGTGGGCGGAGTTAGTGTAAATAGCTTCTGCCAACAAGCCGGGCTATTTGCACTTAGTGCACTTATAATATTGATGGCATAGCTGGTGAAATAAAAGCAAGCAAGACTCTCTTCCTTGTGTTCATTTAGTAAAAAATAATCTTTTGTACTGCATTTTACTTACAGTAAACATTTTGAGTTTACTTATTTTTAATAACAGTTGGCTGTATGATTAAAATGGACATTCCTCTGATTTAAAAACAAGACTATACTGTTCAATCGTTTTGGGGTCAGTATGTTTTTCTTTTTATCATTAAGAAATAAAAGATATATATTTCAAATTAGATTAGTTTCTTTTGAACTTTCTATTCATCAGAGTATCGTGGGTGGGAAAAAAATCACGGATTCCACAATAATATTAAGCAGCACAACTGTTTTCAACATTTATAATGATAAGAAATTATTCTTGATTGGCAAATCAGCATATTAGAATTATTTCTGACACTGAGGACACATGATGCTTAAAATTCAGCTTTGCGTCACAGGAATAAATTACATTTTAAAATATAGTCAAATGGAAAACGGTTATTTTAAACTGTAATAATATTTTACTTCATTATATTCCTGTGTTTATTGTATTTCTGATCAAATAAATGAAGCTTTGGTGAGCATGAGAGACTTCTTTCAAAATCATAAAAAAAAATCTTACCAACCCCAAACCTCTGAACTGTATATTGTGTAAATAAATAAATAAAAATATCTGTTGAATGTCATGAAACGTCTAATATGGCTCAGCTTATGTTTTTCACCTGTTTTTCTTTTGCTGGGCTATAATTGTAATTGTAAATGTCTAAACATTTGAGTTTAGGTATCAATCATCTCCACAGCACAAAAAAATACCACAAAATTCCATACTAAGTGTTCAGGGTTTCTTCGAATCCCTTTAAGTATGAGCAGATGTAATAGTGATGCTCGTCTTAGCAAACGCCTCAAATTAGCATGAATCCACCGCTGTGAAGCACTGACAGATGCTCGTCTGATCTCAGCCTTTGTTTGACTTTCAACGGTTCAAGATTGTTTTTCATCGTTACTGAAAAACTACAATTAAACAAAGCAGCCATCTGGAAAGGAAACAACCTGTTTGATAAAGCAGACGTTGCAAATGCCTGTCTTTTGACTGACTCCATGTCCTTTTTGTTTGCCTGTAGGTCTGGAATGTCATTATGGAGCAAAACAGCCTTCAAGATCTGAATAAAAATTACACAGTGCCAGTACAGAACGACCAGGTCTGACCACACACACACACACAGACACACACCGCTGGCACAGGCCTGGGCTCACGTGGCATGCGCTGTTAATACACTCGTCAACGGCAGACAGAAGCGTTTATGAATCATCAATCTGATAATGCTGACATTATCACGCTCCTCTGACTCTCACTTACACTGTCTCTTTCTGTTCCTCTGTCTGTCTCTCAGAGCCAGAGGAACATCCTATTACATTTTACATGTACATTTGTGCATTTGGCAGATGCTTTTATGCAAAGCGACATACATTGGTACACATTTGATCAGTTTTTGATTCAAACTCGTGATCTTAGCGTTGCTAGCGTCATGCTCTACTGTTTGTGCTACAGGAAGACTGTGGATATGGATATGAATACTATTCGGATCTGTCCAACTTCCTCATTGAGAAAATGATTGGCCGTGGTCAGTTCAGCGAGGTTTATAGAGCCACATGTCTACTGGACAACCGGCAAGTGGCACTAAAGAAAGTACAGGTGAACATTTACATTCATTGAAATTGCATTTTAGCATACTACTTTTTTTTTTTTTTTATATACTAAATCTTCTGTATGCATAATAGTATACTCAGATGATCTATTCAGTTTGACAAAATGTGCAATTTATAACCTGTGAAAACTGTGTGGAATAGAGAATCCCATAATGCAATGCTCTCGGCTTAAACCTTATAATGCAAGTGTGACAGATGAACCAAGAATGATTTTTATCATTTATTACTCAACCTTTAATCAGATGTTTATGCAGTCTCACCAATGAATCACCAAAAGTTAACAAAATTGGATTCAAATATAATATAATAATGTGAATAATAAAGAATATAAATTATAAATATTTATAAATTAAATTAAACATGCAATGAAGTGGCAATGTGACCAATGAACCAAGCATGATTTGTATTTTTCTTTTTTAACTCACCATTTAATCACTTAAAGTGTTTTTTTTTTCACAAAATTGGATTTAAAATTCATTTAAGGAAATATATAAAAATATATGTCACATATTAAATAAAACATGCAATGTAAGTGAGGTCTTGCTCATTGTACTTTTATCTTTACATTGTGTATACTATTTTCATTTAGTATTTTTAAGAAATAGCAGGCAGTAACCAGTACACTGTGCATTAACCAGTAACCAGTATGCTAGCATTCCATTGCGACCACAGACTTGATCTTCAGAATCCCGTGCAAATAAGCAATTTCAAGTGAACCTCTAAGAAATCTTGCTTTCATCTAGTTGTGGAATCTGTTTTCAAAATGGATGAATGAACCGTGATTTAAGATGTTGACAGATTTAACAGTCTGTCAACATCTCAAATCACGGTTCATTCAACCATTTTGAAAACAGATTCCACAACTATAAGAAAAACAAGATTTCTCAGAAGTGCTCTGCAAGTGTTTTTAATAAACGAGTGCAGATTTAGCTGTGTGTTGTATTTCAGATCCTGGTCTGGGTGTATATTGTAATATTATGATGTTTTCTCAGATCTTTGAAATGATGGATGCTAAAGCCCGGCAGGACTGCATTAAAGAGATCGACTTGTTAAGGGTTAGTAGCATGTGTTTTTGAACTAATGCATGTGTCTCTATATGTAACAGTTTGGGATAATTTATATTAATTCTGTAATTGCAGCAACTAAACCATCCAAATGTCATAAAGTATCTGGCCTCATTTATTGAAGACAACGAGCTGAATATTGTTCTGGAGTTAGCAGGTGCTGGCGACATGTCCCAGATGATTAAGGTCGGTCTCACCTTGACACATTGAATGCCCAAATATTATCTAGTAGACCCCAAAAACTAAAATTTAATAAAGTCCATAATAGGTCCCCTTTAATACCATTGATGCACTATTATAGTTTTTGTTAATATTTTTAATTAATTTAATTTTTCTATTTTCTGTTTTCATTTAAATTTTAGATGAAGTTTTAGTAATTTTATCGTTTTAGTGTGTTTTTGACATTTGTATTAGTTTGTTAGTTTTTTAATGTCTATATTGTTTTTATTACATTTTAGTTTATTTAGTAGGGATGCACTGAAATGTAAATTCTGGGCCGAAAACCGAAACCGAAAATGCTTTTAGGTTTTGCTTATTTTGCATTAGGTTTTTTCATATGATTGAATTATTATTAGACTTTTAATGAAATTCAATCATTTTAATGATGCTGAATTTAAAAAATACAATCCAATTAAATAAAATAACCACACTTTTATTGAAAGTAACACTAAAATTGGACAGAAAATATATTCATATTAAATATCAATATATTATTCTTTATTAAATTGAGTGAAACCTGAGTGCTGAACACACTGAGCATCGGGGTGATTTATATTTTCGGCCAAAACCCGGAAAAGACGATAATTTCCAGCGGCCGAAATTTGTATCCCTATTATTTAGACTTAGTTTAGTAACTAAACTTAAATTTATGCAACATTCATTACATTTTTTCTTTTTAAGTTAATGCTTAATTTATTTCAGTTAATGAAAATGTGAAAAAGCTTTATTTAATGATACTAACCCTGGCATGTGTGTAGTATTTTATGAAGAAGCGGAGGTTGATTCCCGAAAGAACGATATGGAAGTATTTCGTGCAGCTCTGCAGCGCACTGGAACACATGCACTCCCGCAGAGTCATGCATCGAGGTAAACACACAAACTCTCTTTCTTAAAGAGACACGGATGCTTTCTTTCATTCATGTGCTCCTATTTCTTTTGTACTCATGTCAATGTTTGTGTTTCAGATATAAAACCAGCTAACGTCTTCATCACAGCTACTGGAGTGGTCAAACTCGGTGACCTTGGACTAGGCCGATACTTTAGCTCCAAAACCACTGCTGCACATTCTCTTGGTAACACTGACCATCCACACAAACACTCACATAAACAGAACCAGTCCAGACAATTCAATATACTCCAAATACACAAATGTGCTTATTGTGAATCTGTGTCATTCCCAGTTGGAACTCCATATTACATGTCTCCCGAGAGGATTCATGAGAACGGATACAATTTCAAATCAGACATCTGGTCCTTGGGCTGCTTGCTGTATGAGGTACACAAACACATCTGCATTCTATACACATATACGCACATCACTTATACTCACCCAGGCTGCGTTTATTTCATAAACAATACAGTAACATCAGTAACATTGTGAAATATTATTACAATTTAAAATCACTGTTTTCTATTTTAATATATTGTAAAATGTACTTTATTCCTGTGATGCAAAGTTGAATTTTCAGCATCATTACTCCAGTCTTCAGTGTCACATGATGCTTCAGAAATCATTCTAATATGCTGATTTGCTGATCAAGAAACATTTCTTAATATTATCATGTTGAAAAGAGTTTAATATTAGTGTGGAAACCATGATATATATATTTATATACTTTTTAAAAAAACAATGTTTTGTGATGCTGTGATGATGCCAATGGGCATGCCATGGGAGAACATCAGCTGATATTTGAACTGATATCTAAAACAGACATTTCTTAATAAATAAATTGCTAAATATTTCAAAATGTGGATATCATGCATTTTTGGTGGATTGTTTGCATTGTGCTGTGTTATTTAAGTTAGTTTATGGTTTCCCAATAAAATCCAGTACAAGCTTTTGCATACTGATTACCATAAAAGAAAAATCATGTTGATTTGTCCCTTAATTTGAATAAATGAATAAAACATTGTGTTTTACACTAATGCACTTGCAATCATAGTCTATCTCTAGTGCAAGATATTTCACCAGATTAAATGTTGAAATGCACTCTTTTTTTTCAGTTCAACCACAGTGGTTAACATGAAACTAGTGTGATAGTGATAGTCAAATAAAAAGCCTGGCAAGTTTCCAACAAGACGAGCAAAGACACAAAGGGTCGTAATGATGTTTCCCTTTAAAGGATGTCATGAATGATATTTCTGTCTCTGTCAGATGGCAGCTCTGCACAGCCCCTTCTACAGCGACAAGATGACCCTGCTCTCATTGTGCCAAAAGATCGAACAGTGTGATTACCCACCTCTCCCAACAGAGCACTACTCCCAGAAGGTACGACACACACACACATTTAGAACGCGTTTATCCATTTCACTGCGCTACTTTTCCATTGTTTTTTGCTGATTTGCTGATTTGTTGCTTAAGAAAGTTTTTGCTGCTTAATATTTATGTGGAAATCCTGATACATTTGCTTAGGATTCTTTTTAATATAAATGTTATGATGCCTGAAGATGCTGTCAGCTCACTAGATTTTCTAACAGCCCATCTCAACAATCACTGGCTGCATCCGAAATCACATACTCTCTTGACTAGATACTGATTTTGTACTTTGCGAGTATGTTCTATATAGTATGAGCGTGTGCAGTGTGAATGTAATCTGGATTTACTACATTCGCCGTGTTTTATGTTATCATGTGACCTACCAGTGTCAGTTGCATCACGTCTCTGCCATTCACAAATCCTCTCCCATGGCCTCATGGGATAGTAAAGTGTCCAGTGGATGCACATTTCAGAATCTTGCCGCAAGTGTTTGGTCATCTTTTTTGATGAGTGCTGTAATTTCAGACGTACTTCTCTTGTCACCTACTGTTTTTCAGCTACTATATGGTAATGTATGCAGTTTCAGATATGTGAACATCTCTTGTAAATACACACCTTGTTTCAGCTCAGAGATCTGGTCAGCATGTGCATCAACCCAGATCCCAACCAGCGGCCCGACATCAGCTTCGTCCTGCAGTTCGCCACACAGATGGAAAGGTGGACGGCCAGCACCTGATACAAACACACACACACACACCTGCAGCCAGGAGAACCATTGCGCAAACCTGTGATCTCTGCTTTCTAAATCCAACTGATCAAGCTATAGAAATATCTAGAAATGAGTAAAGAGAGAATGCCATCAGCGATAGTTTCAAGCTGAGCGTTTCTCTAGATTTGTATTGAAAGGAATGCCGATATATATTCTGTTGTGCCTTCGAATGATGTTTCAGTGCTGTATGCTGATTGGTTTAGAGACAGTTGGTTAGGTCAGGTGACCCAGTGCCTTATGCTGACAAAGCAAGGTGGTTCTATTTATACATACTTTTTTCTGTAGGCTATTCATAACAACATATAAAGAGCCTTACAGTTGAGTTACCTATCGCTCTTTATGTTTCTGATGCACGCATACATACATACATACATACGCACACAATTGTTAAGTGTTTTCCCAAGGAAACACTCGTTTGCGAGATCTTGTTCTCTGGTCAAATATCTACCATGTGAAAGTGTTCATTATATCCATTGTTCCAAAGAGATGTTATTTTTAGGGAATTTTGAAACATTTTCTCACGTTAAAATGTGTAATTAACAATAAAATTTAACTTTTGACGTTGTGACAGCATTGTTTTGAAGAACATCTGAAGTGTTTTAAACACTTTATTAAACACTAAATTAGGAACCGACAACTCATATTATCTAAGACCCCCTGGTGATGAGCAAATGTATTATTAACTGCTATCATTTATCAAACAAAACATAATACAAAAGGAAACACCTGTTCACCTCTAGCTAATTTTAATAAATCATACAATTCAAACTTTTACTCAGGCAATACAAGCACTTATTTGCATTTCAACAAGCCCGGACTCAGTTAAGCTACTGTGTTTTGAGCTAATCTTTACAACTCAAAGACTATATTCACAATTTCTGGAGCATGCAGTATGTACAGTGCCATTCAAAGGTTCGGGGTCAGTACTTTTTTTTTTTATCAATACTTTTATTCAGCAAAGTCACATTAAATTGATCAAAAGTGACAGGAGAAATTTATAATGTTACAAAAAATGTATATGGAATAAATGCTGAACTTTATGTTCATTGAACGATGATGAACTGTTTTCAACATTGATAATAATAATAAATGTTTCTTGAGCAGCAAATCAACATAGAATGATTTCTGAAGGATCATGTTAAACTGAAGACTGGAGTACCGGTAATGATGCTGAAAATTCAGCTTTGATCACAAGAATAAAATATATTCAAATAGAAAACATTTTATAGTGTAATAATATTTCACAATATTACTGTTTTTACTGTATTTTTTATTAAATAAATGCAGCCTTGGTGAGCAGAAGAGACTTCTTTCAAAAGTATTTTAAAAATCTTACCTTTACATTTATTGACTCGTTATTTAATTAGACCGCCGTACTATGTAAACATGCGAAATAAGGAGTTATCGGAAATAAATGATCCCTCAATAAATTGGCAAGCTTTTTTAAGAAAACAATGGTACTGCAAGAGGCGCATAAAAAGAACACAAACTTCAACTCACAACTTTTTTTATTGGAAATAATGAAAAATGACTAAATCACCACATAATAGTTGGGGGAAACAAACAGATCAAAGCGTGGTGGATTGAGTCTCCTCAGGAGGTGTCCATGGTGTGCACACTTTCCTCCACCACCTCTAGGTTCAGAGGAGTCACAGCCTTCGTCAGAATCGCGGTAGTTCCATGCTTGTACCTGTAGTTTCCGGTTCTGTGAGGAGAACAACAAAAACAGAAGAATGAAAACAAATAAAGATGCTGCTCCTGCAGAGAAACTAAGCCTAAACACACATCTCTAATCAGGACTGAAACACTGCACGTTTTTCAGAGGATAAAACTGATCCAAACAGAGAAATACACTTTGAAGAAAAAAAAAGTATAATGATGTTAATAAAGATTGTAAGAGAAAAATCAGCTTGTCGGTGTGGACAACTCCTCTACTTCAAACTCACACTTGGTTAGTCAAACACATGCAGGTTACAATTACATCTAGATGTGGGCAATTCGTTTTAACACACGGTTACTCACACAGGGCGTCCATCAAGCTTATCCTCCCTTAAAATGGAACAGTGAAGCATGAGCCATTCATTTAGTAAATTCTCTGATTAGTATCATGCACACATGTGGTGGCTCTCATCAACAGACTGTTTAAGAGATAATTTACCCAAACATGTTGACTTTCGTTCATCTTCGGAACACAAATAAAGATCATTTTAATAAAATGTCTGTCCCTCCATTGAAAGTCTAATCACATAGAAAGCTCATGCATAATGACCAATGAGGTTCATTCTCGTGTTACGCAGGACATTTGAGCTTCCGCAAGAACCAATGAGGTTTGTTCTCGCTCGTCACGCAAGTGCAGTTGAGCTGCTGTTTATGTTCAATGTTTAAATGTTTAAATGAAATCTGTTCATCATATAAAGCGATCAAGTCACTTCAGGAGACTTGGATTAAACCGCTCAATTCATGTGGATTTATTTTACAATCTCTTTATATGTACGTCTTGAATCTTCAGAGTTTTGGGTGAATAGACTTTCAATGGAGGGACATAAATCTCTGCGATTTCATTAAAAATAAATGACCTTCATTTGTGATGGGTTTGGGATGACATGAGAGTTTATTAAATGAGAGAACTCTCCCTTAAATCATACTGACCATTGTGACTAGACCTAAACTTGATGTTTTTGGACAACCTGTACAATATTTACAATAAGCTGATCTTCTTTTTCGACAGGACTTGATCCAGTAATACTAACACTTTCTCTTCTATTCTATTGTTAAAAAAACCTGTACTGCGTTAGATTAAACAGAGGGGTCATAGCACTTGCATATTGTTGTCCTACTGTTAGTTTAACTGCTTCTATTGTTCTCATTTGTAAGTCGCTTTGGATAAAAGCGTCTGCTAAATGAATTAATGTAAATGTAATGTAAATATAACGACAATGGCATGCCCAGTTTTTTACTCATTTATAAAGGTATTTATGCTGGCTGGCCATTTATGTCAGTTTTTTTTTTATTATTAACAGCACACATTTAGATGCCACATGAATTAATTACACAGATTTCATCACTGCCTCAATGCTAGCAATTTGCATGCCGCCGTGCAACAAGTGTAACTGCAATAGGTTTAGATGTGTGATGTTGGATGCTCACCTGACACCCTTTTTGTTGGCCACGTCATGAGGTCTCAGGTAGTCCACCTGTCCCTTGGTGATCACACAGAGGTCAATGTTGCTTCCTGAGCCCAGGTCATTAAAGATACCAGCCGCTATTGCATCCCGCACCAGAAGCTTGGCCTCATCCTCCTGATCGACACAACCACCATCATTAACATGATACAGTGTTCTCGCATGTTTCCACCAATTTACATGTGCTTCCCAGTCTTTCATGATTACTGGATAATCATATTGCATTCACAAAACAATATTTACAAATGATATTTAAAATTTCAAACCCAAAATGACTATGCCTTTCTAAGATTTATTAAGATTAATTTCCATGAATCTTCCATAATTCTCTGAAATTTCCAGTTTGTCAATGACTTTAGGAACCCTGAATAAACACACACTTGTCCAAAAAGTTTGAGGATGGTAAGATTTTTGGGGTTGGATGTATTTGAAAGAAACCTGGCATGTTCAACAATACATTAAAAACTATTTAAAATAACTGTTTTGAATATTTTCAAATGTAATGTCTTCCTGTTATGCAAAGCTGAATTGTCAGCATCATTACTCCAGTCTTAATATTTATTGCTTAATATTTTGAGGAAACCATGATCCATAGAAAGTTCAAAAGAACAGCATCTATTTTGTCACATTATAAATGTCTTAACTGTCACTTCTGATCAATTTAAAGTGCCTTTTCTAGATAAAAGTATTATTTATTTATTTATTTTTAAACTTAACATTAGTACACACCTCAATACAAAAGAGAGCGAAAAAGACATGCAAATGCACACGAGAGAGGATTACCTCCATGTTGGGCCTGTAGCGATCCTCAAAGACTGCCATTGCTGCCAGAGATCCAGAACCTGATGAGACAAAAACATCCTGATGTTACAAGTGAGAAAGTGAATCAAGAGAAGCATCCTCTGCATTAACAGATATTCACTGAAGACAGCATGTCATGTTTTCACAGAAGTCACAACTTGCAAAGCCAGTCAGTCAGACATCTCTCATATCTTGTCACCAATCAAAGGCTTTTCAGAGACACAATATCTCCCCCTTTTGGTGGAAGAGGATGATAATTCATGCAAGTACTGTATTGTTCCGAATATAAGACAATGTTTTTTTTTTTCTTTGTAATACATCTGAAAAAAATGGGGTCTTCTTATATTCAGGGTCTATAAACTTTTACATGTCAATAATACATCTGCAACAATAGGGAGTGCCAAATACATGTAAATACGAGTCATCAAACAATTCTCATTAAGCAGCCAAGAAATACTATGTCAGAGTGTAATGTTAGAAGATAGCGAGCCCAAAAAGACAGTCTAAAAAATGCTAACAATAAAAGAAAAGCTTACTGCTGTCCTAAAAGTGGCCGCTTCGAAGAAACTGACAGGCAAGTGTGTCAAGTACGTAGCCGAAAAAGAAATGAGGAGCTGCCCATAACCAGAGCCGTCATCCAGCTGAAGGCACTGGAAATCGCAAAAGAGCTGAACATACCCGTCAGCGAGGCCCATCATTTCTTATTTCGGCTACGTACTTGCCTGTCAATATCCCCTTAGCAGATGCTTTGATGCGGCGTTATGGATTAAGCGCTTGCCCTCCGACTTCAGGGAGAAACTGCTGTCTTTTTAACGCTATGTGATCGGCCTAAGGAAAAAACATTCATATCCCCCTGTATCAGATAGCTAATGCGGATCAAACACCTTTTTGACAAGCCAGCATCTGTCACTGTACATAAAAAAGGTCATAATGAGATCTACTAAATGAGAACTTCAGGTTATTATGGTAGCTATGCCATAAAATGTTTAAAAATTAAAATATGAAAAATTTGCATCCATCTTGCAAAAGGGGGGGGTCGTCTTATATTGGGAACAACACATGTTATAGACGGGTTAACGGGGTATGTTAGTGTAACTCACCCATAGTGACATAGGGCAGTTTGTCTGTTGATCCGTGTGGATAGATGCTGTACAAGTGTGGACCGTTGCAGTCAACCCCTCCGAGAACCAACGCAGCACCAATATAACCCTGATACCTACGTAAACACATGGAGACTGGTCATAAACACTACCGGTCAAACATTTAGAATAAATACTTTTTTTTTTTACAATTTCATGTATCCTTAATGAATAAAAGTATTAATTTCGTAAAAAAAACAACAACCTCCAAACATTTGAGTTGTAATGTATCATGGTTTCCACAAAAATGTTAAACTGTTTTCAATATTCTAGAGCATAAAATGGGCATATTACAATGATTTCTGAAGGATCATGTAGACTGGAGAAATTCAGCTTTGCATCACAGTAATAAATTACATTTTAAAATATCCAAATAGAAAACGTTTCTTTTAAATTGTAATATTTCACAATATTACTGTTTTTTTTCTGTAATTTTGATCAAATAAATGCAGCTTTAGTCTGAGCGTAAGAGACTTCTTTAAAATCATGAAAAAACCTTAATTCTTCAAGCACATCATATAGCGCTGCGATGATTCATTACCTGAAGAGCATCTGTTTGAGCATGCGGTTTGCGGTGGCGACACGTGGGACACGGCCGGTGGACAGAGCATGGAGCTCCAGATTAGAGGAGATGATCTGTGTGGTCATCTCAGTGTCTGCTGCGGTACCGGCTCCACAACAACTACACAACACGAGAGAGAGAGAGAGAGAGAGAGAGACTTCAGAACAATGTCATCTGATATCAGAGATTGTAAATCACAAAGATGCGAGTTGTCTGTAATGATGTGTTTGTACTCACTAGATGTTGGGAGAGATGTAGTGAATTTTAGAACAGTTCTTATCAGCGACAATCATTCCTTCAGTGGCACGAGTGTCCGCACCTAAAACAACACCATCCTGAGAGAGAGAGAGGGATGATTTTAGTGAGGCAATCTTTCTTGTATGTCATCGTTTTTGACAGATATGAGGATATGAAGTCAAACCCTTTATTTTATACAATTAAACTCATCTACGCTCTTTATCTTACCTTGTAAACGATGCCACAAATGGTGGTTCCGGTTTTACGAGCAGCAGGAGAGCTGAACCCCAGCTTAGTGATGTCTGCCTCCAGAAGGGCATTTCTAGAACAACAAACACATTACGTTTTTTTTAATAAAAACATAATTTTATTTTTTCAGCCCTTTATAATTAAACTCTGCTCCTATATGAGCTTACATAAGATGCTAAATTTACATAATAAATGTAGAAAACCACTGGTTTGACCATTCAGCACAGAGTTGTAGTATTATGGTTTTGATTCATACTGAGAGCATGTCAATGACAAGATTCATCCTCAAACCTCAGTTCTACTGACGACTAGTGGACACTTTATACACTCTTATATCACCACTCATTTGTGGTTCATACACAGGTATTCACATTTATAAAGAAATAACTACATTAAATCAATTTAACGAGATTCATTTATTAGCGAGTTAACAGAACGTAAAAATGACATTAAAAACAACAATTAAAGGCTTCGTCTTTAATGTTACAAAATTTCTGTCATACTGTGTCGTTTTTGTAATTAGTTCTCAAAAACAGATCGCAATATGATTAAACGAATTAAAGTGACTTTTGTTTTTTAAAATGAATAAAGTTCACGCTAATTCAGTTTAAATGTTCATTTTGTATGAACTTACTACATTTACTATAAGCGCAGGGTCGAAGCCCACCAATAACAACAAAATATCAACAATTTAAGAAAAAAACACTGTAACATTAAAAACACAATTCTAAATGTTATACATAACGTGTAATGTATTTTAATGTATATTTCATTAAATAAACCGGTTATTCAAATGAGTTTGAGTAAATTCTCCTGAGTCATTCATGCAGGCCGTGACTCAAACGATCGGTAAAATGTCTTTAAAACCCACTCAGACTCTTTGTTATTTCACCGAATCCATAAAATAAAAAATATCCCACTCCACCGGCTAAATTCCTCTTAATACAGAGGGATAAATCTCACCTCTTGCAGTTTTCGAAACTGAAACCTCCAGGATGATACTGACACACTGAGACGGTCGCCATGATTCTGCGGTCTCGCTTCCGGGAAGCGCGAGACTAGTTTCCCCTCTGTGTTACACGCTAGAGCTTCCGCTCTCTACGTCATTTCTATAGAATAAGCGCGGTGGGAACCTATAGAGCAGGACCGTATACAATGTAACACGTGTTTCTGCCTCATACGCTCCCGCCATATCATCGAGATTCAGATTGTAGAAACAGTTTACATTAAAAATAAGTGTTTACACCCCCAACTCATTATATTTATTATATATGTCAGACATATGGAGTTTGGGGATAGATGACTTTGTCACAGTGAATATTTTCAGGGTACTGTCATCATTTTATTGTATATAGCCTAAGTGTAGACATTTTTAAACTTTATAAAGTAGAACAATATAATACAATATAATGAACAGGATGGAAATAACAAGCTTTGATATTTTATATTTAAAAGACTATGAAGTAGGCTAAAATAAAACTGATGAAAAGAGGAAAACTGATTACTGATTATCAAATGTTCACAAAATAACAAGCACATTTCTTAATAAATTCAAGAAACGTTTATATAAGCTTGTTCAGCACTTGAGGACATGCAAAAAATACCAACATCTGCAAATGTTGAGTTGAATATTTTATCTAATATATTAAGACATGATGATAATAAACCTATTAGGAATGACCCGTATCACAGGGTTTAGGAGGATAAAACACCCAGGCCCGGTTTCACAGGCAGGGCTTAGATTTAGCCAGGATTAGACCTTAGCTCAATTAGGACATGCTTTTATAAACATACCTTAAAAAACATTACTGGTTTGAATCTTGGCAAAGCAATGGCACTGACATTGTAAGATGACAATGCAAGCTGCTTTCAGTTATAACAGCTCAAACATGCATTTTAGTCTGGGACTAGGCTTAAACGTGTTCTTCTGCTGAACACAAAAGAAGATATTTTGAAGAATGTCGGTGACCAATCAGTTGATGGACCCTATTGACTTCCTATGGGGAAAAAATACTATGGAAGTCAATGGGCCCCATCATCTGTTTGGTCACCGACATTCTTTAAAATATCTTCTTTTGTGTTCAGCAGAAGAAAGAAATTCATTCAGGGTTTGGAACAACTTGATGGCGAGTAAATGATGAAAGAATTTTCATTTTTGGGTGAACTATCCCTTTAAGCCTCGTTCTGTGTTCAGTTTTAAATCTGGCCACTAGGAGGCAGTGTGCACTCAGATCTTACTCTTACTGCACCAATGGGAACAGGGTAACTTTCCCATGCTCTATGGCCTGGTTTCACAGACATGGTTTAGATTAAGCCAGGATTAGACCTTAGTTCAATTTGGACATTTAAGTAGCTTTTATAAACATGCCTTAGAAAAAAAAAAACATTGTTGATGTGAGACAAAACACTGGCACTGATATATTTGACGAATCTGCTTTCAGTTAAAACGAATCTGCTTTCAGTTATATTTTACGAAACTGCTTTCAGTTAAAACAGCCTAAACATGCATTTTAGTCTGGGACTAGTCTAAGCCTTGTCTGTGATACCACCAGGGGTATATTTCCCTCGTTACGCTGGAGATTTGATGCGGAAGTATTCTTCCTGACCCCCTAGATTGCCTATTTAGTCTTTCCTTGAGCTATAAACTGCTAATATTCTCATCTAACTGTTTCCAGAACACAAAGTGCAGGCTTTATTAAAAAGGATTGATTTTGTACATTTTCGTCTGTATGACTTGCTGCTCTCAATAATCATTTCGCCAGCCATTAGATGAGACTTCACCGAATCTTTAGAAAGAGCACGCGTAAAAAAAAAAAAAAATTAAAAAAAAATTATATATATATATATTAATTGAAATAACTTCCCCTCAATACAGAATTGAATACAATAAAGAGAAATAAGCACAAAAGACTCCATCAATCTAAACGCGCTCTTCTCATCCACTCGAAACTCAAATAGTCCAGCAATCTGCAGAGCCCGTATGCGTGTGTTTCTATGAGCGTCTGCTAGAAAAGAAAGATGCAGCTTTCCTTTCATTAGTTTCTTTCGCCGCACATTCTCCTTTTTCAATTTCAATTCCGACTGAAAAGATACTTCGAATCATAATTATGTTTAGAATTTTTAGTCCTCTCAAAGAATGTATGCGAATGCATGAGTTTGTGTGTCAGATCTGGTCAGTAAGGACATGCTTTTGCATGGTTGCCATGGAGACAGTATTCAGTGGGAGGATTCGGAGTTGGCGCTCTCGGCTCGCGCACACACAGGTGGAAGGTGTGCTATCTCGCGCTTAGTTTCCTCCCTAATATACAGACCTCTGTGCATAAATGAGTGACCCATTCTACAATTGACGGTAGTCTACATTTCTTCATGTGTGAAAGAACATGTGTGTTCTTCAGAAAATTCATATTTTATCTATTAAGTCACCATGAAATGGAATTTTTATTGTTTTGTTTAAAACGTTATGATTTGATGAGGGGAAAAATGCTGCATGCATTATTTTTGTGCAGCATTATTTTTTTTATTATAAGTGGTTTGTCTGTGCACATCATTTTTTTTAAAGCAATTCATGTGCCCTCATAGTCTTTAACTTGCAGTGACATCTCTTCTCTGATGATGTGTTTACTGGCGCGAGGGCGGGGCAACCTGTCACTCACATGAGATCCACCAATAGAAAACCACAACCATCCAATCAGGACATACGTCACAATAGGGAAGAAAAGACTATTACAACTTCTGTTTAATGCCAACTATATGGAAAAGCATATTATAATCTCACACGAATAACCCATTTGTGTTTCACTTTGCTTGATTTTGTATGAAATTACAGTTTTTGTTGTGTCCTTTTTTAAAGTGAGTGGACCTTGAGTTCAAAATAATGAATAGAAAAATGTTAGTCAACCTTGTCTATATTCCATTTATTTCTAACTAGATTTTATTTATTTTTTGATCATTTTTTATGTTGTCTGCTGCTTTAAATGCTAGGATGGATTCTGATTGGCTGTCAATGCTTTTATTGTTCATCAGTTGAAAACAAAAATCGTTCTGAAAGTGATTCCAAAGATATAGTTTCTTTGTACCATTGTTATAGTTGTGGACTCTGTTATTCTTTTAAATCTAAAATGATTTTCAGAACTATATCTTTATCGTGATTGTTATTGTCCTTGGTGTGAACGGGCCTTAAAGGAGAAGTTCACTTTTAAAATGAAAATTCTGTCATCATATACTCACCCTCATGTTGTTTCAAAGCTGTATGAATTTCTTTCTTCTGCTGAACAGAAAGGAAGATATTTAGAAGAATATCAGTAACCAGACAGTTTTTGGGTCCCATTGACTTCCATAGTATTTTGTCCTACTATGGAAGTCAATGGGACCCAAAAACTGTCTGGTTACTGATATTCTTCTAAATATCTTCCTTTCTGTTCAGCAGAAGAAAGAAATTCATACAGGTTTGAAACAACATGAGGGTGAGTATATGATGACAGAATTTTCATTTTAAAAGTGAACTTCTCCTTTAACTCTCTTTTTCTTTCTCTGTAATAAATCAGAATTAATGAGCAGTTTGGGGCAGATCTAATGGATGTCTGAGTCAGATCACTAATTAAACAACACAGGAAATTGCTCTTCATAAGAAAAAAAAAAAAAAAAAAACACTTGCATGTGAGTGTGTGTGTCTGTGGGAGATTTATAGACGGGGGTGACGGGTAAACAGGGATATAACCTCGCTCTGACCCGTCCTCCTGGCACAACATGAAAAACATACACATGAAACAAAAACACTCACACTTGCCCAAATTTTGTCTGTATTTCTATTGCATAAACACCTAAAAATATGTATATTATGATGAAAAAAAGAAAGAAAAAAGATTACATTTTAAAGAACTTTTTATGCCAAAAAGCTACGGAAAAACATCTTAAATGAATAAATACTTTCATGTTTAACGGGTTATTTCATTTTTTTTCTAGCGATAATGTATGTTTACGAGCTATTTAACTAATAAAATGTTATTAAAATAAAAATAAGTATTTAAAACTAAATCAAATTATCCCATTATGGGAACCCCTATGTGAAGCGCCTGACAGAACCTTTTAAGATTCTATATAGAACATTTTCTTCTAGTGAAGGATTTAAACGAACACACATACCAGTAAATACAGATGTTAGCCTCTTCACACACACAACACAGGAGGAAGACTCGTCTTCCTCAAGGATGTGATGAGCATCTCTCCCACGAGGAGCCACAGGATATGTGGGGCAAACTTCAAAAACACACACAGGGTTTCGTGTTCAGACAATAGAAGCAGTGTTAGAAACATTGTGCTCTCCTACTGGCCTGATCAGCTCAGGCAGACAGCAGATAAACCGTGTGGACTCCTACAGACTCAGACACTCCTCTCTTTCTATAATTGGAGGTGTTTCGCACCAATAAAATACAAAAACAAAATGCTTTCACAATAAAATTACAATTGGTTTCAGTTTATATACTTCATCCAACATATCTACTATTTTTCAAGCTTTATATAGCCTAACTATTTTTATCAACATGTAAACAATCAATTCATCATCAATCCTTCTTCCGAAACTTGCTTTTGTCTTACCCTGATTCACTATGGTAAGCCTCCCGCAGTAAACAATTAACGTCTTTCAACGTTGAAATATGGTTGAAAATAAGTCGGTCCGCCTTGGACTTGTTTTCGACGTGATTTCAACTAAGTAGTTTCGGCCGGACTGTTTCACTATACGTGTTTTCAACTGATCATCTAAGATACCACATGTTTTCAACTGATAATCTAAGGGTAAGTCTGTTATACATGCTAAAATAACGGAGAAACCATGTTCATTATTATCTAAAAGTTTTACATAAGACGTTGAAGATCGACCTGTTTTCAACGTTGAAAACTCGTAAATAGACGTTGAAGATTTAGGCTACGTCTATTCAACGTCTAATAGACGACTTTTTGCTAGCTGGTTTGGCTAATGTTTGTATTATAGACATGACAGAATGATTTTCTGTCGTACCGTACGTTAGTTCGTCCATTCACCTATGCGTGTCTCATCATATCCATAAATAGAGTAAAGCTGCTCTGACTACTTTGAGCTTGTATGTTGTGGGAGTGATAGGTTATTTGTCACAACGAGCGAGAAAGGTTGACATGGAGCATGTTAAATCTCCAACCTCCAGGGAATCACACGTTAAACAAAAAAGCCGAACAGAGGAGAGTCTGTTGGCAAAAATTGAATGCGACAGAGCTCGTAATAAAACAAGAATCAACATTGGCTTGGCTTTTCAGAGATGGCCAGAACTGAGGGTATTTTATTGAACATATAAATTGCCATAGCTCTCTAACAGAGTTCATTGTAAAGCAGTAGCCTATCTATTGTGAGGGTCATATCATTATGGTTGTTGTAGCTGTGCTGGAATTTATTTTCAAGGAAGTAGCGTGTCTATGAATGTGTATACGTATCTTCAGTCAGCTTGAGTTCCTTTCCATCTTGACTGTTTATATCTCTTAATCCTAGCAGTGAATGTTTCGTTTTATGAGCAGATAAACATATAGTCGTAGAGCTGAAGCACAACCATAACAATAAACTTCCAAAAAATCCATTTAGTTTGTTTATTAACCTCGGGCCAAAAGTTGTTAATACCTTTAATCATAAACACCATATAACGGACATATAAACTGTATGCCACACCATGCTTCGAGTAATGGTTATTTTATCTTATATGGACAGTGATTGTTTTAAAAGAATTTTAACCCTGTAAAGCCTGACATTTGAAATAATAATCAGAAAAATCAATTTTTTAAACAGAACAGTTTATTGAACCTCTGGACAAAAATAAATTAATAATCTAAACTCTAAAAAATCTGTTTTTTGCATAAAAATGTATATGCTCAAATGATACAGGAACATATGGAGCTCACGGTCAAGGGAAAAAAACACCTCAGTATTATTCAGTGGCCCAAACTAAGCAAAAATATTTAATTTGGAGCAGTTGCTGATACATGGCCAAAAATATGATGAAATTCTGATAGCTTGTATTGTAAATCAATGAGATCTTAATAACAGTATTACATAAAATGCATATAAATATCAGTTGTCACTCTATATCTCCCAGTAATATGTCTTAAGATGATATTTAAATGCTTAGTTTTTAGCTCTGTAGTTTTTATTGTGGGTGGAAATCATACAATGCAATGCAACACAGTGCAGATTGAGAGATGAACAAATACACGTTCCTCAAAAAACCTGATGTAGACTACAGATCATATTTGATACTCACAATTTAACAAGATTTTTTCTAAAAAATGATGAATGGATAGTCATTCCTAAGTTGCTTCAGTGTTCATAAGTGTAAGATTTATCATTGGGGTTTTTTTTAGCAAAGTTTTGATCATGTTGATAATTTGGTGGCCTTTAATTTGTGTATTAAATATGATAGTAGGCTTTATAGGGTTAAGAATCATGTTTTTTTTTTTTGCAGATTTTTCCTGCAGCACTCTACGGGATATGTTATGATTCAAGTATAGCTATAGCTACAAACACATTATCGGTTTATCTGACCTTATCCAACTTCCTCATTAAGATTCTCCTCACACTGTTTTTCCACCATGACAGTAGTTGACCCAACAGAGAAGAAATACTGATGAACAAGACAGTTTGTGTCAAAACCTGCTATATATGTGGCGAATTGTATTCTGACACATTTTGGAATGTCCTTATCCTAGCTACAAGCATTTGTATGTTTCAGATTTCATGAATTGCTCGATCAAGATGTCGGGAATTAGATTTGCATTTCGCAATTGAAATAGCAGTGTTTGCAGTGTTGAAGTTTGAGGTTTTAGGTAACCAGGGCAACGGGAAAGCAGTTGTTGAGTTGTCCTGGGTCATTCTAATCTCTCGGCTTCCACAAGGACGATGGGTAATCCGATCATATGACATCATTGTGATGAAGTTACCGCCCAGGTAACGAAACACTGATAAACTAACAATGACTATGTTTATATGAACCCTCATGAAGTGATTATTAGGCAATATTGCAATTAAAGTTTAAACTCTACCTCATGAATACACTATACTTTGATCAAATTGATGCAATTAAGCTCATAATTGTAGCAACCATAATCGTAGTAAAATGTGGCATATGCATATTTTTTAAGCGCAATAAGGCAAGAAATCACTTTAATCGTATCTATTCCACTCTGACCAAAGTGTGAATGTGCTTGTGATGTACATTGATGACATAGACTGCATCCGAAATCACATTCTTCCCTAGTATATAGTAGGCGATAAACAGTATGACAAAAGAAGGATGTCCAAATTCACAGTACTCATAAGAGTAGGCAAAATGCACCCGGTTGGCCTATTTGCTCTGGCAAAATTCTGAAGTGTGCCTATGATGGATGCTTTACTATCCCATGAGGCCACGGCAGAGGATTTGTGCAGTGAAGTGTTGCAACTGATGCTGGTCGGTCATGATGATGACAACATGGCACTATGTCCAGATTACATTCATACTTAGAGAGTACTTTTTTAGCGGTCGTGAAGTAGTTAGTCAAAATAAGTACCTACTCAAGAGAGCATGCCATTTCGGACGCAGCCTTTGTCATGCACAGATTCGTAAACATGGTGGTAAAGAAGATATAGCATTTTTGGAGCACAAGTTCATGTTGATAACGTTGCGCAATATGAATAAGATGCAGTGTATTAATGGCCAAAACTGTCAAAATGAAGACGTTTTTAGGTGCATCACTGAAAAAAATGAAATATATAGAAATGTGTTTTGCATTTGATGTTACCTGTAGATTAAAACAGTGCATGTAAATGGGAATAAAGAGGTTCGCTCGTGTCGTATAAACATCTTACTGCGATTACACTGATAATTGGAAATGATCACATTATTGGTGCACATGTAAATGTAGCCAATGAAAATGGGATATAGAAAGTAGCTAAGTGTGTGAGGAATTGTCACAATGACCAGCGCTAAATTCCAGCCCTAAAACTAAACTAAGCAAATCTCAAACCTGAGTGTTATTGGTTTAATGCAGGTGTCAGTGGGATCCTGGAGGTGTTTCTAAAAATGTGTGTGTGTGCCATGTTTGAAACTGGAGGGAAGAGCTCAAATGATCCGGTATCAAACAGTTTGATCAGACGCACACGGTTGTCATGGAAAACGGTGCCAGGCAGGTGGCATGAAGCGGCAAGGTCATTAAGTTTTTGATGTAACTTAGGACAACCGCAGGTGGGCACTCTCAGATCAGATAGCTAAATACACTCAAGGTTAACAGTGACACACACACACACACACATGTTGTGTTTTCAGGTTTTATGGGGACTTAGACTTAATGTTTTTTATTCTGTACAAACTGTTTATTCTTTCCCCTTACTCTAACCCTAAACCTACCCATCACAGAAAACCTTCAGCATTTTTACATAAAAAAAAAAAAAAACACTTATTATGATTTACAAGCTGCTTTCCTCATGGGGACCAAAACATATCCTTACAAGGACAAGGATTTTGGATATTGCCATCTTTGTGGGGACATTTTGACACATTATGTAGGGTTTACCAACCCCCCCCCCCCCCCCCCCCCCCTTTGAGCAAAATCTGACAGGCACCTGAAAAATTCAGACTATCTAACCACTGTATCCTGACAGTTTATGAAATGTGTGAAAATTTATGCTGAAATTCTATAACTTCTGTAACTTAAAAAAAACATTGAAGCACGGTTTTGTATTGCTAACTAAATCTAAAACCACACAAAAAAAACTGTTTTTCATGAAAGTTTGTGTCTCTCATGTTTGTTCTTTCATGAAGTCATAATAAAGTAAATGTTAAGTGAAATAAACTAAAATATTAAACTTATATTATATGAATTAATTTCAGATTTTTTTTTCTCATTTTAAATTGAACTAAAATTAAAAGAAAAAAAATCTAAAAATAAAAACTAATTCAAACTATTAATATAATAATATCTCAATAATGTTAACATTGAACAGTTTAAAAAAATGTAGAAATTGAGATTTATAAAAATAGGAATATAAAAATGTTTGTACATTTTTATATAATATAGTTGGATATTGCAACATTTACCTTACCCACAGACCTCAAACAAGTTTGATTTTTGGCCCTCTGTGGTAAAACGTTGGGGCACATCTGATCTGAAATACTGCAATTTATTGGTTATCAGCCATGAAAATAATTAACGACTTATCGGTATCGGACAGAATTTTAACATCATTGCAGCAAATTTTTGAACAACATTTTAGGGTAACAGAAACACATTATAAAAATATTCATGATTCTGTCTCAGCTGTCAATGTCGAAAACTTTTCACGTGTAGGGACATATGGATAAGCGTTTCTGACATCACTTCCTGCCTCCTCCAGCACAGCCACAGGATGTGACATCATTGACTGTGACGACGAAAAAGAACTATCTATTAAAGGGAGCAAGAAATGACAGACAGGAAGATGATAGCAGAGTTATTGAGCTGTGTGTGTGTGTGTGTGTGTGTGTGTGTGTTCTCTGAGGGTGAAGGTTTTTGGGTCTTCAGGGAAGCAGCCATGTGAAAAAGGTGGTATGAGGTCTTTCATGTCAAATGACCAATTAATGGAGCTGAAGTGGCCCTTAAGTGTGTCATGTTTGCACACACCCTCTCTCAAACACACATAGACACTCAAACATCCACACACTGGCTGAAAAGACACATATTACGGCTCTCTAACACATCAGCCACTCACACACCTGTTCCCATGTACACTCGCTCACACAGACACACACTGCTGTTGGCACTACACCAGAAGCTCTCACGTTAATTGTGTCCTGACTTTCTTTCACTCCGACTCTCTCAGGTGCAGTATTGAACCCTCACACACACACACACACACACACGCACACACACAAACACACCTCTTTGAAGATCTGTGAAAAGAATTTTTTTTTTTCATTTTAATTTTGCACTTTCAAAAGGACCCAGCTGTGCTCTCCCGCTCTCCCGCTCTCCCCCTTTTCTCGATTTTCTTCCTTTCCTCACAAAACTCCATGTTTACTGGGTTTAGATTTTAGTTTTGTACACATTCTACATGTAATATTGCAAAACTGCATTTTGATTGGAAGTCTATAAGCATTTTGGGGGGGAATTTTTAAAACTTATTATTTCAATTATATTTTATATGTACACTTAAGGAAAGTTTCATATGATTTATACATTATTTTATCTTTTTTTTTTTTTTTTTTTTTTTTTTGATAAAATTATTATTATTTTATTTTTTTAAAGAGGCACTACATAAAATAGTTCCGGTTTAATTTTAGGAATAAGATGCATGCTATCATTTGCTCTTTTTCTTTTTCTTCTTATTCTTTTCTCTGTTTTTCCCTCACTTTATTTATAGGTTTCTCCACATATTACAAAATTCCAACCATTCCAGAACACAGTTGTACAATTTAACATATGTAGAGAAAAAGGGAATAAAAAGGGTAAGATCAGAAGATAAGCAGGGATCCAGGACATAGCCTACCTAATATAAAGGGAACAATTATTAACCCCAAATAAGAATGTTCAAATATACCTAATACAGTACCCCCCCCCCCCCCCCCCCCCAAAAAAAACCCACTTGTGGCAACCGAGGTATTCTCTTTTTTACTTGTCCTTTCTTTTCTTTTCTTTCAAATATCATGAAAGGCAATGAGAAAGCAATTTTCATTATTTGTATTTATTTGTTATATGTATATTTACATTTCAGGAAAATTATTATTTCTATATTATTTTATTATATTTTATAATATTGTTTTTTATTTTGTAATTTATTCTTTCATACATTGATTGATTGATTGATTGATTGATGGGCACTGCATGAAATAGTATGGTTTTAATTTTAGGAATTAAATTTTGCTGTTTTCTTAGACAGTGAAAAGTATTTGGACAGTGAAGCCTTACTTAAAAATGAAATCCCATGGCATAAGATAATATCAAACCAAGCACATTTTTTCTTTAAAGAATGAAATGATAGTATATACTCACACTTTTAAAGCATGATATGCCTTATCTTTTTTTGCAAGGACTTTTAACTAACTGGTCTCCATCTTATTTGTCTAGCATCAATTTGGCATTTTAGCATTTATGTTGCTAGCATTATTTGTTTTATTAAGTTTGACTCAGTAGCATGTGTGTGTACATGACAAATAACTGAGAGAAACGAATATCTACAGGTTTAAATAATTTGTATTTATTCATTTGAAACAATACAGTTAAGCACACTCATAACAAATTAACACAAACATGTTACATGATAGAGCACTTGACCAATCAGACACTCCACTATACAAAAATGAGCCAATCAGAAACATGCTGAGATATCATAATCAGCTTGTCCTAAGCTAGAGAGGGGCGCAATATTGAGATGACTTTTCTTAACAGTCACACACAACCTCTCTTACGCGCTCACACATTAGAACACACACATCGAATGCCGATTTATTCTCTCAGCTTCACAGGATCAACAGTGTTAGTGTTAAGGCAGAATTGCAAATCCTAATTTACCTCCCCATTTCTCAGCATGTGCACACACACTTAGACACACACACACACAGCTCATTTTAAACATACACAATCTTCTGTTGTTAGTGTGTGGGTTTGAGCGTGCCATAGATAAGTACTTATACAGGCATTATGAGCTCTGTTCCAAAACCTAGTGAGCTGCCTTGCTGTCTACTAACTATAATGCCTATAGGCAGCTGCCTTCTAATAGTAGTGTCCCTAACTAACCCTAAACACATGAGGGAATAACTTGGAATAATCTACATGGACAGCAATTCAAAGTGGCACAAAATATGGTAGATTTGACTCACAACAGAGTCTAGTGTTAGTATGGTGCTGATGTACTCAAATAGGCAAACTTACATATTCCATTCAAAAGCTGGGGGTCAGAAAGATTTTGTAATGTTTTTTTTTTTTTTTTTTTTTTAAATGTCAAAAATACATTAAAACGGCAATATTGTGAAATATTACTTCAACTTAAAATAACTGTTTACTATTTGTAATATATTTTAAAATATATATATTTTTTTCTGTTATGATCTTTACTCCAGTATTTAGTGTCACATGATGCTTCAGAAATCATTCTAATATGCTGATTTGCTGCTCAAGAAATATTTCTTAATATTTTCAGTGTTGAAACCAGTTGTTTAGCTCAATATTATCATGGAGACCTTGATACATTTTCTTGATACATTTACAAATTCAAAAGAATCTTTTTGCACATTATAAATGTCTTTACTGTCACGTTAGGATCAATTTAATGCAATCTTGTGAATAAATGTATTAAAAAAAAACTTACTGACCCCAAACTTTTGAACTGTATAGTATATATAATTTCAATTTATATATATATATATATATTCACTGTGCTCATTCTAGTGCTTTCTGGGATTGACTTTGGGTGATGTTCCTTAGTTTTTGGCCATACAAACAAACAAAACTTAGACTGTTTCGTAAGAAGCGTGTATGATGCTGTCTAAGCTCACTAGGTTAAATGACAGAGCTATTATGGGTGTGCAGGGAAAGCTTTGTTGAATGGCACCTTCCCTCGCTCTCTCTCTCTCTCTCTCTCTCTCTCGCTTTCAATCTTAAAAAGGGAATGTTAATGAAGGTTATTTAGCTCATTTTCTGGCTCCTCTTGAGGAATTCGTTAGATTTACCAGCTTTCTGTTTCATTAGTGCTTTACTTCATTTCGTATTTCTTGAAATGTCTCAATTGACATGACGGTCATGCTGTCTGGCTGTGACTATGCCTCACTTTGTTTTACTTACTGTTTTTTTTCAAGAAGAAGCTTCTCAGTGTGTGAGTGTGTGTAATGAGAGGGAAGGCACAATCTGTTGCTTTTTTAAATAGTGAGCTGCAAGAATGATGTATTTTTTTAAGCCAACACCTGGAAACGAGTTAGCATTTTAGCATCCGGTTCCATCGAGTTTTTGGTTAAATGCCTGAAATAAGGTCTGTGGTGAACACAAGCTCAAGATATTTTCACATTTTAATCTATGATATAAAAGACATCAATAATACCCCTTGAGATTTTTTAACGCAGTATTTTTAATTATGCCTTGCTTTCCACCTTATAATGCATTGTATGATCTCAAGAACAAGTGTAACCAAGTTATTTATGATAATACTTATGTTATGCCTTTAGAAAATATAGTGCATATAGTGCAATATAATGCATGACAAACAACCAATTTCAGATGTAACAATGAATCTGCAAATATTATAATGCATTTTAACTTTGGTTACAATTATTTTTGAAAAGATATAATGCATTATTATAACGTATATTATGAATACCTTTATAATGCATTATTATAACGTATATTATGAATACCTTTATAATGCATTATACATGAAGGCTTTAAGCAAAGTGTTACAGAGATTTGTCTTGAAAAAGGTGGTTGATATATATATATATATATATATATATATATATATATATATATATATATATATATATATATTGTCCAAGTTCCCTTAATGCTTGCATAACCAAGATAGATCTGAACGTTCAGGGAACATTCAGAAATGATGTTTTTGTTACTTAATGGGATTGTTAGCAAAACATTCAAATCAATGTTAATGTCATGCGACCTTGGTGTAGTTCCTTTATAGCCCACGTTTAGCTTTTTTACATCTGGCAATTGTATTTAGGCTTGTTCATTTTCTGAAGATTATCTTGATGAGCAAAGCCTGTAAGAATCATAACTTTTGTTAGTCACAGAGCTTATTTTGTACAATAACTCAAAAGCCAATGGAAAAATCCTAATGCGTTTTTGTCGAGGGAACCTCAGGGCTGGCCTTAAAAAACATGTCTTCCATGCAGCGCCCTATACACATTAAAAATAGAGGTTCCAAACGTTTTTGGGTTTTTTTTTGCATCGATGCCATAGAAGAACCATTCAGTGAACCATTTTTCCCACTATAAAGAAAGGTTCAAAGAAACTTTTGTGTGATGGAACCATCGATGCCAATAAAGAACCTTTATTTTTAAGAGTGTATTACAAACACAGTCATTAACACTGACATCTCCCCTCTTCCTCTTTCAGAAACACAGTGGCATGGTTGATGAGGTTTTCTGTGTGAGAGATGACTGCTGCACAACATGATAGTCATCTGCGAAGGAATCAGGCTGTTGTGTGTGTGAATGTGCGCTTGTGTCAGATGCAGGTTCTCTTGGCATGCAGCATTTCTATGAGGAGGTTGTTGCAGGGCACCTCTCCGCTCAGGTGTTTGTAGCACAGGTAGTCTTCGGCTTGCGTGCTCAGCGCTCTGAGCTCGGGAAGGCGTAGCAGGATCTGGCTAAACCTGTCCGGGAACTGCGGATACGCATACAGTGTGTACTCCAACAGCGCGGCGTTCACCTGCTCGTACACGCTCTCGACGTAAGGCTGGTTTTCCAACAGTTTCACATCTGCAGAGTGAGAGATGCACCGATAGAGTCTCATTAAAGACGGCATGAGTGGAAAATGGGTTTTCAAGCACTTTCTGAATGCACACACACACACACATGCACACAGCTCTCAGGCACTCTTATTATGAAAAGCAGCTTTTGTTGGAGCTAAATTGCTCTCACTTAAGGGAACGCGAACAATAAAGGAGCATTTTCTCCCGAAGCTGAGAAAGAGAGGGCCATGGCAGCACGGACCAATATGGGGTCAATCCATTAAACTTCTTTTGAGCCGGAGTCTCGCTATAGACGGTGTGTGTGCGTCTGCGAGTGGATATACGTGGTCCGGCTCCCTGCCTTTGTAAACAGGAGCGATTCAGAAGGCTTTCATTTTAATTAAGCCCATTACCCAGTTAGCGCACGGCCCGCGCCACACAAAACACGCTGCCACTCACGACAAATAGCCTGATACACACGCGTCCTCGTTAGCGTGGATCAAAATCAATGCAATATTCGTCTTTTGAGAAGTTAATTAGCCTCGGTCAAACCCCAGCGGGGGAAACATAGATACGCTCAATAAGACACGGAGGACGGGGTGACGGTGCCACCGCTGTGGCTATAAAAATGTCTTTTTATATTAAACTATTAAAACATCAGCAGCGGCGTTGAACGGAGGGAGAGAGACAGAGAAAGAGAGGAAATTTCCCAACTCTTCCACAATGATACAAAGGCGATTTGGTCTCTGGAGTTAGTTAAGAAGTAAAACTCATTCAAACACTTGAGCGGAACCTTTTAACTAAGGGAAACATTATTCAAATTAAAAGACCAAAAGATGTGCATTACCGGATAGTTATCGTTCCGTCGGCCAATCACGTTAGTGGAATTTATACGTTTAAAACATCTTTTAGGACTCAGTCAAGGTTAATAAAAAAAAGTCTTGAATTAAGAGTCATATCATGGGAAACAGGTTTTCGGTTTTTTGAAATTATAATAAAAAGCTGCTCAATCGACATCCTCTTTATTTACGATGCAACTCACTCCCCAATGATTTGTGGAAAATAAGCAGCAAAAATCATCTGTGAGCACATTAATACACTACCGTTCAAAAGTTTGTTTGTTTTTAAAGACATTGATACATTTATTCAGCAAGGACACGTTAAATTGATTAAATAGACATTTAATGTTACATAAGATTTCTATATCTAATGCTGTTATTTAAAAAAATTCTATTTATCAAAGAATCCTGGTGTCAAAAAAAAGGTGTCACGGTTTCCACAAAAATATGAAGCAGCACAACTGTTATAATAACTGGAAATGTTTGTTGAGCAGAAAATCAGCATATTAGAATGATTTCTGAAGGATCATGTGACACTGAAGACTGGAATGAACCTGAAGAGAGTAATGATGCTGAAAATTCAGCTTTGCATCACAGAAATAAATTACATATTAAAATAGAAAACAAAACACATTTCACAATATTAATGTTCTTACAGTGTTTTTGATCAAATAAATGCAGCCTTGGTGAGCATAAATGACTACTTTCAAAAATATTTGTAAAAAAACTTTTGAACAGTGTCCACACACACATAGCAGTTCAGCAGTTTACATGCAAAGACGTCAGCCAATCACATGAAAGCTACAGTAATAGCACGTGCTGCCTCACCTGGGTTAAAGAGGATGAGGTATTTGAGACAGGCGGTTTCTCTGCGGTCCAGCTGAAGCTCTTGTAGACGACGCACCAGCTCCTGACCTCTCTGTATCATCCCGCTCAGAGTGACCCCTGCCTGGGCCAGCAAAGACCCCAGCTCAACCTGACCCACACACACATATGCTAAACATCAATCGAGTGGATCCAATGCATATATGTGCGTGCGTGTGTATGTGTGTGTGTGTGTGTGTGTGTGTGTGCGCGTGTGTTACCTCCTGTCCAGTGATGAGAAGCACACTGTCCTCTTTCCCATGATGCAACTGTCTGGCGATGTAGTCCAGCACAAGAAGCTCACTCCAGCAATTATGCAGCAACTTCATCTGATCTCCCACCTGTGGAGCAGAGAGAGAGTGAATAAATGAAAATGGACATGAAATGTACGAATATTTGTGTATTTATTTTAGATATATATAAATTATTATTTATGGAAATATAATTGCTCAGAAGCTTTGTAGATTCTATAATTGCTTCAAATCTCTGAAAACATAGTTATATTTATTGATATGTATTATTATTATTTTATTTTATTTTATCACTGTAAAAAATTATTGTTGGTTTCACTTAAAAAAGTAAGTTACCATGGCTGCCTTAAAATTTTGAGTTTATTGAAATAGAAAATTTGAGTTAATACAATGAAGGAGATTGGTTTAATGAAAAGAAACACAAAATATTATGTTATCTGAACCACATTAATTATCTAAGTATATTTGACAAAAGATAAAAAGTTGTGATAACAAATCATGGAAATATTTTTTTACATTACATTTATTTACATTTGTTTATATTTACATCACTTATATTTCATTTAACAAGAACATTATTTCATTTGCTTATCTCATCTAAATTTCTAAGATAAAAAATGAAATAAAAATGGAAACAAATGAGACAAAGATATAATAAAAAAGGATAGAGATGTATAAATATGAAATGAATTATTATTATTTAATTATTTTTTTGCCAATTATGGCAAATTTAAGCAAAATGTGAGAAATTATTGAAATCTCTTCTAAAACTCTAAAGGAGACAAAATATGAAAAAGCAGAAGACTCTATTTGAGGAGAAACATTGAGATTATGAAATTTGATATTTCCTTTTGAAAGTTAAAATGCATATTTAACACACACACACACACACACATAGCCTCACCCACACACATTTCTCAGAGAGCTGCAAGTTTTCCACTGCCTAACATAGAATTGAGTTAGTGTATAAAAATGAAACAGAATTGAACCATCATCGAGGTTAGCAGAGCCGACAATGTGATTCAGTGTTCATTCAAAGATCCGCAGTAGCTGCCCGCTATTGTGGTTCACAGTCCACAGTCCTGTCCAGTACAGGTATAATTGGATTGAAAATATCCACTTATGTGTATGATATAATTCTACAGAGACAACTTTCAGCTCACTGTTTCATACGAGATTGGTGACCCCACAGAAGCCTCCCGGGGCGGCACAGTTAATTGCAACAGAAACGCACTCGGTATTTTTTTTTAAAGCGCATAGAATTGGACGCTTGATACATCACTCCCTTTATGCCACACTCCTGTTGCCATGACGAGAGATTGTACGGCACATTCTGCACACAGTGAAGGAAGCTGGAGTCTTGCGTGTGCGCATCTGTTGAACACTGTGTACCTGTGTGTCTACAGCAACAGACAGACAAAAAACGCACATGTAAGAGCTTTCTATGCAAATGGAGGAAAGCAATGAATGCTGAGGTGAATGCCATTAAACACTATTTCACTGTACTGTAAAGAAATCATTTCAAATCTAAGGAATGGCACAATTTCTGTACCCCTGCATTACTATTCACAAGCAATTAGTGTTCTCAAATATGAAATCAAGTATGTCTTTACAGTTCACACAAACATCCAAAAGAGGAAGAACGACATGTTGTGGAAATTACATGACATGAGGGTGAGTACATTATGATATTTTCATTTTTAAGCTATCCGTTTAACATCTTGTCATTTGCATACAAATAAATGGAGAAAAAGCAAGTAATGCTAGCTTATTAAATTGAAGTAGGCTAAAGCTAGTGAATGTTTTGAATGTAGTTAGAATACAGTGACTGAAGCGTCTTTGAAGCAATTCATTTCATACTTGAAAAGAGAAAACTTTCTGCATTTCCAGCAGCCTTCACGAATAAACATAAAAACACACTTATATTTAACTAGAAGTGAACCTGCTGCTAGCTAGTGTTTAGCAATGCTAAGAATCAAGCTAGCAAAGTATGATCAAACAACATAGGCCTATGATTTAAAACACAGTGCCCGTGATTAAAGTAGAAATAAGTTCAGAAATAACATTCAGAGTCACATAACAGCAAAACTGGACAACCAGAATCTTAAAACAAAGCAGTGAGCCATATTAAAATGGCCGTATATTATTCTGATTAAAACTATGCATTTTGAATGCAAATACATTAATGAGTAAATAAATCAAATTGTTATAAAAGAGACAGACAGACAGACAACAGATAGATAGATAGATAGATAGATAGATAGATAGATAGATAGATAGATAGATAGATAGATAGATAGATAGATAGATAGATAGATAGATAGCCATTTTGAAAGCAAATAAATGATTATCTCAAGTTACTTGTTTCATATTGACTTTAAAAGTAGTATGAAACATAGTGCATTGTGCATAAGGAATATCCAGCGTTAATAGCGACATTCACATTAAAAAAATCATGTTTGATTCATTGAGCGGCATCCAGTTTTTTTGTTTTTTTTGCTTTTTTTT